>NC_065447.1:203035637-203760616 GCF_917563875.1 Diabrotica virgifera virgifera
GAGTTGTTGCAACTTATCATTGTGTGTAAAGGATCGTTTAAACACAGCGATATATCAAACAACTTATCAAGGTCAATCGAGTTGTTGCAACTTATCATTGTGTGTAAACGGTGCATCGCACGACTTATCAAAGTTGGAGTTGGGTTGAGGTTGGTATCAACTTATCACAAGGATCGAGTTGTTTTAATTTATCGTCGTGTCTAAACGGTACAGCGATTTATCATTGGACTTGGGTCGTATCAATTTAGGAGAATCTTACCGTATTAGAATTTATTTACATATATAATTAAATAATGTACAGGGTGATTGATTAGTGGGGTAAAGCTACGTAGATCCGTTATAGTAATAGATAGCAATAAAAGTTAATAACAAAAATTGTAGCCAACTTTTAGATTCACATTTATAAAATTAATTAGAATGTTACATAGGGTGTTCGATAACATAGTGGCAGAAATCATAGAGCAAAACAGCGAAACCAAACAAGTTTGATTTCTCCGCTCGCACTCTTTGTTATTTTTCCGAAAAATGAATCTCGATGTCCTGATATCTGAAGTGTTTCAAAGAAAGCTGTTTTTGAATCAGTAAGATTCCCTATTCAGATGACGACGATGGCTTTTTAAATTTATAACTTTATGCAATTTTATAATTAAATAAATATTATGTAACTTAATAATTATTATTAGTTCTACGTTCTACAGTGTGGCAAAACCAAATGGAATAAATTCATTATTTCGTAAACCGACGACTAAAAAATCCGGACATATTTTTAAATTATGATTTTTTGGCATTTACATACTAGTGACGTCATCCATCTCGAAGCTGAAATAAAAAATATACATGCGGACCAATGTAAAAAAGGTCATTTCATTGTTGTCTTCTTACCGGCGTGAGAAATACAAAATAAGATTTACTATTTTATTTGGACATAAGTCACAATTCGAGTTTGAAATCAAGTTTACTTGACGTTTCGAGTTTCACTTCGGAAATCGTTATCAGTATATAAAAAAACATTCATAAATTAAAAATTTAACTTTTGTTTCTGGTGAAGCAGCGCAGTTGGAACAAGCAGAATATTATAATTATTGTCACCGGAAAGCGAAAAAGGTAACGCACAACTTGAAAGAACTTATATATTTCTAACTTCGTTTCTGGTGAAGCAACGCAGTTGGAACAAGCAGATATATATTATAGTTGTGTCACCGGAAAGCGAAAAAGGTAACGCACAACTTGGGAGAACCTATAGATTTCCAACTTGGTTTCTGGTGAAGGAACGCAGTTGGAACAAGCAGATATATTATAATTGTGTCACCGGAAAGCGAAAAAGGTAACGAATAACTTGGAAGAGCCTATAGTTTTCTAACTTCGTTTCTGGTGAAGCAACGCAGTTGGAACAATCAGATATATTATAATTGTGTCACCGGAAAGCGAAAAAGGTAGTCCCTGAAAACTATAGGTTTTTCCAAGTTGTGCGTTACCTTTTTCGCTTACCGGTGACACAATTATAATATATCTGCTTGTTCCAACTCGTTGCTTCACCAGAAGCGAAGTTAGAAAACTATAGGGTCTTCCAAGTTGTGAGTTACCTTTTTCACTTTCCGGTGACACAATTATAATATATCTGGTTGTTCCAACCCTGTTGCTTCACCAGAAGCGAAGTTAGAAAACTATAGATTCTTCCAAGTTGTGCGTTACCTTTTTCGCTTTCTGGAGACACAATTATAATATATCTGCTTGTTCCAACTCCATTGCTTCACCAGAAACGAAGTTAGAAAAGTATAGGTTCTTCCAAGTTGTGCGTTACCTTTTTTGCTTCCCGGTGACACAATTATAATATATCTGCTTGTTCGAACTCCGTTGCTTCACCAGAAGCGAAGTTAGAAAAGTATAGGCTCTTCCAAGTTGTGAGTTACCTTTTTCACTTTCCGGTGACACAATTATAATATATCTGGTTGTTCCAACCCTGTTGCTTCACCAGAAGTGAAGTTAGAAAACTATAGGTTCTTCCAGGTTGTGCGTTACCTTTTTCGCTTCCCGGTGACACAATTATAATATATCTGCTTGTTCCAACTCCGTTGCTTCACCAGAAGCGAAGTTAGAAAACTATAGGCTCTTCCAAGTTGTGAGTTACCTTTTTCACTTTCCGGTGACACAATTATAATATATCTGGTTGTTCCAACCCTGTTGCTTCACCAGAAGCGAAGTTAGAAAACTATAGGTTCTTCCAAGTTGTGCGTTACCTTTTTTGCTTTCCGGTGACAATTATAATATTATATCAGCTGCTTTTTCCAACTGTGTTGCTTCACCAGAAACAAAGTTAAATTTTTAATGTATGAATGTTTTTTGTTGATATTTTCAACTCAGGCGCTCCAAAACCAACAAACCACTCGCAAACCCGTCCAAATACGTATTGCGAACCATCAAAGCTTTTGTTGAAAAACCGACAGAAGTTGACGTGCCTGATCCCTTGATCACGCATTTTTAATTACTTTTTCTTTTGCGTAGACAGACGAATAGGGAATGTTGTATACAAATTAAAGTACGGTAATGGTACTTTTTAATAGTGATATAAAATACAGGGTATCCCATTTAAATTTTACTGAAAAAATAATGTACCTACCTACTTGAGTTTTAACTCACCCTTTATTAGATATAAAGTAAATTAGCAATATCAATCATTTTTAAAAATTTTGACAATAAATAAAATATGGCATCAATAAACCATTGCCGTTGTGCTTATTTTTATTTATACAGTGAGTTGAACTTGTTACGATTTTCATATAAAATTGGTTATAACTTTGTAAATACCCTGTATAACATACCCAACCTTTAAACAGGATCTATTTGTTTACGATGAAAACTAGTTATAATTCATTGAAGGGTCTAAAAGGGTCTAATGTACACAATGGTCCCCTCTTCAACTTGTTGTGGTCAACTTATCGCAGCGTCTAAACAGCGTTTCAACCTCAACAAATCACAGCAACTTGTCATCACAACTAGTTGCTGGACTTATCGCTGTGTTTAAACGCCCCTTAAACGGTGCATCGCACAACTTATCAAAGTTGAAGTTGGGTTGAAAGTGGTATCGCATTGAATCGCAGCGTCTAAACAGCGTTTCAACTTGTCATCACAACTAGTTGCTGTGACTTATCGTTGTGTTTAAACGACGCTTAAAGAAGGCTTACATCCGACGATGAATACATTAGTAGCTGATGATGATGATGAAGTTTTGACGATTTGAGTTGGGCGTAAGGAAATGGGCGAGTAACAAGGTTACAAAAAAAGTGAATATTTCGCGAAATAAACAACAGATTGAAAAACTGGAAAATACGTGTTCGATATTTTTCAAAAATCTATCGAACATCACAAAACACGACTCCCCACGAAGGTGGGGTGGGGGTGACTTTAAAATCTTAAATAGGAGTCACCAGTTTTAATTTGGATTCCTTACGTAAAAATAAGTTACTGTTATTCGAGATATTTTTTCGAATTATGGATAGATGGCGCTATAATCGGAAACACGATTTCTGGAAATAGTATAGTATAGTTGATCCAAAAGATGGCATAACCCAGACATCCAAAGTGAAAGTTATCCTTCAACACCACATTGTTCTATATGATCCACACAATGTCCAGAAAAAAGTCACACCATTTTGAGCGTCGGGTTTGGGGGGCGGGAGAGGGGGGAGAAATCGGTAAATTCGTAGTTTTTTTAAGTTTTTCGCCAATATTTCTAAAACTATGTGGTTTGGCATGAACAACCCTCTATACAAAATTGTTCTACATTAAATTTTAAATAAAAAAGGCCCTATGCATAATCTTTTTAAAATGAATGGTTCCAAAGTTACGGAGGTAGTATAGTATACCTGGTCCAAAAAAAGGCCTAACCCAAACATCCAAAGTAAAAGTTTTCCTCCAACACCAAAATGTTCTATATGGTCCACATATTGTTCAGTAAAAAGTTACACTATTTTGAGCGTCCGGTTTGGGAGGGAGATGGGAGAGAAGCCGGTAAATTAGTAGTTTTTTTAAGTTTTTCGTCAATATTTCTAAAACTATGTTTTAGCGTAAACAATGTTATATACAAAAATGTTCTACATGAAATTTAAAACAAAAAATGTTCTATACATAATTGTTATAAAATCAACGGTTCCAGAGTTACGGAGGGTGAAAAGTCGAGGTTTTCGATACTTTTTATATTTTTTGGGTAATATTTATGATATAACTATACCAAAAACCCAGACATTCAAAGTGAAAGTTATCCTCCAACACAAAATTGTTCTATATGGTCCACATAATGTTCAGAAAAAAGTCACACCATTTTGAGCGTCGGGTTTGGGGGGGGGGGGAGAGGGGGGAGAATTCGGTAAATATAAAAAGTATCCGTAACTCTGGAACCGTTGATTTTATAACAATTATGTATAAACTTTTTTGTTTTAAATTTTATGTAGAATATTTTTCTATAGAACATTCTTTACCCTAAGGCATAGTTTTAGAAATATTGACGAAAAACTACTAATTTACCGACTTCCCCCCATCTCCCCCCCTCCCCCCCAAAACGGACGCTCAAACTGGTGTAACTTTTTACTGAACAATATGTGGACCATATAAAACAATTTGGTGTTGAAATTAAATTAAAAAATAGAAAACCATTACGCTTTAGTCAGTGCAAATTTAGCATCCAAGTCTCCCCTACTCACACCCTTTCAATTTTCACACGCAGACAAAATGTTTCACAAAAATGTATTTTCGGTGTCTGTAACTATACAATTTTTTTTAGTTGTCAACAGAAACATTAAAATTAATACCATTACGTTGCTTAAAAACAAATAATCAAGATAAGAATGATACCTTTATTATGAAGGTTTAAGACGAGCTAATCCAATTTGATATTTTTCAGTAGTAGGTATGTGAACAAAAGGTTTTTTGAGTTAATAGTGTTATTTTTTAAGTTTTTAAAATTATGACACTTACTAGAAGGATTAGACAAGTTAGTTTTAGGTTTGGTTTTATTAATGAGGGTACGTTATTTTTACTTTTTTTTTATTTTTTAAATATAAATTTAAGTCGTATTCCACCTGGTCCTTAATTTTTTTGTGTTTTGGGCCTGCCTCTTTTTTTCATTCTATCCCAGCGGTTCTCAAACTGTGGTACATATCATTATTTGTGGTGGTAAGCAATACGCAAAACTCACTTGCAAAACCAGCAGAAGCGCCCATCGGTTTTTTTAATTAGTATTTTGTATAACACCAGCAGAAAAAAGCTCATTTTGGCGCCTTCAAACAGGGGCACCCGCATGCAGTGCGTCCTTTGCAGGCCCGTTATTTCCAGCATATAAATTAGAGTTACTCGGAGAACGGCTCCATATCGTTCATTCTATCGGAGTGGCCTAGCCACTGCATCCTGTTTACTTTGATTTTTTTTTTATTTTTGAACAAAAATAATATTCGGAAATCGGAATATCAAATGAAATTTAGGGTAAAATTGTAGCATATCCCCACTAGAAATACTTGATTGCATTGATTCCACAAGAAAATAGTTTGAGAACAGTATTGAGATCAATTATTGAGAAAACATTAATATAAACAAAATACCAAATGAACAAATAAGAGATCTCTGTAAAATGCAGAATATCGTAAGATGGAAAAGACAGAGGAGACGAGAATACCCAGCATGTTACATAAATGGATAGTAAGACACCAGCCTGAAAGACAAAAGACTTAAAACGAATAGGCACCATACCACACTTAAAAAATAGCGAGATAACTTTAGGTCTAAATCCTGTTCTTCTTCTTAACCTTTAACAACACGCGCTGGCGTATTTTGTACGCCAGATATAAGAATTCTACTGCAAATATATTTAAAAAATTTATTTTTGACCTTGTTTATATCTCTAACCTATCACTGGAATGTGCTTTACAATTTGGTTTTAGTTTCGTTATAATCGGCGTTCTGGGAAGATCGTAATTTACAGTTTATTATTTGTTGTTTCCGGTGGTGGACAATATACGCCACGATTATATTAAAATAAGTAGTAATATAAGTACATATTTCAATTGTTTTTTAGTCATTGTGGCACAAAATATATTTTTCTTTATAAACAATACTTTTTCTCCTGTAAAAAACACATTACAAAAAATTTTTTATTGGTAATTTTATTTATCATGGAATCCAGTTATTCCATGATTTCAGTTATAAATCCCAATTGGCTTACTGAGAAGGAACTCCAGGTATTCACTGATGCCGAATAAGGTTTATAACAAACAACTTGGTGTATTTTTTCAAAAAAAAAAAAAGTAAACAAATCCGCAGTTTTTAAGTGTATTTTCTTATGGCGCATAAAGTACGCCACGCGTGTAGTTATGTTATAATTTGATGCGCGGGTAGTTAAAGGTTAATATTGATATAATATTAAGAGGAAGTATTTTTTTCAACAAGGATTTTTAACAAGATTCTGAAACTGTTTTCTTTTGGCATATCTAATTTTACTATTATGTATGTTTTATATTAATAAAATATTACTTTTGAAGGTGATATTAAATACTACCATAGAGATAACAAATTTTGACTGTTTTTGTTTGGTATTTTTTATTAATTTGTTTGTGTAATCTGTATCGTAGATGTGATTATGTATATTAATTTTTTAATTTTTGTACATGGTTGTGTGTTCGTGTAATGCGTGTTGCATATTTGTATGAGACTTATTCTTCGAGTACTTTTACCCCGCTATTATCGGTATGTTCTTGTTGTTGACTTTTTTTAATATTGGCAACCAAAGCCTGCTGCTGATGGGTTAGCTATACATTTTTCTTTTTTAATTAATTTTCATTTGGCTTTTCTCTTTTTCATGTCTGTTTCTTTCATAATAATTGATGTATTTTTCCATTGTACTCTGTCCTCGTTGTCCCAGGCATATTTGTACATATATCTGGGATCCCTCTAAGTCTGTCTTGGTGTATGATTCACGCTCGTTTACACTGACACTTAGTGACCTTGCAGTTTCTCTGACGTAAAAATTGTTGCATTCACGGGGTATTTTATAGATGCAGTTTTTGGATCTCTCTTGTGATGTTGGCTTTGGTTTTGGTACGATAGATTTTAGATTGTTGGTTGTTTTGATTGCTGTTATGATGTTGTACTTGTTTCCTAACCATTTCAATTTTTCTTATAAGCCCTTTACAAATGGTACTTGTCATCTTTAAATCCCTTCTTGTGAAGTGCTTGTGATGTTTTGTTTCTTTTTTTAATTTTGTGGAATTTGTTGTTTATAAATAATAGCGGGTATCTACAGGGTGATTGATTAGTAGGGTAAAGCTCAATAGCTCCGCTATAGTAATAGATAGCAATAAAAGTTAATTACAAAAATTTTAGCCACCTTTGAGCTTCACATTACAAAATTAGTTAAAATGTTACAGGGTGTTCGATAAAACAGTGGCAGACCTAACTTATGTTTTTTTTAATGGAACACCCCATATTTTATTTTATATTCGAAATCCTGTTAACTTCTCCATCACAAAAATATAAAGGTTTGTAATGTTATACAGGGTATTTACAAAGTTATAAACAATTTTGTATGAAAATCGTAACAAGTTCAACTCCCTGTATAAATAAAAATAAGCGCAACAGCAATGGTTTATTAATGCCATATTTTTTATTTATTGTCAAAATTTTTAAGAATTATTGATATTGCTAATTTTCTTTATATAAAATACAGGGTGAGTCAAAACGCAAGTACATTAT
This sequence comes from Diabrotica virgifera virgifera, assembly GCF_917563875.1. Taxonomy (NCBI): domain Eukaryota; kingdom Metazoa; phylum Arthropoda; class Insecta; order Coleoptera; family Chrysomelidae; genus Diabrotica; species Diabrotica virgifera. The sequence continues at coordinate 203,043,375 of NC_065447.1, forward strand.
TTTCTCAGTAATGTTAAATGGAACACCCTGTATTTTATATCATTATTGAAAAGTAAAATTAACGTACTTTAATTTTTATATAACATTCCCTATGCCCAAATTTATTAGTTTTCGAGATATTTTCATTTTTTTGAGCAAAATATTTTAGGTGTTTAAATTTATCTAAATTTTAAGTTAGCCATGACTGAATTGACAATTCAAGATTACCGATTATCAATGTAACACTGTAAGATTACCGATTATCCGGTAATCAATGTAACACTGTAGCAAATAAAGAAATATAAATAATTTATTAGTAATACATTTTACAAACAAAAACACAACCACTACATGCAACATTTTTGAAACAATTAAAAACTATCTTTTTATGTAAATGCAACAAATAAACAAAGAAAATTAGTAATAAATTTTACAAAAAAAAACACACAAACACAAAATACAATATTTTGTGAAGACAATTAAACACTATAGGTCTGGATCCCGCGTATGAAAAAAAAGTTGATTAATAGCAAGCTGAAAATTTGTTAATAATTTAAGAGTGTCTAGTCGAATAAACTTTGATATATGGGAACACTGGAACAGGGGCAGTTTTAATTGTGGAACAGGTTAAAAATTTGGAACGGTCACATCACGAAAACGACACATTTATTTTGTCCGACACAACAGACTTAAACTCTCCGTACAGAGATTAAACTCTCATGCAAAAATCAGACTGCTATTTATCACCTGTCATAATTCCTGTCATTTGACATATTCTACATGTTCCACTCATTGAAACACCCTTAAGCTATTAACAAATTTTCAGCTTGCTATTAATCATCTTTTTTTTCATACGCGGGATCCAGACCTACTACTTTTATATGTAAATGTAACAATGTAACAAATAAAGAACGAAACATAATTTATCAGTAATACATTTTGCAAAAAAACATGTTTGAAAAAATTAGAAGTTACTTTTAATAAAACGTTTTTAATATTTAATTACATAAGGTGTTCCTAACACATTTATGTACGCCTAAAAACGATCATTGAATGAGCAACTTACTCTACGGAGCATTTGTAAATTAACACACCGAAATACACTTTGTATTCTATTTTCCATCTCATCCCTTGTTGTTTGAGGTATTTTATATACTTCATTATTAACGTAACCCCAAAAAAATCAGTCCAGTTTGTTAAATTCTGGTGATTTGGGTGGCCACGCTACTAGTCCATTGAAAAATGAAAATATCTCGAAAACTAATAAATTTAGACATAGTGAATGTTATCTAAAAATTAAAGTACGGTAATGGTACTTTTCAATAGTGATATAGAATACAGGGTGTTCCTTTGAGTTCCTCTTTACTACATTTGCTTTTGACTTTGCGAATTTGTTTGCTGTTTTTCTCCAGTTCCTTTTTGCATGGTAGGCACTTTACAACTCCTCCTTTCCATGTGTTGGTAGTACAATACAATACAAAATACATGAACACACAACTATGGCAAAAATTAAAAAATTTCATTTACACAATCATAAATACGATACAGATTACATAAACAAATTACACAAAACTATCATAATTTGATACCCCTAGGGTAATACCATAACCTTCAAACAATTTTTCAACCACACATTGCTGTGGTATGTAAGATCTAGGTCGAGTATGTAATTTTTCAAAAGAAATACCTAACCTTAACAAACCAGGTTATAAAATCTTCGCAGAATTTTTCGGAATTTTTTTTTTTTTATTACTAAGACCTTCACCAATAATTGTGGCTCAATCCAATATAAACATAATACTTAAGAATTTTTATTTTTTTGTTATTCAAAATAAGTAATACATTGCCACCACAGTTTATTAATGTTTACGTTCTATAAAATTGGCAGTCATAAAGCTAGTACGACTGATTAGAAACATTTTATTAGCACATGATAATGTAATTTAGATACCAATGGAAAAGTTCAAAAGCGAGGCTATTAGGCGCGTGTTTGTCGATGAAAAAAATTAGAATTAAGTAATCGTGTTATTTTCTCATTTTCGCGTTATCTGTGTAAACAAAACAAACGCTTGTGTATATTTATTTTAATTAACAACTACCAAATATAAAGATTAGCTCTATTTTTACTAAATAGCAATATTGTGTTACCATTTTAGATGGTATGTGTGCGAATCTAAATAACAACAATTTGTAGACATAATATATAGAAATGCTGGCACACGTATTGTTGATTTGCGCAACTAGTTATAACCACTTTAGCACTGTATGAAATTTTGTTACTTATTTATAAGCTTGGATTGACGAGATGTAGTAGGAACTTCATTACTGCCACAGTTTACTGCAAAAGAATCAGTTAGTTCACTCTCGAATTTTGACGATTCCAATTTTGCAATCCACTCCTGAAACAAAATTTTGAATCTTCTTCTTAAGGTGTCTTGTCCGTATTCAGACGTTTGCCATCATCATGTTTACAAGTTCCTGAAACCTCTTTCTATCGGCTGCTGCGTGAAATTATTCTTCTATCGTGGTACCACACTATTGTCTAATATTACGCAACCATGAAAGTTTCTTTTCCTGCATCTGTTTCTATCCATTCTTCCATCCATCCATCCATCCATCTCGTTCCCTACACTTTTCTTTGTATTATAAGGCGAATTAGATGGTATTTAGGTCCTCTAATGGCTGAAGTATTCTGTTTTTCTCCTCTTTATGATGTTTATGAGCAGACGTTCTGAATTTATTATTTCGAGAACATCTTCATTGGAAGTGTGCGAAACCCGCGATATCTTACCACAATTCGAATGCTTCTAATTTATTTATTAGCATTGTGGTTATCAAAATTTTGAATGCGCGACGATAATGGCCAATCACTGCAAATAGAATAGTGCAGTCATTGAAACGTAAAATAGGTTTTTACCTCCGAAATTTTTTACTATGAACCGATTTACATGAGATTTTGGAAATCGGCTTATCTTACCCTTAACTTCAAAAGTAATATTGACCCGAATTCCGTTTTTTATTTTTAAGGGGTGAAAACAACCCCTTAATGGAAAAATAGACATTGAGCCATTTTATCGCCAGAAAACGTGTTTAATAATAAAGACTGACATTGTGAAGTGTTTTCTAACACAATAACCTCATGTGAAACTCATTTTCATCCCCTTGAATACCGTACAACCCTTGCAAACAACACCTAAATCGAAAAAATTTACAAAAAAATAATTTAGTATGACATAAAAAGATTTAAATATAGAGTAAATGATATTTTACGTTTTCTATCATAATTATTTAACTGTTAACCCCTTTCAACCCTTAAAATCAACCCCTCGATTAAAAATTGTATAAAAAAAGAATGTGTGTGTACTTTGTACGCACGTAAGAAGTTATACTTCTGTTATATGATTTAAACGAAATTAATATACTTTTTATTTATATTTTGTTTAAATATTAAACTAATTTATACTTACTACTTCTCAAACATTTTTATTAGAACAGTGCCAAAAATTAAAATAATAAAAGAATAAAACACACACAAACACATTAAACAAGCCACAAATGATGTCTGAACATTAATTGTCGAAAATTTTTTTAACTAAATACGTATTTTCTGAAAATACAATTATATAATAAATATACTTACAATCATAAAATGTATTAAAAAAAAAAACAAAAAGAAAGTTTCTATTGGGACTCGAACCAGCGCTGATAAGAGCGGTTGGTATTTGAATTCATTCGCCTTCTCCGCTTAGCCACGGACACTATGTGTCATTATTTACGAAGATCGACTAACTAAACGGATTAAACTTGTGATATTTTGATATTTTGAAAATTGATCAAATTATTTTAACTTTGAATTGAAATGATTTAGAATTGAAAAAATACAACAAAACATAGAGTAAAAAAACAATATATTAGGTGAATATTGATAGAAATTTTGATGGTAATCAAATTATATAAATAAAAGTATTACATATTACTATGTATTTTGGCAGATCAAATAGGTAGGTTTATACTCATGATACATTAACAATTATTACGTACCTGTTGCTTTTAAAAACTATTTAAAAGTCACTACAATATTATAAACTTTTTTGTTTCTGTCCTCACAACAATAAAACTAATATATTATACATTTGTTTACCTTTACCTTTACCTCCAAACCACAGCTGCCATATCGGATAATTTTTGACATGTCATTTGAACATCCAATCAGAACAAAGTTATAATGCGCATGCGCCGGGCTGATAGGTTTTAACATATAAAAAAATCACGCTCTATCGCCGGTAAAGAAGTATAACTTCAAAAATTTCTTTTGATAAACTACACTTGCGATCATAAAAAGCGGGTCACTCGATGAGTTATTCAAGTTAGATGTCTCGAATTTTCTAAACCTGTTGTCCGATTTGAGTGATTTTTTTAGTATGTTATAGCCTTATTTTTTAGAAATATCGCTATAATAATATTGTTGCTAGACCGGTAAATTGTCATTGTATACCGGGTGTAAAAATCATACTGTGTGTATTCCTAAAAGTTCGGAACACACTGTGGAATGTTTTAGCATAGATAAAATATTAAAATTAAAACTCAATTGTAGCCTTAGGCTCTCTTAACATTTTCTTTTTTGATTTATTTGTTTATGTTGGATAATAAAAAAGTTAAGCACTTTAATAACTAGCCATGTTCTTCATCAGTACAGGGTGTTTCTAAATAAGTGCGACAAACTTTAAGGGGTAATTCTGTATGAAAAAATAATGACAGTTTGCTTTATAAACATATGTCCGCAAATGCTTCGGTTCCGAGATACAGGATGTTGTAATTTTTCTTACAAACTGACGATTTATTTATTGCTCTAAAACCAATAGAGATATGCAAATGAAATTTGGTATTTTTTAAGAGGCAGTTATTGTGGATTTTTTGACATACAATTAATAATTCTATATTCACCATTGGCGTGCATACGGGTATAAACATTTTAGATACATCCCGTTTGCACGCCAATGGTGAATATAAAATTCTTAATTGTATGTCAAAAAATGCGCCATAACTACCTCTTAACATCTATCAAATTTCATTTGCATATCTCAAACGGTTTTAGAGCAATAAATAAATCGTCTGTTTGTAAGAGAAAATTCAACATCCCGTATCTCGAAACCGAAGAATTTGTGGTCATACGTTTATAAAGCAAATGGTCATTATTTTTCATGCAGAATTGCCCCTTAAAGTTTGTCGCACTTAGTTAAAAACACCCTGTATTGATGAATAACATGGTTAGTTGTTAAAGTACCTAACTTTTCTATTATCCAACATAAGCAAATGAATCAAAAAGCATAATGTTAAGAAAGCATAAGGCTACAGTTTATTTTTAATTTGAATATTTTATATATGCCAGAATATTCCACAGGGTGTTCCAAACTTTAAGAAAAAAAAATATCATTATTACACACGGTATACAATGACACTTATCTGTTTAGCAACAATATTGTTACGTCGATATTCTTGAAGAATAAAGCTATAACATACTAAAAAAATCACTCAAATCGGACAACAGGTTTAGAAAATTCGAGACATTTAACTTGAATAATTCATCGAGTGACCCGCTTTTTATGATCGCAAGTGTAAAAAGGATTTAAATATCGTTCCACGTTCTCGACAAAGCTATGCCGGAAAATGCTCTTTAAAAAAGTTCTTTAACGCTTAAAACTAACCCTAAATTAAAACATTGAATATGTATGATTTAGTTTTTGGGCCATGACTACTTCACTTTTGAAGTTATCACAACAAAAACCATTTTGAAGGTAATTAAAAGAGCTACAACTTTTTTCATATAATATGTAGTGAAAAACCTTTTATTTTGAAACGGTGAAGGGTCAAAGGGTTCGAGAGAGACTGTGGTTGCGCTACCGTGTGCTCTATAATCAATCATATCTTCGTCAATTTTTGTGTGATAGGAAAAACAAACAAACTAAAATTTTTGTCAAAAAAAAACAATTTTTTTATTATTACAATTTTTTACGTATCTTTCATTATTTTTGAGATATTATGAAAAGAAGGTATTTTTTTTTTAAATTCGAATTTTTTTTTAAATCGCGATTTATTCAAAAAAGGTGTGTTCCAAAGCAGCGAAACTACTAGAATCCATCAAACTCTTTATATTAAAGTTAATTCTAGACGGAATACGATTAATTTTAATTTTGGGGGAAATGGCACTTATGAAATCCATTGATTTAAAAAAAACATTAGATGTTTCTCTTTTTGAAGTTATACTTCTTTAGGCGTGATTGAGAGTAAAATTTCATAATTCTGCGCGCATGTGCACACAGACAGTATGTACTTAGTTGCAATGAATTGTTCAGAATTAAAAAACGGCTCCGAACTCTGGAGAGGAAACAGATAAGAGGTAGAGCATTGGACTAGAGATCGAGAGGTCGCGGGTTCAAATCCCGGACGATTCACGTTTTTTTTTTAATTTTTGGTAGTTTTAATAAAAAAATTTGAAAGTGGTAGGTAAGAAAGTTAGTTTAATATTTAAATTAAATGCAAATATTAACAGTTAAGTATATTTATGTCGTTGAAATTATATAATAGAAGTATAACTTCTTACGTGCGTTCAAAGTACACACACATTCTTTTTCTTTTTTTCATTACAGCTCACTCATTTTACGTACGAAAGACTTTTAACAGTGCTCATGTTAAAGCTTATTTTAAGCACTAAAAAAAATATTTTCTAATTAGCATGCATAAAATTTATTCGCTCCCCGCTAGATGGCATTGAATACATCGATTTAATTTTATACAAAATAAAAAACGGCTTTGATCTTAAATATCTCGCTTAATATTGCACTTAGAACACTCTTTAGAAACCAATTTGTTCATTTTTTTACCTGCTACAATTTTGTTTAATATAATATTATCGGTAAAATGCATATTTTTTGAGATATTTGCAAAAAACTCTTGAAAATCATGAGAAAATTCCGAATTTTCAATTGCCAATAACTTGAAAAGTATTGGATTTTTGAAAAAACTTTATACAACATTTTTTGCCTAAAATTAGGTCTTCTATCGATATCTGAGGTTATTTTGAAAAAAAAAAAATTCGCCACCGAAATGGGGTGGCAACCACCCCCAGGGTGAAAACGGAGTTCGGGGCAATATCACTTTTGAAGTTAAGGGTAGGATAAGCCTAATTCCAAAATTTCATGTAAATCGGTTCGTAGTAAAAAATTTCTGAGCTAAAAAGCTTCACTGACTGCACTAGAATGCCGTTAGCTGCCATTCGTCTTCGCGAAGGACTAACATTTTTGATACGCCTTCACCTAAATGCAACATAGAGAAGAAGGGATTTATGCGGAGGGACCCTACTGATTTTTTAGCATTGTAGATATTGTTTTACTACCCTATGTAGGTATATAACGTTATCCGATGTTTTCCGACTACCAATCGCCCCTTTGTTCGGTTGTTTCATTCCATAGGTCCTCCTCTATGTTTCTTTCTGTGCTCTTTCTTTCCTCCTCTATGCTCTTTGTCTTTTCCTTCGCTCCATCTTTTCTAGGTCTACCTCGTTTCCTCTTTCTTTCTGGTTGCCATTTTAATATGTCCTTTGGTATTCGTTGTTTATCCATTCTTTGTATTTGTCCGAACCAGATAACTCGTTTTATTTATAAGTTATCCGTGATTATTCTCTAACGCGGTTGTTGGTAATCCTTTCTCTTCAAGATCTTCCTGCTGCTCTTCAAAAATCCATTTCCGTTGCTATGAGTTTTCATGCCTCACAGAGCCTCTAAAGAGTAATACTTACTATGGTCTCCTATATCCTCTTATTTTCTTTGCTGACGGATTGATCCCATAAAATACTGTTTAACAATAGCAGTGTTCGCGCTGTACAAACCGAACGTATTCAGAGTAAGTTCGGGATTAGTTTCCAATGCGCAGGCGTCAACGTAAACTGATCCTGGACATGTTCAAGATTTTTCGCTCCGCGAACAATTTTCGGATTCGTAATGTAATGACGGGTTGCATACATTAAGATTAGAGAAGGAAGCCTTTTCTTGTCCCTTTCTTATTTCGAAATCAACGTCAACAAAAAATGCAAATGCAACAAATTTGTATTTCAACAAAGAAAAAGAGAATAACAGCAACAGGCAAAGGATTAATTTTCTATTCAATGCCTTTCTTAGAAGTTAGAAATCTGATTAGCGTCTTTATTATTTCGACAATATAATTTGGTATTTCCACGCCCGCCACGCCGTAATCCGGTTTAAATTTTTGTAGAGAATAAAAGATTGTTGAGATACTTGGAAATTGCAGCTTGTTGTTTAGATATAAAAATTACCTTTAACTTCTTGGGGGTTGAACATTATCTGAAGGAACGGATAAGTTAGTAAAGCAATCATTTCCAATTTTGATATATTGATTTTGATAGGTTGTGGCATAGTGTTGTGGTTTATTACACCACAAAAATAATGAAATATAACAAGACACAAGAAATGGTTTCAGAATAAGTTTAATGTGTTGTTTATGATTCATTATTCAAGAAGAGACTAATTTGGGCGGAGGTAAATTCCCCACCAACCAGTAAAACCATATATTCCGACAGGTATTTTCCTCACCAAACTTAAGGGTTTGTATTAATCCGGTAGGTATTTTCCTCACCAACTCACTCAGGTAATAAAATTAAAATATAGATGTAATTTAAGAATGATTATTATGAAAGCATCCGAAATCCGAATAAAAGACATATTTCCTTACATTATAATAATAGTTTATAATATAGATAATGTGCAAAACGTATAAATTATTATTTAATATTTACTATAATAAGAGACACACTTTACAAAAGCCATTATAGTCTGATTAGACTGATTATTTCATTCATAGGAGATCCTGACCAAGAGAAAGCTACAAAAATGCAAATTAATATTTTTTTCACAGAGGGATACCCCTCTATTAGTAAAAGACTCGTGGACTCAAGTGTATTTCAGTGTTCGGACACATTTGAATGATTGCATTATACTGGGTGTCCACTTATATTTTCCCCCATTTTAACTGCCTATAACTTCTAAAGGGCTCAAGATAAAAATATGCGGTTTTCACTGAAATGTTTTGTTTTAGTAAAAGTTTTGTCTGAATGGATTGAATTTTTTATATCGCTTTCAAATACGAAATAAAATATGGCGGATTTTTTAAAAAAACGTTGACTTTTTTTTAATGGAACACCCAGTATATTCTTTTGTAAACTGAAAGAAAGGTCATTCACCTATCTAGCGATATAAAGTTTTTCAAAATCGGTTGTCAAATCACTGAGTAATTAATTTTTAAAATGAGAGGTGCAACGTGGATATCACATACCTAAATAACATAACTAACCAAGTTATGTGATTTCCGCATTGCATCTCTCATTTTAAAAATTAATTGCTGTCATTTGACAACCGATTTTAAAAAATTTTATATCGCTGGATAGATAAATGACCGTTTGTTCAAGTTTTTAGGTAAGTGACTATTTTTTATATCGCTTTTAAATAAAAAATGGCGGATTTTTGAAAAAAAAAAAACGTTGACTTTCTTTATTAAAACACCCAGTATATTTTTTTTGTATCTTAAAAAAACGGTCATTTACCTATCCAGCGATATAAAATTTTTTAAAATCGGTTGCCAAATGACTGAGTAATTAATTTTTAAAATGAGAGATGCAATGTGGAAATCACATAACATAATATCATTTTGCTCAGTTATGTTATTTAGGTATGTGATATCCACGTTGCGTCCCTCATTTTAAAAATTAATTACTCAGTGCTTTGACAACCGATTTTGAAAAACTTTATATCGCTGGATAGGTGAATGGTCTTTCTTTCAATCTACAAAAAATATACTGCGTGTTTCATTAAAAAAAAGTCAACAACGTTTTTTCAAAAATTCGCCATTTTTGTTTCGTATTTGAAAGCGATATAAAAAATTCAATCCATTCAGACAAAACTTTTACTAAAATAAAACATTTCAGCGAAAACCGCATATTCCTATCTTAAGCCGTTTAGAAGTTATAGGCAGTTAAAATGGGGGAAAATATAAGTGGACACCCGGTATATAGCCTTTTCAAAATCTACAAGAACTTTACTAGGATTAATAGTCCTGTCGCCAGGGGGTGTACAACGGCCTCCTTAATTCAGATGGACTTACCCAAGTTTATTTTATGTATTTTGACCCGTAGAACACGAATTTTTTGGGTAACAGTCGATCCGGATGTCGATAAGATTGTTATAAACCAAGAACTTAAGGAATCGCATAACGGCGATTTTTCGCAAAACAAAACATTTTTTTGTATTCTTTGCGTAATTCTTAGCAAAAAATAATCCTACAATTTTTGTCGTAGGATGCATAGTTTTTGAGATAAACGCGGTTGAACTTTAAAAAAATCGAAAAAGTGCAATTTTTGAACCCGAATTACTTTTGATTAAAAAATAAAATAGTAATTCTGCTTAATGCATTTGAAAATTCAATTCAAATTCTATCGGTTTTGATTATTTGCGTTGCTAAAAATTAAGTTTTTATTTTTTAAACAAAGCCATAAACACATAGTGTTTCCCGTGCCCAATGCATGCGTTTTAATGTACGTAATCTACGTAGAAATTGTGTGTATGCGCGCCTACTCGTTCGATTTCAAATGAGAAATGCATTGAAAACATCATTCAATTACTACGTATTTATAGCTTTGTTTAACAATAAAAAAATTAATTTTTAGCAATGAAAGTAAACAAAGCAGATAGAATTTGACTTGAACTTTCAAATTCGGTAAGCAGAATTGCTATTTTATTTTTCAATCAAAAGTTATTCGCGTTCAAAAATTGCAATTTTTCGATTTTTTGAAAGTTCAACCGCGTTTATGTCGAAAACTATGCATCCTACGAAAAAACTTGTAAAAACATTTTCTGCTTAGAATGGCCCAAAAAATACAAAAAATGTTTTGTTTTGGGAAAAATCGCTGTTATGCGATTCCTCAAGTTCTTTGTTTATAACAATCTTATCGACATCCGGATCGACTGTTACCAAAAAATTCGTGTTCTACGGGTCAAAATACATAAAAAAAACTTGGGTAAGTCCATCTGAATTAAGGAGGCCGTTGTACCCCCACTGGCGACAGGACTATAAACTCAATTTCGAGAGCTTTAAAAAATTCTGATTTTAACAAATAAAAAGATTGTTTTAAGTTTCTGTTTTTTTGTTTGGCAGTAAACAGTAGGTATAATAAAAAAATATAATGCCCATCAATTAGCCCATGAATAGTGAATAATTACAAATAATATGTGGTTACAGTAATAATTGTGCCATACATAATATATACGAGAGGGGCAAAATTATGGAATGAATTAATTTTCTCTAAAATCGACGATTTTGAGAAAAATCCCGAAACAGGTCGATTTTTATTATTAAATTAAAATTGTTTGGTCTATATTTCATACTAGTGACGTCATCTATCTGGGCGTGATCACGTAATCAATGATTTTTTTAAATGGGAATAGGGGTCGTGTGGCTGCTTATTTGAAAGGGTGTTAAATTCTCTATTCAGTAATATAAACATTAACAATTATTTATACAGGGTGGCCAAAAAAATAATTTTTGGATTAAATTAATTCACGAAAAAAGAAGAATGTATTTAATTTATTTAACTCAAAATACATTCTATTGCTGCCATAAAATAGAAAAAAAAGTTTATTTCGTAAATAAACATTGCTTTTCGCTTACATTTAATGTTCAAACTACCAAGAGACAGGAGAGGAGGCTGTTTGAGATTTAATTTAAGTGAAAAGAAATGTTTATTTGTAAAATAAACATTTTTTTTTTACTTTCTGTCAGCAGTACAATGTATTTTGAGTTAAATAAACTACATACATTCTTTTTTTGCGTCAATTAATTTAATTCAAAAATTATTTTTTGTATTAGTATAAATATTGATTTTAATGTTTATATTACTGAATAGAAAATTAAACATACTTTCAAATGAGCTACTAAACGTCCCCTACTCGCATTTAAAAAAATCATCGATTAGGTACCTACGTCATCACATTCAGATGGATGACGTCACTATTATGAAATATAGATATGCCAAAAAATTGTAATTTAAAAATAAAAATCGACCTGTTTCGGGATTATTTTCCAAAATTGTCCATTTTAGAGAAAATGAATATATTCCACAATTTTGCCCCTCTCTGTATAAAATTCAATGTGGCTAAAAGTCTTATATTTGTTTCACAACTAAATACAGTTATCTCAGTTTTGGCACCGTTTATAAAGAGAAAATGTTCCCCCTTGGTTGTTTTTTGAGCACAGCTCTTCACAAATTCTTGAACCTCATCAATATTGGAAGGAAGTCGACCAGGCATCATTTTTCGTCGATAATTATGTAGATATATTTTTTCTTATGTAACTGACATCAATCGTAGTAATTGTTTCAGGCAAATTAGCTGCAAGCTCTTGGCGAATAATTTTTGCTGATTTTTCAGTATATTATTTATATATATTATTCTCTTTTCTCTTCGGCTTTACGTTTACAAGAGTTAGAAACAATTTTTCGATCTATCTTCTTACGATCTGGTTCATGATTATGTTATAGGCTACTTCTAGTCATTGTGAAATTTGCCCCAATAGTAAACAATTTCGCACTACAAGTTGTTTTAATACCTCCAGAAAACTTCTTCACTTTTTAAAACTTTCACCTTATAAAAAATAAAATTTTCAAATACCAGTAAAGGTTTACCGCGATTACTTTCTATTAAACATGCCATTTTTGTCAAAATTCCAATTATGACTAAAAATAAAATACTATAATTAATTAATTAATTATTATAGTAGATAAACTCTACTCTAATTTTATAGTAGATAAATAATTCCCTTGAATGCCTTTTAGTAAAATCTACATGAAACAACCATTTCAGTTTTGGTGAGGAAAATACCTGTAGGATTATGACATACCCTTCCAAACGCAGGCAACAAATTATTTTGGTGAGGAAATTACACCCGCCGACTAATTTAACTCATAAATTAAACTGAAAAATAAACCAGAAGAATATGTAGGTACTTATAAGCTCATCTAGATAGAAGAAATTAAGTAAAAACAGAGTACCTACAATTTATTGTAATACTACCGTAATAGATAATTATCGAATATCGAATGAAAACTAATAAGATAATAATACTAGAAAAGGTACCTACTTATTTATAAACATACTAAATGGAAAACACTGACAAAAACAACTAAAAAAGTTTTAATATAAAAAATATTAAAATTTGTTTGAAGAATATTGAAATGATACAACACTTTACATAATTTAAAAACTTTAAAAACCAGAATATACATCTACAAGTTGTTTAACAAAACAATATTTTAGGTTAAGAATTGGACGGACTAAGAACAGAATAATGGTCGGAATGTCAAGAAATTCTTCCCAAATATTTTGTGCGCCTGTGCGAACTTAAAATCCGAAACAAAATCCTCGAACGTCGAGAGGGTATCCCTGACACGTTCTTTTTTCTGTACTGCGCGAACACCGAATTAAAAATCCGGAGGGTGTTCAGGGGGAAAAATTCGACCTCCGTGAATGCTCGATTTTGTAATGCGCAGGCGTTCTCCCTCTGGGTACGTTTGGGTTGTCCAGCGCGAACAAAGCTATTGTGATGGACTTCAGTGCATTTCACATTTATTTTGTTATTTATGATTATTTTTTTCACCTGTCAAATTCTGACGTTTTTGCTTTTTCAGCCAATCACCAGGCGTCGTTCTAGCCAATCATTGAGTGTAATACTGATAAAACAGCTTCTTCCTTGATAAAACAGTCTCTTCCCTGATAAAACTTAAGGAATTTCACATAATACGTTACGAACGACATTGGAAAATCTCATATTAGTTATAAAAATTGTGTTTTTAATAATTGTTCATTTTCGATTTTAACAGTTTTTTATGTATTAACAATATAATAAATAAATTGGTTAATTTTTAAATCATAAAATAATTTATCTATAACCTACTTAAGACATTGATCCTAGTTGTCTTAAAAATATTTCACAGATGCCCGTATTTACTAATAATACATATTGGTTCACAAAATAATCTTTTCAAATACCACTCGTCCTCTAAATTTTGCTTGATAAATTTTTTCGTTTTCATACTTAAACTTCTTTATTTAGGGAAAGATCACTCAAACAAACCGAAATGGATAAAATCACTCGTCCTTCGGACTCGTGATTTTATCATTCAGTTTGTTTTCGTAATTTTACCAAATAAAGAAGTTTTCGTGAAAACAAAAAAATGTATCGATAAAATTTAGAGGACTAGTGGTATTACCTTTGATTATAAAAATATAAACGATATAAAATTAATATTATAAAATTATAATATTAATTTCATTTAATACTATATAAAACTAACAAATGTTGAAAATAACTAGAGTCATTGACATTTTTAAAGAAAAAAATTAGGATCTCTTCAATTTCAAAGAACTTTAATGAGATGCTACCACAAAAAAATATTAAAATTCAGTAAGAAGCAGACATAAATTTTAATTAACACAAATAAAGCGCTAAAGATACATTTTTACTTCATTTGGCACTTCCCGAGTGCCACGCGAGCGCCATCTTTTATCTTTGACTCAATTTAAAGCTAATGAATAAAAAATGTATTAGTTTATATCTTGTTTTTTATATAGTTCTTCTATGTCCTCGGAAACCGCATTTCGGAACCGTTTACAGCTCTTCTTATATGAAATTAAATAAGTGAAAAAGTTACTACAAGTTTTAACCCAAAATATAGCAAACTAGAATCAGACCGAACAGAATGGCCATGAATCTTAGAGCAGGATTGTTGAGTTAACTATGAAAATTTTTGAAATGATAAGACAAAATAATCTAAATAAACTATTCAACAATATCATGTATGTTGGGGAAATAAGTGTTCTATTAACAATCCTTTAAATTGGTATTATTGCATTGAAAGAAAGATTGGGCGACCGGTTTCGTTGTTTAGAAGTTACCTATCTGTACAACATCGTCGTGCCCAGAGGAAATTAAGGATATCAGTACCTATAACTTTTAATATAGCTTCATTGAATAATGATAGTGAATGTTGGTGATGTATATTGGTTCAAAAACCTCTGTCTTTTATATAATAGTCAAAAATACAGTAAAACATACGCAAATGCATACACATAATATATGATTGCCAGATGTATGCCACATTACATTCTATTTAATGTGACCCCCATTAATTTTATTTAATGAGATGTCGGTCCCCTTTTTATTTTAACTTTTTAAAAAACTTTAGATCTTTCAGGATGACATGTTATTTTATGTTGTCACGGCTCAAATAGAGGAGATATTTATGAATTCATTATAAATAAAGTGGTGAAATAAGGAGATTCATTATCCATAACATATACCTACAACAATATTTAGTCTAGCTTTAGAATATTGTACTATGAAATATACTTACCTAAACAAAGGGAACTTAAGAATAAAGAATAAGAGGTAGGCCAATAATTGCTTACACAGACGATATCGATATTATTTTAATTACTATTATTAATTATTGTCGTAATGTATTTATCACTGGTTCCTGGCATTTTCTATAAAGTTCGAAGTTGTATCGTTTTCTACACACTCCATTGCTATTTAGCGCTCCATTGATTCTCCTTAGTACTTTTTTTGGAATCACCCCAACATGTTTTCATTACTTTTTGTTAGAGTTTTTTGTACCTTTTCCATTTTTTCAATTTCTTTTGATTTATCTACACTTTTAACGACATATTCATATGGTTTTAATTATATTATTTAAACTGAGACAAAATCACCCAAAATAAAATTTTCCTGATCTTAGAAACAGTTTTTTTCTTTCATTATACATATTCATCAGTAAGATATTAACAATGACATTAAGACCTTTTAAAAATGTGTGAAGACATTGGCTATTTTAAACTTTTTCTTCGGGATGTTTAAATTTTTCTAGACATAGGCCCCAAAATAGCCAATCAGCAGGTTGTAGGATAATGAGAATCATTTTTCTAGAAGATTATCAATTGTACGGAAATGAACTCATTTTTTTATCCGATAGTTTACGATATCAGTATCAATAAACACATTACACTTTTGATAAACTTTATTGACCCTATCTTTGACTTTGTTTTGGGTTCAAAAGTTAAAGAATGTCCCCAGTGCTGGATTTAAAATATTTGAACATAATCACGTATAAGAAAGAGAATAATATTTATTTTGTTAATTCTTTTTATTTTTTATTTCATCATTTATGCGTATTACTATGTATTTGCTCTTAGGTCACATGTACAGGGTGCGCCAAACCTCTGGTTTTGTTTGATTACGGCTAAATTATGGGATATACAAAAACATGTTTTTAACAAAATTAATGTATATTGAAGCCGTCTATAATTTAAAATTATTTTCGATTATACAGGGTGAGTCAGAACGACGGTACGTACCAAAGTTGTGTTTTTTAATGGAACACCCTATATATTAAATCATTTTTAAATATATTTTTTACAAATATTAAGAATTTATATAAGGTATTGTAGGCCTAAAGTTAACAATTTTCGAAAATATGTAGACTTTTATTGAGAAAAATGGTAATATTCAAAGGGCTGTGAATTAGGCTTTCAAGGTAATAAAAATTTAAGTGTCATGTCAAAGTTTTTTTAGTATACTGTTATTTTTAAATAAATTAACATATCTGATGTATAGCCATAAAATATACAGTGTGATCACTATTTGCAAATACAAAATTTTCTCATTTTTTTTTTAAATGGGACACCCTGTATATTAGTATTGCCTTTTATAGTAAATATTACAACCTTTCTTTTGGTATAAGGTTGTATGTACCTAGCATGTTTTGTTTTGTGGATATTTAAAAAAACTAGAGATTTTAAGTTTTTGCGGATTTTTTATTAAAAATTTTTTTCAAAAAAAAAAATATAATCTGGTTTTAGAAACATACAATGAAATATCAAATATGAAAATAAAAACGCAATTATAGATTAAAATAAATCGTATACTAGTACAATTCAAGTATTGATATAATAACTTAAAATTATTTTTCAAAAAATATTTTACCATACTAATGAATGCATAAATTAGTTACTAAATTAAACAAACAACCAAATTTGATATCTACCCTAGTAATTTTTCTACCACAGCAACTTTCCTGTACCAAATTAATTGTTAGTTATATTATTGTATTTACAAGTAAGATCAGTTAAACTTTTAATTTACCTTTTAAATTTACTTACATCTTGAGAACATAATAATTATAAAGTGTGCTTTGAAACAAATGAATGTTAAATGTATCAGCCAAATTATTTATAAATATAAATAGTATTAAATGGTGTCACAATAGCTGGTAATACTTTTGTAGTTGAAATTTTTGTAACAATTTTTTATATTTTAAATTTTAATTTTTCAACCGAACAATTGGTGGATATGACATTTTTGTTTTGGGCGAAACCATTAGAAATTATTACCAGCTTTTGTGACACGACTACATAGATACTATTTGCTTCATAATATACTTCTATAACGTTCATTTGTTTCACAGCATATTTTATACGTTCTCAAGATGGAGGTAAATAAAAAAGTTATTAACTGATCTTACTCATAAATACGATTTAACTAACAAAATTTTGTACAATAAAGTAACTAGGGTAGAAAAAATTCTAGGGTAGATTTTAAAATTGGTTGTTTAATTTAATAATTAATTTATCCATATTAATTACTTATTAGTATGGTAAAATATTGTTTGTAACATAATAATTTTAAAGTTATTAAATTCAATTAAGTTGCACTTGCATACGTTTTATTTTAATCTTTAATTACGTTTTTATTTTCATCTTTGATACTTTAGTGTATGTTTCTAAAATCAGATTATAATTTTTTTTGCAAAAAAAATTAATTAAAACTATCGCGGATATAAAATATCCGCGAAACGTAAAGTCCATAGTTCTTTTTTAAATATTTACAAAACCAAACGTGTTATGTACATACAACCTTATACCAAAAGAAAGGTTGTAATATTTACTACAAAATGAAATACTAATATACAGGGTGTTCCATTTAAAAAAATGAGAAAATTGTGTATTTGCAAATATAGTGATCACACTGTATATTTTATGGCTTTAAGTAAAAGATATTAAATTATTTAAAAATGACACTATATTATAAAAACTTTGACCTACCACTTAAATTTTTATTACGTTGGAAACATAATCCACAGCCCTATAAATATTACCATTTTTCACAATGAAAATGTAAATATTTCGCAAATTATTAACTTTAGGCCTATAAAACCTTACACAAATTTTTCATATTTTTAAAAACTATATTTAAAAATTATCTAAAATATAGGGTGTTCCATTAAAAAAAAAACAAAACTTTGGTTCGTACCGTCGTTCTGACTCACTCTGTATAATCAAAAATAATTTTAAATTATAGACGGTTTTGATATCATTTAGTTTTGTTAAAACATTTTTTTGTATATCCCACAATTAAGCCGTAATCAAAGAAAACCAGAGGTTTGGCGCACCCTGTATGTGTATACGTGGGAAGTTTTTTATTTCAAGCCTGAATATGAATAAATAAAATAAACTTTGGCTCTGCATGTTTTTATATTTAATTAATACAAAACTTCATCAATAGTATCTCAAACTAAATAAAAGCAGCGAGGAATTACAAAAAGAAAAACGTCAAAGAAACAAATATATGAAATTTATATAACAGTCGGGATGTCATTTGAGCTTTCATGGGATGTTACCCCAAATTTTATCTAAAATTTTTAAAACCTTATGGGGGTGTCAATGGTAGTGTAAATTGAAAATTGCGACTATATCCCGCCACTACGTTAGCCGTCATCTTGAATTTAAAGGAGAACAACTGTGTCTGCTCAATATCCCCGCCATTAATTTTCAACTTTTCAACAAAAGTGGTGAGAACTGAAATGATTGCAAATGCAATTTCCTACAATTATTTCTAGTTTGAAAATTTTTTCGTGCAGTCTTTATTTTCTGAGTTAATGCAGAAAATAGTAGCAAAGCATATTTACATATTGAACTTTTTTCTTTTTGAAACTTTATACTTTTACTCTTAACTTTACCACATGAATGTACGGAAGCGAAAGTGTACAGAATTATATTTTATACAATTTTGGTCTCTTTCATTTTTCTGCTTAAATCAATATATTGAAGGTCGTACCACAGTATTCAAAACAAACAGTACTGACACTTTCGTCTGCGCCTTTGAAGTTTTTAAAGTCTCGTTTTGTAGGGGCTTGTAATCTTGTTATCTGTCATCTGAAACGAAAAGTTACGATCGGACTGGCTCAATGAAAAATCTTTCTGGCAATCAGAATTATAGAATTTACAAATCAAACAAATAATGAGGACAACAGAGATGAAAACTTTAATCCATAAGAGGTATAACACTCAGAGACAGGATACGAAACAAAGACACATTGAGAGAGCTAGGCGTTCAACACCTAGTGAGATGGACAAGAGCACGACGACGTATGTGGAGAGACCACGTAGATCTGATGGACCCTGAACGCATGGCTAAATGTGCGAAGACACCGAAGCCCAACACCAAGCGACCCAAAAACCCACTAAGACCCAAAATCGATGGTACGAGAGCTGGAGCTCCCGATCGCAGCAGAGACTGTATCAGAAGAAATAGGACATAGTCCTATTAAAATAAGAAAAAGAAGAACACTTACTAAAAGCTCTATTGTAGGGTTTAGGGTTATAAATGTTGGATGAATTAAATTGGTCAAATAAATTATCAAATCTTTAAACGATCTCGGTAGTTTTAACAGCTTCAAGAGGCAACATATTAAAACGAATGTACAGGGTTAAACCATCAGTAATAATTGTGCTACTACGTACTTGAGTTTGTAGTCAAATCTTCAAGATTGAAAGTGCTCAGAAGCGCAGTGAATTCTGCGACTTTTCGCCGCAATCTGTCTGCGCGGAAAAAATGTGTAACTTCATAAATAATGCGTAACTTCATCAATAGTCCATTAGTTCACGGTTTTTGCTCTAAATTTTAAAGAACCGCTTGGATTGACATGAAATTTGGCATACGCATAGCTTACATGTCAAAGAAAAAAAGTTACATTGTGCCGATGTGTGCTTTTGCCCTGGGAGTGACTTTCACCCCCTCTTGGGGGTGAAAAAATATAAGTCTAAAATAAGTCCGGAAATGGATAAACTAACTAATTTTAAGTAACTTTTGTTCTATAGAGCTTTTTCGCCAAGTCAACACTTTTCGAGTTATTTGTGAGTGAATATGTTCGTTTTTCAACAAAATAACTACATTTTTAGACGGTTTTTCGCAAATAACTCAAAAAGTAAGTATTTTGTCGAAAAAAACGTTCTTAGCAAAAATATAGCCTGTAAGAAAGTAAAAAAAAAATGGTGTACGCGTTAGCTCGCTAGGCCTCGTAAAACCAGAGTTATAGCTAATGAAAAATAGATTCATATTCACCAAATTTCAAATAGAATAATTCGAAGTGAAATATCCAAATAATGAAGCATTCTTGGGGAAAACCCATTATAACTTTTTTAAAGTGTTTAAAAAAAGCTTTATTTCTGTTTTTATAAAAAGTTTCCAGCATTAAATTTAAGCAAGTTACGCTCAAAATAAAATTGGTCGCTTTTGTTTTGGCAAAAAAAAATCGGGAAGACCACCCCGTAATTAGCAACTTAAATGAAATTAATCGTTACCGCTCCAAAAATTATTCTACTTAGGTTGTGTTTATATGATTTTTGTAAGTTTCGTCGATTTAAAGTGCTTATTTTGAAAGAAATTTGGTTTTAAAGTAAAATTTTTAAAAATTTTAATTTTGAAAAATATGCTTTTTTCAAATAACTTAAACATTGTTAGAGATAGCAAAAATCTTGAACAACAAAAAAAATCAGCATTGCTCTTCTGAATATCATATATTTTTTTGTTTTTCTGTTAGACAAAAATTGATTGAGATTTGGTGTTTCTAAATTTGCACACATTCGTGATGAGTGGCGCGTTCTACCCCTTTTAACTACAGCCCCTTCAAAAATAAGGACTTTGAACCGATGAAACTTTCAGATCATATAAACAATACATACACGGGTCAAAAAACTTGTGAAGTCGTAACGATTAAGTTCATTTGAGATACTAATTAGGTTTTTTTACTTACGGTTTAACCTGGCTGTTATAACCGGTGAAAAAACCGGTTATTCCAAAAACCTGTTTTCGGCTTTTTTAATCAATAGCAAATACTTAATAGGTTAAAATGTTATATTTATGTTGCACTTTAGTTTGCTCAATTTTCCTCCCGAAAAATTCCCCAACCATTTCGATTTATAAAAATTTTCCCAGGCGCTTTCTAATTACCCTAAAATTGGGCGAAAGTACCCCAACCTTGCAGTACCCCATCTGATACGTCTCTCGCTTTAAGCGGCGTCTGCGTGTGTTGCTATAAATTTGATAACCCAATTCATCTTTTACTTCTATTACCATCAAAAAAAATTCAGTAGTATCTTTAATATATTTGTATAATACCTTTTAATTCCTAAGAATTATGTATTGTTCAAAAATTACATAATGGACAAAGAGCGGTGCGATACCGACAAAGATCCCTTTGACTCGGACGCGCCAGACCGACAGAGAATGGAAGTAGAACGAAGTGAGGCAAAGTTGCACAAGGTGGCCGTCTACACTCTCGTACTTGTTGAACCTTGATCGACTTCGGAGAGAGTGTGGAGCTCACATTATAGATGATGTTTGGAATATCGTATCCAAGCAGATCACTTACAGTTTTATGTAAATATTATCATCTAAATAACTCTTCCCAAAGTATAATAAACCTTAATTGTTTCGTAAAAGCTGATGTGGCACTTTCGTCCAGTTCTTTATTATTAGTATATAAAATTTGAATTATGGCTGTTTAGGTTAATTACTTCGCATATGGTTGGGATCGAAAATGGATAGAAATCTCTCCATTTTTTCTCTGAAATAATTATTTTTTCCGGAGGTAACTGTAATTCGGTTTTTAACCGGTTATTACTTTAAAAATAAAAAACCGGTTATAACCGGGACAAAAAAACAACCGGTAAAACCGGTTGTTTCGAATTAAAAAAAAACGGTTTTAGGTTATAACCGGTAGGTTTTTCCCATCCCTACTTTGAGCAACGAGACCTTCGCATCTTTCTTGTATTCGATTGGATTATTACCATCTGAAGTCACTCCTGATCCACACAAGAATAATTCTTGTCATTATCTTCTTTTTTTAACTGTTTCTGCCATTCGAGCACTATAACATTAGTTATGGGCCATTCCACGAACATACGCCTGTTTTGGATTACTTCGACAACGAATATTTTACTGTGCAACATAAGAAGTACGAAAGTAAATGGCGCTAATAATTATTCCAATAAACAACAATGTAATTTGCAATTTACTTTCGTTCTTCTTATTTTACACAGTAAAATATTCGTTGTCGAATAATTCAAAACAGGCGTATGTTCGTGGAATAGGGTATACCAGTCAACTAATGGAAGATAGAGGGACTGAAATTAAATGTTATTATTACGCAAGTTCTCAAGTTTTTACTCATGATGATCTCGTAGGACATTAAACGATTTGAAATATTGTAATCCTTTTTAATGGTTTTTATCAAATATACCAATTACTGCAACTTTTTTTACTTCATGTCAAAAGTCATTTTTGTATGTTTTAAAATAAAATGAAAGTACCTATTTTTTTTTTCTAATATATCTTTCTCAATATCGAAATACTATACAATTTTTTTCTAGTTATTAACTAATTTAGTGATGATATAAAGTATTATACGATTTAAAACACGTTGGTAATAGCGAATCTTCTTGATAAAATCCGGTATTGTCTGCTTTCCTGCAAAATTTTTAATTTGCTTTTTAAGTAGACACGTTTTAAGTCCTCCGGTCCCTAGTAGTTGAAATACTTCACCTTGTGTCCACTACTTCTAATAGCAATTTTCATGTTACTCTCTGCTTTAATAAACAATAAACTGATTACTTATCGGACCTAAACAATTCAATTTGATCTAATTGCATGTTTGGTATTGCGTAGACAGGTTGTGTTTGCTTCAGTGATATTACATTAATGGATGTATCGATTCATATAAAAGGTAACATAATATTTTTATATGCCACAATTGATAAATGGATTAAAAGGTCTTTTTAAATGTTTTGTTTTTGTTTAGTGCCCGACCTGTTGAATGTTTATCTAGATAAGTAAAAATAATTTGATAATTACATAAAAAATATTGCTGCATGCATTACAATGCTCCTTAAGGCCATCGGTACATAATTCGCAAGTATTTTACGGCTATCCCTACTTTTTTTGTCTTTACACGGCAAATTACGTGTAGTAAAATTCACACTGGTATGGATATGTAAACATTACTAGAATGCCATTTTACTTGACAATGTCATCATTAACTTTAAAGAGATGGCTTTTGAATGTTCTTGGATAACTGTTATTTGTATAATTGCGAGTTATTAATTCAGTTAATAAATGTGATTATTTCATTCCTAGGAGATTCTGACCAATAGAAAGCTACAGAAATCTAAATTAAATTGATTATTTCATTTCATATTAGATTCTGACCAATAGAAAGCTACATAAATCTAAATTAAATCAATAATTTTTGATAATTTCCCGTCGTCAAGTATATTACGTCAGATGCCCTTCGTTGCTATGAAAAAATACATTCAGTGACATTAACGACAATTAATGTTTTAAAAATTATAAAAGTGATGACTTTCAACCGTAAAATATTCATAACAACTGTGTGTTGGATTGTACTAATTTGTACTTACATAAATAAATTACAATAAAATTTTGGTTTTGAACAGTTTTATTCATGAAATAATCGCAACAAATTGCACTCGATCTCTAAAATTAATATAAAATTTTTGCCCTCGTGACACTTTGACATAATTTCACTCGCCTTCGGCTCGTGAAATTAAAACTGTCAAAGTGTCACTAGGGAAAAATTCAATAATTTTAGAGCTCTTGTGCAATTACTACTGATTATTTCATTCATAGGAGATTCTGACCAATAGAAAGCTACAGAAATCTGAATTAAATCGATAATTTTTGATAATTGCCCGTCGTTAAGTATATTACGTTAGATGCCCTTCGTTGCTACGAAAAAATACATTCAGTGACATTAATGGCAATTAATGTTTTAAAAATTATAAAAGTGATGACGTTCAACCGTAAAATATTTATAACAACTGTGTGTTTAATTGTAGGTACTAATTTGTATTTACATAAATAAATTACAATAAAATTTTGGTTTTGAACAGTTTTATTCATGAAATAATCGCAACAAATTGCACTCGATCTCTAAAATTAATATAAAATTTTTTCCCTCGTGACACTTTGACATAATTTCACTCGCCTTCGGCTCGTGAAATTAAAACTGTCAAAGTGTCACTCGGGAAAAATTAATACTTTTAGAGCTCTTGTGCAATTACTACTGATAATTTTTTCACTAACTATGTATTCAGTGATTGTAATAATTTATATGTACAAAAAAACTAATACTCAATCGAGAAATGAGGAAAACTGTTAAAGTGATTTTTTAATAATATACCTATTGTTACTATGGAACGCTTACAATTATTTTGAACATCTTTAACAACAAAATACTTGGATCACAGAATATAATCCTGATGTATTCTCTGCTTGGTTCTTCCATAAATAATTAACAATAAATGACTTTTAAGTTCACATCTTAAATCAATTATATATCAAATACATTATCAACATTACTTAATCAACAACTTAAAATATTCCCGATGCCATGTCAAATATTTAAAATATTTAAAACTGTCACTGTCTTGTCATCATATTCTAATTTGACTCAGTGCGTCGTATGACAAAGATAGCGAATGTTCGATTTGGAAAATATTACCGCGGACATGGTGTCCATTTTTTTAGAATCCTGAAAAAACTAATAAATGTTTTTAAAAAATTTAAACGCAGAATGAAAGACTAATAGGTCTGGATCCCGCGTATGAAAAGAAAGTTAATTAATAGCAAGCTGAAAATTTGTTAATAGCTTAAGGGTGTCTAGTCGGAAAAACTTTGATATATGGGAACACTGGAACAGTGGAACAGGTTAAAAATTTGTAACGGTCAGACCACGAAAACGACACATGTATTTTGTCCGACAGAACAGACTTAAACTCTCCGAACAGAGATAAAACTCTCATGCAAAAATCAGACTGCTATTTATCACCAAATAGGCGTTATAATGAGTGGAACATGTAGAATATGTGAAATGACAGAAATTATGACAGGTGATATATAGCAGTCTGATTTTTGCATGAGAGTTTAATCTCTGTTCGGAGAGTTTAAGTCTGTTCTGTCGGACAAAATAAATGTGCCGTTTTCGTGGTGTGACCGTTCCAAATTTTTAACCTGTTCCACAATTAAAACTGCCCCTGTTCCAGTGTTCCCATATATCAAAGTTTATCCGACTAGACACCCTTAAGCTATTAACAAATTTTCAGCTTGCTATTAATCAACTTTTTTTTCATACGCGGGATCCAGACCTATAAATTATTATCGAATGCCGAAAGTCCCTTAGAATAAATAAAAAGTTTCTTTTGAATGAGATATTTGAAATTAAAAATCACACTAAATTTTCTCTTAGTTTTTCACCCCTGTAACTTATTAATATAAACATTATAGAAGTTTTCAGGGACTTTCGGCCATCGGAAATAACGTAATCTTTCATTCTGCGTTTAAATTTTTCAAAAATATTTATTAGTTTTCTCAGGATTCGAAAAAAATGAATCCTAAATTTGAATAGCATTGCAGCCGAAAATACGTACCCATCCCCTTAATGTAATTAGCATGTCGTTAATTAGGAAGATACGAACTAACTGTGCAAAATTCTACCAAGAAACAACGAATATTGTCTATGATCACTTTGTAGGTTCTGACTGCTCTATCCACGATGTTCCGATTAGTATACAGTATATTTCACAAATTTGCGGCTGTTTTGTATTATCGCTAGACACTCGGCCGCCAATGCTCCACGCCATAGTACTCCATAAGTACGAAAGTAAATTGCTCTAGTAATGAAAATATAAAACAATTAATTCCTAAATTAAATTAAAAAGATTCCTTAAGTATTATATTTTTTAGAGTATTTTATTTTTTATTTGCTAAGTAACTCGAGAACTATGGTAATTGGTACAAGAACACTAACAGTAGGTAGATACATAATAAATAACGAAAACAAATAATAATAATTATACAGGGTGTCCCGAAAAGATTGGTCATAAATTATGCCACACTATCTGGGGTCAAAAATTACTGGGGTAATTGGGGTATCTGGGGTCTTACCTTAGTACAAAACATATTAGAACATAGAACATATTAAAACAAAATTATAGTGAAATTTGTCCACCCCATAAAAATTTTATGGGGGTTTTGTTCCTTTTAACCCCCCCCCCCCATAATCTTTTGTGTACGTTATTTTTGTGGAACCATTTGTTAAACACAACGTTTTTAAAAAATTTTCCATCTTAGTATTTTTTCGATAAGCCAGTTTTCATCGAGATGCGGCTTCTTTTTTAATATATTTACATACAAATTTTATGGGGGTTTTGTTCCTTTAAACCCCCAAATGTATGTGTACGTTCCAATTAAACTATTATAATAATGGTACCATTACTTATGTATTATGGTAATTATGGTACCATTAGTTAAACACAGTGTTTTTTTTTAATTTTCTGCCTCTATAATAAATTTATATTATAAATTATTTTCTGTCTATAATCGTACTTAACCATATACAAAAATATCATTCCCTCTTTGTGAACACACACACATATACAAAAATATGTGGTGGATTCGAAAATATTCAAAATATCTCGATAAACACTGGCTTATCGAAAAAGTACTAGGAGTCAAAAAAGTTTTAAAAACATTGTGTTTAACTAATAATTTAATAATAGCCACAATAATAATTTAATTGGAACCTACACAAAAGTTTGGGGGGTTTAAAGGAACAAAACCCCCATAAAATTTTTATGGGGTGCACAAATTTTATTTTAATTTTTTTTTAATGTTGCTGACATAAGAATGCCACATATCCATTTTCAATAAAAAATTTCTAATGTCCGGTTGCACCAACAGATCTTAAGCTTAAGTCGAGAATATCATAAGAATTAATATAATATAATTATATTACAATACCATAATATAATAATAGATATAATTGATAATAAGGCAAGAATCTAAAATTATGGTGCAAGGTAAGTGATACTCAAGGAGGCCTTATCTATAAGTAGAGCTTAGGTAAGCTGGAGCTTAAGATCTGTTGGTGCAACAAGGCATAAGAGTTTTCGATATATGAAAAAAAATCTATTTTCATTTTGTAACTTCAAAGGGCTGTAACTTTTTTTGTGTGCACTATTGTATAAAGGTAAGTGAGGTTTAATCAACCTATTTTTGACCCCAGAATCTGTGGTATAATTTATGGCCAATCTTTTTGGGACACCCTGTATAACTTTAACTAATGTCTATTGTATTAAATCTTGTTGTAAAACTGAGCGGTTTTTAAAAACAATATAGTTTTCATTATTTCTGTAGGCTTGTTGAGCATTTATTTAACGGTAGGTTTCATATCCAGTAAACTGTACAGGGTGGTGAATGAATTACAGTTGGTGAGGATATGTTTCACGAATCGATGCTTCCTTTCTAGTAAGAAGGTCCAGGGCAAATGATCAATAAAATGTTTGGAATTCATGTAGACTTGTTTTACTCTGTTGCCATAAGTTTTGCCAGGCATTATATACTGACTTTTTAAAAACTAGTTTGAGATCACTAGCTAGTTGAATTCCAGTATTGTGGTTGGTAGATTCTTTGGCAAATTGATCTGCTGTTTCATTATCAGTAATTCTAGTATTAGAAGGTAGCCATATGAGAGATACTGTTAGGTACATCTTAAGCAGAGAGGTTATGGTAGATGTCATGAATGTTTTGAACCAATGGGTGGTCAGTGAAAATTGTATTGGTTGAATGGATAGATGGAAGAGAATCTGTACAAATGGCAATATGTCTTTTTTGATGGGAGATGCATTTAAATGCCAACAGTAATCTATATGGTTCACCTACGTAAACGTTACATGTCGAGGGTAACCAAGAAGATCTTACAAGTTTATGTTTAGTGGTGACAGCACAGCTAACACCAGTGGTAGTTTTAGAAGCATCGGTATGCAAAATTAAAACATATGATTTTTTTAGTATAATATCTAAAAATGCTTTGTTTATAAGATTGTTGGGAGATTCATGTTTGTTAAATATAGTGAGGGAGATGTCTAGGCGACGATAAAATCCTTCGCAATTCCACTGTATCACACTGAATGTTATTAATTTGGAGAAGAAATAAGAGAAAAGAAATAAACACTATTGAGAAGGAATGCAGGAGTCCATTCACTATTCAGAGCGGTTGTTCGGTGAGTTATAGCTTTATTTTATTTAAAAGGCATGTTATGCGATTTTTAAAGATCTTTCTTAGATTTTGGTATATATTAGAGTGAGGTCTTTCATTAAGGAGGTTACGTCAGTGGTAAATTGCTGGCTTTAGTTAGAGGGTCGTTGGTATTAACGGAGTTTTCAAGAAATGCAGTAAGTTGGGTTACGTGAAGTGAAAATGATTCTGGGACATCTTCGTATAGTTTATTGATAACAGAGAGAGATTTCTGATTAATATTGTAACGGTCATGATTAGTTGATTTGTATTTTTTCGATTTCTTTTTGGCTGGTTTTTGGTTAATAATTGATGAGGACTGAGGTGGAAGCATTGAGTCAGGAATTGGAGGTGGAGTAGTAGTGGTTGATAGACACTGAAGTGAGTCGAAGTTACTTTCATTAGAACGTGGTCTTTTTTCGCTAATTTTTTGATTATTCAGCTCAAGATAGGAGGAAGGTGTAGGTATTTTTTCGGATGATAAGTTAGATTAGAAGAATGTTAAATGCTTGGAAATCGCATCGAAGCCATTAACACAGTCATCATCTTTGGAGACACATGAAGATACAGTGATTATGCGTATTGATCTAATTCTTGATTACACTATAAGATAATAATTTTTTTCTCATTAAGAAAAAATTTTATGGTTATTGCTATTATTTTGTTAGTAAATACTTACCACTACAATTTAAAAGCAATAGAATTTATAATTTTCTTCTATTCTATTTTTTATTTGTATTTTCGCACTAAATTGTGTATTTCTCTAAATGAATGTAAAATACTTTATCAATAAAGCAGTATTCTTGCTTGTCATCGATAGACTTCAAATATTGACTCAAATGCCGTAAGTTTCCGGTTTCAATTGTCAACCCTTTTGGCTTTCTCACGCCTGTTTTTGTGTACATACTTTACTTTTCGACCATGGTAGAGATTGTTTAATATTCGTATCTTATGTCAATATTTTTATTTTTGGGTAATTGCCTCTACGGGTTATGCCGCACTGTGTCAAACGTATTGATATAATTAAGAAAATTAACAACTTAATTATTTAACAATCTTGGCATTGTTGTTTTAAGAAATTCTTCTCCCAAATACGTCATATAATAATTGACCGTGTATACTTTAGGATATAGTAAACTGTTTTATAAATATATTGTGTGATTATAATATTACCAATACCCATTCGATAAAAAAATTAAATAAATTATTGGTCACTTTGTTTGGGTTCGCACGTTTAATAAAAGTTTTTTTTATCTTCCAATGAATTGTTATTGTTAAATATTTATTATAACCAATATTCCTAAGTAATCTAGGAAAAATAAATTGTTGAATTGTCAGGATAAAGTTTATTTTACTGAACTGTAAATAGGTTACTGGTACTTAGCAATATCAAAATACGCTAAATTTTAGTATTGAGTTCTATGTGAATCTGTACAGAAAGGGTTTTTTTTTTTTAATTTTACATTAGTTTATTGCGATTTGCATAAAAAGTTTTGTTATAGTAATATGTAAAAAACAAAATAGGCAAAGGATTAGACGTCATTATTTACTTATAAACAATATTAGGCCTGGATCCCGCGTACCAAAAACAAGTTGATTAATAGCAAGCCGAGAATTTGTTAATAGCTTAACGGTGTCTAGTCGGACAAACTTTGATGTATGGGAACATTGGAACAGGGGAAGTTTTAATTGTGGAACAGTTTAAAAATATGGAACGTCAGATTACGAAAACGTCCCATGTATTTTGTCGGACAGAACATCCAATTATTGATTTGTTACCCTTTCATTAAACCCTCATGCAAAAATCAGACTGCTATTACTAACCAACATGATTCCTTTGACATGTCATTTGACATGTTCTTCGTGTTCCACTCATTAAAATGCCCAGTTGGTGATAAACACCAGTTTCATTTTTGCATGAGAGATCTGTCCGACAAAATACATGAAACGTTTTCGTAGTCTGACGTTCCAAATTGTTAACCTGTTCCACAATTAAAACTTCCCCTGTTCCAGTATTCCCATACATCACAGTTTGTCCGACTAGACACCGTTAAGCTATTAAGAAATTTTCAGCTTGCTATTAATCAACTTTTTTTGGTACGCGGGATCCAGGACTATATACCGATAAATTATAAGGAGATTAAAGAGGTAAGTTATAAGACCATTGTACTGAAAAAGTACAGATATCTTTTAAAATGCGAGTTTCTAAATTTATTTTGTTAATTTGTTGCTTTGTTATTATAGACCAAGAGGCAGCGCTGAAAAATCTCTTTGAATTTACTAAAGCTAGATTTTTCACAGTTGATTACTGTGAGTGTGTAGAGAAACATACTGCGGTCGGTCAAGCGAAACGAAGAACAGGGGTTAGTGAGAGGGTATCAAAGTTGCTTTCCTACGAAGGTAATTATTTCCATTTACTAAGGCTGAAAATCAGTACACACATTCTAAATTCAATATAAATAAAAGTTATTATAGTCGGTCAGCTGTATGACGGGACAGAGCCGGTCGGTCGGCTTTACTTGAAATTTTCACAGAAGGTAGGGAATAGTCCAAGGATCATTTTATGTATCATGCCGCTATCATACGCTAAAACCTTGGGGGTGGGAATTTTTATTACATTTTAATCATGTAATTCGATGTAAAAATTGATTCTAAGAAAAAAATGTTTTTTACATTTTCTTCGTAAAATTAATATTTTTCGAGTTATTCGCGCCTGAAAATAACAGTTTTTCGACGAAAAAATCGACTTTTTTAGAGGGTTTTTTGAGAATACCTTGAAAAATATACATTTAATCAAAAAAAACTGTAGATATTGAAATTGTATCTTTTATGTTGTTCTGAAGCTATTTTCTTGTGGCATTTTTACAATTTTAACTATTTAATGGGAAATAAGCCACAATATTATTAAAAAAATGATTTTTATTACATGATTTAAAAATAAAACAGATCACATGCTATGATTTTTTTGTGACGGATATTCTTGAGTTATGGTTGATTTCAAGTAATCGAATGAACTATCTTTCAGTAAAGTCGTCCCAGGAACGCAACTCATAAATATTGGCAAACATCATTTTAAAGTCTTCTACTTTAAAATGTATCATATGTATCTGAATTGCCGATATAAATGAGTCAAATTAAATAAATTATTAGAAGAATTTTTTTACTAAGCAACAACATTTTTGCTTATGTTAGTAGTATTTTGTATTTTGACAACGGCACCCGATTTGGGCGTCGAAACGTTAATAAAAATCATTTTTTTAATAATATTGTGGCTTATTTCCCATTAAATAGTTAAAATTGTATCTTTTAGTAACACAAACCAAATTCTTTTCCTACAATATCTTTAAGACCAATACAAACCGAGATACGGCATGTTAAAGGTTAGCTTTTTTCGTCAAATGCATAATTTGAAATATTCAAAGCCAAATAATGGGAAAAATTTGCATTTTTTCGAGGAAAACTTAAATAATATTTTTTCAAGTATACAATTAGACCTTTCAAAAAAATAATAAAAAGTTTCTAGCATGAACATTAAGCGACTTATAATCAAAAAAATATCGGTACCTGCTTGCTACGAAAAAATCTGTGAAAACAACCCCCTAACTACCTTTCTAATTCAAAATTGGTCTTTACCTTTCTGTAGTTCCTTTTATATTTATATTATAAATACACCCAAAGGAGTTTGATCTATTTAAATGCCTAATTTTGGAAAAATTTGAGTTTAAAGAAAAATTTATTTTTTGCAATTTGGTATTTTTCACCTTTAACTTCAAAATATCTCCGAAAATACTGAAGATACGAAAAAAATTATAACCTACTAAATTGTAGCTTTTTTAATGACTAAAATTACCCTTTACATAGATTTTTATTACAGTGAATAGTTAGCCAGATATAGCTGTTTAAAACCTCTATTTACCAGACAACACCCCCTTATTCGAGCCCTTTAAACCCGCCCCAATTAAAAACTAAGGGATCTTACGGAATTTAGTTTACACAGTCTTATAGCTCTTTAAAAATCCTACAAAATCATTTTTGAAGAAACTTTTTATCGCCAAAAATATATAGAATATTTTTCGAGGTATTCTCAAAAAACCCTCTAAAAAAGTCGATTTTTTCATCTAAAAACTGTTATTTTCAAGCGCGAATAACTAGAAAAATTATGTTACTAATTACGTAATTAGTTTTACGAAGTAAATATAAAAACCATTTTTTTCTTAGAAACAGTTTTTCCATCGAATTACATGGTTGAAATGTAATAAAAAATTCCCACCCCCGAGATGGGGTGGCAACCACCCTCAAGGTTTTAGCGTATGATAGCGGCATGATATAGAAAATGATCCTTGGAGTATTCCTTACCTTCCGTAAAAATTTTAAGTCAATCCATGCTGGACGAAAAAATGGCGAGCCAAAATGCTTCATTTCATCAATCGACTATTGGGGCCGACCGACCGTCTCTGTCCCGTCGTACAGCTGACCGACTATAATAACTTTTATTTATATTTAATTTAGAATGTGTGTACTGATTTACAATCTTAGTAAATGGAAATAATTACCTTCGTAGGAAAGCAACTTTGATACCCCTCTCAGTAACCCCTGTTCTACGTTTCGCTTGACCGACGGCAGTATGTTTCTCTACACACTCACAGTAATCAACTGTAAAAAATCTAGCTTTAGTAAATTCAAATAGATTTTTTAGCGCTGCCTCTCCGTCTATTACAATTATCCATGCAACGATATACACCATGCAACATACACCAAATTTATCGAGGGCACCTTAACAAAAACTTTTTTCTCATTCACACAAAATGACAAACTTTTAATCTGTTTAACATAACAAACGAATAGATACAAACAACTTATCCTTTCATAAATATATTTAATTATTATACAGGGCGATTCAACAAAATTAAAAGAAGAAAACTATGGCATTTCACGTGGTGTCCGATTACTTTTGCAGGTAAATATAGTAAGTGAAACTTCTTGAAAGTTTTCTAGGTGAATATTATTTGTGATATTGTTCCCCATTCTTACTCAAAATTAATGTTTTTTGTGAATTTTTAGAAAAGTTTTTAATAATTTTTAAAAATTCGACTTTTGAAATGTTTTTGCAATAATTAAATCAACAAATTAACAAAAATAGTTTTAGAAACTCACATTGTCATTTTAAAAGATTTTCTAAGCTTTTCAGTAAAATTGTGCCACTTTTCCATATAATGTACAAGTCTTCGCCTTTAAATGTTAATATTAAATAGCGATCTGACATTGTTTATATTTTATTTATTTGTTTATAATCATTATTTATTATCGTATTGTATATTATATTATATGTAGGTAAAAAATGACGTAATATTTTGCATATTTTGTTTATTACATATTTTATCATTAAAATTTATCAAAAGCAGTTCTTATAGTCCTGTCGCCAGGAGGGGTACAACGACCTCCTTTGGTGAGATGGACTTACCCAAGTTTTTTTATATATTTTGACCGGTAAAACACGAATTTTTTGGGTAACAGTTGATCCGGATGTCCATAAGATTGTTATAAACAAAGAACTTGAGGAATTACATACCAGCGATTTTTCGCAAAACAAAACATGTTTTTGTATTTTTTTGGTCATTGTAAGCAAAAAATGTTTTTACAAGTTTTTTCGTAGGATGCATTGTTTGATAGTTTTCGACATAAACGCGGTTAAACTTTCAAAAAATCGAAAAATTGCAATTTTTGAACCCAAATAACTTTTGATTAAAAATAAAATAGCAATTCTGCTTACCGCGTTTGAAATTTCAAGTCAAATTCTATCGGTTTTGATTATTTTCATTGCTAAATTTTTTTTTTATAGTTAAACAAAGCTATAAACACATAGTGATTGAATGACGTTTCAATGCATTTCACATTTAAAATCGAACGAGTTAGTCCAGACAAATAAGATTTTTCTTGTGACACATCCCCCTCCAGGCCGAAACCAAATTTTTTGAGTAGTATAGACATCTATATTAATAACCTATATGTTTCCTGCAGCCGATTTTGATAATATACATAGTTATAAACAAATAAAAATCAAAAACCGGTAAATTTTCGCTTTTTTCGTCTATTACCAAAACGTTAAGCATTTTAAACAACTTTGAGCGTGAGAAACTCATAAATCGTATAAAAAAACTTCAATATGGCGTTCGCTGAATATGTCTATGCTTATTGGTTGCTTAGAAAATGGCTAAATAAATCATAAATTTTGAGTTTTTATAAATATTCATAACTTATGTAAAAAATAACTTAGAACCTTCTTATTACACGGAATGGCGAGACTTCTGGTGCTTAATACCCTAAATTCGAAAGCAATTGGTCGAATAGTTTAATAGTTATTTATGATATGTGTTAAAAGTAAAATTTTAAGGCACGCATGTGAAAGTTTGCAGAATGAGCGAAGCGAATTCTGCAATTCACATGAGTGCATTAAAAATGTACTTTTTAACACGTATATCACACAATTTTTTCTACAAACGTCTCATATATCAACAATTATAATTTATTCATTCTCAAATAGAGGACAATATCTACAAAAACTTTTACTTGAACTTGACTGACATTCCATTTTTATATTTTTCTTGACATTACATCAAAACTGCTTATACTGTCAATATGTAAATCATAACAACTATAGAATAACATCTTACTGTTATTGTTGTATATTCTAACAAATTTTAATAGTTTTTTTCTACAAACGTGTTAAAAATACAATAATACAGTTTAAATTAAATTTTAAAAAACCTTCTATACCACCTTTTTCAAGTTGCGCAAGTTGTACTATTAATATTAATGTTAATAAATGAAATATAAACATTTTGACGTTTCACAATTTGACGATTCACTTTTAACTGCAGTGCCTTAAAAGTTTTAAAGCACTAGTGCTTTAAAGTAGTATTTTTAACGCTCCTATGGAGTGCTAAAAATTACATTTTTAACACGGTTGTAGAAAAAAGGTATTTAATTTGTTTATCCCAAATTATTTTTTTTGCAACATTATAAATATAATAAATATATGCAATATAATAAATATATGTAATAAGTCAGAAAATGATGAGGTTACAGTAATACTTTTTACAGTTTATGAAAGAAAAACATTTATAGTATTAAGTTAATTTAAAAAAATGACAAAAAATAATTTTAAACAGTGTAAAATATCGATTTTTTGCTTTTTTAATAACAATTAGAATAACTTTTTAACCGTTACCCGTAGAAAAATTATTTTTTCATATTTAGAAAGACTGAATTTTTATACACATTTAGAAAGAAAAATAATAGTCCTAGGAGAATTGGGGACGAAGTTAGCCCCCACTTTTTTAATTCACATGTTCTTGCAAAATAATTTTGCAATATTTAGAATTATTTTTTGTCAGTTTTTATCAATTAAATTAATAGTGTAAATTTTTTTCTTTCCTAAACTATCCAAAGTATTACTGTAACTTCATCATTTTCTGACTTATAGTGTTGCAAAAAAATTAATTTGAGATAAACAAACTAATTAACTTTTAAACTAATTGACCAATTGCTTCATAATTTAGGGTATGATTTAAGCACCAGAAGTCTCAGCATTCTGTGTAATAAGAAGGCTCTAAGTTAATTTTTGCATAAGTTATGAATATTTATATAAACTCAAAATTTATTATTTATTTTGCAATTTTCTAAGCAACCAATAAGGATAGACATATAAAGCGAACGCCATATTGAAGTTTTTTATACGATTTATGAGTTTCTTACTCTTAAAGTTGTTTAAAATGCTTCACTTTTTGGTAATAGACGAAAAAAGCGAAAATGTACCGTTTTTTGATCTTAATTTGTTTATAACTATGTATATCATCAAAATCGGCTGCAGGAAACTAGGTTATTATTATAGATGTCCATACTACTCAAAAAAGTTGGTTTCAGCCTGGAGGGGGTTGTGTCACCAACAGGATATTTTTTTCCTTGTGTATACGTAGATTACGTACATTAAAACGCATGCATTGGTCACGGGAAACACTATGTGTTTATAGCTTAATAAAAAAATTAATTTAATTAGAAGAGGAGGCAAGGATGCTAAATTTGCAGTTACTAAAGCGTTATGGGGACTTATTGGTTTCTAATGATTTAGGTCCTAAAGGTCTTAAAATGATCCTAAAAGACCATTGAAGATTAGGTCCTAAATCAAAAAAGGGAAGTTTTCCATTTTAGTAATTACTTTCCATTTTTTAATTTAATTTTCCATTTCCAATAATCGTTTTTTTTTTCGATTATAGCGCCATCCATCGCCTTTCCATAATTCGAAAAATTGTCTCCAATAAAAGTTACTTATTTTTATGTAAGGAATCCAAATTTGCAATAAAAAATGGGGCCTCTTATTTAAGATCTTAAAGTAGCCCCCATTCCACCCCCATGGAGTGTCGTGTTAGGTGTTATTCGATAGAGTTTTTAAAAATATTGAACACGTATTTCGATCTGACGTTCATTTCGCGAAATATTCGCTTTTTATGTGAAACTTTGTGACTCACCCATTTCCTGACGTCTCGCTCGTCAGGTTTCTAAAATACATATACATACACTGTTCTGCATGTAGTTAACTTACCTTATATTAATCTGACTATTTCACTAAACTGTTTTTAACTGATAAAACGGCATAGCAAAACGGCAAATTTTTAGTGACGGGTTCACGATATTGTCAAAAAAGTTATAAAACAAAAATTAAAAAAAAAATAGGCGCTGATACTTTTACCTTATGTATCTTATGTATATTTATCTGAGGTGCCAAGAAATTGTTCAAAATTTATCAAAACAGTTCCGTAAATTCATTAACAATAAAAAACTCTTAACTTACAACCATTATTTACTGCTAATATTACTTAGCTTGTACATATTACGATTTAGTCTCTATTTACAAAATTATAAAAATAATACTGTTTCATTATTTACATACATGCACAAAGTTGTGTTAATACCACTTTTAAAGTTTACGATACATTCTTCTTGTTTTTTTTTGGTTGCAAAGTTTTCAATGACTTTATTATTAAAATTATTAATACCATTTACAAAATGTTTTTCTGCAGATACCTAAGTCGTTCTTCTTTCATTGTATTTTTAACTAATATTTTAATTCGTTTTAACATCGAAAAACAGCGTTCTGCTTCAGATATTGATATAGGAATGGTAAATAAAATGCTTAGAAGTTAAATAGTTTCTTCCAATGTGCTTCTTAAACCTTCCTCATTTAATAAAACTCATAGCGGAATAGCCCCAGAGGTAGTACCTACTTAATTCGTCTCACTAATACAGTACTTCTAATTCAGTTTTAAACCGAGTTTTGTTTAAAAATTAAAATTGTCTCCATGTTTCATTAAAAAATGATTCGGGGAAACGACGCTTGTAAGCAGAAAACTTCTCCGACATAAATCAATTAGAAGCAACTACATGCCAGGATACGGTAGACCTTTGAAAGATCTGGAACTTTAAATATTATGAACCTTTAAGTCGTTATCTAATTCGGCGCTAAAATTGACCAGTTCCTTAAATATGCCTCTATTTTGTGAATTTTTTTTCGTCGTGACCTCTTTAAGCTAACTCGAAAGCTCCACAAAACCTTATAGAATTTGTAAAGAAAAACCACCAAAAGAGTTTTTTAATATACTAATCTGAATCATTGTCAATTAATAAATTAAACTAATAATCAAAATATTATTTATACTACACCCACGATCATGATGCACTTAAAGTTTAATAATAATATTAATATTATAAATATAAAAGCTTTAGCAGAAAATAGACATAACAAAAGCGACAAGCCAGCACTTAAAGAAACTCAAAATCTTGTGCCAGGCACGAGATTCCCATTTAAAGGTATACTAAATACTCCAATATAGCTCTTTCTCTGTCACTTATATAGGATGCTCGTAAAATCTTTCTCTTTTCAGCCGTGGTAGTACCAATTTTGGCTCAAGATTCTCCAGCCGAATAATCTCCATTGTAAGTGGCAGCGATTGTACTACGCGCACAGTTGCCAGATTTTATATAATTTATGAAGATAAAAAGAAATACACACACAAAATTAACAGACATTAAAAGATTTTAAAAATAAAAATATGCTTCTGCATAGTTAGTAAGGTAGTGCCATGGCTCTATGGCACTACCTCACGGGCCGCCACTGATAGCAACGCTTCGTTTCCTACTGACAAAACTCCTTAACGACGTGAAATCTCAGCGACAAAATTATAACAGATCCGTCACGAAAGTGTCTGGTAATAACAAATAAATAAAGATTATATTTCGTTGATATGGTGCATTAATTGTCTCGTGAAATAGTCTTGTCGAATATCATTCGAGAGAAAATTATTTCCGGCAAAATTTTCTCCTGGTTTCATTCAAGTTCGTTGCCTTTTGGTAATTTTCGCTTATGAAATTTTGACAAAATCACTCGACTGACGTCTCGTGATTTAAGTCAAAATTTAATTCGCGAAAATTGCCAGGCAACAAACTTTCATACCAGTCGAAAATATTGCCGGCAAAATTTTCTCTCTTGTGATATTATATACGACAATTTCGAATTTTTCGATAGGGATAGATTTTTTTTTCGGAGCCGCCTTAACAAACTCCACTGTATTAAGAGCCAATATACAGTGATGAGCGCGCTAATAACCGGCAAAATAGCGCAAAAGATGGAAAATGTATTAAGTTGTGAGATAAAAAGAAATAAAACTACTGGAGGTGGAATTTTATCGGTATTAACTTATAATTTACATTACCATTATGGATAGCTTCCACCTTTATACCTTTAAACGTCAGCTTATTCGTATACAATTTAGAGTTAAACTGCCGACTATTACACAATATGCTTCTACTTCTTCTTCACCTTCTTTGATTAATTGTCAATTTTAGGTTGTCATGGCACAAATAAAACAAAGGTAAAAATTTTGACGTCTAAAATCATTGTAGAAAATAAGTTAATTTTATAATAAAAAATTACTACTAATTAAACTAGTTTTATTTACATTTGCTTCATTGTCTTCAATTGATTTTTACTTTACGCGAAATAAAAAAAAATGTTAATGTCATTTTAACGTCATACGTAGTTGTGAGGAAAGCAAAATATTGGAAATGAATGGATAAAATAATAAATAATTTGAACAATATGTCAAAAATTACATACGACTAGATAATTCAAATCTAGGTAAAATACCAATACAATATTTTGTATAACTTTCTGTAATCAGCTGGGTTCTTCACTTCAAATAACCCGAGGCCACGTTACGGAATCTTGGGAATCTTGTAATGATCTGCAGTTGTCCCAGAGCTAGAAAGGTTTTGCCTTTGTTGTATTTGTCCCATGGCAATTCAAAATTGCCAATTAACCAAAGAACGAGAAGAAGAAGTAGAAGCAGATTGTGTAATGGCAGTTATGTCTGAACGAAAAAAGTTTCCACCTTTGTTGTATTTGTCCGATATCGATATCAACTCTAAATTGTAGGTGAATAAGGGAGTTTTCCTTTATTCCAAGATGATGGACTAACCAAATACCCATGCAGGTAGAGGCCAATAAACCAAAAAAGAAGAAGACATACATAACCATAACCTATTAAAACTAGGTTTGAAAGAACTTCATACGTAGAGCCGAAGTTAATAACCGATAATGCCGATTATGACCGAAGTTAATTAGCTGACGTTTAAAGGTATAAAGCTGGAAAATATCCATAAGGGTAATGTAACTTCTAAGTTAATACCGATAAAATCCCACCTCCAGTAGTTTCATTTCTTTTTATCTCACAACTTAATACATTTTCCATCTTTTGCGCTATTTTGCCGGTTATAAGCGCGCTCATCACTGTATAATAGGGGTACCTTTATAGGGTACAAGGTTTATCTACACGTGATTTTCTGCTTCTTCTCTCGAGTACCTAACTACAAAAACCCTCGCTTGGGCTCCCCTACCATATTATAATAAAATAATTATTTAAAAATATGATAAAGCCGTTACTAATTGAATATCTAGGAAGTAATAAAAAGTGTTAAATATTCGATATATTTAAGCAAGTTTTGCAATATTTTGCAAATTGAACAAACAAAAACATTAAGATAATTTCTTATTTGAACTCTAGTAATATATGAAGCCGGTACTGAACTATAACACATTCTTGATAATACGGCGGTCTCTCCTCCAACAATGAGTAGTTTCTTTTAAAGCCCTATTGATAATATTTGATAAAGTTTAATTGTAATGATCATTAAAGATGTTTCTGATTTTTTCATTGAAATTTTCGTAGATGTGGTTGCCTCGTCAGGATGTATGATAGTGGTGTCCAATCGGTTGCCGTTCGTTCTACAGCGAGATAAGGATGGAGCACTTTTTAGGAAAGCCAGGTGAGTCAATAAAAATTTAACATTATATGCGGCTATCATACGTAGATAGGTATATCAGTTCAGAGAAATAAGGGAAAAAATATCCTTTGGTGACACTACCCCTCCAGGCCGAAACCAAATTTTTGAGTATTTTGGACATCTATAATAATATCCTATATGTTTCCTGCAGCCAATTTTAATGATATACATAGTTAAAAACAAATGAAGATCAAAAAACGGTAAATTTTTGCTTTTTTCGTCTATAACCAAAAAGTTTAGCATTTAAACAAATTTTTGAGTAAGAAACTCATAAATCGTATAAAAACTTCATTGTGGCGGTCGCTGAATATGTCTATCCTTATTGGTTGCGTAGAAAATTGCAAAATAAATA
Source organism: Diabrotica virgifera virgifera (assembly GCF_917563875.1). Taxonomy (NCBI): domain Eukaryota; kingdom Metazoa; phylum Arthropoda; class Insecta; order Coleoptera; family Chrysomelidae; genus Diabrotica; species Diabrotica virgifera. The sequence continues at coordinate 203,084,651 of NC_065447.1, forward strand.
ATAAAATTTGAGTTTTTATAAATATTCATAACTTATGTAAAAATTAACTTACCTTCTTCTTCTTCTGAACCTTCTTATTACACGGAATGCTTAGACTTCTGGTGTTTATTAAATCATACTCTAAATTTCAAAGCAATTGGTCAAATAGTTTAAAAGTTATTTAATTTGTTTATCCCAAGTTAATTTTTTTTGCAACACAATAAACCAGAAAATGATGAAGTTACAACACTACTTTGAATAGTTTATGAAAGAAGAAGATTTACACTATTAATTTAATTTAAAAAAAATGACAAAAATAATTCTAAATATTGCAAAATTATTTTGCAAGAACATGTGAATTAAAAAAGGGGGGGGGGTCTAACTTCGTCCCTAATTGTCCTAGGACAATTGTTTTTCTTTCCAAATGTGATGAAAATTCAGTTTTTCTAAATACGAAAAAAATAATTTTTCTACATGTGACGGTTAAAAAGTTATTCTAATTGTTTATAAGTAAGCAAAAAATCAACATGATTTTGCAAAATAATTTTACACTGTTTAAAATTACTTTCTTCTACGACCGTGCAAAAATGTCTACTTTCGCGCACGCATTTTAGTTTAGAAAGTTTTACTTTTCCGCACGCGTGTTACTTTTCCGCACGCGTTTTACTTTTCCGCACGTGTTTTACTTTTCCGCACGCGTTTTACTTTTCCGCACGCGTTTTACTTTTCCGCACGCGTGTTAATTTAGATATGTTAATATGGCCTTAAAGTAATTATAATACATGCAATAAACTAATGTTTAGATATTATTTAGTAATTTATTTCAAATATATCTTATTGTGTTTATGTTTTAATGAAATTAACGCGAGAATTCGATGAAATAAAATAATTTTGAAATATTCGAAAGTCAAATCAGTAGAAACTAACAGTGGTTTTGAATCGTCGTCATGGAAACCAAGATCGTCGTCATGCTAACCAATTATGCTGAAACTTTGGTTTTGACAACCTTGTCAACGAATTAATTTGTGTATGTATTTTCATATTAATTAAATTAATTGACTAAGATTTGGTCATTTTTTAAAGACTCGTAGAAAAAATATTGTGCCTAACGCTTGCAGAAAGTCTCTTTTCCGCACTCGACTGCTTGCCGAACTCCCGCTTCGCGTCGTTCGGCAAACTGCAGTCGCGTGCGGAAAAGTATGATTTTGCACTTGTTAGGAAAATAACTATTTGTCATTTTTTTTTAATTAAGTTAATAGTATAAATGTTCATCTCTCACAAACTGTCCGAAATATTACTGTATCCTCATAATTTTCTGACTTATAGTGTTGCAAAAAAATGCATTTGTAATAAACAAATTAAATAACTTTTAAACTATTTAACGAATTGCTTTGAAATTTAAAATGTACTTTTTTGCACGATTGATCATTTTTGACTGTTTACCGTGACAGATTTTACGTCAGTAGGTGACATTTACTAGCAACTCGACGGTAAGTACTCCAACTCGACGGTAAGTAATTCACTTACCGTCGAGTTAAAAAATCTCTTAATTTTAATTTATTTTTTGAAAGAATAAAGAAAACTAACGAATTATTTATTAATATTGAAACTTATGGTACAATTTGTTAAATTATTTAATGAAATCCCACTTGTTTGGGCTGTGGTTTCACTTCTAACAGAAACTCCTGCAGAATCGCATACATTAGTAGTATCCAACATTTTTTCTCTTCAAATACGCGATCAAAGTTGAAAACTTGGAAATATCAATGCCATCATAAAGAAAAACGGTGGATTTAATCATTGAATATTCCGCCCAGAGGCTTCCAGGAGCTTTCAACTGCATATGTCTTTGAACGAAATATGCCAATAGAGTCTTTTCTTCGATTCTTAAATTCTTGCCTTCGCACCATTTTTTAAAACTTTGGTAGGTATTTTGATAACGGATTTTGGATTTTTCGGGAATAATTGCGGAACACCCTTCTTCCCAAGCCCGTTCAATTTCTTCAAATTCACTTTCGCTCATATTTTAATTTATAATAATCAAAATTGTACTTAAAATTATTGACAACTAAATAAAAACTCAATTCTCCATTGTTGTTATGCACCCTTGTTACTACCTAACAACCAAAGTATCTATCTTGATAAAATGAATGAAAGTAGTCAATATGACGAAAATGTTTAATTTTATAATTTATAATGGTATCAATCGTGCAAAAAACATTATAAGCATGTCGAACGTTAAGGGTAACCGATCTCAGACAATAATTGGAGTCGTCGCCCCGCTCCTCCTCCAAACAATTGTCTTCGATCGGTATAAAACCCTTACCGTTCTCCATACTTAATATACTATTAGCACAAGAAGTTTCAGCATTATGTGTAATAAAAAGGTTCTAACTTAATTTTTACATAAGTTATGAACATTTATAAAATCTCAAATGTTATGACTTATTTTGCCATTTTCTAAGCAACAAATAAGGATAGACATATTCAGCGAACGCCATATTGAAACTTTTTATATGATTTATGAGTTTCTGTTTAGAATGCTTCACTTTTTAGTAATAGACGAAAAAAGCGAAAATTTACAGTTTTTTTATCTTTATTTGTTTATAACTATGTATATCATCGAAAACGGCTGCAGGAAACATATAGGTTATTAATATAGATGTCCATACTACTCACAAAATTTAGTTTTGGCCTGGAGGGGGATGTGTCACGAGAAAAATCTTATTTCTCTGGACTATATAGATGGATTTAATGTCCTTCTGGCCGATTCCATGGCGACCTTCTCATGCCTCCTCTACACATCGGCAGACGCATCCGCGGATGTATCATAACACGCTGACCACACATCTGAAGGGTCGTTCAGTCTTGGCATTGAAATCCTTTGATCTGTGCTGGAGAAACCGACAAGTATCAGCTGTGCTGCAGATGCGTCTGCCGACGTGAAATACATACATCCGCAGACGCATCTGCCGATGTGTAGTGGAGGCATCAGATCTGTTGTGGTCCTCAAGTCCTAGATAACATTCTCTAGCCTGACCCTTTTTAAAAAATCTAATAGCTTTGAGACTAAACTTTACATGTAGCTAATTGCCGGTGGATTTTCTTCTCCAAATGCAAAGAACCGCACATTAGCCAGATTGTCACACTGACATTGAATGTGCTCTGCTGTTTCTTCCACGTGACAGAATCTGCACAGGTCATCATCTGACACAGGAATTCTGGTGAATTCCTCCACCATTTCAAAGATTTCTGCGCTACCCACTTTCTTGTAGCCGTTTTTGTTACTGCCTGTACAACGCCGCAGAAGGGTTTCGATCCAACGAATGGTATTGATGAGCCTTGTTTGGCCATTTCATCTGCTTTTTCATTGCCCTTATGACCCTCGTGCCCCGGTACTCAGGCTACCGTAACCTTGTTACGGTGTCCTAGTGTATTTAGGGCATACACACAATCCCATACTAGCTCAGAATTGACCTCTATAGAATTGAGTGCCTTAAGAGCTGCCTGACTATCTGTGAAGATGGCAACTGAACAGAACGTTCTTTTCTGTCTTTCTATTTCTTTTCTTCTTTCCATGCCGCCTGGAAAATTGTGACATCCATTGATAGACTTACCGTGAAAGTCTTGATCCCTTGTATCCCTTGATTTGTCCCTATTACACTGGCTCCCACACATTCCGGTGTTTTTGAACCATCAGTGTACCAGGTAGCAGCAGCGTGTATAAGTACACCTTCCTTTTAGTCCTCCCTGTCTTGTACATTAATAGACAGGACTTGATAGATTCAGCAGGACTTCCAACGCTGCTGCAGGAGTTGTTTTTATGGCCCCCGTAAAACACAGGCATGCTAGCCTTTGTGTATTACGTAGCAGCCTTAATCCTCCCACTTGCTGCGTCTTTGTCTACCACGTCACCGAGCCATAGGTTATCATGGGTCTAATAATCCCTGTTTATAACTACAATAGTCATTTTGGCTACAATAATTGACAGACTCGATTTCTGAATCAAAGAGCAAAATAACGTTTCCGCACCGTTGTATCTAGTTTTAATAAATCAAGATTTCAACTATTGTACAATAGCAATGCAGGCTTTATAGGCTCCTGGTTACTAAAAACTTGGATTTCTCCTTCCACATTTTCCAGTCCCTTGCATTTTCTCTTCAGTCTCTCAAGACTATTTTATGACAAGTCTTACTTTACTGCTTCCAACCATTTCTTTTTTGGACGTCCTCTTCTTTTCCCCATTTCTTCCTCATTCAGTATTCATTTGTTTTAATATTTTGGTTCTCTGGCATTCTTGTAATGCGACTGAGCCATCTAAATATCCTCAATATTTCTTAATATCCTCTTTACTTCTTTATTTGTTCGTCTTCTCCAAATATTTTCTACTGTCTTTATTCATCCAAAGAGTACCTTTCTTTACCAAATCTTTATTTTCGTTTCGTCCTGGTGGTCCATACTTCCTGCTGGATCCACGTTACGCTGACATACATTGTGCGTCTGGTTACTGACCCGTACACTCGCAGTTTGGCTATTTATGAAATATTTTTTTGCTTTCAGTATTGAATTTAGTGTTTTATCTTCCCTTCGTTAACTTTTATCTATCTCTTTTCCTTATTTTCTCGTATTGCGTTTGGTTCATCATCATCATCCAGCCTTCTGCATCCAAAGTTGAACATAGGTCTCCCCTAATTTCTTCCAATTTTGTCGGTCTTGGGCTTTCTGCAACCAATTCCCAGCAATCCGTTTGACGTCGTCTGTCCATCGTGTAGGTGGTCGGAGGTAGTGGTTGGAGGAAAGTCGTATAGATTATCGGTACTCCAAACTGATAGCGAACATATACAATAATGCAACCATGGCCGTCCGACTACACAAAGATACCAAATCTATAAAAATCAAAAGAGGATTTAGACAGGGAGATACGTTATCTCCCAAACTCTTTACGGCAGTCCTTGAACATGCTTTCAAACAATTGGAGTGGGACGCCAAAGGAATAAATGTCGACGGTGAAAGGCTCTCCCACCTACGATTCGCAGACGACATAGTTCTTATAACAGACAACTTAAAAGAGATTAGAACTATGCTTACTGAGTTAGATGCCGCCTGTAAAAAAGTTGGTTTAAACGTAAATTTTGGAAAGACACAATACATGACAAACCTGGTACCAAGCGAAAATCCAAAAGTCGACGTCAACGAAATAGCATTGGTCCATAAATATAAATACTTAGGGCATGAAATCCAAATTGCCAGGGACAATCAAACTGCTGAATTACAGAGAAGGATTACCTTAGCATGGGCCGCATATGGAGCTCTATCAGACATCTTCAAGAGCAACTTGCCAAATTATTTGAAAAGGAAGACGTTCAACCAATGTGTGCTTCCAGTCATGACTTACGGAGCTGAAACATTATCGTTAACCCAGGCCACAGCAACGAAACTTAGAGTGGCCCAAAGAAGAATGGAACGGTCACTACTTGGACTGACTCTCAGAGACAGGGTCAGAAACGAAGAAATCAGAAGAAGGACAGGCGTCACAGATGTCATAGAGCGAGTAGCATGGCTGAAGTGGAATTGGGCGGGCCATGTAGCCAGATTGAAGGACGGGAGGTGGACCCAAAAAATTATAGTGTGGAGACCAAGAGAAGACAGAAGAAGTAGAGGTAGACCACGTACACGATTGCGTTTGGTTACACTTAAGTATTCAAATTGTGACACTTTTTCAAAACTATACACAGTCTCTGCTCTTTTTATTATTATTGTTATATTTCCTCTCATTTCCATATATTGCGATTTTGTTTGGTTTATTGGGAGTCTAAACCTTTCTTGGTTTTTAATGTTGTTCTGAAGCTATTTTCTTGTGGCATTTTTACAATTTTAACTATTTATAATGGGAAATAAGCCACAATATTATTAAAAAATCAGTAGTATTTTGTATTTTGACAACGGCACCCGATTTGGGCGTCGAAACGTTAATAAAAATCATTTTTTAATAATATTGTGGCTTATTTCCCATTATAAATAGTTAAAACTCTCTTGGTTTTTCTTAAAATTTCTGGAAAACTTTTTCTAGATATTTTCCGTTGTCGCTAGTATCGCCACATCATCCGCGTATGCTAGGCACTGTCTCTTGCTATTCAAAATAGTCCTGTTTGTACTGATATTGTGATCTTCTTACGATATGTTCTAATAATAGGATGAATAAATTCGTTGATAGCCAATATCCTCGTTTTAAACCTCTTTTCACTGTGAACTTCCTTGAAAAGCTTTCTTCAATTGTTAACCCTAGTTCTCATGTTCCAGAGCGTTATTTTGCTAATATAGCAGTTTAAGTTTATGGAGTCGCATCCCTGTTTAAAATCCATTAGTAATATGTATTATGTAATCCCAAGTTTTGTTCGTATCTGCTATTTTGAATTAGTTTTAACATACTTATTTCATCAACAGTTATTTTTTCTAGTCTAAACCCTTTACTACTTGCTGGATTTATATTTCGTATATTTTCTTCTAATAATTTTTGCTTTTTTAAACGCTTTTCTTTAGTTCATAGTCCAAGTAATGAAGCTTAAAATAGGACAAAACCTCGCAATTTTTATAGAATGGATAGATTTGCTTAAAAATTTGAGAAAAAGTAGTGGATAATCTAAAGGTCAAAATCTATATGATGCCGAAAGGCGCTTTTACCATGGTGGTGGTTGTCATCCCATGTCGGGGGTGGTTGCCACCCCATGTTGGGGGGTGGAAATTTTTTATTATATTTGGACAGCAAAAGTTGGTAAAAACATTAATTCTAAGCAAAACACGTTCAATACATGGTTTTGATAAAATTAATAGTTTTCCATTTATTCGCTATGGAAAGTGTTAGTTTTATATCAAAAAATCAATGTTTTTAATCAGTTTTCTGCAAATAACTCAAAAACTTTTCGTTTATCAAAACTACTTTGCTTAACAAAAATTTACCTTGTAAAAAAATAAACAAAACCGTTTTTTAAATTTTCTTTAAGACCAATAGTAATCGAGCTATATTTTATTATATGTTAGCTCTTCTTCGCCAAATGCTAAATATTGTAGTATCAAAGTCAAAAGACGGGAAAACTAATTTGAAGTATTTAAAAATATCTACCTCCAGAAATAAAAAACAAGTCTTTAGCTCAAAAATTAAATAGCTTATAATGAAAATAATGTCAGTCCCTATTTTTGTTTCAGCGAAAAAGTGATCGGAAGCAAACCCCTAATCACCACCCTAATTAAAATTAGTAATTGACCTTATTTCCTGTGCTTTTTAGGACGTATTCCTGTGCTTTTTAGATTACGAGAAAGCTTATATAGACCAAAAAGACATAAGGTGCTTTGAAAACTTGTACTGATATCAGGCAGCACAATTAAAAATAGACAATTCTATATTCAAACCCATACATATAACAAGGGGTATTTGGCAGTGATGTGTGCTTTCCCCTCTTTTATTTAACATTTATTCGGAAGCCATATTTCAAGAGTCTTTGGAAGATGCCGAGATGAAAATAATTTGTAACAACATAGCAGATCTTCAACAACCTGTCACTATAATCGGAGAATAGAGTAAGCGAATGGGATTAGAGATTAATACCAAAAAGACCAAATTCATGATCATCTCCAGAAACTTGGATGCGTTTGAAAACCCCACCATAACACTGAATACTAAGTCCATTGAAAGAGTTAGCAAATTTAAATGCCAGGGAACGTGGCTTTTTGAAGACTGGGCATCGGACAGGGAAGTAAAATGTCGCATTTAAAAAGCTCGACAAGCTTTCGTAAAATTCAGGAAGGTACTGACCTGCTCAGAGTTCGACCTTACACTGAGACTAAGGTTTACTAAATGCTATGTGTGGTCGGTGCTGCTATATGGCATAGAGGGCTGGACACTCAAAACGAGGGATATAAACAGATTAGAAGCCTGCGAAATGTGGCTTTATCACCGTATCCTAAAGATACCATGGACGGCGAAAGTAACAAATATAGATCTCCTTAAAAGAATCAACCAAGATCGCCAGCTTTTCGAAAACATCAAGAAAAGAAAAACGGCGTATTTGAGTCACATCATGCGAAACGAAAAATACCAGTTCCTTCAACTTATAATCCAGGGTAAAATTGAAGGCAAGAGCGGAATAGGACGCAAGAAAATGTCCTGGCTCCGAAACATAAGGCAATGGACAGGGATTAACGACATACAATCTCTGATACGCATTGCAAGAAACAGAGAGTTAATGGAAAATGTGATCGCTAACATCCATTAGTGGATTTGCATTTGAAGAAGAAGAAATTGACCTTATTTGGTTTTCTTTACTTATGTATTATTAATAGGTTCTAGAAGTTTAACCGGCTTAGAATAATTAGTTTTTAAAAAAATGAAGTCAAAAGCGAATAACGAATTTTTGGAGTTTGGTAAAAAATTCCCTTCTTCAGAATAGAAAGATTATCATCGAGATACGAAAAAATGCTTGAATACGAAATTGTAGCTTATTTCATTCCCAAGAACACGTTTTCCAAAAAAATTTTCTACTCTAAAAATTTAGTGAGCTATCGACAATCAAAACTGGTAATAACATGTAAAAACCGATGAGAAAAACGATGAGGCTCCAATAAGAGCCGAAAATCGCGATTCAGAGGACTGGACTGCGCTCCGTATTCTAATTGAAAAGTAAGATTGTTTTGCCCTCGCATTGCAACTGAATAAAAATGGTATACATTTTTATTTTATAGTCGTATTACTCCGTAGAGTAACCAGGTGCATTTTCCGTTGGAACTTTACCAAGCTGCAGACGCGGGATGTGAATTGCATAGTGTAGAATTCCTTCCCTTTGTCTTCACTGCAGCAACCATGTGCTTGCAAATTGTAGAAGCCTTGGAAGTGTCACCAGGAAAGTGTACCAATAAGTTTTCAATTTAAAAATCTTTTAGTAATGTTTTTAATATTTTCAATATTATTAATTTTGCTATTAGGATTGAAAACTGCTTCATCTTTCGATAAGTATTCATTTTATCAAAAAAATGTATAGAACATTTTATGCTTAGAATAAATGTTTTTATCAACTTTTGCAGTCAGAATATAATAAAAAATGTCAACCCCCATGGTAAAAGCGTCTTTTGGCATCATAAGATTTTGATCCTTGGACTATCCACTACTTATTCTCAAATTTTCAAGCAAATCGATCCATTCTGTAAAAATTCGTCAAATATTCGGTTTGGGTCAAATCTTTAGACGTTAATTTGACTGCCTTTTCTTCAATGCAAATTAATGAAAATTTGCAGACATATATGCATTCGCGGGAACAATACACGAATAGTCAATAAAAAAATTTATGTTTATTAATTGTTTAAATAAAAAAAATTTCATGGAAAATGCTTAAATTGTCTTGTTTTTTACGATGAAGAAACTTAGATGGAGGAAATGGAAGGAAGCGAGTGGTAAGTTGCGGTACAGAAAACTTCCAATGAAGCTGAAGGGAAAATTCTATAAAACAGCCATAATACCGGCTGTATTGTACGGAACTGAATGGTGGGCAGTTAAAAAGAAAGAGGAACAACGAATGCATGTGGCAGAAATGATAATGCTTAGATGGGTGAGTGGAGTAGCAAGAAAGCAGAAAATTAGGAATGAGTATATTAGAGGAAGCCTAGGGGTGGCACCAATTGACGCCAAAATGAGAGAGGATAGGTTAAGATGGTTTAAGCATGTTCAACGTCGAGGCGTTACTAGCCCAATACGAAGAAATATTGCTGAACTGTGAATTCCTGGAAGAAGCAGGAGAGGAAGACCAAAAAAGACCTGGGTCAAAAATACGCTTAGGCAGGACATGTCGATAAAGTTGATTGATTTTGATATGACCCAAGATAGAAACTTATGGAAAATTGCAATTAGGGGAGCCGACCCCGAACAGGCATATTGGTGGTGATGATAATACAGGAATCATAAAAACCATAAAAATTAGAAAATTATCTTATTTTTTTTTCTGTAATAAGAGTCCACAAATTTTAGAGTACAAAGAGTACATTTAATGGTACAACAATATAAAATAATGCAATGATAACCTCTTCGATCGACGGATATCGGGGAACTTACAAACTTAAGACATTGGTATGTACAAGCACAAGATCTACCGAATAAGACTCTTGGTACACATTTGTATTGTTCGTATTTTGTTCTTCGTTTGACCGTACATTAAACTTCTTAATAAACTATATTCTTTCTTTTTTTAGTGCCGGTGGTCTGGTTACAGCTGTAGCTCCTGTAGTAATAAATGGAGGGGGATTATGGGTAGGATGGCCAGGTATACATTTAGATGATCCTAATGAACCCATTCCAGAGTCTGACCCTAATGATATTACTCCCACAGCAGGATTAAAATCAGAAAAGGTGCGTTTAGTTTATTTGTAAGTTATCCCCCAATTAGTTAAGATATAGTAACGTCAGTATAACTCAATATTCATGTTAGTTTTTGTTTATGTTTGACAGAATTTATGTAGGTACCTAATGTGGGGTGGGCCAAAGAAATCAGTCCACCTCGATATTTGGCAGTAGTTATTAGATTTTAAGGAAATCACGAATCAGGTCGATTTTTGTTCTAAGGAGGACACATTTTTACGATACATACATCTGTCATTTATCAACCCCCTTCCTGCCAGTTCCCCAAACCCTTATTTTTTAATAGGGAATATACTATGTGCATAGTATAATATTTCTATCATTAGAAAGGTATTAAGATGGAGTATTCAGACAACGATCGTTCACATGTTTTTTTCAATATTTGCACCATCTTTGTAAAAAAACTGTCAATTCATTTGAATTGACAGTTGACAATTCATTTGAATTGACATAACATGTAATTTTTCCTGTCACGTCATATTTACTTTTGATGCACGACTCCCTATCCGAAGAGAGTCTCTAATTCATTGTCGTATCGGCTCCTTCATTCATATCATTCATTCATTCATATCTGCTCCTGTCACATTGTCCCTGCAAGGACCATATATAACTCACAGGATTTTGCGTTCCCATACTAAAAGTTTATTGATTTCTTTCTTTCTTGTCGTCCATTTGCTTCCCATTCTAATTTGTCCAAAGGAGTTGTTTACACACATTCGTCCAATCATGGTCAGCTTCTTTGGTACGCCTAGCTCCACCATTTCACTCCACAGTTTTAAGCGATCTATGGAATCATATACTTGCTTGAAGTCTATGAAGACCTGGTGTACGTCTTGATTATAGTCACAATAGTTTTCTACCATTTGTCTGATAGTAAATATTTGGTCGATTGTTAATCTTTCAGGCCTAGAGCTGCACTGGTAACTGGTAATCTCCAATAATTTCCTTCTGTAGCCAATATCTTATATTGTTGAGCTTCAGAACTAATGTTAGTGATACAAGAAATGTTTTTATGTATAATATCTATCTATATTATGTAAACTGTACCTGTGTCAATGACCATAAGCTGTCAAAACACGTTCATTACAAATAAAAATTTAAGTACAGTAGACTCGCGATTATCCGAGTCTGGGTTATCCGAGCCCCTCGGTTAACCGAGGCAAAAGTCATAACTGGTGAGTTACAACTTTCAACTTTGGCGCAACATCGTTGCCTGAAAACAAGAGGAATGAAGCTTACGCAAAAATCAATCAAAGAATTTTATCTTTTATAGACAGTACAGTATTAGTGCTGTCATTAAAATATCCATATTTATGGTTATTTACGTGTTTTTCTATCAATATAACCAATCTCAGTGTTAACCGAGTTTTTCCGTATCCGAGGTAGTCACGGTCCCAGTTACCTCGGATAATCGCGAGTCTACTGTAATTGAAGTAAATAAAGGAAATTTAAGTAATTGAACCCCAAGTTTTCATAAATTTATCTTTTGCTCTTGTTTTTGCTAATCACAGTTTTATTTTTATCAGCAGTTCATCGTCTGGTACAACGTCCATATTGTTGCATTATCAATTCTTATATTTTTGAAAAGTGTGGCGTAGCTTGACACCGACGTATACAAACGTCTTATGTTATTTGTTTATATTGAAATATGACACACTTTTTGATTTTATCAGCAATTCATGTATCATTTTTGCAAATTCAAATAGATAAATGCGCATACCAAACAAAGTATGTTTCTATCTTGTCTTATTATAATAATTATAATTTGAACCTTGGCTCTTGTTTTTTCTTCGGTTTTTTTGACTTCGAACTTAATCAATTGGCCGATTGGCACGTGTTTAATTAGGTTTTGCTGATTGACCCGGTCTTGGATCCTTTCTTAGTTTCTTTTTAAACGCTTTTGTTTACTTCAATAGTTTGCATCAAATTTTTAGACGTTAATTTGGCTGACTATTCTTCAATGGAAATTAATGAAAATTTGCAGACATATGCATTCGCGGGAACAATACACGAATAGTCAAAAAAAAAAATTTGTTATGTTTATTAATTGTTTAAATAAAAAAAAAACGATTTTAATGAAAATGCTTAAATTCTCTTGTTTTTTACAATGTAGAAACTTGAAACTTTTACGGATTGTAGCTAATGATATGAACTATACATAATTTCACTTTTTACGTTAATTGTTTATGTTATGCTTCATAAATAAACAATAAAGTTTTAAATTTGGAACGCTCATATTATATTTTGTTTATATATAAATCGGCGTTTATTCGTGTCAGATTTCAATACGACACGAAACAATACTTCATCCAAAACTCGAATTCAAAAAATTCGTAGTGTTAGAAAAACCACCGGTTGAGACGTTTTGTGCTACAATTAACATTAGAATTCGTTTTGTCGTATTAATTAATTAAACGCTTTTCTTGAGTTCAATCGTTTGGGTCAAATCTTTGGACATTAATTTGACTGCCTTTTCTTCAATGCAAATGACTAAAAATTTGCAGACATAAATATGCATTCGCGGGAACAATACACGAATAGTCAATAAAATTTTTTTTTGATTATTAATTGTTTAAATAAAAAACGATTTTAACGAAAAATGCTTAAATTCTCTTGTTTTTTAAAATGAAGAAAATTTAAACTTTACAGATTGTAGCTAATTATATGAACTATACATAATTTCACGTTTTGCATTAATTGTTTACGTTATGCTTCATAAATAAACAATAATTCCGACTACTTTTCATGTTTGTACATCATATGATTTATACATATTTTAATAAAAGTGACGATATATTTTAATGTTTTAAAAGTGTAAGACTAAAAAGTAAAAAATAAAAAATATGAAAAAAATATTTTTAAGAAACGCTTTTCTTTAGTTACGAATGACTAAATTTAAACATACCTATAAAAAAATCAACTAAAAAGTAAAAAATAAAAAAAATTGAAAAAATCTAACACATCGTTAAAGAAAAGCGTGGTGCGAAAACCGTTTATTCGATGAAGACGCGCCACGCTTTTCTTTGACGAATGTGTTAGATTTTTTCAATTTTTTTTTATTTTTTGCTTTTTGGTTGATTTTTTTATATGTTTAATTTTAGTCACTCGTAACTAAAAAAAGCGTTTCTTAAAAATATTTTTTCATATTTTTTTATTTTAATTTAATTTTTATTTATGGTTATTGATATGTTTTTGATATTCTGAATTTATCATTAGTATTATTGGAGTTATATCTTTATCTTCCACACCTGTCGGCTGTCGCTCATTGATTTTCCTACTATGCTTTTCTTAATTTTGGCTGTTCTTGTTCACAAGAGTTCTTCACTATTTGAACCTATGTTCCTTTGATGATTTAGCTTTGTTTACTCTACAGTTATTCTATACAGAGTTGGGATAAAGTATGGAATCAACTGAATATCTTTGAAGTTGAACAGATGATATTCAAAAACAACCAAGTACAATAAGACGTAGCGCATTTGCTGCCATATTTTTTTCACTACGCTACTTCCGATTTCACCGGAAATGCCCTCAACTTGTTTAACCGGTTGAGATCAGTAGAACGAGCAGGCGACTGTATGAATTCTCTACATCCATTCCGTCGATTTGTAAAAATCGCATTATAAAAATCTCTAACACAATTTAACTAAAATCTCAGCCGAGATTCATTTTGAGAAATTCAAAGTAGGAAACATGTAACACAAAACTTCCTACCTCACACTATTAACTGCTCAAATCAACTTAATCTTTCATTAAAAAAAGAAGAATTATTGGAAATAGTGGGAGTGTATACTAAACTCTTAAATTTTGTAGAATTTATTTCCTAGAAATATTTTTATTTTGTACAATAAATAATTTTCTCATTTGTTATCAATTCAATACAATGTAAATAAATAATTATTGATTGGCGTAAGGTTTATGTTATTTATGTCTGTTTACTATTAATAATATTGGCTATGAGCAGGTACGTTTGATTGTGTAGTAATTTCCAGTCACGTCTAGCAACCTAACTTCCCAACAAAAATTACTAACATCACTAGGCAGTTGTGTCTCAGATTAGCGAATCCACTATATTAATTACTTGTCATTAGTTAAGCTTCTATCTATGAAAAATGGAGCTATTATGGCTTCTATCTGATAAAATCATAGTTCATAATAACACCTAGGAGCTATGTTCGACCATTACCATCGAAACAATTGAGGGGAAACATGGATCAAATGGGGATTTTCATTTGACCAATACCTAGAGTTATGGTGGTAGATTGTTTTATTTAAACAAAAAAGAATGTGTGTGTACTTTGTACGCACGTAAGAAGTTATACTTCTATTGTATGATTTAAACGAAATTAATATACTTTTTATTTATATTTTGTTTAAATATTAAACTAATTTATACTTACTACTTCTCAAACATTTTTATTAGAACAGTGCCAAAAATTAAAATAATAAAAGAATAAAACACACACAAACACATTAAACAAGCCACAAATGATGTCTGAACATTAATTGTCGAATTTTTTTTAACTAAATACGTATTTTCTGAAAATACAATTATATAATAAATATACTTACAATCATAAAATGTATTAAAAAAAACAAAAAAGAAAGTTTCTACTGGGACTCGAACCAGCGCTGATAAGCGCGGTTGGTATTGGAATTCATTCGCCTTCAACGCTTAGCCACGGACACTATGTGTCATTATTTACGAAGATCGACTAACTAAACGGATTAAACTTGTGATATTTTGATATTTTGAAAATTGATCAAATTATTTTAATTTTGAATTGAAATGATTTAGAATTGAAAAAATACAACAAAACATAGAGTAAGAAAACAATATATTAGGTGAATATTGATAGAAATTTTGATGGTAATCAAATTATATAAATAAAAGTATTACATACTATGTATTTTGGCAGATCAAATAGGAAGGTTTATACCCATGATACATTAACAATTATTACGTACCTGTTGCTTTTAAAAACTATTTAAAAGTCACTACAATATTATAAACTTTTTTGTTTCTGTCCTCACAACAATAAAACTAATATATTATACATTTGTTTACCTTTACCTTTACCTCCAAACCACAGCTGTCCTACTGCTGCCATATCGGATAATTTTTGACATGTCATTTGAACATCCAATCAGAACAAAGTTATAATGCGCATGCGCCGGGCTGATAGGTTTTAACGTATAAAAATTCACCCTCTATCGCCGGTAAAGAAGTATAACTTCAAAAAGTTGACTCGCCGGAAACAACTACATTAACTGAAAAAAGTTCGTTGTCATTACAAATGTCCAAAAGGGGGCTCACAAAATTCTAACCATGGGTCAAAATTATCGTCTTTAAATGACAATCTTTAACCAATCGTATCTTATACAAATAGCACTTTTCAATTTTCAAAATTTTCCTTGCAAAACGCCGACTTATATCATGGTTTAGTGCCAAATCGATTGTGGAAGTTGGAGGTGATTCGTCTCAATCAATTGCAATATTTTCTCTAATAATTTCGTTCGTTGCGGTTCGCGACCTTCCAGTTTTTGGCAAATTTTGGACCGCCACAGTTGCAGTAAAACGTTGCAGTATTTTAGTAACCGTAGAGCGTGATATAAGATTTCTTTTTTTTTATGAGATTTCTTTTAGAATGGGAATCATTAAAAATATTACACACCACTTCGTTCACACGCTCACCATAACCGATCATCATTAATAATTTAAGTGCATTTTTTTTTTCGAATTCTGAAACAACTAATAAATATTTTTGAAAAATTTAAACGCAGACTGAAAGATTATGTTATTACCGAGGGCCGAAAATCCCTTAAAATAAACAAAAAGTTTCTTTTGAATAAGATATTTGAAATTAAAAATCACACTCAATTTTCTCTTTTTTTCGTCCCTGTAAGGCAAGCCGCACACCAAAGAAACATGAAACGAAAAACATGAAACATGTTTCATGGAAATAAAACACTGCTAAACAAATCTCAAAGTCCGCCTACTAATGAAACGAGTGTGATTCATGCTCATGAGACATTTTTATTTTCGGAGAGTTTCATAAATGGCCGGACGTATATTTGTTTAGCAGTGTTTTATTTCCATGAAACGTAATTTACGTTTCATGTTTCTTTGATGTGCGGCCTGCCTAACTTATTAAAATAAACATTATATAAGTTTTCAGGGACTTTCGGTCCTCGGTAATAATATATTCTTTCATTTTGCGTTTAAATTTTTCAAAAATACTTGTACATACTTATTAGTTTTCTCAGGATTCGAAAAAAATGAATGCATTTAAAAAGAATTGACCCGAAATTTGGCGCCTACGCTCTTAAGACAGGAGTTTACATTTTTATTGTTATTAAACTGTGAATTGAAAACAATATGAACATGTCTATTATTATGTGATAATTTTCTGTTTTAGGTAGTTGCTGTGCATGTTGATCCCACAATTTTCGACGCCTACTATAATGGATGCTGTAATGCTACTTTTTGGCCTCTATTCCACTCCATGCCAGACAGAGCGTCGTTTAAAGCTGAATATTGGAGAGCATATTTGAAAGCCAATGAAGCATTTGCGGAATGTACATTAAAAGCATTAAAAACCTTGCCTAAAACTTCGACTGAAATACCATTGATCTGGGTGCACGATTACCATCTCATGTTGGCAGCTAACTGGATAAGACAGGTGAGTCAATATTATTTATCTAAAAATATCATTTCAGAAAAAACTGTATTTCCTTGCAGTATACCAATTCTTACCATCATTACTATATCACTATATAACAGTTCTGGAATATACTCTAACCATTATTATGATACTGGTTGATCCAAAAATCCGCACAACCCAGACATCTAAAGTGAAAGTTATCCTTCAACACCAAATTGTTCTATATGGTCCACATATTGTTCAGTAAAAAGTCACACCATTTTGAGCGTCAGGTTTGGGGGGTAGGTGGGGGAGAAGTCGGTAAATTCTGACTTTTTTACGGTCTTCGTCAATATTTCTAAACCACATTGAGATAGAAATAAAGGGTGTCGTTGCAGATACGGTCGTAGCATTTGCGATCACGGCTATTATCGTTGCATTTGCGGTCATACAAAAATATGTTGATTTTATCGTTGCATGTGCGGTCATTGCCTAATAAACAAATAATATTTTTACCTTTTTCTATCACTATCACATGAATAATTCTATAACCAGATTTTTTTTTTATTTAAATAATATTTATCATAGACGTTGATAAGAGGAGAAAATGCTTACTAATAATTTTATTACGGCAAAAAGTATTTTGATATAAAAAAACTTGCTTCTTTTGAGAGTTTAGTGAGATTATCTGCACTAATTAAAAAAAAATGAAGATAGTTGATTTACTAAACCTTAGTGTCACATAAATAAAATATTAGCGAATTGTTGATTATTTCTATATAAATTGGCTTCCTTACTGTTTGTGTCAAATGTTAAAAAGTATTAAAAATTTAAAAATGGATATCCAGCGTGAAGAGCAGGTTTTCTCTTGGTGGTTTCAATCACTTCAAAATTTTCAATTATTAAAAGTTGTTACTTACTGCAATAAACAATCTCTCAAACTAACAATATACAAATAATATGCATTTGTTTTATATTTAGATTTTGGTAATTTTCCCCCCAACCTTTATAATTAGGCAAATACAAACTTTCCAAAAATCCGTAATGAGGGGATTATTGTGGTTTAGTCATTACTGTTTTCATTACCTATTGTTAGAAATATAGATAAGCGGATTAAAATATTTCAATAGGGTCGACCTGGCCTGCTAATAACTCGGGTGGTTACTAATTTACGACCTTCTTACATTTCTAGCTTTTAAGTAAAATGTCTGATCGCAAGTGCAACGTTACCTGCCAAAATATTTTGGATTGACCGCTTTTGCAACGAAAATTACCTTGACCGCATATGCAACGACCGCATCTGGACCTATTTCGAAATAAAGAGTCTATATTATGATATTACTTCCTGGGGCTGTTCAATTATTATTTGTTGGGTTAGAGGGCATTCTGGAATATTAGGAAATGAAGAAGTCGGCAAATTAGCTAAATCTGTAGCTTTAATCAATCGAAACATAAACAACATACTTCTACCAGTAACCGATATAGATAATAGATAATATCAGTAAAAACCATTGCAAACAAAATTGACAACGTGTATATAACCAAACTACAACGGAAATAAATTTTAAAAATTGCCAACCACTAATTCCCAATGAGAGATGGTTTAAGTATGAATCGAATAGGTTATTTATAAAAACAATAAACAGAATGAGATCAAATCACTCACTAACCCCAGCATACAAACACAGCATAGGTATCAGTGATAACCCATATTGCGCCTGTGGTAGAATTGGAGATCTACAGCACCTCATATTGGAGTGTGGACAGTACAGACAAAATATTAAAGTAATGTATGAAAAATTAATTGATCTAAATTGTCCTTTACCTGTCAATTTAAACGAAATTATTTTTCCAAAAAATAAGCAGACGTTAAAATGTCTTTACCAATATGTAACGTCCTGTAAATTTAAATTTTAAATAGGCTTACATAATAAAATTAAAAATTGTAAACATATCACACGAAATTGAAAAATGTATCCATTAATATATTAACACCCTGTAAATTTAGATTATAAGTAGGCTTAGATATTAAATTAAAAATTATTATTGTAATACCATACAAAAAAAACAAATAGTCTGGCTAATTGGCCATTATGGATGGTGGGGAGGAGAAAATTCGGTAAGTTAATAGTTTTTTTTTTAGATTCTTCGTCAATATTTCTAAACCTAAAAGGTTTAGCGTGAAAAATATTCTATACAAAAATGTTTTGCATTAAATTTGAAACGAAAAAGATCCATGCATAATTGTTCTAAACTAAACGGTTCCGGAGTTACGGAGAGTGTAAAGTGGAGGTTTTCCATATTTTTTACACTGTTTGGATAAATTATAACATTATTACGGAAGAACCTAATTTTTTTAACAGGATTTTGTTTTTTAATTACAATTTGCTATTCCATTGGCCGGTGGTATGTTACTGATAAGCCCTTGAAAGAACGTCAACCTCACCAAGAGGCTTCTACAGGCCTAGGCCATATAAATCTCTGATACGGAGAAACCTAAACTGAACTTTCTATGGACAATATCGCATGAATATCTTTCCAATAGTAAAATTTTTGTTTAAAAAATGTAGAACATTTTTGTATAGAATATTGTTCACGCTAAACCGCTTAGGTTTAGAAATATTGACGAAAACCATAAAAAACTACTAATTTCTCGACTTCTCTCCACCTCCCCCCAAACCTGAAGCTCAAAATGGTGTAATTTTTTACTGAACAATATATGGACGATATAGAACAATTTGGTGTTGGAGGAAAACTTTTATTTTAGATGACGGGGTTAGGCCTTTTTTTGGACCAATTATACCATATTATCTCCGTAACTTTGGAACCGTTCATTTTAGAAGGATTATGCATAGGGCCTTTGCCTTTTTTGTTTAAAATTAAATGTAGAACATTTTTGTATAGAACATTGTTTACGCTAAACCGCATAGTTTTAGAAATATTGACAAAAAAACGTACAAAACTCCCAATTTACCGAGTTCTCCCCCACCTACCCCCCAAACCCGACGCTCAAAATGGTGTGACTTTTAACTGAACAATATATGGACCATATAGAACAATAATTTGGTGTCGAAGGATAACTTTCATTTTGGATGTCTGGGTTGTGCCGTTTTTTGGATCAACTGTATCATATAGAATATGGAATATACATATCTAATAATATATTTATACACAGTCATGATCGCTTTTTTCGTATTATGTGTAACACATGTCACAGATGTTACTGTTTTAAAGTTTCTTCTATAGGGATTTTGTTCAGGTTTCAAGTTTTACAATTTTTGTTTGAATTTCGTCATTTATTTTCTTCTTTCTTCCCCTTGATATATCCTATACCTTATTTTGACCTCTGTACATGTCGTGCTCCATTTCTACTGAGAATCTTTTCCAGTATGTTTGCTTTTGTTTGTTTCTCAAAGTTCATTCTGTTTGTAATTTAATTTCTTATGACTCCGGATTTTGTTACTCATGTGTCTTATGTAGGCATCTTATCTATTAATGCTTAGCTGCTATATTGACTCCATAACATGTAAACCACGGTTTATTGTTTTTTAGTCTGTTTGTATTGATTGTTCTTTGTTTTATTGCATCTGCTACTATTGTAGCTGTAATATTTGCGTTTAGTTTTGCCATGATTTTTCAATGTTGTCTATTTCTCTTATGCAGTTCCGGAATATCTTTTCTTTCATTCGTTTTTGGTAAAGGATTTTGGTGCTCTTTGGATGATTAAATTTTGTAATATAGTTTGGTTCCCTTCTTTTTGTGGTTCTATATGTGATAATTAGAGCTTTGCATAAGACCAAACTATGTTGTGTGATAGTATTTGATGACGTTAGAGTTCTTACGTCAAGTATGTAGTTAGGGTTCAGTCTTCTGCTAGTGATTACAAATGGGAGCACAGGTTTATCAGTTTTTCTCTGTCTCCATTTGTTTGTTCTTCGTTGTAGGCGTGATTGATGAGGTATTTCGACTATTTTGAAGTTTATTTCGATGTGATTATCGAAATTTTAGCATCAATTTCGATAATCACATTGAAATGTTAGATAATAATAAACGCACTATGAACACGACTATCACAATCAATGAAAACATATAACATAAGAAAAAAAATACTAGATTTGTTGTAAAAGGTATATAATAATAATAATAATATCGTATGGCATTTTTGCCGGGGAGATCCTTTCGGACAGTTACGGCGCCATTTACATATTTAACCCTGTTTGAAGTAACTAGTGCCGATGTACACTAGCTCAGGGAACCGACGGCTTAACGTGCTCTCCGAGGCACGGTGAGACGGCTCGTGTCATTATTGGAAATGAAAATGGTTTGTCTTTGGCAGGGCTCGAACCCACGTGCACTGGCGTATAAGACCAGCGAATATGCCGTTACTCCACGGCCGCTCACGTAAAAGGTATATTAAAAATATTAATATCATTTATAATAATATACATTTTACAACAAATCTAGTATTTTTGTGATTTGTTGTATACAGACAGCTACAGGAAGTTTATTTTCCTCGTGGATTAAAAAATAACATAAGGTTAATCATAACACATTATGATTTCTGAATTATGTAATGGAATAAATATGTTATTATCGTTAAACGATGTAAAAGTATTCTAATAGTTGGTCTTATAATTGCCTTTTTGATATCTAATACAGGGTCTAGTCTCTAGTCATATCTAGAGCTCCATTTTCCCGGCCCCTTTTGATTTCCCGTCCCCTTTTGATTTCCCGGGAATCGGGAGTCGGTAATTCGGATTTCCCGGGAATTCCGGGGAATCGGGAAATTTAAAAATAAAAAGAAGAAATTGTTTTTGTTTTAATTTTTTAATGCAATTAGTATAAAAACGTATAAATTTGATTACAAATTAGAAATGTCTACAAAAATTCAAAATTTTTAAGGAAATTTTAAAAATGGAAAATTATAAATTTGTGTTTAATCTGAATTTTCGTTGTTTTTATTATTGAAATATGTTTTAAAAAACAAATTGTTGAGTGTCTGATCTTTCAGGCTGGCTCTTCTATTTTTATACAGAAATTTTCTGAAATTGAAAACACACTTTCTGTTGATGTAGGTCTGATGCTATTTAGTGCAGTAAGTAATTTTTTTAAAGGTCCGGTCAGCTGATTTGCACCAATATAATAACGTATTAAATTTCCTATGTACTAATTCTGCATAAACATAATTCTAATTCAAAATAAATATTTATGTTATAATTCTGGATCCTGCATGCTTCCAAATGAATCAGATCGTTGCATAAACAAAAGAATATTTATGCTAACGGATATGATAGACGTACATCCTGATTTAACACCAAAATTTGAAGGTTTAAAATATAATTGAAAAATAAATATTTTTCGTACTTCCGGGCCTAAAGTGACAACTTCACTCCCTTGTGACAGGTACTAAAGTGTCACATTTAATCCCTCCGGGATTAAATATTGACGAAACTCCCGGAACGATTAAATCACAAACAAACGAATTTAAGGGATATTTTATTGAAAAATATAATTAATTAGAATGGTAATTAACGTTAATATTCAAATTAATATTGTGACAGTTCGTCATATTGACCAGTCTTTCCTGGGTTAATGCAGCAGGTAACTGACGAGTAACAGATAGGTCCTTTTCATATTGAACTGGTGTTTGTTTCGAAGATCCTGCGGAAACAGGAAGCGAGAATGAGGACTGTGGCATAACTATAGTGGACGAATCGGCGACTTGACCAAATATTTTATCTGAAATTTTTTGTTTATTTTTAATAGACGATTCAATATATCCCTCGGCCACGTTGGAGGATTTCCATCCTCCATGTCTCTTCAGCACGTCTATTTATAATGGGATTTATCTCATTATTTAGATCTTTTAGAAATCCTTAAATTAACTAAAGTATTCGTCAGATATTTATTTATGAAACAGTAAACATTACGCATATTTGTTATAATAATTGCAAAGTAGAACACCTTAGTTAAAGTCCACGTTTTGCTTACTCAACAAGGTTGTGATTATTCATTTTGACACACTAACGAGAATATATATAAACATATTTACAAAACGAAGTATTTGATAAATATGGGAACACGATCAGATTTGAGTGATTAGTGGGTCAGTCGAATTAGTTAGTTAGGTTTGAGAGGTTGCTGCCGTTAGAGCAAAATAATGTCACCTATCAACTGAATACATGTATACGGTATTAGTTTAACCAAATAAAGAAGTTATGAGTACATAGTGCCTTCCTGTTAAACAAACCCCATTCCAGTATAGTAAATATCCAGCTACCACCATATATTGTTGCTCCCGAATCAGCTAACAAAGACGCAGATGTGCGTCTAAAACAATGTCCCGTATAAGACGTCGCATTTTCTAATTTCAAGAAAGCTGCTATTTGCCGTGGAATTGTACCAAACATGTTTTTTCCTACTACTCGCGTAGTACATTCTTTGTTGATGTATTGAACAAAAAATTTTGAATGAGTTGTCCCTGTCTTTCGCAATGCCACATATTTCCGAAATATCGCCACAAAACTGATGGCACTGTTTTCTGAATTTTTGATCACAAAATTTCGGTCAATTTTATTTTTGGTGTTTCTAATCGCAATTAGGAAGGAATCGCCCAAATCTCTCACATCGTCGATTTCTAAATCAACCAACTCTTTTCCACGACAAGCTCCCGCAACGCCCAAAATAAGTGCAACCTACAAAAAAATTGATTTCTTAAAATTTCTGAATATAAACAAATTTCCAAATTTACCTTAAGCATTAAATATTTATCATCCGGAGCCTCCCGTAAGAACTGATCTACCTGCTCAGACGTGAGAATTCTTGACTTCTTTGGCTTAAATCCCTCATTTCTTCTCTTCAAAAAAGCTAATAATTTTGGAAATTTACTTATATCAATATCTTCTCTAATGTTAATAACCGATTTCAGCATTGAGTAATGTGCCCAGAGAGTTGAGGCACAAACCGCTTTTGATTTATCATCGAAGTAGACTAACAGCGCATTTTCAGTAGGTTGTCTCACATTTTTTAAGCGGCACCACTTTTTAAAAGCATCGTACTGCTGCTCGTATAGTTTTCTAGATTTCGGTGGTAACAATTCTTCACCTACTTCGGCTGCTCTTTTATCAATATCAGATACACCTTCTTCACTCATGATACCAATAATTATTATCAATAACAATGTTTCTTTACAATGACACTAGTAATGACAATGTTTCTAAATTATAACTGTCACAACGCAATGTTACTATGGTAACTTATTTTAAAGACAGTTTATTAAATGAGTTGAAGAGAGAAAAAACTGATTGAAATTATTGAAATAATTAATAAAATCATACCGGAAGTACGAAAAGTATCGTGACTGAAGTACATTTAATCCTTCAGGTAAATTATGGCCCTCCCTGCGGTCGGGCCATAAACTTTACCTTCAGGATTAAATGTACTACTTCAGTCCCGCGGTATATAATGTACTATTAAGAAGTGGAATAATTTAAAATGATTATTAAGCAGACAGAGATAATAATTGTATCAGAATCATTTATTCATTGTGAGTTAGTAATACTTCCGCTCATAATTTAAAATAAAATATTTAAAAAAATCCCGAGAAATTTGTAAGAATTCTCGGGAATCGGGATTTCGATTTTTTACCGATTTCACGGGAAATTTGTACCGGGAATTTCCCGAGAATACAGCTCTAGTCATATCATTGATTATCTTGTTGAGAATGGAATAGTTTATGACTGGATTTGCACTTAATCAAAAAATACACAGAATCATTTTAAATCATGCGTAAACAACATGGTGGTTTAATAGTATTTTCAATTATATACTGTATACAAAATAAAGTAGGTTTAAACGAAGTAATATAAAGGAAAATTTAAATACCAAGTACAAACAATAATATTCATAAAGATACACTCATTACTCATTACCGTTTGTTTTAGTTTAAGATTTGGATTACCGCTTGTTTATATGATGTCGGTTTGCCAACGTCGACTGCGCGGTTTACTTGTTTTACTTGATCTCACCCTAATGCCGCCTTTGAAGTTTCACCCTAATACCAAGTAAAATAGGGGGAAACAGGTAAACCGCGACGTCGACGTTGGTAAACCGCCTGCATATAAACAAGCCCTTAGAACCTACAATTTTGTGTCAAGGCTGTATGACACTATGCATTTTCTTGTATCATTTCTAATATCGTTTCTGATATGTCAAAAAAATGTATAGTGTCATACACAGATACAAGAAACGATATCAGAAACGATACAAGAATTTGTGTCAGGCACAGATTCTTGTACAATAACTGCGCCAATTTCTGCGCAAAGAGCAAAAACGTAAAACCTGCTGGTAAAACTTCTAAATGTCATAATGGCGGCTGAAAATGAGATCATATTATGATTTATGTCTTAATGAATTTATTTGTGTTTTGTAGGTATTATTTATAAATATTTTATTGATACTTATTATACCGTTTGGTATGGACTACTGTTCTACTAATAACCATATATTTAGAATAACTTTGGGTTTCATATTGCATAATTTTTTAATAGAGGAAAATACAATAGTTCCAATTTGGATCAAACTGAAGATAATTATAATGCAAATATTTTAGCACAAATATCAAAACACAAATAATCAACAGTCAACTAAAAAATTCTAGTTATTATAACATTAAAATATTTGTTTTTAAAAGTTTATAAATTTTATAAAATCCTTAAAATCAGCTGTAGACGCAGTACTACCATACCAATGTAACGTGACAGGGTGACAAACAAAATTTCGACCAATCACGTGCCGAATTTCATACAGTTTTCGATACAAGAACTTGCATAGTGTCATACAGGGCACAAATGTACGTACAAGAAATGATACAAGAAAAGGTATACAAGAAACGATATCAGAAACGATATTAGAAATGATACAAGAAAATGCATAGTATCATACAGCCTTCACGGAGAAGTTCTTGTTCTTCTTGGTAAGAAAATGCATAGTATCATACAGCCTTCACGGAGAAGTTCTTGTTCTTCTTGGTTTAGTGCTTGTTTATATGCAGGCGGTTTGCCAACCTCGACTGGGCGGTTTACCTGTTTTACTTGATTTCACCCTAATGCCACCTTTGAAGTTTCGCCCTAATACCAAGAAAAATAGGGGAAAAACAGGTTAATCGCGACGTTTACGTTGGCAAACCGCCCTATCTGAACAAGGCCTTAGGCGAGATCTCTCAATGAAGACTCTACTAGATACTTGACTTCATTGGTTCTTTCTAGTTCCTTCCAATATGGACAAGAGCTGTATAATATTCTCCCTAACAATTGAGCATAAAAATGCCGTCTACTGAAATACTACATATTCAGAGCTCTGTGCTACAGAATGGACGCATGGTCACTAATTTTGGCAACTCTGAATCGACTTGATGCTTGTGAGATGTGGTGTTATAGGCTTATGCCGAAGTTAGCAATGCGAAAATCCTGCGCACAGTGGGGAAGGAATGTGAAATTTTGATCACGATAGAAACTCAAGAGTTTGGTTATCTGGGGCACATAATGAAAAATCAAAATAATACAGGCTTGGCTTCCAATTGATCATCTAACTAAGGGAAGGTTAATGGTAAGATGGAATCGGGAAGCACGTATCTCCTGATTGAAAAGTTATTTGGATGGATAATATGTAATCCATCTTCTGTATCATAGAGAAAAGAGAAGTCCCCCTATATAGCATAAGGACCGTTGAAAACATCTACCAAAACAACAAAATGGAAGTCAGAATATCGCACCTCCGCTCAAAGAGTGTCATAATTCAAAAAAGCAAAGTTTCGAGAAAACGACGTTTAAAGTTTGTCCTACAACATTTTTGGGTTTAATACAAAAACTATTAAAATTACAATGATTATTTCATTCATAGGAGATTCTGACCAATAGAAAGCTACAGAAATCTGAATTAAATCGATAATTTTTGATAATCTCCCGTCGTTAAGTATATTACGTCAGATGCCCTTCGTTGCTACGAAAAAATACATTCAGTGACATTAATGACAATTAATGTTTTAAAAATTATAAAAGTGATGACTTTCAATCGTCAAATATTTATAAAAACTTTGTGTTTAATGGTACTTACATAAATAAATTACAATACAATTTTGGTTTTGAACAGTTTTATTCATGAAATAATCGCAACAAATTGCACTCGACCTCTGAAATTAATATATAATTTCAGAGCTCTTGTGCAATTACTACTGATTATTTCATTCATAGGAGATTCTGACCAATAGAAAGCTACAGAAATCTGAATTAAATCGATAATGTTTGATAATCTCCCGTCGTTATAGTATATTAAGTATGGAGAACGGTAAGGGTTTTATACCGATCAAAGACAATTGTTTGGAGGAGGAGCGGGGCGACGACTCCAATTATTGTCTGAGATCGGTTACCCTTAACGTTCGACATGCTTATAACGTTTTTTGCACGATTGATACCATTATAAATTATAAAATTAAACATTTTCGTCATATTGACTAGTTTTATTCATTTGATCAAGATAGATACTTTGGTTGTTAGGTAGTAACTAGGGTGCATAACAACAATGGAGAATTGAGTTTTTATTTAGTTGTCAATAATTTGAAGTACAATTTTGATTATTATAAATTAAAATATGACCGAAAGTGAATTTGAAGAAATTGAACAGGCTTGGGAAGAAGGGTGTTCCGCAATTATTCCCGAAAAATCCAAAATCCGTTATCAAAATACCTACCAAAGTTTTAAAAAATGGTGCGAAGGCAAGAATTTAAGAATCGAAGAAAAGACTCTATTGGCATATTTCGTTCAAAGACATATGCAGTTGAAAGCTCCTGGAAGCCTCTGGGCAGAATATTCAATGATTAAATCCACCGTTTTTCTTTATGATGGCATTGATATTTCCAAGTTTTCAACTTTGATCGCGTATTTGAAGAGAAAAAATGTTGGATACTACTAATGTATGCGATTCTGCAGGAGTTTCTGTTAGAAGTGAAACCACAGCCCAAACAAGTGGGATTTCATTAAATAATTCAAGAAATTGTACCATAAGTTTCAATATTAATAAATAATTCGTTAGTTTTCTTTATTCTTTCAAAAAATAAATTAAAATTAAGAGATTTTTTAACTCGACGGTAAGTGAATTACTTACCGTCGAGTTGGATTACTTACCGTCGAGTTGCTAGTAAATGTCACCTACTGACGTAAAATCTGTCACGGTAAACAGTCAAAAATGATCAATCGTGCAAAAAGTATATTACGTCAGATGTCCTTCGTTGCTACGAAAAAATACATTCAGTGACATTAATGACAATTAATGTTTTAAAAATTATAAAAGTGATGACTTTCAATCGTCAAATATTTATAAAAACTGTGTGTTTAATGGTACTTACATAAATAAATTACAATAAAATTTTGGTTTTGAACAGTTTTATTCATGAAATAATCGCAACAAATTGCACTCGACCTCTGAAATTAATATAGAATTTTTGCTCTCGTGACACTTCGTGAAAAGTGTCACTCGGGAAAAATTCAATAATTTCAGAGCTCTTGTGCAATTACTACTAATAACTATTTTAGTCAGATACAATGGTTTTTGAAGCGCTATAAAATAGCGTATTAAGTATATTAAAATTATTAAAAAAAAATTGAGTTGTGACATTATACAGATAAAATAACGAAAAATTTACGAAATATTTTTTATCAAAAGTGACACTTGCAGTACAGAATATAATGTCATTATTATTATCTGGTTAATAGATTTATACTTTTTAACGATGTATTTAAGTACAAGTAACAACACTAAACACAAAATACTGCAAAAAGAAAGATAAATAAGTGATAAATGTGTCACTTTTCTTGAACACATACGCAGATTGTTTTGAATAAAGTAATGGCATATACTATCTTAACTTGACAAACGACGCTTTATACACATCTTAGATGGACAAATGCTTTGCAGAAGTCGATATATGACACTGTTTGTGTTCGTTGCGTCGTTGATTTTGGATAATCGTATAATGACACTAGTGACATCTAACGATAAATACTTGATCCATAGACGTGGCACTTTGTGAGATATAAGTTTATAAATAGTTGAAAGACTGATAAGTTTGTACACACTTGAATGAATAAAGGAAATGAAAAATGTAGTATGTCAAAGTGTGTAAATAATTTATTTCTTTAGCTGAGCGCTTTCGACATAAACGTCATCATCGGAGCTAATGGTCAAATTGTAAAAAAGTACCGCTACAACATTGAGGTGTTATCATTTGCATCTTGTGAATATAAATATGAATTTTGGTTGAAAATGCTTTGTCCTCCGTACAACCCCAAACAGAAAAAAACAGAAAAAACGGCCACATTACACGTTACACAAACACAAAACTTTTTTCATGGCATAAGTATCACCCATCCATTGTTGGCCTAGTAGAAACAGCTGACTAGGTCAGTCAGCTGTTTCCATAGGTATCACCCATCCATTGTTGGCCTAGTAGAAACAGCCGACTGACCTAGTCAGCTGTTTCTACTAGGCCAACAATGGATGGGTGATACATATGCCATGAAAAAAAGAATGTGTGTGTACTTTGTACGCACGTAAGAAGTTATACTTCTATTATATGATTATATGATTATAAACGAAATTAATATACTTTTTATTTATATTTTATTTAAATATTAAATTAATTTATACTTACTACTTCTCAAACATTTTTATTAAAACAGTGCCAAAAATTAAAATAATAAAAAAATAAAACACACACAAACTTATTAAAAATGCCACAAATGATTTCTGAACATTAATTGTCGGAAAATTTTTTAACTAAATACGTATTTTCTGAAAATAAAATTATATAAGAAATATACTTACAATCATAAAATGTATAAAAAAAATAAAAAAATAAAAGTTTCTATTGGGATTCGAACCAACTTACCACGCGGCTGGTATTTGCGTTGTATTGGGATTCACTCGCATTAAAACTTCGCCACAGAGACAGCTTGTCATTATGTGCGAAGATCGTCTAACTAAACAGATTAACCTTTTGACATTTTTAACTTATGTAAATCAAAATATTTTGATTTTGAATTGAAATGATTTAGAATTGAAAAAATACAACAAAACATATAGTAAGAAAACAATATATTAGGTGAATATTGATAAAAATTTTGATGGTAATCAAATTATGTAAATAAAAGTATTACATACTACTTATGTATTTTGGTAGGTTCAAGGTAGGTATCGGAGCCCGTATAACGACTAATAAATTTCGCAATCACTTGCGTCGTGCAAAGTGGCTATATTCAAATATCATAACAAAATTTGATCAACTATTTATAAAACACTTACCAGTGAAAGATTCTTTAGCTTTGAATAAGCGAGATCTGCGGCACTCATTAGTCACAGTTTGATGAGCTTTCACATTGGCATGCAACAATCATCTCTTCTATGTAAATAAGTCCAAAAATATAATATGAAAACTATTTAAAAAGGCATTAACTAACTTTTTGTTTGTTGTTTCTCTTCCTACACATTTTAAAACGCAACAAGCATACATTATAACCAAACCACAGTCCCACAGCTGCCATATTGGATAATTTTTGTCATGCCATTTGAACATCCAATCAGAACAAAGTTATAATGCGCATGCGCCCGGTCGCTAGGTTTTCCATATAAAATTTCACCGTCATTACGCCCGTAAAGAAGTATAACTTCAAAAAGTTGTGTGTTTGTATAACGTGTAATGTGGCCGTTTTTCTATTTTTTCTGTTTGGGGTTGTACGGAGGACAAAGCATTTCCAACCAAAATTCATATTTATATTCACAAGATGCAAATGATAACACCTCAATGTTGTAGCGGTACTTTTTTACAATTTTACCATTAGCTCCGATGATGACGTTTATGTCGAAAGCGCTTAGCTAAAGAAACAAATTATTTACACACTTTGACATACTACATTTTTTATTTCCTTTATAAGTTTATAGTTTTATTAAACTGTTGGTGCAATAAAACCGATTTTAAAATTTTTTGAGTTATGACACTCTTTAAGCGGAGTAGCGATATATGGACAACTACTGACATAACCATAGACATAGGCAGCAGAATAAGAGAGTGAGACAGTTGAGTTCTATGCTCTTCAATTTAATCATGGATTAAAAAATAGTCAAAAGCGTCAACAAAGGAAGAGGATACCGAGTAGGTAACAAAGAAGGAAAAATACTCTGTTACGCAGACGATGCAATATTCATAGCCCAAGATGAAGATACTTTACAAAGATTAATCCACAGATTTAACACAAAAGCAAAAAATTGAATATGACAATTTTATCGCAGAAAACTAAAACAATAGTAATCAGTAAATAACCAACCAAATGTAAAATAGAAATTGATGGTGTCGGTATGAAACAAGTAATTAAAATAAAATACCTTGGAATTACATTGTCAAGCTATGGAGACTTGAACAAAGAAGTGAGAAATCAAGTAGGTACAAAACGCAAGTAGACTGGCAGGTTGTCTTAATAACACTATGTAGTGAAACCGACATATTAACACTAATAATTTATAAAGCCAGAAATAACACTGAAGTCAAGAATTTATAAAGCCAGTGTAGGACCAATAATGACATATGCATCAGAAACAAGACTAGATACAGCCACAACACAAAAACTACTAGAAACGGCAGAGATGAGAGTATCTGAGAAGAATTATAGGAGATACGCTGAGAGATGAAAAGAGGACTGAATAAATTAGAAGACAATGTAACGGACAGTGTATAAACGAATGGACACTAAATAGAAAAAAGAATGGAATAACCACATAGGCAAAATGGGGGAAACACGTGTAGTCAAAATAGTAAGAGATAAATCACCAATCGGTAGAAGTATCGGCCGACCGCGCAAATGGAGTGACGACCTTCCATAGAAGTATCAATCCGCCAATGAACAAGTAGAATTGCTTATAAGGAGGAAGAAGAAAAAGAAGAAAAAAATACGGAAATGGATTAGCACTAAGTTGTTCCGCCCTGCAGCAAACAAAGCATAGATAGAGATGATGATCGCCCACATCTGAAAAAAATAAGAATAGAAATGCCACAAGAGAAAGAACAATTAATTATTTATTTAATTTATATGATATTAATGAAAATTAAATACATGTAAAAATCTGCTTTATAGAAATTAACACCAAGATTGGCAGTTATTTGTCATATACTAAATAAATTACTGACATAATATCTTTGTATTTACTCTGTACCCTCATAACTGCGTATCAATTACCCCTTGATTTGTGTTGTGAATGTTATAAGTTTGTATTATACAGGGTGTCAAGAAACTCTACCGACAAACGAAGACAGGAGATTCCTCAGGTAATTTTAAGACAACCATTTTTAACCAAATTCACCCAGACCAAAAATGCTTCCTAAGGGAGCTAGAGCTCTTTGAAAATGGCGTCTTGTAACTAGTTAGAAAAACAAAAATTTGTAGGCATATTTATCTTCCAGAGATAAATCGATTCCATCCATTGCGAATTTATAGTACCGGTCATAGGCGTCCGTTTTGGTAAGGGTAACGGTTATTTTATCGCATAACTTTTTTATCTTTACATTTTAAGCATCTTTCACTTTGGATTAATAAGTTATGAGGTATGCTAGTACTAAAAGGTACTCTTGATTTAAGTCTGTAGGACACACCGTTTTCTAGAAAAATCGATTTGAAAATTTTTCGCATCTTGAATTTGAAAAAAAGTTGAAAAAAATTTTGGAAAAAAAAACGGCGTATTTTACCAACTTGAAGCAAGAGGAACTTTTACTACTAGAGTACCTCATAATTTAATAATCTAGTGTCGAAATGCTTAAAAATTAAAGACAAAAAATTATGCAATAAAATAACCGTTGACCTACCCAAAACCGACGCATATGACCGATGCTAGAAATTCGCAATTAATGAAATCGATTCATCTCTGGAATATTGAACCTACAAGTTTTCGTTTTTCTAAAGAGTTTTTTTTTTGAAAAATTTTTTTTGAAATTTAAAAAACGAAAAATTTTCAAAACAATTTTTCTAGAAAACGGTGTATCCTATCGACTTAAAGAAGAATACCTTTTAGTATTGTTCAAGCAATCTATATAGTGTAATAGGTAAGATTTGTAGCTTTGGGTTGTTCTTCTTTAATATTAGGCCGGCAGCTGGTGTTTTCTGGTAATTAAATATGTAGTTGAAAATATTTATTTATACCTACTTAGGTAAATACCATAATATTGTATGTGTTAAAATTAATTTTATCAATTTTTTAATAACATTTAACCTCACAGGGACCTCCCTCTTACCGCATGCTTGCAATAATAACTGATGTAGAATAGCTTTTATAATTAATCTTGTTATTGTTAGAATTACTGATACTAAAAGAACTTTATAAAAACACAGTTAGATCTAAAATTACTTTAGGTATACAGTTTAAAACTTTTAAAATTCAGCACAAAATGCAAGCATGTCCCCGCTCTTTTTTATTTATTAAAAATACAAAATCTAAAAATATTTTTTTAACCGAATCTTTTCATTAGTACACTTATGCTTGGAAAATGAATTGCACAACACAACAATTAAAATACTGATACACTTAACTCATTTTCTCCTTCTTCCGTATTTTCTTCGTCACTATCATCGCCCAATTCAATAATAAATTTATTTCCACCATTAATGTGGAAGTGCCCAATCTTCTTATAATATTCTTCCACTTTGATCACTTTGGCGATTCTTTTCTGCCAGTCTACTTTGGTAATATTGGCTACTTCTTTTTTAATTATCTCTTAATAATTACCTTTTTTCAAATTTAGGAAATGTATTTGAACGCCTTATACTTGGTTTTAATTGTCCCCAAATTAACTCAATAGGATTGAAAACACAAAAGTAGGGGGAAAGTCTCAATATAGTGTGTCCATGCTTTTCGGCAATACTCTCTAGAGCGTATAATTTTCTAAATTGCTTCGTGTGTAGAACTTCAATAAGTTGTTTTTTTGTGTAAAAATCTTCGAAATACAAATCATTTTCCATTAAAAAATTTTGCAGGTCAGCTTTCTTTGAAGATGTATTTGGTATTTTAGTGAGCTGTCGGGAATGATAGCAAGCGTTGTCAAGCACTATTACGCTGTTTTTCTCCAAGTTTGGGATCAGCGAGTTTTCAAACCAATCTTCAAAAATGTCAGCTTCCATATTCTTACGGTAGTCAACGTTACAATCTTCCATTTTCTTCCCACATAATTTTAAAGCATTCGGAACCCATCCCTCACTTCCTCCGCAATGTACAATAATTAGCCGCGAGCCTTTATTTGCAAGCATTTCTGGTATGCACATGCTTGAACCATCTGTCCATCCTTTCTTTACTGTATCGTGGGTATCATACCAAGTTTCATCTAAATAATAAATTCTCCTATTTTCTTGCCTATATTTAATTTCTTCTAGGTACATATTACGTCTGTTGATTAGTCTTTGGCTTTCCATAATTATTGCTTGACGTTTATTAGTTTTTTTTTTTTAATTTAAAGCCCATTTTTTATCCAGTTTTAAAGAGTTTTCTCACTGCAGTTCATATTTCGACCGGTTGTTTCCAATTTCTTTCTTATTATTTCTATTGTAGGTATATCATTGCTTTTGTAGCAGTCGTATATTGTGGTTTTCAATAGTTTTACAAGTGAAGGATTTAAAGGTCTTGAAAATTTGTAGTCACATCGTTTCTTGCGATGATAGGGTTCATTTTTAACTATTTTATATACAGTAGAAAGTGGAATTTCTGTTAAACCAGAGGTGGCTTGTGCCAATAGTGTTTCATCGAAGCCGAATTTCGTACGTAGATTTTTGTATACATTCAAACATATTTGCTGTGTTTCAGCATTTAAATGCATTCGAATCTTCTTTACGGGCACTTTTTTTTTAGTAATTACATTCACACTAGCACTGGCAATTTCTACAATATCAGCGTTATCGTACGCGATATTTACATTATCCTACGGGCGCGACATCACTATTCACATTAATTAAATTACAATAATCAACACTTTACACTCTCCAAACGAAATACTAAACCAATATTCAAAATAATTACAGCAAAAACACTCGAATCATTACACTGCTACCGAACTAAAACTACTATCGTTTTGCACGAAACTTGTTAATCGATGGGAGGTCTGGGCGTAAAAACACAGATGCGTTCAAAGGGCCGCTTCTTAAACGTTTGACCTAAATATCTTTATTTGAAGAATATCATATTTCACCGGCTTAAAGCTATTCCACAATATGTTTTACTTGGACAATACAAGAATACCTCACAATTTAATAATCCAGAGTCAAAAATGCTTAAAAGTTAAAGACAAAAAAGTTATGCGATAAAGTAACCGTTGCTCTACCCAAAACGGACGCCTATGATCGGTACTAGAAATTTGCAATGGATGGAATCGATTTATCTCTGGAAGATAAATGCGCATACTAATTTTTGTTTTTCTAAATAGAAGCGTTCCGGAGGTATTTAAGAAAAACTAATTACAAGACGCCATCTTCAAATCTTCAAAATCTTCAAATAGCTCTAGCTCCCTTAGGAGGCATTTTCGGACTAAGTGAATTGGGTTAAATTGTCTTAAAATTATCTGAGGAATCTCCTGTATTCGTTTGTCGGTAGAGTTTCTGGATACCCTGTATAATATCCTTTCTTCTATAGTCTATAGTATTCCCGCATAGCTATATAAAGAAACTACGCCGTCAATATCGTAAATAAAAAATAATGGTTCTTAGTTCAAGGACCAAGGTAAAGTGAATATTGATTTGTCCAGGTCCGGGGAGTTTTTTTAGGAAGAGTTTATCTTCCAGAAGGGAACTTTTTTAGGTCAAATCTGTAAAATTCTTTGACTTTTCTATTATTATTTTCATCGACATACTTCATCTGTTTAGTTAGAAAATGGTGCTGATTTCCTAATGTAGGAAATTTTTCCTATTTTCCCTCATAATTAATTTGAAGCAAATTTTACCGATTTATAAATTGTAGAAGCATTTATCTACAGGGCTTTTCACTATATTTTGACCCCCTGTAAACTGCTTTATTTATAGATTAGAAAAAAATGTAATAAGTATACAAAAGGTACACGATTTTCTATGTAGTTTTCGAAATTGATAGAATAAAAACAAAGAAGGTGAAAACAAAATGGCCGCAGATGTTAACTTTATTAATCTAAATGGTATTAAATGTTAATTTAAATGTTAATTTAAATGTTAGTTTAAATATCTAGTATATAGCTTATTCTTACAGATATACCCATCAAACTCGATATGGAAATGTTCGTTACAGAACATTATATTCAAATGTGTAACCATTAACAGGACGTTCTATTTAAATTAACAAAGTTAACATCTGCGACCATTTTGTTTGCATCTTCTTTGTTTTTCTACTATCATTTTCGAAAATTACATAAAAAATCTTGTAACTTTTGTATTTGACATTTTGTTCTAATTCTGAAAATAAGGCAGTTTAGAGGGGAGTCAAAATATAGTGAATACCCTGTACATATATACAGTATGGTGCAAATGAAAGGAGTAAATTTGTTATTTCGTAAACCGGCGATGTTAAGGAAAAATCCCGAAACAGGTCGATTTTTATTTTTAAATTACAATATTTTGGCATATATACCATATGACTGACGTTATACAGGGTGTCCCGAAAAGATTGGTCATAAATAATACCACACATTCTGGGGACAAAAATAGTTCGATTGAACCTAACTTACCTTAGTATAAATGTGCTCATAAAAAAGTTACAGCCCTTTGAAGTTACAAAATGAAAATCGATTTTTTTCAATATATCGAAAACTATTAGATATTTTTTATTGAAAATGGACATGTATCATAGTGAAGTTTGTCCACCCCATAAAAATTTTATGGGGGTTTTGTTCCCTTAAACCCCCCCCCCCCCCCCACTTTTGTGTACATTCCAAGTAATTCATTATTGTGGTACCGTTAGTTAAATACAACGTTTTTAAATCTTTTTGCCTCCTAATATTTTTTCGATAAGCCAGTTTTTATCGAGATGCGGCTTCTTTTTTAATACATTTACATAAAAATTTTATGAGGGTTTTGTTCCTTTAAACCCCCCAAATGTTTGTGTACGTTCCAATTAAACTATTATTGTGGTACCATTAGTTAAACACAGTGTTTTTAAAAAAATTTTGCCTCTTAGTCTTTTTTTTGACAAGTCACCTTTTATCGAGATGTGGCTTCTTTTTCAAAATATACCTAAAAATGTAAATTATAAATAAATTTTCAGATTATTAACAGGTCTCTATTATCATACTTAACCATATACAAATATGTGGTGGATTGGACAAAAATATTCAAAATATGTCCGATAAACACTGGCTTATCGAAAAAGTACCAAGAGGCAATATTAATTTAATTGGAACGTACACAAAAGTTTGGGGGGGGTTTAAAGGAACAAAACCCACATAAAATTTTTATGGGGTGCACAAATTTCACTTAAATTTTTTTTTGAAAATGTTGCTGTCATAAGAATGACACGTGTCTATTTTCAATAAAAAATCTCTAAGAGTTTTCGATATATGAAAAAAAATCGATTTTCATTTTGTAACTTCAAAGGGCTGTAACTTTTTTTGTGTGCACTATTGTATATAGCTAAGTGAGGTTTCCTTTCGAGACACCCTGTATATCTGAGCGTGATGACGTCATCGATGATTTTTTTAAATGAGAAGAGGGGTCGTGTAATAGCTCATTTGAAAGGCTACTAAATTCTATCTTCAGTAATATAAACACTAACATAAATATTTATACAGGGTGGCCAAAAAAAATTGTTTGATTAAATTAATTGACAAAAAAAGAAGAATGTATGTAATTTATTTAACTCAAAATACATTTTACTGTTGTCAAAAAATAGAAATAAATGTTTATTTCACCAATAAACATTGGTTTTCGCTTAAATTCAATGTCCAAGCCAACCACTTGCCTCTTGGAAGTTTGAACATTTAATTTAAGCGAAAAGCAATATTTATTTGTGAAATAAACATTTTTTTCGGATTTCTGACAGCAGTAAAATGTATTTTGAATTAAATAAATTACATACATTCTTCTTTTTTTGTCAATTAATATAATTCAAAAAAAAATTTTTGGCCACCCTGTATAAACACTTATGCCAATGTTTATATTGCTGAATAGAGAATTTAATACCATTTCAAATGAGCTGTCACACGACCCCTAGTCCTATTTAAAAAAATCATCGATTACGTCATCACGTCCAGACGGATGACGTCACTAATATGAGATATATGCCAAAAAATCAGAATTTAAAAATAAAAATCGACCTGTTTCGGGATTTTTCCTTGAGTCGCCAGATTACGAAATATCGAATATATTCCGTTCATTTGCACCATACTGTATGTACATTTCCTTATGTTATATCATTAGTAAAATTCTTTATTTTAGTCGTAATTGTTAGCAAATTATGACATAGTAAGTGATTAATGTCCTTTTATTAAAATCTAATATTGTTACAGGCAGCTGATGAACAAGAAATAAAAGTGAAATTGGGATTCTTCTTACACATTCCCTTCCCTCCTTGGGATATATACAGACTGTTCCCATGGGCAGACGAAATACTTCAAGGTATGCTCGGCTGTGATCTGGTGGGATTCCATATAACTGACTATTGTATAAATTTTGTTGACTGTTGCCAAAGAAGCTTGGGATGTCGAGTTGACAGGAAGAACCTCTTGGTTGAACATGGTGGCAGAACTGTTCGAGTAAGGCCTCTGCCTATCGGCATTCCTTTCGAGAGGTTCGTTGAATTAGCTGAAAAAGCACCAAAAGTGATCTCAACTAACCAGAAAATTATACTCGGAGTAGATAGATTAGATTACACGAAGGGACTTGTACATAGACTGAAAGCTTTTGAAAAGCTGTTGGAAAATCATCCCGAACATAAAGAAAAGGTATCACTACTTCAAATTTCGGTGCCCTCGCGGACAGACGTAAAAGAATACCAAGATCTTAAAGAAGAAATGGACCAACTTGTAGGAAGAATAAACGGAAGGTTTACGACACCTAACTGGTAAGTTAAATGTCGAATATGAACTTTTTGAAGTTATACTTCTTTAGGCGCGATTGAGAGTCAAATTTCATAATTCTGCGCGCATGCGCACACAGACAGTATGGCGTTTAGTTGCTAAATCTTTCAAGTTATGTACAGTCTGTCTAATTTACTTACCTTTGCACGTCATTATTCACGCCAGAGATCTAAGTTGACTTAGTTGCCAAAGTATAAGAAAATCCTGAATCCATTTTAAATCAAATAGATCACATAATTATTGTAAACGTGGATTATACAACAAAACAAATTAATATTCAATGTAAATAAATGAAAACTTAAGAAATAGAGAACAAGAATTAAGTTATAATTATTTAAGATTTGCAGTGCAAGCGTTTTTGCACTGCATTGTTTAATTATTAAAAAACGGCTCCGAACTCTTGGGAAAAGCCGATA
Organism: Diabrotica virgifera virgifera; assembly: GCF_917563875.1. NCBI lineage: Eukaryota > Metazoa > Arthropoda > Insecta > Coleoptera > Chrysomelidae > Diabrotica > Diabrotica virgifera. The sequence goes on from NC_065447.1 coordinate 203,124,203, forward strand.
GGTTTCTTTGTACATGTCTACAATAACAACTCCAAGTCGTGATAAAATTAGATGAAATCTATATTTTTATAGTAGAGGATCTTTTTATAGTAACGTAAATAATAAAAACAGTAAATATAATAGAACAGATACTTATAGTAAAGAATATAAACAAATATGAAGTGTCATCACCGCAACTGTCAAATAAATGTTACCAATTTATTCTAAAATGTCACCTTAATTCGATTACAGTTACAGTGTGTTCCGAACAAATGTGCTTCATAAAAACGCTTTATAATCCATTTATACAAATTAAATGAAACATATTATTGTGTATTTCTTTAGGTTAACATTAATAAAAATCTTCAAATATTATTTCTACGCGTATATAATAAAATATGTCTAGTGGCTGTAATTCCAGTGTACTCAGCAAAATGATTCTAAAAAAGAACACACCTACCGCCAAATATTTCGTGTTGGTATCATGCGACGTCACAGGCTATGACGTGGATGACGTGCAACGGTTAGTAAATTAGACGAAGTATATAAATATATTAGTGCAAGAAAAGGCGTGAAAAGAATATATTAGTGTTTTTAGTAAATATATTTATTATAATTTTTGTGTCTTTGGATTTGTCTTCCTCAGGAGTAAGAGGAGTATTATTAAAACATTTTATTGTATATTTATTATACTTCACCTTGTCTGTTTGTTACCGTGAATTGTCATTAGGTACGTCCGAACCGATACAGACACAGTCCTCGTAGCGTATTTGGTATAGCATTCGGCCAGAGATCGAGAGGTCTTGAGTTCGAATCCGGAGCAACCCTATACTTTTTTTTTATTTTTTTGAAAGGGGTAAGCACAAAATTAGTTTGGTGTTTAAAAAAAATTAAAACAAACTGTTTAAAGTATATTTATTTTTAAGAAATCATATAATAGAAGTATAACTTCTTACGTGCGTACAAAGTACACACACATTCTTTTTTACTTTATCGTACTACATACGCAGTATGAGTATAATAGATAAAGTTATAGGATCGTGCAAAAAAAATTTTTTCAGATTTCTTTTTTTTTCGACGTTTTGAGTCCCCCTGAGCCTAAAAAGCAAATTAAAAAAACATGTCGGAAGTATGTACTTATGTACGTACGTACGTATGTACGTATGTCGCCACCGTCCAGCAAAAACTACTGGACCGATTTCGATGAAATTCGGTATGAGTAAGTTTAAGAGAATTTTGTCGAGAAACTAAGCTTTTGAAAAAAACCTCTCAAAGGGGGGCCGAAAGAGGGGGGTTATTTGGGGCCCATTTTTGCAAATTTTGACCGAAACGAATGAAATTTAACTTGAAGTTAGCTCATCGATAGGTAAATAGAAATACGGAATTTGACATTTCCAAATCCAAAATGGCGGCCAGCATGGCCGATCGCCCACCCGATACATTTCCCTACCAATCTAAAAACTTGTTTAAGATAAATTTAATTTGAAAAAACATTTATATAGCCTAAAGATGGGGCTATAACAAGAATATTATCGTTTTTCAGAAAAAGTTACGGGTTGCCTATATTTAAGGGGTCAAAATTTGACATAAATTTTTCGTTTTTCGTTCCTTCGTAAATTTTCTATTTATAATACAAAAAGAGATATGGTAGGTAAAAAGAGTTTGTTTTTTGGTGCATGCTCAAAGTGCTCATGCTTTTGTAGTGTTTGAAAAGGCCTTTAAAACGAGCACGTTAAATATCGGTTACATTCAAACTAAGCGAGATATGGTGCAAAAAAATATATGACTAATGTACTTTAAGGAAAAAATGAGAAGTACATACATTTAACCCCTCATTCACCAGAATTTAAATGCATTGTTTTTCTTTTGCAATACCTCTTAATATAGTGTTATTTCTACTTTTAAAAAGTTGGACGGGTGAAAAAAATAAGATCAAATTATAGAGCGCGTTTTTAAATTCTTCCTTTTGCTCCATGCAATTCGAAAATAAAAATGTTCTATCCCCGAGAAGTGGTGAGAACCGCCCCATGATAAAAGCGCCATAGTATATAGGATAGACTTTGAATTAGGAGATTGGGCTTTGGGCTACTCCCAAAATTTCATTACAATCCATGCAGTAAAATGCAAATATTGTAAACTATTAATTTCTCAGAAAAATGGACTAATTTGAACTGAAAGTATGACTAATATTCTATTGATTTATGCAATAATCTATAGTGTGTCCCCGAACATCCTCTCAAATGCGGGAATTAATGATGCGTAGAACCATAAAATATTTTCGAGTATACAAGGTGTTTCTAAAATATCAAAATAACGAGTAACTTTGTTATTTTTATAGAATGCCAGTATCTAGTACGATAACGATAATAGATCGGTACGATAAAGTTCTCGGGTGGCCCTTCCGTCCAGCGTTTTTGAAAGTGCCTTAAGCTCAGACTTCAGCCATTCTGTTGGTATTTCTCCAGATTTGTATATATGTTGTTGAGTATCTTTGTAAATATTTTTATTGATTCGTTGTCCATTAGTTTGAGTAGTTCTGCTTGTATATTATCGGGACCTGCTGCGTTGCCTTTCATTAACTGTTATTGTAGAACAAACTTCCTACTGTAATATTCTTGATTCATCATTCAACTCTTCTTCTAGCTTAAAGATGTTATCTCTTTGCTCTTCAAATAATTTTTCTGGGTATTCTTTCCACGTTCTTATTTTATTCTGTTTGTCCAAGTTGATGCTTCCGTCAGAATTAGTTAGATTTCCTTTTTCTTCCAAAGATACTTTAATACAATTGAACTTCGATAAGTCGGATTAATCTCGACCGCGGCCGATCCGGGTTATCGAAAATCCGGATTAGCCGGAGAATATGGTGAAAATTAATAAAATACGGTACTTGGCGATAAACTCCATTATAAATGCAAATGTGATGTTATATCTTCTCGATGTTATATCTTCTCAATATTGTATTACGGAGTTGAATCCTGGACACTCACTGAAGCAATGGAGAAAAAACTGGAGATGTACTTGATATTTTCAGTAGTAATAACCCAAGGACATTGATAATTGTTCGAAAAAATTTTATAACAGATTTCGAAAGCTTGTTGCTTGGAAACAGACCGACGCCGTAGGCGGAGGTCTGTTGCCTGTAAGCAACAAGCTTGAGAAAGTTGTTAAAAAATTTTTGAGCATTTATCAATGTTCGAGGGTTATTCGGATAGAAAATTTTTTACTGTAAACAGTATTCTTTGGTATATTTGATTCGATAATTTCGTTAATATTCTCATCAGTATTACAACCAAATCGTGACATTTTGAAATATTGAATATTTGAAATGTCAAAATCGAAATGAAACGAAATGTAGGTATCCATAGCTACATGATTGAGTGAAAACAGCCCATGGGATCTGTTTTCAGTATAATGTTGGTTTTATTGGTTGTATTCAATCAGATGACCACAAATTAATTGATTTCATTGGATTTCTAATTGAGCAAAAAATTTTCACAGTAAGTAGGGAATAGCTCAAGAAACAAAATCTACCCTATATACTATGGCGCTTTTATCTTGGGGCAATTCCCACCCCTTCAAGGGGGTGGAAAATTTATTGGTCAAAATAAGCATGAAAGTGGCTAGAGAACATATTTTTAAGCAAAAACTGATCTATACTTTTTTTTGAGAACTCAATACTTTTTGAGTTTGCGTAGTTGAAAATTGGCCATTTTCATTTAAAAATGACACGTTTTCGGACGGTTTTTTGTGAATACCTTAAAAACTATGCATCAAACTAAAAACACTATATAAAATTTTTTTTTAATTATAAATAACAAAGAGATTCGTTCCTTCGTAAATTTTCTATTTATAATACAAAAAGAGATATGGTAGGTAAAAAGAGTTTGTTTTTTGGTGCATGCTCAAAGTGCTCATGCTTTTGTAGTGTTTGAAAAGGCCTTTAAAACGAGCACGTTCAATGTCGGTTACATTCAAACTAAGCGAGATATGGTGCAAAAAAATATATGACTAACGTACTTTAAGGAAAAATGAGAAGTACATACATTTAACCCCTCATTCACCAGAATTTAAATGCATTGTTTTTCTTTTGCAATACCTCTTAATATAGTGTTATTTCTACTTTCAAAAAGTTGGACGGGTAAAAAAAATAAGATCAAATTATAGAGCGCATTTTTAAATTTTCTTAAAATTCTTCCTTTTGCTCCATGCAATTCGAAAATAAAAATGTTCTATCCCCGAGAAGTGGTGAGAACCGCCCCCATGATAAAAGCGCCATAGTATATAGGATAGACTTTGAATTAGGAGATTGGGCTTTGGGCTACTCCCAAAATTTCATTACAATCCATGCAGTAAAATGCAAATATTGTAAACTATTAATTTCTCAGAAAAATGGACTAATTTGAACTGAAAGTATGACTAATATTCTATTGATTTATGCAATAATCTATAGTGTGTCCCCGAACATCCTCTCAAATGCGGGAATTAATGATGCGTAGAACCATAAAATATTTTCAAGTATACAAGGTGTTTCTAAAATATCAAAATAACGAGTAACTTTGTTATTTTTATAGAATGCCAGTATCTAGTACGATAACGATAATAGATCGGTACGATAAAGTTCTCGGGCGGCCCTTCCGTTCAGCGTTTTTGGAAGTGCCTTAAGCTCAGACTTCAGCCATTCTGTTGGTATTTCTCCAGATTTGTATATATGTTGTTGAGTATCTTTGTAAATATTTTTATTGATTCGTTGTCCATTAGTTTGAGTAGTTCTGCTTGTATATTATCGGGACCTGCTGCGTTGCCTTTCATTAACTGTTATTGTAGAACAAACTTCCTACTGTAATATTCTTGATTCATCATTCAACTCTTCTTCTAGCTTAAAGATGTTATCTCTTTGCTCTTCAAATAATTTTTCTGGGTATTCTTTCCACGTTCTTATTTTATTCTGTTTGTCCAAGTTGATGCTTCCGTCAGAATCAGTTAGATTTCCTTTTTCTTTCAAAGATACTTAATACAATTGAACTTCGATAAGTCGGATTAATCGAGACCGCGGCCGATCCGGGTTATCGAAAATCCGGATTAGCCGGAGAATATGGTGAAAATTAATAAAATACGGTATACTTAGAGATAAACTCCATTATCAATGCAAATGTGATGTTATATCTTCTCGATGTTATATCTTCTCAATATTGTATTACGGAGTTGAATCCTGCAGCTGGATTCCGTGCACTGTAGATATCTACACGTCGCTTTCTATCGATGTCAATTTTCGTAAAAATATTTGAATTTTTAGCTTTAATTGAATTATTTTCTAGTTTTGCTAGGTTATACTCGGCGCGATGTCAATATATTTTAATTTTTAGTTTTAATTCAAATATTTTCTTGTTTTACTAAGTGTCACGTCAGCATCAATTAGAGTATAACGGTTGATTGAGGTATATACTCAATCAACGGTATAACCTAGCAAAACTAGAAAATAATTCAATTAAAGCTAAAAATTCAAATATTTTTACGAAAATTGACATCGACAGAAAGCGACCTGTAGATATCTACAGTGCACGGAATCTAGGCCCTGGACACTCACTGAAGCAATGGAGAAAAAACTTGAAACCTTCGAGATGTGGCTATACAGGCGAATCCTAAGGATATCATAGACGGACAAGATTACCAACGAGACCGTATTACGAAGAGTGGGCAAAGAAAGAGAGGTGATGTATACCATTAAAAGGAGAAAGTTAGAATATCTCGGACACATAATGAGAAACGGCACTAAATACAGATTACTGAAGGTAATCCTTCAAGGTAAAGTATTCGGAAAGCGAGGAATTGGGAGAAGAAGAATACCATGGTTAAAGAACTTGAGGAAATGGTGCTCCACAACAACAACTAATCTATTTAAAGCATCAGTTAATAAAACAATTATAGCCAGAATGATCGCCAATATTCAAAACCAATAGGCACTAAAAGAAGAATAAATGCAAAAACATGAAATACATATTATGCACATACATCGAAATTACGTACAGTTGTATAGAGCAGGGGTGGCCAAGCTCCTTGATAGTCCGAGCCATTTTTTAAAATTTGAAATTTTTCGCGAGCCTCTTAAACAATTTATCTAAAAAGTGTATAAAAGGTATTAAATTTTTCTCTAACCGTTTGGATTTTACGAATTTTAAAGTGAAATAAAGTAAATGGTTCACATCGTTGTTTAAATATGCAAATAATTCTACAAGCAACCTTTACTAATTCAGGATACTTCGATTCTTCATCATCCTTCCATCTTTTTCTGGAATAGCCTATTGATCTTCTATCGCCTCTCAAAAAACACCGTCTTTAATACACCGTCTTCCTCTGATCTACCACATGACCTGCCCATCTTGTCTTAGCTTTTGTATGTCTGACGATGTTTTCAGTATCACTCTCCTGTCGTATTCATCTCTTTGAGTAACAAATATCATTCTGAGGACTTTTCTTGAAAATACCAGCAGCTTATTTATTTCCCAGTGGATTATTTATTTAATTTGTGACATTGTGACAACATAGCCGATCTTCAACAACTTGTCACTATAATCGGAGAATACAGTAAGAGAATGGGATTAGAGATTAATACCAAATAGACCAAATTCATGATCATCTCCAGAAACTCCACCATAACACTGAATACCAAGTCCATCGAAAAAGTGAGCAAATTTAAATACCTGGGAACGTGGCTTTTTGAAGACTGGGCATCGGACAGGGAAGTAAAAGGTCGCATTGAGCAAGCTCGACAAGCTTTCGTAAAATTCAGGAAGGTACTGACCTGTTCAAAGTTCGATCTTCAACTGAGACTAAGGTTTACTAATTGCTACGTATGGTCGGTGCTTCTATATGGCGTAGAGGGCTGGACACTCAAAACGAGGGATATAAACAGATTAGAAGCTTTCGAGATGTGGCTTTATCGCCATATCCTAAAGATATCATGGACAGCGAAAGTCACAAATGTAGATGTCCTTAAAAGAATCAACCAAGAATGCGAACTTTTCGAAACCATCAAGAAAAGGAAAACTGTGTATCAATGTCGCACCATGCGAAATGAAAAATACCAGTTCCTCCAACTTATAATCGAGGGTAAAATTTAAGGCAAGAGAGGAATGGGATGCAAGAAAATGTCCTGGCTCCGAAACATAAAGCAATGGACAGGGATTAACGACAATCAATATCTGATACATTTTTCAAGAAACAGAAAGTTAATGAAAAATGCGATCGCTAACATCCATTAGTCGATTTGCATCTGAAGAAGATTTATTTCCCACTGATGCAGAGTCCAAGTTTTACTTCCATATTTAACAATTGGGCGAATAATTAGCTGTATAGTCTTAATTTAGATTGTCTTTTAGCAGCTTAGATTTTAGTAATGATGATAGGGAGTATAATGCTCTATTCCACGCAGTTATTCTTGGTAAGACCTCTTTTTATAATGTGATTATCATCTGTGATTACCTTTCCTAGATATTTAAACTGTTTTACTACTACGAAATTGAGGTCATTAATTAAAATGTTCTGCCTAACACTTGATCTTAGATTTTTGGTTACTAGCATGTATTTCGTGTTCTCTTCATTTATTCGAATGCCCAGACTACCTTTTTTTTCCTCGAGTTGTGAACACACCTCTCACGTCTCTTGTAGAATGATCGACTGCACCTATATCATCAGCAAAGGCCAACAAGAGTTTTGATCCTTGATTCGCAAATCCTCCTGTCAGCTCAGATGATATTTTACTTATTAGATATTCTAAGGTCCTAAGTCCTGATATTACGCTTAGCCTTTTATGTTTGTTGCCACATTTTGTAACAAAAAAATTAAAGTAAAGGGACATTTATTGAGAGCCACAAATAATCCTTCAAAGAGCCACATGGCCACCCCTGGTATAGAGTATTGTTTATTTCTTGGTAAAAAACTCAATCAAAGTGAAAACATTTTTGTTTTGTCTGATGAAAATCGGTCCGGGTTAGCCGGACTTCCGGGTTATCGGGGGCCGACTTATCGGGGTTCCACTGTACTCAAATTTATTTTATTTTTTACTACATATTATATTTTTAATTATTGTTACGTTGTTATAGGTCACCCATAAGATATATTTACGGCTGTGTAAGCCAAGACGAACTAGCAGCTTTCTACAGGGACGCAGCTGTAGGATTAGTAACACCTCTAAGGGACGGAATGAATCTCGTAGCCAAAGAATTCGTAGCCTGTCAAATAAACATACCACCTGGAGTACTCATCGTATCTCCGTTTGCTGGTGCCGGTGAGACGATGCACGAAGCTCTGATCTCGAATCCGTATGAAATAGACGAAGCTTCAGAAGTCATTCACAGAGCTCTGACCATGCCAGAGGATGAAAGAATATTGCGTATGAACTATTTGCGACGAAGGGAGAAACTGAATGATGTTAATTATTGGACAAAGTCGTTCCTCTCGGCGATGGGCTCGCTTTTGACACAAGAGGACCATGACGATATTGGTTCTACAAATATGCCGGCCGTTACTTTAGATGATTTTGATGAATATTTATCAAAGTAAGACACATTTTAACAATTGTTGATAAAAATAATGTCAATATATAAAAGCGATTATTTTCATTTGTGTATAGGTGCACAAGTAAACTTACTTGCATAGAAATCGGCACACTTAAAAATTTGGTCATTTTTGATGTCTCATATTTCCTAAACCTTTTAGCCGTTTTAAGTGATTTTTTGAACATGTTATACCCTTTCTTTAACAATACCACTGTAATAATATTGTCGCTAAACAGGTAAATTTGCATTGTACATCGGGTGTACCAATCAAACTGTGTTTTTTTCTCAAAGTTCGCATCACCCTGTGGAATATTCTAGCATTTATAAAATACTGAAATTAAAACCCAACTATAGCCTCTGGTTTTCTTAACATTTTGTTTTTTGACTCATTCGTTTATGTTCAATAATTAAAAAGTTAGGTACTTTAACAACTAGACATGTTCTTCATCAATACACGGTGTTTCTAAAGAAGTGCGACAAACTTTAAGGAGTATTTCTGCATGAAAAAGAAATGACAGTTTGCTTTATAAACGTATGTCCGCAAATGTTTCGTTTCCGAGATACGGAATGTTGAATTTTTTTACAAACTGACGATTTATTTATTGTTTTAAAACCAGTCGTGCAAATGAAATTTGGTAGGTTTTAAGAGATAGGTATTGCAGATTTTTTGACATAAAATTGAGAATTTTATATTCACCATTAGCGTGCATACGGGCTATATGATCGGTATCTTACCCGTATGTACGCTAATGGTGAATATAAAATTTTTAATTTTATGTCAAAAAATCTGCAATGACTACCTCTTAAAACCTACCAAATTTCATTTGCATATCTCGACCGGTCTTAAAGAAATAAATAAATTGTCAGTTTGTAAGAGAAAATTCAACATCCCGTATCTCGGAAATAAAACATTTGCAAACATACGTTTATCAAGTAAACTGTCATTTCTTTTTTATGCAGAATTACCCCTTAAAGTTTGTCACACTTATTTAGAAATACCGTGTATTGATGAAGAACATGTCTAGATGTTAAAGCACCTAACTTTTGTATTATCCAACATAAGCGAATGCATCAAAAAACAAAATGTTAAGAAAATGTGAGGCTACAGTTGGATTTTAATTTCAGTATTTTATAAATGCTAGATGCAATTGCCCAAGCAAGTGCTACGATGGGCACCAAAAGGACGGCGGAAAAGAGGAAGACCTAGGAAAAGCTGGATAGAAGGAATCCATAGGGAAATCAGAGAAAGAGGCTTGAACGAAGACATGTGCTACGATCGAGAGCAATGGCGATTGGGAATCGGAAGACGTCGTAGAACGTTATGAACCGATTATATATATATATATATATATATATATATATATATATATATATATATATATATATATATATATATATATATATATATATATATATATATATATATATATACAGCGTGTCTACTTAACTTGGAAACATATGGGAAACTTTTTTATTATTAATTTTACGAAAAAAACTTATTCTTTATAAAAAGTTCTGCATGCCCCAAAACCTAAGATTCATTCATCAGATATCAAATTTTCTCAATAATATACGAGGTATGTCAAAAAATATGAATTTCGGTCAAGGGTAAAGTACCCTTATTTCTCTCAATATCGAAAATTCTTATGATAAAAAGTTGTTTGGAATTAAATACTAAGATCAAATATGCAATTACATGCTTCTAATTGAAAAAAAAAATTTTCAAATTTATGGATACCCAAAATCGTTTTTAATTACTACAAATATGATAACTCGTTTATTATTCATTTTACGAAAAAAAGTTATTATTCATAAAAAGCTTTGCATGGTCTAAAATCTAAGACACAACCATGATATATCAACTTTTATTAATTTTATACGGAGTGTGTCAAAAAATATGAAATTCGCTCAAGATTATAGTACCTTTATATTTCACATTATTTCAATTAGAAGGATGTAATTGCATATTGAAACACAGTTTTTAATTCTAAACAACTTTTTTATTAACTTTTTTCAATATTGTGAAAAATAAAGGTACTTTACTCTTTAGTGAAATTCTAATTTTTTGACATACCTCGTATATAATTAATAAAATGTGATATCTGATGGTTGCATCTTCGGTCTTAGGACATACAGAGCTTTTTATAGAGAATACCTTTTTTTCGTAAAAGTAATAATAAAAGAGTTATCGTATGTGTAATAAATAAAAACGAAGTTAGTATCAATAAATTTGAGAAAAATTTGGAAAATATTTTTTCCAATTAGAAGCATGTAATTGCATATTTAATCTTAGTTTTTATTTCCAAACAACTTTTCATAATAAGAATTTTCGATATTGAGAGAAATAAAGGTACTTTACTCTTGAACGAAGTTCATATTTTTTGACATACCTGGTATAATATTGACAAAATTTGATATCTGATGATTGAATCTTAGGTTTTAGAGCATGTAGAATTTTTTATAAAGAATAACTTTTTTTCGTAAAATGAATAACAAAAAAGTTTGCCATATGTTTCCAACTTAAGTAGACACGCTGTACATAATATATATATTAGAGTATTCCACAGGGTGTTGCCAACTTTGAAAAAAAAACACTGTTTGATTCGTACACCTAGTATACAATGAAAATTTACCTGTTGAGCAACAATATTATTACAGCGATATTGCTAAAGAATAGGGCTATAACATATTAAAAAATTACTTAAATCGGACAACAGGTTTAGGAGATACGAGACATCAAAAATGACCAATTTTTTGGGTTGCCTGTTTTCTCTGACGCGCAGTGTATAATAAAAAGCAAATTAGACTTTTCTTTTGAGTTTTACTTTAAATCATTTGTGATGTGTTTTGCAGATACATTGGAAACACGCATAAACTGGCATTACTCCTCGATTACGATGGTACACTTGCCCCAATAGCACCACATCCTGATCTCGCTATTATTCCTGCCGAAACGAAAAATGTTTTGCAAAGATTATCAAATATGTCGGACTGCTACATCGCCATTGTCAGTGGAAGAAATGTTAACAACGTAAGAGATATGGTAAGTCATGTAGTTTACTTTATACAAGCAAATATTTTCGACTTTATTATGATTTAATATATTTGTCTGAACCATGGAAAGTTTATTTATTCTTCACTATCTTTAACAATTAATATACTCGGGCGTGAATCATATTTAATATCATATATCTTCCGTCTTAAAACTCTTAAGCGATTTAAAAACATATGCATGCCATACCCTTCTTTCTTAAGTAGCAGTTTTTTAAAATTTACGACAATTTTGAAATCTTGATTAACATTAGCACCAACTAGCTTGCTGGTCTTGTTAAATATAAAATTTTTAATTTTAAAGTAGAGCTAGAACATTTAAAATGAACCACCACTTATAAGTGCTACAGTTGAGTTATATATATATTTTTTTTTCTTCTTTGGTCCTGTCTGATCCAAAAGAACTCCGTTATCATTGAAGCTTAAGCTTATTGTATTTGCTGCCAATTGTTGTTTCCTACGTTCAGTCTAGAACGTGTGTACACAGTAGTGGTTTGTAGAGGTCTTTTGCTTGGCTTAACCTATTACATTATATACAGGGTGGTGAATTGGAAAACGGGCCATAGGGAACTCAATGTAAAATTCTAAACTGTTGAATTCCTGCTTCCCTAATTATTCTACATCAAAAGACATGGGAAACTATTTGTAGAGGATTGAAATCTTTATTTAAAACAATTATTGTGAAAATTGTTTTACGAATTAAACACATTCCAAAATTTTGTAAAATATAAAATTTTTTATCAAAGTATTTGCCAAATTTAGGCCACATACAGTGCAATTGCCTTCGGTCACAATGAAATTATTATTAACAATATTTTGAACTGTCAGTATTTTTATTTTATCGTTTTTATTGAATAAAAAACAATAATGTCGAAAAGATGTCCTCAGTTAAGGAGAAAGTAGTAATAAAGATGTTTTATTCAGTCAATAGTTTGCGTACTGTCATAAATAGTAACGTGTGGCCTTACTTTTACGCACTTACTTAGGTATGGCAAGTGTATTCTATTTTTCAAAATTTTGGACTCTGCTTAAATCGTAGAACAATTTTAACTTTTGTTTTTAATACAGATTTTAATCTTTTACAAATAGTTTCTTATGACTTTTGATGTAAAATAATTAGGGAAGCATGAATTCAACAATTTAGAATTTTACATTGAGTTTCCTATGGCCCGTTTTCCAATTCACCACCCGGTATATCTCTTCTTGTGTCTCCTCTTCTTTGCCCATATAGTTTTTGTCTTTTGCGGTCCAGCATTTCGCAATTACACAAAACATATTTTACAGTTCCTGGTTCTTATAGGAGAGCCATTCGTTTTCCATTGTAAATGTCAATTTCTACTACTCGTGCATTACCGCTCAACATTTCTGTTACTGTTCTCAGTTTGTTTCTGCCCATATGTAGCAATTTCTCTGTTCTTTTTGTTCATGGTCCACCAATGAAGATATTTCCATGTATAAGTTGTGGAATTCTGTTCCAATATCTCGGATGATCCAGTCCTCTATAGCCCTACCTATTGCAGCCTTTGGTACTCCTAGAGTCACAGCCGATCCGTTTGATCATTTCGATCCAATTTTAGCAAGTTGATCTTCATTTTCATTGCTGTCTTTATATGCTTATATTGTTTACTGATAACTGTTGGCCAATAAGTGATATTGCTTGGGTAGTCGTCCGGTATATATCGCTATACTCGTTTCATCTAGTATTAGGGATTGCGAAGATCAGTCTCATATGTCAAAGATACTACCTCCGGAAACTACCTTAATCCCATAATAATATTTCTTAAACGTACTACAGTAGTAAATCTTCTTCTTCTTCTTCTTCTTCTTCTTTTTGTATAGACATGACTCTGTCTGTTTTTTCAATGTGCCTCTAGTAAGTTGTCGTTCCATCGTTTTCGTGGTCTTCCCACTGATCGTCTTGCTATTGGAGAACCGTCTCTCGCTGTCCTGACTATCCTATTTGTTGTCATTCGGCTTATGTGGTCATTCCATTCTATTTTTCTGTTTCTTACCCAGTTATTAATGTTGTCCACCTTGCATCTTCGTCGTATATCTGTACTTCTAGCTCTGTCCCATAGAGTCTTACCATCGATTTTTCGAAGTTTTTTCATCTCGGCTGTTTCGATCAATCTTTTTGTCCTTTCTGTGTCGGGTCGTGTTTCTGTCGCGTATGTCATTATTGGTCTGATGACTGTTTTGTAAATTCTGCCTTTCATTTCTTTTCCGATATTTTTATTTCTCCATATTGTGTCATTCAGGCAACCTGCGCCTCTGTTTGCTCTATTCACTTGATCTTCCACTTCTGTTTCGAGCCTTCCGTAGCTAGTGTGATGCCTAGGTATTTAAACTCCATCACTTGTTCTATTATCTAACCTTCCAGCTCCAATTTACATCTTATTGGATCTGCTGTTATAACCATGCATTTTGTCTTTTGTGAGAAAATTAACAATTTTCTGGCGATTATGTTGAATTGGTGCAGCATACGTTGTAAATCATCTTCACTTTGAGAGATTATTATTGCATCTTTCGCATAGCAGATTATTTTAAGTTGTTTTTCTCCCATTTTTTAGTTCTTATTTTTTTTATTATTTCGTCCATGATCAGGTTGAACAATAAAGGACTCAAGGAATCCCCCTGTCTTATTCCATTGCCGCCTTCAATTGGGTCAGTTAATTCATCGTCCACTTTTACGTTTATTGTGTTGTTCTGGTAGATGTTTTCGATCGTTTTAATTATTCCTAGAGGTACCTCTCTCGAGTATAACAAATGGATAATGTCCTTTAATGTGACCCTGTAAAATGCTTTCTTAAGGTCCACGAAACATAAATATGCCGGTTTGTTGTTTTCCAACGATTTCTCTTGAACTTGCCTCATAAATATAGCGTCAGTGCATGACCTTCCCGACCTAAAACCTTGTTGTCCTTCTGCTAATGTTATAATTTCATTCAATTTGTTTGTTATCACTTTGGTTGTTAATTTTAATGTTGTGTTTCTTAAGTTAATTCCTCTGTAATTCTCCGGGTCCGATTTGTCTCCTTTTTTGAAGAGAGGTATTAGGATACTTGATCTCCATTCTTGTGGTATTCTGTTGTGTTCTACTATTTTTTGTATTAACTTTAATAGTTGTTTAGTTATATCTTGTCCTCCGTACTTTAGCAGTTCGTTGGATATTCTGTCCTCTCCTAGAGATTTTCTATTTTTGAATTTTCTTAATGCTTCCTTTACTTCTCCCTCATCGATGTTTATTTCTTCGTTTGTTGTAACTTCAGGTGTTGGTGGTTCATTATCGTCGCATTTAGCAAATAGAGATCGGAAGTAGTCTGCCCATGTTTCCTTCTGAATGTGTTTCGCTTTTATTAATTCGTTCATCTCCTTTCTTTGCCCTCTGATCAATATCCATACTTCTTTTTGTGTTCCGTAGAAGTCATGTTCCATCTGTTTTGAGAAACTCGGCCAGTGCTCCCTTTTTATTGGCCTCATCAAAGTATTCGTTTCGTTTCTGATTCGTTTGGAGTGGTTGTATGCCTGTTGTGTTTGTTTCGTTCTGTATTGTAAAAAGGCTTTCTTCTTTTCTTCGCATTTTGTTTTAACTTCCTCTCTAAACCACGGGGTTTTCTTCTTTAATATGTGAGTATTCGTTACTTTTCTCTCTCCAAGTGATTCTGTTGCAGCGTTGATGATGTTATCTTTGAGTTTTTGCCAGCTTTCATCGATGTTATCGTTTTCTAATATTCCATTCTCAGCAATCTTCTCTGATATCTTTTCCTGTATAAGTATTCCGTGGATTCCGTATGTAGTCGTTCGACTTTAATTTTTGTTTGTGTTGGTGCTGCCCTCTTGGGTGTGAAATATTTCATAATGATTCCATTTTACATAATACTAAGCTAAGTAGTAAATCTATTATAATATATACTTGTAGGTTGGAATCGATGGTATTACTTACGCCGGAAACCACGGTTTAGAGATTTTACATCCAGATGGAACGAAGTTCGTACACCCGATGCCAACCGAGTTTCACGATAAAGTAGGGGATCTAATGCGACAGTTACAAGAAAAGGTGTGCAGAGAAGGGGCTTGGGTCGAAAATAAAGGAGCATTACTGACTTTCCATTTCAGAGAAACTCCAGTGCAAATAAGGTAAGCAAAGAGACAGATAATAGATAAGTAGATTTTTAATGCTAAAGTTATGCCAAAAAGTTATCTAGCATATCCAACTAATTTCCCCTATCCAGAGTATAAAAGGTTTCGAAACCCCCTAAACACAGAGTACAGCCGCTCCTCGGCATCAGCCAGGCTTAAAATGCAACAGTAGAAGTGTGATAGATTGCTTGGACTAACAAGAAGGCGGAAAATTCTAACAAAACTTCCTAAAAAAATCCAACATCACTCTCACCTAAAAATCAATCAAGGTAATGCGAATCTTTCAAAAATACATTCCAACCTCCAAAAAACCCCAATTTTGATCAACGCTTCCGAGAGGACACCGAGCAGAAAATTAATTATTTACTTCATAATCCTCACTCATACAGGAAGACATCATCTTCCTGCTGCTAATCAAAATCATCAGTGATCCAGCCTTTGCCTGGAAAATTTTCCTACCTTCTGGGAAATATCAAGCATAATCATGTTCCATAAACTACAGACACCCCACACCAACCTTGAAATCTACAGACATATTTCTCTATTATGCACTCTAGGTAAGATCTACCAGATTTAGAGCTGGTCACTCCATACATAATGCACGGAGAAGCAACAACCTTCATACCTCAGGCAATAAAAAATAATATATAGATACGCATCAGCACCTTTTTAGATGTCCAGAAAGCATTTGATCAAGTCTGGTACAGTCGCCTGAAAGAAAAACACCATCAGAGAGCACCATAGAGCCTATAAAGAGGTCTTCATAACCTCTTCGATCGATCACTTTTAATCCTTAATGTGTTCGTTTCGTTTACAAAATTTTTCGTTTACGAAGTGTTTGAGATAATCGACCTCAAAGTCTAAAATGTGACGTCAAAATCGGTTTATTTTCTACCGACACACTACACGTCCAGCTGAAATCGTTGCTATTAGTAGGCTAGTTTTTAAATCTCGATTTGTTAAGCAAAGCATAGGTTATTTACATTTGAGTTTGACACTTCGTGAAAGTCAAACTAAATTTTAAATTAAGTATTAATAAAACATCAATGACATTTGATAGTGAATTTAATTATTATCTATATAAAATAAATAAGATGTTCAAAAATACAATTTGAGTATAATATTTTAAAAGCAATAATTTATTAACAGCTTTAAAAAGGTTTATACCAGTATACGGCCTCCCCTTTATGATAAATGGACTGTTCCATTTGCTATGAAATTAAAATATACCTAGTCGGTTCGCTAAACTCGACACAACTGGCTAGTGATTTTAGTAGGTAATTTTTTTGTTTTTTGAAAATTTTGTCGAAATTGGCAAAATTACTAATTATTTAGTAATTCTTAACTATTTAGAAATTATTTTTTGGTCGAATTGGCAAAATTATTGACTAAAATCACTAGCCAGTTGTGTCTGAGTTTAGCGAACCGACAATATATGAAATAATATTGTTTGGTATAAAAAATTATGGTCTAATATGTGCAATTACATCCTTCTAATGGAAAAAATATTTGAAGATTTTTCTCAAATTATGGATACCAACAACATTTTCATTTATAACTCTTTTATTTTTAATTTGACAAAGAAAAGTTATTCTTCATAAAAAGCTCTTCTTGTTCTAAGATTTATGATGCAACCATCATATATATAAAATTTTATTAATTTTATATGAGGTATATGTATAAAAATATTAATTTCGATCAAGAGTAAACTACCTTTTTAGTTCATAACATTTAAATTAGAATGATATAATAATTGCACATTAAAACATAATTATTAATTTTCTAAACTACTTTTCATAATAGCAA
The DNA here is from genome assembly GCF_917563875.1 of Diabrotica virgifera virgifera. Taxonomy (NCBI): domain Eukaryota; kingdom Metazoa; phylum Arthropoda; class Insecta; order Coleoptera; family Chrysomelidae; genus Diabrotica; species Diabrotica virgifera. Next base: position 203,141,734 of record NC_065447.1, read on the forward strand.
TTTTCCATATTATGAATTAAAATACGTAAATATACAAAGTTTTCGTTATGATAATTCTCGCTTTTTCAGCTTGTTTATTATTTCTGCAGTCACGCCTTGTTCTAATTCTTTCAATGCTATTTTTATCTTTCATTTGTTTTATTAAATTGTTTTCAGTTAAATTCTATATTTGTTTTGCGATCTAATTTTTTATAACTTATTAAGACGCGTGGTTTGTGTATTATTCACGTAACAAAAAATTAAAAAGTTTGTTATTTTGTTTAAAGAGCATCATTGGAAAAAGAAGCTAAAATATTAATTGAATCTGCTGGATTCATCGCTGATCACGTACATTGCGCCATTGAGGCAAGGCCCCCTGTACAATGGAACAAAGGTAGAGCCTCAATATACATACTCAGGACCGCTTTTGGAGTCGATTGGAGTGAAAGAATCAGAATCATATACGTCGGTGATGATCAAACTGATGAAGATGCTATGCAGGTAAAATAAATATTACTTACTCTAAAATAAATATTAATATTATTCAATTTTTTACCGTTAAGTGCAAGAGTTTAACTGTGCAGGATATTTTATTTTTCATCCAAAGGGTAATCTAGAAGGGTAACAATACCTATTTATTCGTTTTTCATAATCCAGTATAGTTTTCATTCTGAGGTATGACAATAAATAAGGTTGTGTGTTTTTATCAGTTTATAGATTTTATAAAATGGTGGGTCTTACCCCACGTTGGGCGCCAATTGTGTTATTAACGGCGCTAGGCTCAACTTGTTTAGCAGATTGACAAGCTCTCTCAGGTCTAGGATAATTATTGCAATTAATATTATTACTAATATATTCTGATAGGTTAAATGGCTTTCAAATCAAATGGAATTGATACTGTAGTGCACGAAGTGCAATTGCGTAAAGTTTCAGTCATTTTCTTGACCTGCGAAGAAATTCAGAAGGTACGCAAATATAGAATTTATTATTTTATCGTGTTTTATAATTTTATTACTTAATGTTATTCTGTCTTAATTGTTTTGTCATTAGTGCTCCACAATATTTCAGTAATTTGTTTGGTATCTTTACCTGCAGCTATCCTGTTTTTTAGCTTTTTAAGTGTTTATATTTTGTTACTTTGTGGTACTTTCTTATGTTTCCGATTCTAGCGCCATTTGATTTTCCTCTACATGGATCTTTTTTATATAATCAATCAATGTACCCTTTTCGGTTTTTTGGTTCTATCACTCAGTATATGTTGCTATCAAAAAAAATCTTAGTCAAATTCGTTTTTGACAAGGAGTTATTGAGTAAAATTTTTAGTTTATAGAAACGAAAATTAAAAAATATATGATTAAAAATTTGACGTTACTTCCAAAACCTTTCAACATTTGAAACAAATAATAAAATTACTTAAATTAGTCAATATTAATTTTATATAATTTATTTCTAGGCTCTGAAAGGTATGGCAGCTACATTTAGAGTAACATCCTCCCAAATAACGAAAACATCAGCTGAACGTCGTCTGCCATCCACAGACGCGGTCTTAACGATGTTAAAATGGGTGGAAAGACATCTAGGAAGAAGGAAGCCAAGTTTGGACGGGGGCTATGTAAGAAGAAACTCTGCACAGATTCAGCACACCATACAAATGGAATTGCCCTTAGGGCAGCAGTCTAACAATTCGACAAAAGACCATTAAAATCTAGCCAAATTATTGTGATGTTATATGTAAATATAAAAATAGGAGTTAAGTTTTCGTTGTGAAAGTGTTTTCTTGTATTAAAGGTACTTGTTAATATAATAGCCCAATAAATGACCGTTTTGGAGTATTATTTTCAGGGTCAACTCCGAATTGCATCAAAATTTGGTTTTAGGTTCTACTTACCCTCCACTTCAAAGTTTATCTTGTGCCGTTGGTTGCTTTTACTTGGGGGTGACAGTCAACCCTTCTTGGGGGTGAAAAAAGCACGTTTAAAATAAGTCCGCAAATGGATAAATTGACTAATTCTAAGCAACTTTCATTCTACAGATTTTTTTATTTAGGTCAATACTTTTCAAGTTGTTGTTGTTTATTTTTCGCCAGAAAAATCACGTTTTCAGGCGGTTTTTCGCAAATAATTCAAAAAGTAAATATTTTATCGACAAAAATTGTCTTAGAAAAATGTAGCTTATAAAAAATCGAAAAAAATGGAGTATTAATAAATTCTATAAACCCAGTAAAAGTTGTAGCTCATGAAATATACATTATTTTTCGTCAAATTTCACATCGAATACTTGAACGTCAAATAACCAAAAAAGTTTGACCGGTTCGAAGTGCTTATTTTTGAAAAAAAAAAAAATGGTTTTATAGTTAAAAAAAATTATAGTTTTCTAAAAATTTTGGAAAATGTTGTTTTTTTTTTATCAAAATAACTTAAAAGTATTAGTGATACGAAAAATGTAGGTTTTACTTTTATAAATATGCTAGTTTCATTCCTTCTTTTTTTTCAAATAAAAATTTGTTAAGATATGGCCTTTCAAAGTTTGCATTCACTCGTGATTAGTAACTCGTCCAAGTCTTTTCATCTATACCTCTTTCCAAAATAAGCACTTTAAACTAGTGAAGCTTGCAAATTATATAAAAATTACATAAGTAAAGTAAATTCTTTGTAAAGCGGTAACGGTTAATTTCATTTAGAGTGCTAAATAGGGGGAGATTTTCACGATTTTTTTTTACCAAAAAAAGGGGTCAACTTTATTTTGAGCATAACTCGCTTAGTTTTAATGCTAGAAACTTGGAAAAAATAAAAATATCGCTTTTTTAGACACTTTAAAAATTTGTAATGGGTTTTTCCCAAAAACTGATTCATTATTTGGTTATTTTGGTGTACCTTGAAATATTCTATTTGGAATTTGACGAATAAAAACGTATTTTTCATGAGCTACAACTTTGATTTTGCTGGGTGTATATCTTTTACGAATACACAACTTTTTTTCATTTTTTCTATGGTACATTTTGGCTAAGAATATTTTTTTTAATATAACAACTATATTTTAGTGGTTGAGTTGTTTGCGAAAAACCGCCTGAAATCTTGTTTTTTTTTTGTCGAAAAATAAACATTTTCAATCTCAAATAATTCGAAAACTGTTGACTTACTTAAAAAACTCTATGGAACGAAAGTTGCCTAGAATTAGTCAATTTGTTCATTTCCGGACTTATTTAAACACGTGTTTTTTCTCCCACGAGAAGGGGTGACCGTCCACCCACAAGTAAAAGCAATTAATGGCACAAGTTCAACTTTGAAGTGGAAGGTAAGTAGAACCTAATGCCAAATTTTCATGCAATTCGGAGTTGACCCTGAAAATTACAAGGTATTTCGCGTTCATTTACTGGGCTATAAACAAACTACTAATGTTGGCAGCGCACAGGGTAAATAGCAACTGATAAAATTTGACATAGTTTACAGATATTTTGAAAAAAATTTACAATACAATACAATAAAAGAAATATTATAAAATATACGTAATAATATTTAAATATTTTTTTTCAATAGAATTCAAAATCCTTTAGTTCTATTTTATTGTTAGAATACATCACTGCCCATTTTTTGCCTTCGATATTTTTTTCTATCTGTGTAAATACTGTTTCCTAAATAAACGTTAGATATTTCCTTTTATTATAGGTCTGGATCCCGCGTATGAAAAAAAAGTTGATTAATAGCAAGCTGAAAATTTGTTAATAGCTTAAGGGTGTCTAGTCGAATAAACTTTGATATATGGGAACACTGAAACAGGGGCAGTTTTAATTGTGGAACAGGTTAAAAATTTGGAACGGTCACAGCACGAAAACGGCACATTTATTTTGTCCGACAGAACAGACTTAAACTCTCCGAACAGAGATTAAACTCTCATGAAAAAATCAGACTGCTATTTATTACCTGTCATAATTCCTGTCATTTGACATATTCTACATGTTCCACTCATTAAAACGCCCATTTGGTGATAAATAGCAGTCTGATTTTTGCATGAGAGTTTAATCTCTGTTCGAAGAGTTTAAGTCTGTTCTGTCGGACAAAATAAATGTGCCGTTTTCGTGCTGTGACCGTTCCAAATTTTTAACCTGTTCCACAATTAAAACTGCCCCTGTTCCAGTGTTCACACATATCAAAGTTTATTCGACTAGACACCCTTAAGCTATTAACAAATTTTCAGCTTGCTATTAATCAACTTTCTTTTCATACGCGGGATCCAGACCTATTATGGTCTAAGTAATGTCATATCTAACTGATATAAATTTAAGTCGTCGAAAGAACAATTGTTTTTTTATCAAACCATTTTATAAGAATTTACACTATAATATACTGACTATATATAGACATTTTTCTCCAAAAGATCAGTTGCAGTGGATTGTTTAGCTGTCACTAACAAAGAGCGTTGATAAAATTTGAGAAAAAACTTTGAAAATACTCAAAATTAAACAAATTACTCACACTAAGGGTTTTGTAAAAATATAAATAGTAAGGTCTACTATGTCATTTTTGTTTACAGTTTTGGTTTGTTTGCGCATTTTCTTAATTATTTCTTACGAAACTAAAAATTTTATTGTATAAAAACAGGTAGGACCAATTATGTTTCCTTTGATGCCTAAACCTGGCATGTTTATCTTTTTTCCTTCCTCAATAGCGTTACAGGTGCCACTTGTCAGTTCTGATTCCCGTCAGGATTGCACGTCCTTAATCATCTTTTTTTTTCTATCGTTGCCCCTGTAAAGCTTTCTACACCATATTCTATTGTCTACTGCTTCTATTGGCAACCTGTCCTAACCCGTCTTCACTATACAGCCAAGCGATTTAAATTTGTTGGGACTAGCTAATTTTGAGATGTTTCTTTGAACAGTTCCTAAAAGCTATATTATATCCCTTGTATGTGTCTGGATCTCCTTAACCTATTTTCGTTGGTTCAGCCAAATATCTGCACGATTTTGCTTTAAAACATTTATTTATATATTATAATTACTTTTTATTTGTCTTTATCGCTTATATCTGGCATCCATAATCTATTGATCTTCTAATGTATTGTGATGCCATCTGTTTTCATTATTATTTTTTGAGTTTCTGCTTCTTCTGTTTTCTCTAATTGTATGTATTTTTTAGATTTGTGAAAGTTTTTACTGCTTCAGCATTATCTACTAGTACTCTAATTTGGTTTCTATTCGCCCTTGATCTTTTTCGTGTTACTATTTTCGCCTTTGGTATGCTTATTTTTTGATCAATATACTCGGCCTTTCTTTTCAGTAAGTGTATATTTTTTTCAATTTTTGCTTGTCTTATAGCATATTCAAGACCCAGGTTAAACAGTGTTACGGCATTGTTTTAACTTTCATTTTATTAGATACTCTTGTACAAATTAATTAATTTATTAAATTAATCAATTATATTTTTTTATTTTTAGTAATATACTTACACATTTTATCACCTGTAGATTCGTTTACTGCATAAATTCTTAGTGTAGTTTTTATAAGTAGGTTGTTTCTTGAAGAAGTCTTGCAACAGAGCTTTTAAGAAGAATATTGTAAAATTATTGTACCTATATGTTTCGTATTTATTTAAATATACATGATTCTGGCGAAGCCAAAACTATTTTTACTATTATTAATACATTTTCTTTGTATTTATGTTATTTGTTTTAATTTTTAGTGTTATTTTACTATTAAAATAAATATAAATTTGTATCAAATTCATTTAACCGGTCTTTATTGTGCCCTGTGCTAATTACCATAATATTTTAAGGATTTCAGTACATTTCTTTAATCAAGACAGTGTTTCCAATATATACAGAAAACTTGATAAAAATAATAAACTTAAAGATAAAACCCATAACTAAATTAAAATTCATGGTGACGTTTCAATTATTACTTTAATCATCGTCAGAATAATAAGTTTCTTGAGCGGATGCTTTAAAATAATTTTAAAGGAACAAACAATAATTAATGAAAACGTAAAAATGACATTGACAATCATTGGGTTAAGTCAATAATTTCAAACATGCCATGTCTTGTTGCGTGTTTAAGGGTGGCTTCAAAAGAAATATGGATAATGCCTCCTTGATGCTGAGTTCCGTTGGAGAACTTGCATGATCAATGATTGAGAAGTCCTTACGACTAATAGGGTGGTCAGAATCAGTCATATGTTGGAATACCGCTGAATTTGGAATTGTTCTTGATCGTCTTCCTAAGTGAGGAGTGACACCTAAGTGTTCGCAACATCTGACATTAATGTGACGTCGACTCTTCCCGACGTACGTAGCTGCACAGCTACTACATTTGATGTATATATGATATATGATATATATGATATATGATATATATATATATATATATATATATATATATATATATATATATATATATATATATATATATATATATATATATATCAAACAGATGAAATAGAGAATGTGGAAAAATCCCCTTACGAACAATTCACACATCCACCATTTCGGGTTGGGAAATATACGAGTGGTCGTCAAACCATTAACCTTGGATCTTTTGATCACTGAGTGTGTTTCAAGGATCTACATCTCATGTTTTTAAATATATATATATATATATATATATATATATATATATATATATATATATATATATATATATATATATATATATGATATATGATATGTATGATATAATTGATATATATGATATATATGATATATGATATGATATATCATATATACATCAAATGTAGTAGCTGTGCAGCTACGTACGTCGGGAAGACTCGACGTCACTTTAATGTCAGATGTTGCGAACACTTAGGTGTCACTCCTCACTTTGGAAGACGATCAAGAACAATTCCAAATTCAGCGGTATTCCAACATATGACTGATTCTGGCCACCCTATTAGTCGTAAGGACTTCTCAATCATTGGTCATGCAAGTTCTCCAAGGGAACTCAGCATCAAGGAGGCATTATCCATATTTCTTTCGAAGCCACCCTTAAACACGCAACAAGACATGGCGTGTTTGAAATTATTGACTTAACTCAATGACTTAACCCAATGATTGTCAATGTAATTTTTACGTTTTCATTAATTATTGTTTGTTCCTTTAAAATTATTTTAAAGCATTCGCTCCAGAAACTTATTATTCTGACGATGATTAAAGTAATAATTGAAACCTCACCATAAATTTTAATTTAGTTATGGGTTTTATCTTTAAGTTTATTATTTTTATCAAGTTTAATGGTATGTCCTTATCTACATATATACAGAAAACGTGAATTATGATAAAGTTTCAAAGCACGTACAGTCTGTAAATTTGACCCCCCCCCCCCAGTAACTCCGAAACCAAGAGCTTCTTCAAAGTGTAAAAAAACACGTAAATTTATAATGGGAGGGGGCCGAATTTTCATGCAAAATTCATGTCCTCAAATGTAAGCCCCTACTGCCCCTCATCAACCACCACTTTTTTTAAATAGCAAGTGTGGTCGACTGGCACATGATTTGAAAGGTAATTTTTTCTCTACACGACGCTATATATTTTTTTATTTACTTAATAAGTTTAAAGATAATTTTGGACTTAACAAATGTATTATAAATTAATTATATCCAAAATTGTCTTTAAAGTTATTCTGCAAATTAAAAATAAAAAAATATGAAAAAAATATTTTTAAGAAACGCTTTTCTTTAGTTACGAGTGACTAAAAGTAAACATATTATAAAAAAATCAACCAAAAAGCAAAAAATAAAAAAAATCGAAAAAATCTAACACATTCGTCAAAGAAAAGCGTGGCGCGCCTTCATCGAATAAACGGTTTTCGCACCACGCTTTTCTTTAACGAATGTGTTAGATTTTTTTTATTTTTTGCTTTTTGGTTGATTTTTTTATATGTTTAACTTTAGTCACTCGTAACTAAAGAAAAGCGTTTCTTAAAAATATTTTTTTCATATTTTTTTATTTTTTACTTTTTAGTCTTACACTTTTCAAACTTTAAAATATATCGTCATAATATTTATTAAAATATGTATAAAACATAATATGATGTACAAACATGAAAAGTAGTCGGAATCGGCAAAAAATTTGAAACTTTATTGTTTATTTATGAAGGATAACGTAAAAAATTAACGTAAAAAGTGAAATTATGTATAGTTCATATAATTAGCTACAATCTGTAAAAGTTTCAAGTTTCTTCATTGTTAAAAACGAGAGAATTTAAGCATTTTCCGTTAAAATAATTTTTTATTTTAACAATTAATAAACAAAAAAAATTTTTATTGACTATTCGTGTATTGTTCCCGCGAATGCGTATGTCTGCAAATTTTTAGTCATTTTCATTAAAGAAAAGGCAGTCAAATTAACGTCCAAAGATTTGACCCAAACGATTGAACTAAAGAAACGCGTTTAAAAATTAGAGGGTCGTGTACAGAAAAAAATACCTTTTAAATTATGTGCAACTCGACTACACTTGTTATTTAACAAAAAAGTGGGGACAGGGACGCGCCGTCCATATGGGCAAGGTCGTGCGGCGCACGACGGCGCCAAGGCGTTAAAGGCGCCCTTTGACTCGGTAAGTTAAATAAATATCCAATTCAAACCAAAATATTTTTGAGGCAAAAAAAACATTGCAAAAAATAACTTAGTCCACTCATTCCCAAACTATACCGATTTCTGTAGCTTCAGCCGAGAGATCATTTTCTAAACTAAAACTAATTAAGAATTACTTAAGAGCTAGAATGGGTCAATGGGTCAGAAGCGGCTAGAAAATCTTGTTATTATTTCTACAGAATCTGAGTTTTTAAAGCACCTGAATATTGTAGTCTAATTAATGAATTTGCCAAAGGTAAACCAAGAAGAGTTCAATTTCTATAAGAAATATCCGTTGGTTTTCATCGTAATAAGTGTATTTGTTTAAAAAAATCGCAATATAAATATGTTTTATTTTTTCATCTTCAGTTTTTTAATAATTTTAAGTAATGTTTATAATAACTTTTTCATAGTTTTTATTCTGTTCTGTTTTATTGTGCAATATAGTGTTTTATACAGGGTGTAACAAAAATACAGGTCATAAATTAAATCACATATCCTGGAACCAAAAATAGTTCGAATGAACCTAACTTACCTTAGTACAAATATACACATAAAAAAAAGTTACAGCCCTTTGAAATTACAAAATGAAAATCGATTTTTTCGAATATATCGCAAACTATTAGAGATTTTTTATTGAAATGGACATGTGGCATTCTTATGGTAGGAATATCTTAAAGAAAAAATTATAGTGAAATTTGTGCACCCCATAAAAAGTTTATGGGGGTTTTGTTCCCTTAAACCCCCCTAAACTTTTGTGTATGTTAGAATTAAATTATCATTGTGGTACGATTAGTTAAATTCGATATTTTTAAAACTTTTTTGGCTCTTAGTATTTTTTCGATAAAACAGTTTTTATCTAGTTGCGGCTTCTTTTTTAATATGTTTACATAAAAATTTTATGGGGGTTTTGTTCCTTTAAACCCCCAAATGTATGTGTACGTTCCAATTAAACTATTACTGCGATACCATTAGTTAAACACAGTATTTTTAAAACTTTTTTGCCTCTTTGTATTTTGTCGATGAGGCACCTTTTATACAGATGTGGCTTTTTTTAATAGGTTCAAAATATACCTAAAAATGTAAATCATAAATAAATTTTCATATTACCAAGTCTCCATAATCGTACTTAGCTATATACAAATATGTGGTGGATTTGACAAATTAATATTCAAAATATCTCGATAAAAACTAGACGTTTCGAAAAAGTACTAAGAGGCTAAGTAATAAAAGTACTAAAAAAAGTTTTTAAAACATTGTGTGTAACTAATGGTACTACAATAATAATTAATTTGGAACGTACACAAAAGTTTGGGGGGGTTTAAAGGAACAAAACCCCCATAAAATTTTTATGGGGTGTCTAAATTTCACTATAATTTTTTCTTAAGATACTACTGCCATAATAATGCCACATGTCCATTTTCAATAAAATATCTCTAATAGTTTTCGATATATTGGAAAAAATCGATTTTCATTTTGTAACTTCAAAATGTAACTTTTTTTACGTGCACATTTGTACTAAGGTAAGTTAAGTTCAATGGAACTATTTTTGGTCCCAGAATAAGTGATTAAATTTATTACCTCTATTTTTGTTACACCCTGTATATTATTTTTAATAACTATTAGACTACTAGAAACAACAGAGTTGAAAATACTTCGACGAATATCAGAGAAAAGTCTGTTGGATGGGGAGAGAAGCGAAAACATAAGAAAATAATTTAAGAAGATATAAATGGATGGGTGATAAAACGGAAACAGGAGTGGAACGAACACATTAGTAGAATGGTAGAAGATAGGATAGTACGAATAGCACAACGAACACATTAGTAGAATGGTAGAAGATAGGATAGTACGAATAGCACGAGATAAGTCACCAAATGGACGAAGAACTATTGGCAGACCAAGTAAAGGATGGTGCGATAATCTAAACAATTTAAGAGGCTAATATTGAATGAAGAAACAAGCTTGAAGCCTACATACAAGAAGGAAGAAGAAGAATATATTATTTTTTATAAGTGTACTGTGTACGTATTGTTTCCTTAAAAAAATCTAAGTAGATGTAGAAAAAATTTCATAGTTTTCCACGTTGAAATGAATGTGAAGGAGTGATTGATTATAATATTTTTATCCTGGTAATTTTGATAAAGGCGCTTATCAATATTTTGCACGACGGCGCCGAAGTTACTGGGCGCGTCCCTGAGTGGGGGCAGTAGGGGGTTACATTTGAGGGCATGAATTTTGCATGAAAATTTGTCCCCCTTCCAATACAAATTGACATGTTTTTTTAAATTGTGAAGAAACTCTTCGTTTCTGAATTTCTGGGGAAGGGGGCAAATTTTCATTGGAACATACTGTATTTATGTTAGATTTATCAATTTTAGTGGCCCCGATTGAAAGAATGAAACAGTGGGGGTCTAAGTTTGTGTAAATAGCATGCAATACTAGCACTTGGAAGTAATAAATACTTCTCATATATGCCATCCAGTGAAAGCTGAGGTCCGATCAGTGCCGGTTTAACCACTGGGCGCATGGGGCGGGCGCCCAGGGGCCCGGGCCCCGGAGGGGCCCGTTCCTTTTAATTATAAAAAAATAAAGTCGCTAAATAATCTACATATTTTCCGAAAATAATATCATACGCAGATACGCCAATACACTGCAAACGCCTATGTTCTATTGTTACATCTCTTCACGCCTATACACAGTGGCGTAGCCTAGCCCCACAGGGCCCCGTGTCAATGTTTGTGGCGGGGTCCTTTTCCAAAAGCTACAGAAAGTTGTCAGAAAGATGTCTCGAATTGTAGTGAATTTTGCATGTGAATCCAGCTTGGAAGCAACTAGTTATTTCAGAACTGTTCAAAGTATCTACACGTTTTTTTCGGCTTCTCCTCAAATGTGGAATTTACTGAAAGAAAGCAGAAAATGTGTAAAAAGAATAATTTAGACTAGATGGTCCGCCCGATTTGACGCTGTTAATGCATTATTTAAAAACTACGGATCCATCAAACATATTTTTTCCAGTTAAGCAATAATAGAGATGAAAAATCAGCAGATAGAAGTGAAGCCAAGGCACTGTACAATAAAATGGATACCTTTGAGACAGCTCTATTGACACTAATTTGGGCAAGAATTTTGGAACGAGCGAATGCAACAAGCAAAACGTTAGAAACTGTGGACTTAACGTAGAGCGTGTCAATTGGGGTAGAATTAATGGCGCATCTCTTTTGAGCTTTGTTGGAGACGTAAGAAATAAGTTTGGCGAAATTGAACAAGAAGCAAAAATTTTATTTTGAGAAGGCTAGGATATCTCAAACATCTACTATACAACTAACTTTCAAAGAAAAAATAAAAACATTTTTCGAAGAAGCAGGTGAAAGTCAAATCATTTTAAAGGGGCAAGAGATATTCAGAATTGAAGTATTTACTATTTAATGTTATATGCGACAAGATTACTCCAGATCTTTTAAAGAGAATTGGCTACAAGGATGTAACATCAGCTTTTAGATGTTCTTTTACGCTAGATAAAGAAGAAGTCAAGACGTCAGTAATTAATACTTTATACGAGAAATATAAAAAAGATGTTGATGAAACCAAAGAGAACTTGCATAATGAAATTACCCATTTTGTAACGTTATGCCAAAATTTAAATAAACATACATTTTATGAAAAATTTGATGTCATCCAGGATGTAAAGGCAACTTTTCCCAATAGTTTAACTGCAAATTTATTTGACGATACTAATTTCTAATGCGTCATGCGAGCGGCCTTTTTCGGCTTTAAAATGAATAAAAACATATTTAAGGTCAAATTTGGGTCAAGAAAACCTAGACGCATTATCACTATTGTATATAGAGAATGAAGAACTGGATAAACTGAATTGTGATAATATTATATGGCAGTTTGCGAATGCCAGGTCAAAAAAAAGTGATCTAATTTTTGTCTTCATGAATTTTTTAGAATATGGTTTTTGTTTGTCATGTGTTGTTTTGTGAAACTTTCTGTTTTTGATTTATGTTTTAAAATGTATTTTTGGATTATTTTTTATAATAATAGTCTCCCGTTTTATACCGCTGACGCGACGCGGCTTTGGGATTATATCAGGGTAGTCTGCTATATCTAGCGCCTACGGTATACAAGGAGGGTAACAGGGTCAGTGCTACGCTTCAACGGCCTAATATTACCCCGGGTTTTACCCAAGGTACTCATTTTATTCAGACTGAGTCGACCTGGGGCCTATAGACATTTTAAAATTGTCTAGTTTTTCTTACCGACACTGGGATTTGAACCCCGGCATACCAGCACGCGAGTCAAGCATACTACCGCCTGAGCTACGCCGCGCCGGCCGGAGATTATTTTTTAGGTTTGATATTTTTCTTGCTTGTTTAAAAAAAAATTATTTTATGGATTTTACAATAAATCTTTATAGTTAATGTATGTGTTTTCTTGTTAAAAAACTGACAACGAATAGCAATGAATGGGGCCCCTAAACCTCCAGCGCCCAGGGCCCGAAGTTAGGTTAAACCGGCACTGGGTCCGATTGATTTGCCGGTGGAGGAAGTCCTGCTATTAATAGTGAAACTACACTATTCTTAATACAATACACTATTAAAATATAGTTTTACTTCTCAACTTTTTTTACAAGAAAGTAAAGCCGGGGATACACATGCCTGTAACTAGCTCAATTACATACCAGTACCTCGCAAGCCCCAGCTACTGTCCCCAAACTGGTAAGTGTGTACGTTAACTGGTATGCTAGTTCCTCGCATGCTAGTTAATCGCAAACAATTTGATTTTTTGTGCTAGTAGCGTGACGTGGGGTACAATGCGCATGCCTCGGAATGCCAGAAGGTAGCAGAGAGTTGGTGTAGAGATGGTGTAGAGTGTAGACCAGATCTGTTGTTTTGGTAATACCATTGGTCAAATTTATCACCCAAATTTTACTCTTTTTTAGTTCCGCTTTAGAATCATTAAACTTCTAACATATCCGTGGCCATCAGAAACATTTGCTTGGTGAATTCATTCCGAATATCTTCCATCGATCGTCTATTTTTGTTGGAAGCTCAAAAACTTAACTTACAAACAAGTACTTTAATACCTTTCAAATGAAAACCACTTGATTTGTACTAGCACTGTCATGTGTAAAAATCTACTCTTGGACCTTGTTAGACCATCTTTTTAAGATGGTCCTATAATATGGTCTTACAATAAAATTACTTTTCGTTCCGAAAACACCGGTTAAATTATCTTGCACGTCGATGATGCTAACCATGGTTTCTTTGCGGCTGGAGAACCACTACTCTCACTGGTTATTGACGTAAAACAGTAACTTTTGTTTCTCATAAAAGATGGCAAGAACTCGCCATCATGGAAAGTATCATGGGTATGTGTTTGTAATACCGGTGAGCACACCTGGAATAGCACTTACCCTTATCTTTTTATACTTTCCCAACGAAAGATACATTAAACAAAAAAAATACAGAAATATTATTTTTCTCGTTGATTTTTATACATTAAACACTTTTTCGGGATTATACCTTCATAGTATAGTGTGTGGAATTCAACTGAACTTTGGAGATAATTACCGCTATTCGAATATTGCCTATGACCTTTCTAAAAACTACTCATCCCAAACAATGACCTCATGTTCTTCAATCAAGAAGTTCTGCGGCGATCTTGAAACTTTGTATCTGGAGTCTTAGAAGACTTGAAGACCGCTCAAATTTCTTTGTATACTTTTTATAACTACTAAATAAGTATTGAGAATGTAGTACAACAAAATAAGTACCCAAAAGACAGAATGTAAAGATATTATACCTCAATATATCCCTATGTAGTTTATTTTTTGGATACCAAATTGCTGGCTCAGAGTAATACAATTGAACAAACTTGAAAGACTCTTTTCATTATTTCGCTCCTACGTTACGTCACGATTCCTTTGAAATGTACCCGAAAATATGTAGACAACATTTTTTAATTTCCGCATCATAATCCATGTCATTACCCACTTCTAATAATATACTGATTGCATAATAGTTTATTATTATGCATAATAGTTGAAGACCTTGGTATAGTAAATGTGAAAACATTTAATTATCCACGTCCGTCTGTCCGTCCGTTCGTCTGTCCGTACACACAACTTCTCCGTCATTATATCGGATAGAATGACAAATGAGGTATCGAATGAAAGCTTATAACCCAAGGATGGTACTTGTACTTAAGGTCCAAAATTTGACGTTGGACTTCCAGTTTTAGAAATGCAACCCGTAGTACTATTATAAAGTCGCCGGAATAGTACACGCGATATATTATTTAACGCACCTTAATAATACGAGAAAAAATGTACATATGCTTCCGGTTTCATTAATGTCTGTCCCCTTGTCCACGAATATAACTCGTCCGTTATTAATACAGATAGAATGACAAATGATATGTCAAATGAAAGCTTATTATCCAAGGATGGTGTTAAAGATGTTAAACTTGACCTTGGACCTCCGGTTTTAGAGTTGTCATCAGAAGAACCGTTTTAGTCACCGAAATAGTATAAGCGATATATTATTCGACGTGCCTTAGCCAGATGAGAACAAATGTTTACTTTTGGTTTTTATAATATAATTTCCGGTAAAAAAGTTATAACCGGAAGTGCCATATTATAGTCACAAAAATAGTACATGTGACATATCAGTCGAAGCGTATTGTAAAGTCAAGCTTGAATCTTTAGTTCCGGTTTTGAAGTCATTTCAGTTTAAACAGTTATGGCCAAAAGTTTACTAAAAATTAGTGAAATCGTATATCAATCGACGCAAAGTTTCAGGAAGAGTTCAAATATCGACTTCCGGTTCTACTTTCGGTCACTTTGGGTGAAAACCTAGAACTTGACGAAGTCCAAATACTTGTATTTATTTAGCAGTATATCTGAAGAAGTATTTCAAACTTCTTTTTTCATGCTGTGAATGATTTTTTTTTTAGTAGTTATTTTATTACTTTTGTAGGTACTTATAGAAATTCAAGGCAGATGAATACAAAATTTAAGGGTACACTGATATTGCGGTTCCATAGTTCCTATAATCTCCATTTTCACCAAAGCTCCTTGAGATTATTCCATTGGGATATTATCCCTTGTGTGCTGTTCCAATTTTAATTTAAGTGTGCAACCCAAATACCTGACTTGCTGAACTTATAAGGATTTTCCATCTCTTTGCAGAATACCAACATCAAGCAATGTTGCTATTTACGACGCTTATTATACTTTTGTAAATCAATTCAAAAAATACATTCAAAAATAGACTGTAAAACTTCCAAATAAAGAAAAGGGTGTACTGAATTTTTATGACTACGTCATATACAATCGATTACTAAATTACAGATGTACCTAATTGTAAACGTGTTAGAGCTAAATGTTGAAAATTAAAAGGAACATATTCTTATCTGTCTGCGATTTAATATAGTTCCTGCTAATAGTAGGGGAGCAAAGTATGCTAAATGTGCAGTCACTCGAGCGCTTTGGGGACCTATTGGGTTATGAAGAGTAGGTCCTAAAACCAAAAAAAGTTTTTGATTTTTAGTGGGGCTTGCCATTTTTTAATTTTCCATTTCCAACAATCGTTTTTTCAGAGTATAGCGCCATCTATCCATAATTCGAAAAAATGTTTCAAATAAAAGTTGCTTATTTTTACGTAAAGAATCCAAATCTGGAATAAAAATTTGGGGCTCCTATTTAAGATTTTAAAGTAACTCCCCATCCCACCTCCGTGGGGGGTCGTGTTTGGTACCATTCGATAGATTTTTCAAAATATTGATTAAGTGTATTTTGCAGTTATTCGACCTAATATTTATTTTGCGAAATATCGCGGAATTTGTATTTAAAATTTTAAATCTACCCCCACCCCTCTCCGTGGGGGGTCATGTTTGATATCATTCGATAGATTTTTGAAAAATATTGAACACTAATTTTTTAGTTTTTCGATTAACGTTCATTTCGCGAATTATTCGCTTTTTTGTGAAACTTTTTAACTCGCCCATTTCCTTACGCCCCGCTCAAATCGTCACATTTTTTAAATATACACTCTTTTGCATGTACCTTACCTTATGTTAATCTGACAATTTCGAGTATTTTTAGGGATATATTTTTTTCGGGTCCCCCTTAACGAACTCCCCTGTGTGAAGAGCCAATATATGGTAGAGGTTCACCTACAGGGTACCAGGTTTCTCCCCATATGATAATCTGACGCTCTCGAGTAACTGCAAAAATCCCCGCTTGGGCTCCCCTACGATAAGAATGAATCTTCTCAAATAAAGATATTTTTTTAATAATAGTTCGGGAAGGAATATAATAATAATAATAAAATGGCTAAATACCCCAGATGGGGTTGAGCCGCTAAAAAGCTATTTAAATCCTTCTTTTTCGGGGGATCAGTCCCAGTCTGCTACTTGATACTATTTACTATGTTTTTCTATTTCTTTTTATCCACTGTCTTTCGCTGCCAGTCTCTAATTCCTGTCCTATGTAAATCTTCCTTTACTTCTTGTAACCATTTTATTCCGAGTCTTCCGCGTCTTCTTCTAACTCAGGGTTCCCATTGTAAAATTGAGTGGATGGTTGTTGCGCTACTTGCTCTCTATATAATATGCCCCTTCCGTCTAACTCTCTACTGTTTAATTTTTTAATTATATCTCTATCTTTCAGCTCTTTTCTAACAAGTGCCAGTATAGCTCTTATCACTTTCCTCTCCAATATTCTCAAGTCCTCCTCCTTTTTTTTGTCATAGTGAGTGTTTCCGCAGCATACAATAGGTCTAATTATTGTATTATAAATGGTAATTTTTGACTTCTTCGTAATTATTTTGCTTTTGAGTAATTTTTGGTTTGCATAGAAAGCCCTGTTAGCTGTAATAAGCTTCTCTTCGATTTCACATCTTCTATCTCCTATATTGGAAATCGTTACCCCAAGATATTTAAATTTTTTCACTTCTTCAAACTTATTTGTGCAGATTGTGATGACACCGCTTTTCGGTTTATTTCCAAATCATATTTTTTGTCTTTTGTTTATATAGCTTTAATCCTATTTTGTCTCCTTGTTCTAGTATTTCATTCAGCATGTTTTCCATTATTTTTCTTGTTTTTGTGATTAGTACTATGTCACCCGCGTATGCAATAACTTGACCACCACCCGTCCTTAGATTTCCTTTATTGATTTTTCTCATAGTATGTTCTAATGCTAAGTTAAATAAAGTAGTTGATAACGCCACTTATTATAGGAATATAACAAAAAATAATAATAATAAAGAATTTTAACTATTTATAATGGGAAATAAGCCACAATATTATTAAAAAATGATTTTTATTAACGTTTCGACGCCCAAATCGGGTGCCGTTGTCAAAATACAAAATACTACTAACATAAACAAAAATGTTGTTGCTTAGTAAAAAAATTCTTCTAATAATTTATTTAATTTGACTCATTTATATCGGCAATTCAGATACATAATATTATGATACATTTTAAAGTAGAAAACTTTAAAATGATATTGCCAATATTTATGAGTTGCGTTCCTGGGACGACTTTACTGAAAGATAGTTCATTCGACTACATGAAATCAACCCCAACTCAAGAATATCCGTCACAAAAAAATCATAGCATGTGATCTGTCTTTAAAAAGACAACCACATGCAACGGTGACATTAAAATTCTCGCGTTATAGATCTGATAGTAAATCACGAGGGAAAACCAGGATAAAACTCGTGGTACTATCCCGACATCGTAAGTATTTGGTCTTACATTTAATTTAATCTCAAAATTAATACCAAATTCTGACTTTACTATAATTTTGTTTAAATTATAAATAATATCAATAATACATGGATATATAAGTAATACTAAAATATAAAATATGTACTAACTTGACTATTGACTTACTAATTGTGGTATTTTCTTTCTATTGACTTCCTCTTTCAGTATGGGTATCCACATCCTACTGCATTCCACCGAGGAATTTGCGACACAATTGGTTTCGTTTAGCATAATTAGAGGCGCTTCTTTGATTTTTCTCTTTTTACTATCTGTTTCTTTCAGGACTATACTTGAATCTCTCCACTGAACTCTATGTTCATTATCCCATGCGTGTTGACATATTTGAGATCTATCAAATTCTCTATTTTTAATATAAGATTGATGTTCACTTATTCTAACGTTTAATGGTCTTGATGGTTCACCTATATAAAACTGTTCGCATTCACAAGGTATTTTATAAATACAATTCTTTGTCCTTTCTTGTTCATTGTTAGGTTTAGTTTTAGATAGAATAGATCTCAATGTGTTGGTTGTTTTGAATGTTGTTGAAATGTTGAATTTATTTCCTATTGTTTTAAGTTTCTCGGATAGTCCTTTTATGTATGGTATTGATATTTTCCTCGTATTATTTCTTGTGAATGTTGTAGGATCCCGTTCTATGTTGTTCTGTTCCATTCGATCCAATCTTGACAATTCCTTATTTATAAACGATAAAGGATAATCATTTTTTAATAAAACAGATGTTAAGAATTGTTTTTCTTCAAAAAATGAATTTTCGTTAGAACAAGTAATTTTGGCTCTATCATATAAGGATTTTATGATTCCCTTTTTATATATATTCCCAGGAATATAAATACTTGGGTCTTAAAATTACACAAGATGGAACGTTGGACAAGAATATCCAAGAAAGGTGCACACAATGAAGGAAAGCTATCGCATTATTGAACAAAATGCTATGGGACCAAAGTATCTCCAAAGAAAATAAACGTAACATCTATAACAGCATTGTTAAGAGCATTATAACATACAGCAGCCAAGTTTGGCCACTTAAAGAAAAATCCGAAAATATGCTCAGAACAACTGAAATGGACTTCTGGAGAAGATCTGCTGGTATATCAAGAATACAAAAAATCAGAAATACAAGAATATTGGAGATAATGGATGTAAAGCATACAATAATGGACGATATAAAAACAAAGCAACTAAGATGGTTTGGCCACGTACAACGTATGGAAGAAGACAGATTACCCAAGCAAGTGCTACGATGGGCACCAAAAGGACGGCGGAAAAGAGGAAGACCTAGGAAAAGCTGGATAGAAGGAATCCATAGGGAAATCTGAGAAAGAGGCTTGAACGAAGACATGTGCTACGATCGAGAGCAATGGCGATTGGGAATCGGAAGACGTCGTAGAACGTTATGAACCGATTATATATATATATATATATATATATATATATATATATATATATATATATATATATATATATATATATATATATATATATATATATATATATATATATATATATTATATATATATATATATATATATATATATATATATATATATATATATATATGAAAGGAAACGGCAATTGCATTTTATTTCACTTCGACCACCACCGATATTCTACACGACGTGTTTCGAGCTCATGTCAAGCTCTCGTCAGGAACATCTAGGTGGATGGTCGAGGTGTAAGAAAATGCTTTTGGCCTTTCTGGTAATAATAAAATAGTGAAAATAATAATAAAATAGTGAATAAAAAAGTGAAATAAAATGCAATTGCCGTTTCCTTTCATATCACGGTTCTTCTCCGTTATTGACGAATGTGTAGCGAATAACGTGGCTTTGTAGACAAATCTGTGACACAAAGAGGTGTCTTTTGTCGTTCATCGTCTTTTATGAAGACTTTGAAATTTACATTTTCGCGTCCGCTACGGAAAAGATTTCTTCTGTATACCAGAGAAATCTTTTCGTTTAATTAATATATATATATATATATATATATATATATATATATATATATATATATATATATATATATATATATATATATATATATATGATTCCCTTTTTAACGTTGATGTTGTGATTTGATTTATAATATTCAGGACTGTATCCAACAATTCTGATCTATGAGGCCATATTGAAAACACATCATCTACATATCTCCACCATACAGTGGGTTTTAAATTTTGTTTAGAAATGATATTAGTTTCGAAATCCTATATAAATATATTAGCCAATAATGGAGATAAAGAGGAGCCCATTGCTAGACCAAAATTTTGTTTATAAAATTCATTATTTAGTTGAAAATAGGTATTATTAGTACATAATGTCAATAACTCCATTATAGCTGATACATTTAGTCTTGTCCTAGTTGTCAATGTATCATCATTCTCTAATTTCGTTTTGATTATCTTTAAAGTTTTATCTAATGGCACATTTGTAAATAAACTGTTTATGTCAAAACTTACTAAAATATTATTTTGATTAAACTCAATAGTTGATAATTTGTTTAAAAAATGTTTTGTATTTTTTATAAATGTGTCATCATTATTAGCAAATGGTTTTGTGATGTTTAATAAAAATTTTGATAGTTCACTACAAGGAGAACTGATGGTACTACAAATGGGTCTAAGTGGTATGTTCGCTTTATGCATTTTCGGCACTCCATAAAAATGTGGTGACTTACTGTAATGAGGTGTCATTAATTTTCTTTGATAGTATGTTAGATCATTTTTAAATTTGAATAAAGTTCTATAGACTTTGTTTTCCAGTGTTTTCGTTGGATCCTTCGTTAATTTGGTATAAGGTCCATTTGTAATTAGATCTGTAATTTTGTCCTCATATTGTATTTTATCCATTATTACAGGTGCATTTCCTTTATCCGCTGGTAGGATCGTTATAGAGTTTTTTTTAAGTTTTTAAAGTTTTTAAAGCTTTCATTTCCTCTTTACTGATGTGCCGTTCAATTTTATTTGTCTTTTCCAATTCAAGTTTACGTAGTACCCTATACTGTTCTTTTTCATGAGTTGGTAAACACTGGGATATTTTTTCCACTGAACTAATTATGTCTAATTTTGGAATAGATGGATGAGTAACAGCATAGTTTAAACCCTTTGACAATACCAAATTCTCCGTTGCATTTAACTGTCTATTTGATAGATTGACAACTGTCGCAAACATGTCATTGGGTGCGTTCGGACGACCACAGCGGCTGGATAGCTGAGCCAGCAGTAGCTGTCAGACGTCACCGCTGGAAGCCAGCCGCTGAGAGATTTACTAAGCTTTCCCTATCACGGCTGGATGCAACCACTCAGCCGATTTCTGCTGCCAGCCAGCCGCTATGGTCGTCCGAACGCACCCATTATTTCTATTTAGGTTATCAAAAGTATGTATACTATTTTGTTCTAAAAGAATATTAAATTTATTTAAATGTATATTTCTTTGTTTCTAATATGAATTTTGATAAATTATGTGTAAACTAAAAATAATTCGATCAAAATCAGAATTTGATATCATTCCGAAAAGCAAATCTTTAATACTTACGATGTCTTGTTCAATAAAAAATAAATTTGAACTGTGAAATTGTATTTCCCATTATAAATAGTTAAAATTGTAAAAATGCCACAAGAAAATAGCTTCAGAACAACAATAATAAAGAAGTTAAGGATTCCAGATTCCAGAAATTATATCTATTATATAAAAAGGGTCTGGTGGATTTTGTTACGTAGTACATATGTACATTTAAAAAGAGTGATTTGTATAAAAAAAACTACAGACTGAATGTTCACAATAATGTAATTAAGACAGAATTTCCCGAACATACCTCTCTTACCATATCACTATCCGATGACTACAATATTAACAAAGAGCTACAAATATTAACAAAGAATTATACTTTAAACGTCATAATATATCGTAGAGGTAGATATTATAAAATGTAACTGTACTTTTGTATCGGAATATTTACACAAACTTTATAAATTTGTTTTACAATTGTTGAAATAATTGTTGCTAGTGTAAGCACATGATTAATATGTTAAGGTATAGGGAGTCTAATACTCACAATCTTATTGAAGGTGTTTATTTAAAACAGTTTTTGGGCGACCGGTTTCGGCATTCACAGTTTATAATATGCCATCGTCAGGCCCTTAAAGAATTATTAACTTAGTATATTACTTACTTATTAACATTAGCATCAACGTTTGAGGATCTTCTGAGTATTTCTTCAGATCACTTAAAAACAGCTCAGAATTGGTTCTTAAAAAATAAATTGGTTTTAAATACCGAGAAGACTAACTGTGTTTGTTTTCACACAAAGCAAAATAATGAGATAATTCCAGAGGAGATTGAGTTGGATGATCAAACTGTTGTATTAACAACAAATACAAAATTCTTGGGTATTTACATCGATCAACATCTGAATTGCTCAGAGCATCTGGGTGTTGTTCGCAAAAGAATCGACACGGCATGTTATTCATTACGAGTAATGTCTAAGTATTAGAATTTACATCACCTTAAGACAGTTTATTTTGCAAACATCTACTCAGTGCTTATATGGTATTATTTTCTGGGGCGGAGGAACTGATGTTGATAGAGTATTCATTGCTCAGAAAAGAGCAATAAGAACAATGCTCAAGATAAAAGCTCGAAGGACATGTAGGGGAAAATTTAAGGAGTTAAGGATTATTAACGGTGGCAGGGCTTTATATATATGAGTATTTACTGTTCCTGTTTAAGAATAGGGATAGGTTTACACACTCTGGGCCAAAACACAGCATACCCACCCTAGGTATGTAGGGCTCAATTTCCCTATACATAATCTAGTCGCAACAGAGAGAGGACCTATATATTCGTGTATAAAATTTTTTAACAAATTACCTGTTAGAATTAAATTGCAACAGAATTTTAATATATTTAGAACTGAAATAAAAAGCATTTTATTGGATTTAGAACCATATTCTGTGTATGAGTTTTTAAATCACACATTTTAACTCGTAGTAGTTGTAATTGTAATTTTGTATGTATATTAGACACTTATTATTCAATTGTGGCAATTTGCTATAAGTGTGTTGTTTACAATTTTTTTAATAAAAGATATTTTGAATATTAATTTGAATTTGAATTTGAACGAGAATGCCGAAATCGGTCGCCCACAAACTATTTTATGTAAACACCTTCAATAGTGCAGTCACTGAATGTGGATATGAACTATTAACTCCGATTTCGTTGAGCCTCCATCGATTTGCATGAAAATGGGTGAGTGGTTAGAGGATATCTCAACTTGCGCTTTTACCCTAGGGGTGGATGCCACCCCTCCTCGGGGGTGAAAATCATTTTATTAAAAATAATCACATAATTCGATAGAGGGACTAACTCCAAGCAAAATTTGTTATATAAAGTTATTGAAATTAATCATAACGTTTTGAGTTATTAAAGATTAAAGATTTTAATTTTTCCTGAGAAAATGCATGTTTTTAACCGATTTTTTATAAATAATTCAAAACCTATAGGTTTTGCAAAAAAGTTATTATTAACAAAATTGAAGATAATAAAAAATGAAATAAATTCCATACTAGAAAAACCTTTTAGCGTTAACTAAAAGTGAGTTATATGTAATTGAATGTATATTTCTTTCGGCGACTACCCAAATCTAAGTATTCAAGCTTAAATAACGGGAAAATGATGCATTTTATAACATAAACTTATTAAACATTTGTCAAAGTATTTAAAAATATCTATCAGATGAGCCCACGAACAAGTTGATAGCATTAAAATTTATGCTCCAAAATTTTTTCAAAAGTTATCTTTTAAAAATTTATCCAAAAAATGTTATTTTTGTTTTAGTAACTTCGTTAATTTTGAGACATGAGATTCGTCTAAAAGCCATTTGAAAGCTAAAACTAAGGGCTTTTAAACCACGTTGAATTAATCTTTTAACGCCAAATTTTTTTTAGAAATAAAAATGTTAAATTGCCCGGTTACATGGTTCTCGCAGGCAAAATTTACGCTTAAAACGTTTCTATCTCGGTTATTTGGTACCCTACAGAAATAGTAAAAAAGGTAATATATTTGATACAGAAAAAAAACTAAAATTTGGTTATATATAATTTTTTCGTATATAGAGTATTTTTGGAGTTATTATTAAAAGAAAATGAAAATTACGATAATCTGAAAAACTCTGATTTTTTTAAATTATATCTTTTTTTTTTCAAAAATATGCATTCTAAATCGGTCAAAATTGTTGAAATCATTACTTATGCTAATATAGAGAAACTCTTGTAAGGATTTCTATAAATTTTAATTTTTGTGGAAATGGCGATGTTTTATTTTTCACTTTTTCCAAAAAAAATCCAAAGGGTTCTCTTATTTTCATCACAGCTTGCTTAATTTTGATGCTATGAACGTCTTATGGAGCTCATTTGATAGGTATTTCGAAGTACTTTGACAAGTGTTTAGTAGGTATATTTTATAAAATGCATCTTTTTCCCGTTATTTAAGCTTGAATACTTAGATTTGCATACTCGTCGAAAAAAATATACCTTCAATTTCCCATAACTCACTTTGAATTAACTATAGTGTAGTTCTTTAAATGAGAAATATATTCAATTTTTTATTATCTTTAATTTTGGTAATAATAACTTTTTTGTAAAAGCTTATAGTTTTTAAGTTATACGTGAAAAACAGCTTTAAAACATGCATTTTTTACGAAAAAATTAAATCTTTGATCTTTAATAACTCAAAAAGATTGATTTATATTAGTAACTTTATATAGCAAATTTTGCTTAGAATTTGTTCCTCTATCGATGTATGGTATTCTTTTGAAACAATTTTCACCCCGTGAAGGGGTGGCATCCACCCCCAAGGTAAAAGCGCAAGTTGGCATCATGTCACCTTTATTCCTTGAGGTATCCTCTAACTACTCGCCAATTTTCATGAAAATCGATAAAGGTTCAACGAAATCGGAGGTGAAAACCTTCAGTGACTGCACTACAATAAGATTTTGAGTATTAGACTCCTTATCCGCTAACATATTAGATTTACAATATTTGTTAACATAAAGAAAGCTTTTCTACATGACTTTAATTGTAACTTTAGGCATATTTTGTAGATTATATTGACACATATTTATGTAATGTTATTATTTGGAATGTAATATCGTTTCATAATAAAAAATTTCAGTTAACGAGAGCTTTATGATTATTTCACTAAATTATTACCAAAACTTTTTTATAACCTGTCAGCTGGATCTATTATTACCAAATTATTACCAAAATTTTTTATAACCTGGCTACTAAATTATTATCAAAACTTTTTTATAACCTGTAAGCTTTTATAAGTTATAACCTGTCAACTGGATCTTTGTAAATCGTCATCATCAATGGCGTTACAGCTTTTCGTGAGTCTTTGCCGCGTTTACTATATTCGTGTTTGTCCGTCCTGTGCCACTGTTTCCCATTGTCTGTAGATATGTGACTGCATCTTTCCACCTTTTTCTAGGCCGTCATACAGACCTTCTTTCATCTGTTCTTTTCATTCCAAAGAAACATATATTTCCCAATATTATTCATATTTTTAACTTTCCTTTCTTTTATATTGTCACTGTTGAATGTTGATCCTAGATATTTAAATTCTCTCACCACTTTTAAGTCATGATCGTTCATACGAGTAGTAACATTTTGTCTTATTCGCCATAGTTTTTGTCGTATATTTAAGGTAGTACGTATCTATGCGTAAGATTGTGCGGGGACTGGTTTTATAGAAATTATTTTTGTTCAATATCTAGGCTATTTTCAACTTTTCGAGGAAATGGTAAGAACTTAAAATTGTTGCAAAACCTTTGCTAAATGTATTATTGCAAAACCTCTTGTATTGTAACCGTGGCGACTATCCTAGACCGGGTGAGCCCCTATAAGTTTATTTTTTTTTAAGAAATCGTTCTGTATCGTCTTCTTTTTGTATAGACATGACTCTTCATGTTTTTCAATGTGCCTCCAGTATGTTGTCGTTCCATCGTTTTCGTGGCGTTACCACTGATCGTCTTCCTATTGGGGAACCGTCTCTCGCCGTCCTTACTACTCTATTTGTTGTCATTCGGCTTATGTGGTCATTCCATTCTATTCTTCTGTTTCTTACCCAGTTATTAATGTTGTCCACCTGGCATCTCTATCGTATATCTGTAGTTCTAGCTCTGTTCCATAGTGTGTTATCATCGATTTTTCGAATGGTTTTAATATCCGCTGCTTCAAGCAATCTTTTTGTCCTCTCTGTGTCTGATTGTGTTTCTACCGCGTATGTCATTATTGGTCTAATCACCTGATCCTGTAAGATCACCCTATGACTTACATAATACACCAAATGTCTCCTAATTTAAAATCTAATGACCTTTCTTTTCTCTCTCATCAATTAATGGCACATGCCTTTGGTAAAAATCAATTAAATTCAATTAATTAAATTATTAGGCGAATTCCGTACCTGAATATTTATTCCATCTGCAACAATTTCAGTTTTCACCACATTTTTCAAAAACGTAAAAATGGTGGAGATATTGAGCAAGAACGGTTGTCATTTAAGTTCAAGATGGCGGCTAATATGGCGGCGGAATTCAGTCGTAAATGGACAGCCTAAGTCTGACGTCACAAAATTGGGAGGACCTTATATTGACTCCAAACAATTTTGTTCGTAACGTTAAATGGTCATAAGGAATTTTTCATTTATGTGCTTTGTGTGGTAAAATAAGACTTCATTTAGGTATTTCGTTAAAGAAAGGTGTTAATTAAGAGATTTTTATTCGTTTTTGCTCAGGTGGTTTTTATTCCTTAGTGGTTGAAAATAAACATAACCTCAAAATTGTTTACGTTCTAATCATTGCATTAAATTAACTCACCTGGGCAAAAACGAATAAAATTCTCTTAATTGACACGTTTCTTTAACTAAATACCTAAATGAAAAGTCTTATTTTGTCACACAAACCACGTAAACAATAAATTAAAAATTCCTTATGAGTGTTTAACATTATAAACAAAATTGTTTTGAGTCAAATATAAGCTCCTCCCAAGTTTGTGACGTCAAGACTTACGATGTCCATTGACAGTAAATTGACACTATCTACTATCGTGTTGTTGATAAATAAAAAAGGCTTTACGACAATAAAAATATTTATTTTTAACAATTATAAAACAACAAGTACATGTTATTCTAATTAGTACAATATATAAGTTGTATTTATTTTTACATCCTACAATAACCAAATTTTATAAGTAATATATATATTTTCTAAATCGATCGGTTTATAATTTTTCTAGATGGTTTTATTTTAATTTTAGAACATTTAACTTTTTCCAGTAGGTACCAACCCTTAAATATCTAATATTAAAGTTCTTGTAGGTATTGCATACATACCTATGTTTTGATGATATGGTGTGAAATACATAAAAAAAAGTTTATTTGAAATGATTTAAAAATAAATACATCTTACTTAAATATATAATTTATTTTTAAATTAAAATTAAAGTAAATCTGTAAACCAAATTGGTAGGTAACTAAAGCAGAGGTAGGTAATTGTTTTTGCTCAATGAAAAGTAAAAGCTTTAATATCAATTTTTACAAACAGATGTTTTGATTTTATTAGATAGGTATATTCACTTACATAATACAAACAACAGATTCTTGTGTTTTTCGAAAATCTTGTAAGTTTATGTAAGTTTGAAAAATTCATACAATATACGTTTAGTTTTGGACTAAAAATATCTAGCTGTGATGTAGCACTTTTCAATAACTCATTAATTTTCATGATTTGAAGTACTTGTATCACATGTCACTATGCAAAAAACAAAGTTATTAATATTTATAAATTACTGCAAAAATAGGGGTTTTTTGCCATTATCTCGGTCAACTGCTTATGTATTTGAGTTTGGAAACAAAACAAGATCAGCTATCGTCTTCACAAAATTGCCATCAACTATCCCCCGAATACCTCTTAAAATGTTCAATTGGCTGTATAAGATTTTTTCAGGTTTTTTCATTCTTATCTGGCCTATTTGATTTACTTCAATATTAAGTTTTTTATACATCAATTTAGGTACATTTTATATCGCTTAAAACATGCATTAAATTACGAAAATATAAATAGACCTGGATACCGCGTACCAAAAAAACTTGATTAATAGCAAGCTGAAAATTTGTTAATAGCTTAACGGTGTCTAGTCGGACAAACTTTGATGTATGGGAACACTGGAACAGTGGGAATTTTTAATTGTGGAACAGGTTAAAAATTTGGAACGTCAGACTACGAAAAAGTTCCATGTATTTTGTCGGACAGAACTTCCAATTGATTTGTTATCATTTCATTAAACTCTCATGCAAAAATCAGACTGGTGTTTATCACCAACTGGCCATTTTAATGTCAAATGACAGGAATCGTGTTGGTTAGTAATAGCAGTCTGATTTTTGCATGAGAGTTTAATGAAAGGGTAACAAATCAATTGGATGTTCTGTCCGACAAAATACATAGGACGTTTTCGTAATCTGACGTTCCAAATTTTTAAACTGTTTCACAATTAAAACTTGCCCTGTTCCAGTGTTCCCGTACATCAAAGTTTGTCTGACTAGACACCGTTAAGCTATTAACAAATACTATTAATCAGCTTGCTATTAATAAACTTCTTTGGTACGCGGGATGCAGGCCTAGAAGTGTTAATAATCATTGTGCAGCAAGCATTTGGAATAGTATTAAATAAATCGTCTTATTGATTTTATGTCTCTTTTGAATTAAGGATTATTAATTATTGAAAAGATGTAAAAGGTAAGCCTGAGAGAACAGCAAAGCGTTAAAAAGATTTAAAAACCTGTAGAAATAAGGTCTTGGTTCAAAAAGAAACTCAGCATCATGCAGAGAGGCATGGCCTTGAAAGCAGCATCAGGTCTTTAAATATTTTCAATAAAAAGTTTCATCTCTGGTTTTATATTTTGTCTTAAGGCTATTAGAGTCTGATATAAAGCCACAAATTTTGTGACTCTGGTTGCCAGCCATCCCGCTATCTTTTTTAAAGAGTCTTCTGGTGGTCTGGATCTTGCTTGTGTTAAATCCCTTGTTACTCCAGTTAATCAATCAATATCTATTCGTTTACCACCGTCTACTACCATCTTCTTCTTAGACTTCCTTGACTATCACTATGCTTTTGTTTCTTTGCCTGATATTTAGCCAAGTTACTTTCATTGTTCTTAACAGATTCATCTTAATTATTAATATCAGTCTTTTCGGTCATCATCTTTCAACTATGCTTTCTGGTGTGACTGGTCATATGCATGTTTTGTATATATTTAGATTGACCTCTTGGAATACTGTAGAGGAGCTGGGAATACCGAGGAAACTATTAGAGATAATTCAAAGTATGTACAGCAGAGTGGTGGGAAAAGTGCAAATGGGAGGTAGCAGATCACTAGAATTTAGGATGAACAAGGGAATAAAACAGGGAGATAGCCTAAGCCCACTCCTATTCCTCATAATTATGGACAAATTATTTAAAAATGTAAAAAGAAAAACAAACCACCTAAAAACAATAATAGGCTACACGCACCTAACACCAGTTATGATAGAAGGATTACTGTATGCTGACGACGTCGTTCTAATTGATGTGTGGACTGAGGAAATAGAGAAAATTAAATTAGAAATAAACATCAGCAAATGCAAGACGATGAAAATAGGTCAGCAGGAGCAGGAAATTGAAGGCTAAACACGAGTGCTCTATAAAGGACAAGAATTTTAGAGGGTGACGGCCTACGAGTACCTGGGCACGATAATATCGAATGACGGAAAGCTAGACCTAGAAATTGCAAATAGGACGAAGAAAGCTACGAAAATATACTATGCGATTAATAATACGATACTGGAAAAAAGAGAAATCAGCCAGGAAACAAAAATACAAGTATATAATACAATCACAGTACCAACTCTTCTATATGCAAGCGAGACATGGGTCACAAATAAAAAACATGAAAGTGCCATAAATGCAGCAGAAATGAAGCAGCTGAGAAAAATAGCTGGAAAGACGAAGATGGATAGGGAAAGTAACGAAAACATCAAAAACGTGCTAAGTCAGGAACCAACAGAGAAAAAAATTGAAAAAAGAAAACTTAATTGGTTTATACATATAACTAGGATGAACGAGAACAGAATAGTAAAGAAGGTGACAGATGCCAAAAGACATGGGGAAAGAAGAAGGGGCAGACCTAGGAAGGGGTGGATGGAACAAATCGAGGAAATCGGGGCAAATAGAGGGAAAACAGTGCAACAGATGAAGGAAATGGCAGGAGACCGGAAGGCGTGGAAGAAATGAGTAAAAGATGGATAGGTTATACCAAAGTCCGACGCTCTTATAGGGCATAAGGACAACGAGAAGAAGAAGAAAATTGACCTCTTTGAACTTATATATTTCTTGGTCAATGGTCAATGCTGAGTATGTCGCTTCATGACCGAGTTAAAAATGAAGACTTAAGACGAAGAACAGGAGTTACCGATGTAATTTCCCGAATTGCTACCCTGAAACGTAACTGGGCCGGACACGTCACCCGAATCAGTGATGGGAGGTGGACGAAGATATTACTTGAGTGGATGCCGAGATTAGACAAAAGAAGTAGAGAAAGACCCCCTACTCGTTGGACTGACGATCTCAGAAAATGTCAAGAAATTGAATGCAAAGTGTTCAAAATATAGCACAATGGACAAAAATGAGGGCGGCCTATGTCCATCAGTAGACGCAATGGGCTGGATGGTGAAGAACAGATTCATCTTAATTATTTATATCAGTCTTTTCGTTCATCATCTTTCAACCATGGTTTCTGGTGGGACTGGTCTTATGCATGTTTTGTATTCAGATTGACCTCTTTGAACTTATATTATTTCTTTTTTTTTATGATATTTTTGAGGTCTGCAGATTTTGACCACCGTATTTGCTTGTTCTTTTAATTTTGCAATATGCAAGTTTTGGGTTGTTATCATCTTTTTAGAAATTTGAAGATGATATTGAAAAATTAATAAATAAATAAATATAGAATTAAAGATTTGTACTACTGTTTAGCTTGTAAGACGAGAATAAGTAAAGCTTTAATATAACAGAAAAATTATTGTATATTTTCGTAATTTCAAAACGTTGGTAGTATAAGCTCTTTATTTACAAATTCTTAGATATTGTGCAAAATGTACAAAAAAATTTAACTTCATGTATTCAAATTTAAATAATTTTTATGAAATGTGAATATAAAGTTAGGTCTTTTGGCCACATTACAAAAGCACGTAGCAAAAATCATTTTCCACATTTTTTTTAACAGAATTATTAATAACAAAATATTAAAAATTTTTAAAACTGAAAATGAAATCAATTTTTTTTAAACATATCCGTTTCAGTCTTTGAAATTTTACACAAAAGATTAATCTTATTGCCTAATTTAAATAATATTTATAAACATTAAACATATACATTTACATCTAAAGCAATATTTAAAATATATACATCTTATCCTAATAAAATACAAAAACAAACTTTTAGTAGAAAATTTTGTATGTGAATAGATAATATACAGGGTTGCGAAAAAGTCTGGCAAGACGGTAATTTCTCGAAAACAGCTAGAACGATTTTTATAGATTTTGGTGGGTAAGGGTCTTCAAGTGAGGTCGATATTATAGTGGTAATTACATGCTTGTCAAATCTTCCGTTTTTCTGGAAATCTAATGAACTTTCTTATTTCAAATAAAACATCCTGTATGTTTTTTTCGTTTTAAAATCCTTGGGAAATGCTGATTATTTTTCGTGTTATATTACCTATACCTAAGTGCCATAATTTCGGAGTTATTGCTACATTTATAAAAAAAAATTAAACAAATTATAAAAATCAATTTTTTCGTCCCAGGCAGACATTATTTTAGGTTCTTTGGATCATTAGGAACAAAAAAGGTCTTTTGTAATTTTCCTCTAAAGTCAACCGATTCGGAGTTATAAACAATTTAAAACGGAAAAAATCGGAAAATGGCGATTTTTTAGGTTCAAAAACACAAGTAAAAAATATTACTTTTGAAACCCCAAAGTACCCTAATTCAAGCTCAAACCTTATTTTATCAGATACCGATAAACAATTTGGTTTTATTTTATTTTGAAACATTGTCTTTTAGTTATTAATGCAGCCCGATCACCCGTCCTCTCATATGCGCTTCATTAATAATAATTAAAAAAACAATGTTTTAGAATAAAACGTGCCAAAAATTCTTATTAGTGCAGTCACTGAAGGTGGATATGAGCTATTACCGCTGATTTCGTTGAACCTCCATCGATTTGCATGAAAATTGGTGAGTGGTTAGAGGATATCTCAAGGAATAAAGGTGACATGGTGCCAACTTGCGCAACATCCACCCCCAACTCTGGGGGTGGATGCCACCCCTCCTCGGGGGTGAAAATTATTTTATTAAAAATAACCCCACAATTCGATAGAGGGACAAATTCTAAGCAAAATTTGTTATATACAGTTATTAAAATAAATCAAAACTTTTTGAGTTATTAAAGATCAAAGATTTTAATTTTTCGTGAGAAAAATGCATGTTTTTAAGCGATTTTTCATAAATAACTCAAAAATTATAAGTTTCTACAAAAAAGTTATTATTATCAAAATTGAGGCTAATAAAAAATCAAATAAACTCCTTGCTAGGAAAACCTTTCTCTGTTAACTAGAAGTAAGTTATAAGTAATTGAATGTAGATTTCTTTCGTCGAGTATCCAAATCTAAGTATTCAAGCTTAAATACCGGCAAAATGATGCGTTTTATAACATAAACTTAATAAACAATTGTCAAAGTTCATAGAAATATCTATCAAATAAGCTCTCGAACAAGTTGATAGCATTAAAATTTATGCACCAAAAATGTTTCAAAATGTATCTTTTAAATTTTTTTCCAAAAAATGTTATTGTTTTTTTTTGTAAATAACTCCGTTAATTTTTAAGATATTAGGTTCACCTAAAAACTAGTTAAAAGTTTGCTCTAAGAGCTATTAAAAAATGTCAAAATTAATCTTTTAAAACTCTCATTTTTTTAACAATAAAAGATTAAATGGCCCCGGTTACATGGTTCTCGCAGCAAAATTGAAATTTTTAACGTTTCTATCTCGGTTATTTTTTACTCTAGGTAAATAGAAAAATGAATATAGTATTTAAAACAAAAAATACTAAAATTTAGTTATATATCATTTTTTACGTATATGAGTATTTTGGGAGTTATTATCAAAAGAAAATGAAAAGTACGATAATTTTAAAAATTCTGATTTTTTTAAATTGTATATTTTTTCAAAAATATGCATTCTAAACCGGTGAAAATTGTTGAAATCATTAACTATGTTAACCTAAAGAAATCCTTGTGAGGATTATTTCACATTTTAATTTTTGTGGAAATGACGTATGTTTAATTTTTCACTTTTTCCTAAAAAAATCGAAAGGGTTCTCTTATTTTCATCATAACTTGCTTAATTTTGATGCTATTACCTTCTACTGGAGCTCATTTGATAGGTACTCCGAAGTACTTTGACAAGTGCTTTACAAGTATATTCTATAAAATGCATCGTTTTCCCGTTATGTAAGCTTGAATACTTAGATTTGAGTACTCGTCGAAAAAAATATACATTCAATTACCCATAACTCCCTTTGAAATAACATTAGTTTAGTTCTTTAAGTGGAGAGTATTAAATTTTTTATTATCTTTAATTTTGGTAAGAACAGTTTTTTTGCAAAAGCTTATAGTTTTTGAGTAATACGTGAAAAACCGCTTTAAAACATGCATTTTTTATAAGAAAAAATAAAATTTTTGATATTGAATAACTTAAAAAGTATTGATTTATGTTCATAACTTTATATAACAAATTTTGCTTAGAAGTTGCCCCTCTATCGATTCCTGGTATTTTTTTTATTAAAAAAATTTAACCTCCGAGAAGGGGTGGCATCCACCCCCAGGGTAAAAGCGCAAGTTGGCATAACGTCACCTTTGTTCCTTGAAGTATCTTCTAACTACTCACCAATTTTCATGAAAATCGATAAAGGTTCAACGAAATCGGAGGTGAAAACCTTCAGTGACTCCACTATATGGTTACTGATAGAAGAAGGTTTGAGCTTGAATTAAGGTACTTCGAAATTTCAAAAATTATTTTTCTACTTGTGTTTTTAATTTTAAACCTTGTAAATCGTAATTTTTCAATTTTTTTTAGTTTTAAATTGTTTATAACTCGAAAACTATTAACTTTAGAGAAAAATTACAAAAGACCTCTTTTGTCCCCAATGATCCAAAGAATCTAAAATAATATCTACACGGACCTAAAAAATTTATTTTTATAATTTGTCTAAAAAAATTTTTTTTTTAATAAATGTAGCAATAACTTCGAAATTATGGCATTTAGGTATTAGCATAAGAGCTGTGAGACATTTTTGAGTAGGTATTTTAGGCAACCTAAAATTTTTTCAGGTGACTCTTCCATGATAGCCTAATACAAAAATGCCGGTCTGGCTGGAGGGTAGCGGATATTTTCCCCAAAAATCCCCCCAAAGTTAAAAAAGGGTAAATATTGTTATTACAAAAATATCATTGACGTGACTTTAAAGTAAATTTAAATATTCAAATATAAAGAAAATAAACAGGCCAGGCGATTTGAGGGCGATTTTAACTCTGCAAGCTACTTGCATGGGCGCCCCAGGATTATTTTTAGGGGGTGCATCTGAACTTCAGAAAATGTCATCTGAATCTGTACATACTATTACCGAGTATAAAATATACAACTATACATGCATAGCTATGTACATTCCTTCCGGACAGGGAGGTGCAATTGTTATTTTGACAGGGTATTTTTTAATATTACAAATAAATATTCTAAAAAAGACAGATTTTTTTGGAGACATTTTCCAACTTCCAGGTGATTAAACAAATTACGTGAGCATGTAAATGAAAAGCGCTGTAGGTAAGCTAGCAGCAGTGTGAGAAAGAGCGTATACCGATAGCTGTTTGCTCCCTATATTGTAGCTGAGCGAGTCCGTTCGCTCGAGAAAAATCATGTAATCTGGCGATACCCATGTTGTTGTGCCTCGAAACGTTAGAGTAATTATTATATATTATAGTTTCTTAAGTAACTTTTTATTAAAAAGGAAAATAATACGTACTATACAATAGATTTTGCAAATATGATAGAAAAAGACAAATTTATCATTATAAAAATATAGGTGGAAAAGTATAAAACTTTAAACCAAATTAATTATGTGTTAAGAACCGGGAAAACGATGCATATCCTGGTTGACTAATTTAAAGTAGTGGAGTGTTAAAAACAACAATAGAACTCTTCAGAATCGCTGCAGACAGAATATAATGGGCAGTGATGATCGCCATTGTCATGAAAGGATGAGGCACACGAAGAAGCAGAAAATTAAGTTAACTAAAAAAAAAAGATTTCAGTTATAAAAAGAACATGTATGTAAGCTTACCTTCAGCAATATATCTGAAATTCTCTTTGGTTCGCTGATGAACTATAGCATCATAAACTGATTGAGGCAAACAATCTCCCTCAAACCAATTAAAATCTAATTTATCTGTATTTAGTATCCATCCATTTCCGTTAGGTGTTAAAGAACTAGGGACTTGCAAATATGCGATTCGCTAAATTCTCGTGCTATACTGAGTTCTTAGCAGATGTTGTCTCAATTCGGCTTTGCACGGAGGCAAAGTAGATGGATCACACTTTTTCAATATTTCCTTAAAAGGCTTATTTTTCTTATTCGACTTATAATTTCCGCAGAATGTTTGAAATCGTGCTGTGTTGATATTTGATAAATTTTTTGTACCATAAATTTCGCACACAAATTCTTCCAAAGTTTCGAAAATTTCATCGCGCGTACCGGTAACGTAGGCAACTCCAAGATCCGTTAATGCTTTCTGATAAATTAATTTTTTTTAATATTTTAAACGGTCCCTTTTGAAAAAAAAAGACGAATTATAATTACATCCGGTTAATGCGTGAAAAGCAGGCAAACTCGTACATAAAGATGGCTCTAATTCCGTATGTAGCTTCGTTATATTTATGCACCTTTTAGAATTTCCAGTACCATACTCAATAAAAATCTCCAGATCGTCACTTTGGACATGATCCATGTTTCCAAGCATAATTATTAAAACATCTGTATCAGAAGTTTTAATAAGAACATTGGTCTTTGCTAATGTATTAAGTTTACATACGTGATGAACTATCTTCTTGTCGGTTTCTTCGTGATTTTCGGAGGTCATGTTATCGTCGATCGACATTTCTATACCATCATTATTTACAACATAGGAATAACATAAATCATAATTGAAATTTATTAACAAATTGCCAATAAAAGGCACCTTCCCATCTGTAGACCAATGTTCAATTAAAAATTTTACAAAACTCTGCTTAAATTTAATATTTTTTAATTTCTTGGCAAAATCTGTTAGTATCCATCCATTTCCGTTAGGTGTTGAATAATTACCTATAGCCCTTTTCATTCACATGCAAGCGTAATTTGTTTAATCGCCTGGCAGTTGGAAAATTTCACAAAAAACCTGTCTTTTTTAGAATATTTAATTTTAATATTAAAAATACCCTGTAAAAATATCAATTGCACCTCCCTGTCCGGAAGGAATGTACATAGCTATGCATGTATAGTTGTATATTTTATACCCGTTAATAGTAGGTATGTACAGATTCAGATGAAATCTTCTGAAGTTCAGATGCAACCCCTGAAAATAATCCTGGGGCGCCCATGCAAGTATCTTGCAGGGTTAAATAGCCCTCAAATCACCTGACCTGTTTATTTTCTTTATATTTGAATATTTAAATTTAGTTTAAAGTCACGCCAATGATATTTTTTGTAATAACAATGTTTACCCTTTTTCTAACTTTGGGGGAATGTTTGGGGAAAATAACCGCTACTCTCCAGCCAGACCGGCATTTTTGTATTAGACTATCATGGAAGAGTCACCTGAAAAAATTTCAGCTTGCCTAAAATACCTACTCAAAAATGTCTCACAGCTCTCGGCCATATAGGTAATATATATATAACACCGGTTTATAGCGTCCTGCGCCTTCCGGTTCCTATTCTCCAGCCGCGTCGATCTGTCCAATCTCCTGGTCGGAGATCTCTCTCAGACATGGCTTTCTGGATTCCACTTATCCAGGTTGTTTTCGGTCTGCCCCTTTTCCTTCTTTCCGGGGGTTGCCATTCCATTATTAGCTTTGGGAGTCGATGTTCCTCCATTCTTTGTACATGGCCATACCAACAAAGTTGTTTTTGTTGGACTTCTTCAATTATGTTTGTTTTTCTATTCATAACATCTCGTACCCGTTCATTCGTTATATGTGAGACTC
This sequence comes from Diabrotica virgifera virgifera, assembly GCF_917563875.1. Taxonomy (NCBI): domain Eukaryota; kingdom Metazoa; phylum Arthropoda; class Insecta; order Coleoptera; family Chrysomelidae; genus Diabrotica; species Diabrotica virgifera. The sequence continues at coordinate 203,179,466 of NC_065447.1, forward strand.
TGGAGATGCAGGCCGATCTTCGCCAGAAGTCCATTTCCAGTGCAAGCAACTTCTGTTCTGTTCGCTTATTCAGTTGCCAGGTTTCACATCCATACAGTACCACGCTTTTAAAGATGCTATTATAAAGCTGTGTTTTCTTTTCTTTTGATATGGTTTTTGACCAAAGTAGCGAGTTCAAAGCTCCTATTACCTTCTTTCCTTTCATAATTCTTTCCTCTATTTCGAATTCTGTCCTTCCACTTTGTTGGATTCTCGTTCCAAGGTATACATAATCAGAGCTTGGCTCGATAACCATATCATCCTCTAGATGTAATTCACTTTTCTGTCCTCCTATACACATATATTTGGTTTTCTTCATATTAACGTATAGGCCCCATTTTTTGTATTCTCGAAACAGCCGGTTTGTCATAAATATTAGATCATCTTTATCCTGGGCAATCACCACCTGATCGTCAGCAAAATGCAGTGTGTATAATGTTGAGTCGTCGTTTAGCTGTATCCCCATTCCAGAACACGATTTGCGCCACTTATGCAAGACCTCAATTTATATAGATTTTAAACAGTGTTGGCGATAAGCTGCATCCCTGTCGTAGTCCCTTATTCACCATGAAGCTATCGGATAATCTGCTGTTGATTTTTATGTTTGCTTGGATATTGTTATAGAATTGTTGCACTGCTTTTATTAAAGTTATATTAATAGGGGATTTTTCCAGGACTTGCCATAATTTACAAAGTGGTACGGTATCATATGCCTTAGTTAGATCAACGAATAGTAGATGTATTTCTCTGTCTCTGGCTACTTTTTTTTCATTGAGTTGGTTGAGCGTGAAGATGTGGTCGATACAGGATCTTCCTGCTCGGAATCCTGCTTGTTGTTCGATCTCTATAGGTGCATATTCATTTTCTATTTGAGCTTTTAAAGTTTTCCCATATAATCTGCTAAAGGTGCTGGTTACAGTAATACAGCGATAGTTCTTGCAGTCTTCCTTGTTACCCTTTTTGTGTATTGGGGTTATATAGGTAATATAACACGAAAAATAATCAGTATTTCCCAAGGATTTCAAAACGAAAAAAATATACATGATGTTTTATTTGAAACAAGAAAGTTTATTAGACTTTCAGAAAAAACGGAAGATTTGACAAACATTGTAATTACCACTATAATATTATCGGCAGCATTAGAAGACACGTTCCCACCAAAATCTATAAAAATCGTTTTAGCGGTTTCCGAGAAATTACCGTGTTGCCAGACTTTTTCTCTACCCTGTATATTTATATAAATGAGCCTTTTTCAAAAATATTTAAAATAAAGTAAAGTAAAGTATTATAGACTGTATAATAGCACTACTTTTTAATAGACTGTAATACCATCAGACTGGCTAAAATCAACATCATAACATCTCCAAAAAAATCCACAAACTTTTCTCATAATGATACATATACGAATTTACAAAAAGTGCGTGTTTCAGACGTTTACGAGAAAGGCTCGTTTATATTTATTTTTTCTTGACAAACATGCACCTTTAATATGCACTAGGAAATTCAACTCATTTTTTATCTGTAATTGTAAAAATTGACGACCACCATAACATTTTACAAATTTTTGGTGGTCCTGTTGAATTATTGCATGAAATTATTTATCAAAGGCCTAGTTATTATTGCAGTTTAAATAAAATTTGTACGTGCATGATAACAATCTTATTTATTAGACAGAACAGAAAATGCCCCAAGAAATTAACGCTTTAATGGAAAATACAGAAACTATTATTGGATACAAACTCATTTGTAGAAATTAGCGTTATTAAATAATTTGTGCTTAAAAGGTAGAACATTTTAAATATCTTGGGGTAGTTAATGGAGAGAAATGAGAAGCGACACGGAAACTAAAGCTAACGAACTACAAAAATTAAATAAAGAAATACCCAAAGCTATTAGACAAGACACTCGAAAATACAACCAAGAACAAATCGAACATACCATTGAGAACAATAGAAGTATGATAGTATTGAGAAGAAGACTAAGAACGGGGATAATGCAGATAATAAAGATTAAAGATAGAAATGGTCATCTTACAACCAACAGAGAGGAAACCCCTAAAATAGTTGAAAGACTTCTACAAATTGCTGTACACAAGTCAACACAAAGTAAATAGCAAGGAAGATCAAGTACCAGAAATATTAACAAGGAAAAAGGGCATTGTCAACCAAGGATCAGAACTGCTACCGGAAATCACAATCGACGAAATAAAACTAGCCCTAAGAAAAGCTCAGAATAACAAATCTCTAGGCGAGGATTTTGTAGTTACTGATGCAATCAAAATCGGAGGCACTTGTCTTCTTAAGAAAATAAAAAACCTTTTTAACATGTGCCTTTTAGATAGTAATATACCCGACAAATGGCACAATGCTGAAGTAATTCTATTGTACAAAAAAGGAGATCCCCATGAATTAAAAAATTACAGACCTATAAGCCTTCTTAGTCACTTATACAAACTCCTTACAAGAATAGTAACGAATCGCCTTGAGAAAAAACTTGATTTCTACCAGCCAATGGAGTAAGCGGGATTTCCTACCGGATTTTAAACAAATGATCACCTACAGAGCATTAAAACGGTAATAGAAAACACTATCGAATACAATCGACCACTCGTTTTGGCTTTTGTAAATTTCCATAAAGCCTTTGACACGGTAGAATTTGACAAAATTCTGGAAGCACTCCGAATTGACTACAGATACACAAGGTTAATTTACAATACATACAAGAACGCAACTATGTCGGTGAAACTACATAAAAACACGGATCATATCCCAATCGGCAGAGGAGTCCGACAGGGCGATACCTTATCGCCTAAACTGTTTACCGCAGTACTAGAATATGCTTGTAAAAAACTTAACTGGGAAGAGCGAGGCCTGAATATTGACGGTAGAAGATTAACAAATTTGAAATTCGCAGACGACATAGTTTTATTCTCTGACAACCTTAAGGAGATATGTACAATGCTACATGAACTTCAGTTAGTGTGTGCCAGTGTAGGTCTTAAAATAAACATCTCCAAAAACAAAATTCATGACAAACCTAGTACCAAGCGGAAATATCAATATTGGAGACAACGAAATAGAGCTTGTGGAAAAATACATATACCTTGGATACGAAATAAAGATTACAAGAGACAACCAAACATGCGAACTACAAAGAAGAATAAACTTAGCATGGGCAGCCTATGGAAACTCAAAGACATCTTTAAAAGCAATATACCAATTTCTTTAAAACGTAAAACATTTGACCAATGTGTGTTGCCTGTGATGACTTATAGTGCCGAAATTTTGACATTGACAGCTACAACTTCTAAAATGCTGCAAATAGCCCAGAGTAAAATGGAAAGGTCAATGCTGAGTATATCGCTTCGTGACCGAGTTATAAATGAAGACTTAAGACGAAGAACAGGAGTTACCGATGTAATTTCCCGAAATGCCACTCCGAAATGGAACTGGGCAAGACACGTCGCCCGAATCAGTGATGGGAGATGGACGAAGAGATTACTTGAGTGGAGGCCGAGATTACACAAAAGAAGTAGCGGAAGACCACCTACTCGTTGGACCGACGATCTCAAGAAAATGTCTAGAAATTGGATGCAAAGTGCTCAAAATAAAGCACAATGGACAAAAATGAGGGAGGCCTATGTCCAGCAGTGGACGCAAAATCCTGGATGATTATGATGATGAGTTAATGGAACTAATGATAGAAGCATAGTACCTAACCAATGAAAGAATCCAGACAGAAAACAGAACCTACTGGAAATACTTCCTCAAAGATAAGAAGCTTATTTAGAATACTAAACTGAAAATTTACAGAGCAGCAATTAGACCAGTATGGTACTGAAGTAATGTGTCTGGCACAGAAAGATGAAGAAATATTGAGGATCCTAGAGAAAAAAAATAACTCGAAGGATAACAGGCCCACCAAACTTAGGTAATAATGAATTTAGAAATCTGAAGAATCACGAAGTAAGAGAACTTTTGAAAGGAGAAGACATCGTCTGACTTATCAAGGCACAGAGACTTTGATGAATGAGACTTCAAAAGGAGACATCCAGAAGCAGTTATGAAGAAAATTACTTAATGAAGACCTGTATCAGGCAGACCACGAGGAAGACCAAAAACCAGATGGGAGAACCAGATAGTCGAGGACCTTAAGAAGTTAGGAGTTAGAGAATGGGTAACCATAAGCAAAAACAGGAACAAATGGAGAAAAATTGTAGAGGATGCCAAGTCACGCAACCAATTGTAAAACCAAAATGTTCATGTTCATGCGGATTGATTCTTCGCGACACACGATTCGGAAGGGCCCAAAAAGGGGCACACTCACTCCGTTAGGAGTGTAGATGTCATGATGATGATGATTCAAATATATTGACGGCGTCCTCAAAATGTAAGTTACGCCCTTATCTCACTAAATACTTAGTTAATTTCTTGGGACAGTTTACCACAGAACTTCCAGCACATTTTAAATATAAGACGTGATAAATTTATTAAAAACCATGTTTTAATTTCCTATAATCTAAATAATTTTATTTTTATTAAATACCATCTCTTCTGCAATATGCAGCTTTTCTGATGCTAACCAGGGTGGTTTTGTTTATTCCTGAGCAGCTGTGCCTGATTTCATTTAAAACTGTTATAATTGACTGAAATATTTTTAACCTATTTAATTTATGACTATTTGACCTTCCCATGACCAACCTTTTTTTGTTACACGGATGACCAACGGGGGTAAAAAATGACCCCAGGTCAAAAATGACCTGGAATGAATGTTTTCTGCATTTAAATCTTCATCTAACATTACATCCTCGTTTTCTGATACTATTTCATCTTCTATATTATCATAAAAATCACTAGCAGTAACAATTTCCTGTAACTCAGCCGCAGTAAGATATTTGCGGGCCATATCAGATATTATATGTAGACAAAATACTAAGAAACTGTAATAATATACGCCTGTAATAATACTGACTAACTGTAGCAGACAGGAATGTCATGATTCGTACATCAAGAGGCACCACATTCTAAAAATAGATTTTGAGAACGCGCAGTGTCAAAATACTTGGAATTACACATAATAGACGGTATTTTACTAAACATCAACTTCAGAATATATTTTTTATGCGTAAAATATAGGGAATTTTTTTATTTCAAAATATGAGGATATCTAGAATGATATTAAAGTCAAATAAAAAATTATGAGTTAAAAATTGAAAATACTTTTGAATATATTAAAGAAAAACATACGCTGGGGTCCAAATTTACCCCCCTTGGTCATCCGAAGGGTAATATATGAGGAAGCATCCGAAGATGGAACAGGCGCGACCCAGTTAGGGAAGCTGGAAGAAAAAGAAGAAGAATTTATGATTGATGACATATCAAACAGACTATAAGCTGGGCTTCCGAATTATAAGAAAACTATATTTTACGGTGTGGAATTCATTATGGTGTTATGTCACCGACATTGTTCAATGCCTACACCGAACCAAATTTTGAGGAAGTGTTAAATATTCGTCGCGAAGACGTTAAAATCGGTGGTAAAACCATTAATAACGTCAGATACGCATCTGATAGTGTCATAATGGCAGAGAGTCTAGAAGACGTTCAAACCTTTTTGAAAGCTGTAAACAATGAATGTACCTACTCCAAAGGGCTTAACAATCAACTCAAAAAACAAAACAAAACAGATAGTGGTTAAAAAAATTAATATCGAAGACTCAGAACTAAAACTAGATAACAAAATTCTGGAAAGGGTGGAACACTTTAGATATCTAGGTAGCTGAATTGATTGCAGGGTTGAAAGTGATCAGGAAATTTAGACCAGAATAGAACTTGCACGAAAAAGCTTTATTAGCTGGTGTTATGTATTGTGCAGTGGAAGTTTGTCATTGACCACACGTCTAAGAGTATTGAGGTGCTACATCTGGTTCGTTTTGTTCTATGGATATCAAAAATGATGAATTTTAGCAAATTGGAAACGTTCGAGTTGTCAATTTTAAAACGGTCAGCACACATACCCAACGAACGATGAGACCATACACAAAGAGCGATAATTGATCAACGTCATAAAAATGAGGAAGGAGTACTTCGGTCATAATATAATGAAATGAAGAAAAAACATGAAAAAATAAGTCTTAACACTAAAAATCTTATAGAAGAAATAAGGAGGCTGAGGGACAGCTATAAGACAAACTACTCAACTCAGTAAAGCAGTAAACAAAGAAATCCGAAAAGACATAAGGCAACATAACATGAAAGAGGTGATAAGGCTGGTAGAGGAAAATAGAATTTTGAAAGTTCTAAGACACAACATGTCCACAGGAAAAAAGAACATACATAAGTTAAGAAATAAACAAGACGACATTGTGACTGATAAGGAAGAAATAGTGAAAACAGTAGAAGACTTCTACAGACAACTTAATGAAACAAGTGAATCCGGTGAAAGACGCCCTTTACCAAAAATAGAGAATCAAGGCTCAGAGTTAATGCCGAACATAACTATGGGTGAAGTTAAAAATGCGCTTCAAAAGATGAAGAACAATAAATCCCCAAGTGAAGACAAAATAATGACTGAAAGCATAAAACTAGGAGGAAATACACTTTTACTGGCACTTGCTAAATTATTCAATAAATGCCTGTGGGAAGCGATAACACCGACGCAGTGGAACAACGTAGAAATCGTCTTACTCCATAAGAAGGGAGATATCGACGACTTTAGAAACTACCGACCCATTAGCTTGCTGTCACAAGTATATAAGCTATTCACAAGACTTACTACCAATAGACTAGGAAGTAAGTTGGATTTTTATCAGCCAAAAGAGCAAGCAGGTTTTAGAGCAGGATATAGCACGAATGATCATTTACAAGTAATTAAGAAATTAATAGAGAAGATTGTTGAATATAACAAGCCATTAGTCCTGATATTTGTTGACTACGAAAAAGCTTTTGACACCATAAGTCATCAACAAATGCTAAAAGCCTTAACAGAGTGTTGTATAGATAGATCATCGCTATATAAACATGATTAAATACATCTATCAAAATGCGACAGCAAGCGTGAAACTGGCACGACTGGTAGATAAAAAGACCAACGCATTTAACATAAAACGGGGAGTGCGACAGGGAGACACAATTTCGCCAAAATTGTTTAGAACATTCTTAGAACATATGTTTAAGAACGCAAATCTGAGTGAAAAAGGAATTAATATCAACGGAGAAATTAGTCATTTGAGATTCGCTGACAATATTGTTCTTTTTGCTGACAGCATCGATGATGCAGTATCGCAATTGAAGAAACTATACCTAGCCTCCTTAGGCCGATGCCACATTATGCGTTTTGACCGGATGCGGTGAAAACGCATCCGTTTTCAACGCAACCGGATCAATCTGTCACACTATGCGTTTTTACCGGATGCGGCGGAAACGCATCCGGTCAAAACGCATAATGTGGCATCGGCCTTACAAGTTGGATTAAAAATCAACCATACAAAAACACAAATCATGACAAATCCTATGTTAAGCGAAGAGATTTCAGTAAATGGCATGCCTATTGAATATATCACCTTTTATAAGTACTTAGGACATGAGATACGCATAGGAAGGATAGTGCGAACTAAGCCGCTGCATAGGACTCACTTGGTTGGCATTCGGCAAGCTGAGCTATATCTTTAAGTCAGAACTGCCTATGTGTCTCAAAAGAAAAGTCTTTGATCAGTGTATGTTACCAGTACTTACCTATGGTGCAGAAACTTTAACAATAACCAAGAAAGTAAGAAATAAAATTTGTGTTACCCAAAGAGCCATGGAACGCTCAATGTTAGGCATTTCTCGTCGGAATCGAATTACGAACAGGGAGATAAGATGGAGAACGGGAGTGACGGATGCCATAGAAAGAATTATGACCCTATAGTGGAACTGAGCTAGACACATAGCTAGAATGTCGGACAACAGATGGACACAGCGAATAATACACTGGAAACCAAGACAAGAAGCATATCGAAGTAGAGGTCGTCCGCCAACCAGATGGTCTGATGACATAAAAAGGATCGACAAAAACTGCATAAAACGAATTCAAACAGCACAAAACAGAAATGCATGGAAAATACTGAGGGAGACCTATATCCAGCAGTGGATAGATCCGGGTTGAATGATGATGATGATGATATTGAAAGTACCTAAATATCGCTTACTCCCGTTGATAATCCAGGGCAAAATCGAAGGAAAATGCTGGGTTGGAAAAAAACAACTCTCCTGGCTGCGTAACATTAGACAATGGACAGGTCGAACGGGCGAGGAATTGTTTGATATGGCTGACATCGAGAAATATTTCATCAGCTTGTTAATACGACGATAGCCAACGCTTGAAAACAAGCGCGACACAAAAAGAAGAAGAATTCGTTATGGTTATGAGCATACTAGATAAGGAAAAGTTTCACTGCGTTGAAAAGTTTTTATTCATTGCCCATTCCATACAACACTTCTTAGTTTGAGGTATGCGATGTTCATGAAATCTTAAGGATTCTCCAGTAGATTCATTTAAAAGGCCTCTAATTTATTTACAGTTGATGTTTTAAGGCTCCTCGTTTGAAATGGATAGAGAAGAATCAACCAAACTTAGCAATTTGATAAACGTTGTCAAATTTAGAGTTTTATTCGTGAGTGACATACCAATTTGAAATTTTCTCAAAGGATTTTCTGGCCTGTTCTATTCTAGATCTTATTTCTAGATCAAGATTTATCTTAGAATTCATACGAATAAAGGTCTAAATTAGTGGAACAAATAAAATTGATAGCTTAAAAACAGAATTCGATTATAAAAGTTACCTAACATTTTGGCACAGCTGCTTATAAAGGATAATGATTTACACTTGTAAACAAAGGTGATTGATGACTTTCTTTGTCACCCACGATAAATATTGTACACAGCTATTACTTCGTTGAAAGATAAACCACCTGGGATCTTAAAGACAAACTTATGTTTGTGACATCCAAAATATTATATCACTTCTTTTCTTCTCCCCTTTTCAAGTTTAGAATATAGGCCAGTCCATAATGATTTGAGATACCACAATTTAGTCAACTGAGTTTTTTTTTAATATGTATTTAAATGATCAGCAACATTAGATGATTAGACAATGTTTAAAAATGTGGTTAGTTTTTATTCTACAGGCTGCTCAGTGAATATAAAAATAACTGTTCTGATTATAATTTAAAGTTTTTATTTAAAATTACCAACTTTGTACTTGGAATTGATTAGAAATAATATATTTATGTTTTATTTCAGTTCAGAGATGATCAATTATCTCCTTACGTACGATTAGATCTCCCCAGACCTCATCACAGTAGCTATTTGATCCGAGCTGATCATATAGCCCTTCTGATGAGGTCTGGAGAGATTGAAACCTACGTAAGGGATCATCTCTAAACCGAAATGAAATAAAGAATCTAATTATAATGTAGGTTTGAACATGTAGGTTTGGACCTGTCGGAAGCCGCCCCCTTCCCAGCACAAACTACACTGGCCCGCTGTCTACCAAACACAGAACTACGTCTTGAAAACCATAACGACCCGAAGCACTTATCGCCAGACATTGTCCTAAGGAAAGCCGCCCTAGAGACGATACACACCAAGTACCCACCGCATGAGTGGCTCCACATCTACTGCGATGGCTCCTTGATGCCGGACTCGGGAAGAACAGGAGCAGGATATGTCTCAACGTTCTCCAAAGGCTCCATAGCTGTGGGGGCCCCTCTCACCAACTACCACGGCGAAATTGCTGCTATACACGAAGCTGCTAAAAATCATGAGAATTTCCAACACCCCAAAAAGTTGCCTTCTTGATCGATATACCGACTGTGCCAAAACAATATCTTGCCGCGTCCAGCTATCGAACTTGCTGGAAAAAGGGTGGCTGATTACTTTACAATGGATCCCTAGTCATGCCGAGTTGAAGGGAATGAAGCGGCGGATGAACTTGCAAAAGAAGACACTACTCTTCCACAGCCCCTTAGCTTCCAATCGTACACATCAGCAAAGTCCACCATTAGAAGAGGAATCAAAGCGAAGATAAAAGAGCAGAAAATACAAGCCGGTGCTGGAAAATTTTGGGCCCACCTAATAGAGTCACCAATCCCTCGCAACTTGCCGAGACCCATTAGTGTAGCCGTGTTCAGAACAACTACGGGGCATGACTATCTGGCCTCCCATCTACATCGCATCGGCGTCCGCGAAAATGACAACTGTCCACTATGCAATCAGCCCCAGATGGAGGCTGCTCACCTGCCAGTGTGCCCAGCCCTGATAACAGACCCACCCGAGGAGGATGAAGATCGCCTACGAGAAGCGGCTCGTCTATCAGCGCGCCACCTAATGGCTAACATGCCAAGGGTGGGCGTTGGCTAGTAAGTAAGTAAGTAGGTTTGAACATACATATGATCATATAGATTAACGAAAACGGAGTATGGAGATCTGGCTCCAACCATGAATTCTAGCAAGTATTTAAAGAGACACCGATCTCAGAATTCGTTAAACTTTAGATATTTCAATGTGCTGGTCATGTAGTGAGAATGGAGACCGAAAATTTGCCGAAAAGAGCGTTAGATAATAAAGTAGAGGGCGCAAGACCAAAGGAAAGACCACTGAAAAGATGAGAGGATGAAGTGGCAGCGGGCGCGAAAATTTGCTATCGGCTGAAATATCACATTAGATGGTAGTGGTCCAATTTTAAAGACTTTGGTATCCGCTGATAAACTACAGTCATTTCATTAAAGAGGAATTAAATCACAGCTGGCAGCTATCGGTTGTTGAGTAGATTATCAGGAATCAAATTTAACAAAGCAGCAGAAAGATTTGAAGTGCTCCATGAGCTGAAACTTGGGTTCTTATAACCGATATAATAATTAGCCACGTAGATGAGAATAATACGAAGAAAAGTTTTCAGGGTTTATGTAAAAGAGTACAGCACATAAGAAGTCACAATTAGCGGGATATGATATTTGATATAGGTATGGAGGACCTGAAATCGAAGATAAGGGCAGTTAGGATAAAACAGGAAGAACAAATGGAAATAATGCCACAAGAATGATCAGTGAAAAGAGTCTACTAAAAATATATCTGCAGAAAGGATATATGAAGGAAGACCCCTTCTTCCCTGGAATAAGTGAATATTCCAAACAAAACTAAACAACAAACCTTTAAGACAATAGTGGAAAGCTTTTCCCTGTATGGCTCAGAGACGTGGGTGACAAAATATCTTCTTTTTTTTAACTGGCTTTACAACTCGGGGTGAGTCTTCACCGCATTCTCTATAGCCTACCATCTTCTACGATCTTGCGCTTCCATTTCCCATGGTTGTATTTCAATCCTATATAAATTGGCTGCAACATCATCCTGACATCTTTTTCATCTATTGATCTTCACCATCAGTAGGAAAATCTAGCATTGAAGGTATATGGGAAATATATAAAAACGCGTACATGGAAGCAGGGAAAGAGATATTAGGGTGCAAGGAGAAAGCTGATCGACCATGGATAACGCTGGACACTAAAACAAAAATCAAGGAAAGGAGAGCAATCAAAACTGAATTGATCAAAACAACAAACCCGATAAAACAAAAAGAAATGCAGGAAAAATACACAGAAAAAAATAAAGAAATTAAAAAACAAGCCAGAACAGATAAAAGGCTGTATATGGAACAAATGGCAGAAAAAGCAGAGGAAGCAGCGATAATGCATGACACAAGGACACTTTACGCAATAACCAAAGAAATTAAAGGGGGGAAGAGCCAGCAAAGAACGAAACTAATGGGGAAAGAAGGAGAAACACTCACAAGTCAAAAAGAAATTGCCCAAAGATGGACACAATTCTTCGCAGAACTCTATGAAGAAGGAATTGAATCACAAATATAGATGGAAGACACTGAGAGAAACGAAACATTAATCATAAGAAACGACGAATTTACGAAGGACGAAATAAGGTATGCTATAAACCTTTTAAAAAACGACAAAGCGGCTGGTGATGGAATTCCCGCAGAACTGATAAAATCACACTTAAACTTCTCAGTGGATATGTACTACTTACTATTTAAAAAAATTTGGATCGAGGAAAAGATACCAAAAGATTGGGGTGAAGTAGTTATAATAAAGCTACCAAAGAAAGGAAATCTCACACTATGCGAAAACTGGAGACCAATCAATCTTCTCACTGTAGCTACCAAAATAATGGCCAGAATAATATTGGAGAGAATTAAAGATCCCATAAATGAAAAATTAAGAATTAACCAAATAGGATTCAGATCGAACAATTCCTGTATTGACCATATAAATACCCTAAGAATCATCCTGGAACAATCAGCAGAAATGAATCAGGAAGTTTATATCAACTTTGTAGACTTCAAAAAAGCGTTTGATTCAATAAATCGTAATATGATGTGAAGGATATTAAAACTCTATGGAATACCAGACAAATATATAAGAGTAATAAGGCTTTTCTACGACGAATGTTTTGCCAGAGTTGAACATGAAGGGGAACTATCCCAACAAATAAGCATCAAAAAAGGAGTAAGACAGGGCTGTGTCTTGTCACCGACATTGTTTATAATAGTCATAGATTGGATAATGAAACAAACTGAAGATAAAAAACAGGTATACAATGGTCACCATTTACAAAACTAGAGGATCTAGAGTTCGCTGACGACATATGTCTCATAACATCAAACAGACAACACATGCAAAACAAAATCACCAGATTGAACAACATAGCAAAAACAACCGGCTTAAAAATAAATCCGAAAAAAAACGAAAATACTATCAAATGGGGAAACGAACGGAAACAATATATATTTGGAAGGGAAACAAATAAAAGAAGTAAAAGATTTCTGTTATTTGGGCAGTCTGCTAAACACAACAGGAAGCACAGAAAAGGACATAACACAAAGAATAAGCTTCGCACAAAACGCTTTCAACTCTTTGCGCAAGATATGGGCCTCGACAAACATCAGCAGAAGAACAAAGTTACGATTATTTGAAACTAATGTAAAGTCTGTCCTGTTATATGGAGCAGAAACATGGAAACACCATAAAAAATTCTTTCAGAAAATACAATCCTTCATTAACAGGTGCCTACGTATTATACTGAGAATATTTTGGCCAAACAAAATTACTAATGACGAATTGTGGAGAATAACAAATAAACAAAGGATAGAACATACAATAAAAAAACGGAAATGGAAGTGGATAGGACACACCTTACGAAAACCAGCAACAAATATTGCTAGACAAGCTCTGCATTACAATGCTCAAGGCAACAGAAGAATGGGTAGACCATGTTATACGTGGAAAAGAACAATAGAGGAAGAACTCAAAGAAAATAATTTAACATGGAACGATGCAAAAAAGATAGCAAAAAACAGAAGAGAATGGAGAAAACTAGTAAACAAAATTGGACGGAACTCAACAGATGATGCGTGGGACTAGCAACCTCACCATCATTCCTCATGCTACTTGAAACACCGCAAGATGCCCTTTGCTCCACTTGGAGATGTATGATATATGATGATGATGATGATCTTCACCATCTGACCTCTTAAAAGATACTGTCTTTAACACTCTCTCTTCCTCTAACCTTACCACATGACCTATTTATCTTATCCGGTTAGCTTTTATGTCTGACGATGTTTTCGGTACCATACAGAGTCCCCAATTTAGTATTATGGCTAAATTAGCAATATTCTCCACTTTCCTGTTACTTCATCTCTTTGAGGACCAAACATCATACTGAGACCTTTCCTTATTTCCAACAGCATATTTATTTTCCGCTGATATAAAGTCCATGTTTCGCTTCAATATGTAAAAATTGGGCGAATAATTGACATGTACAGTCAAGTTTCAAGTAGATGCTTGGATTAGTGCAATAGTAATTTTTTATTGGGACCAGTTTTTAAATGAAAACAATATGTCATGTTATATATTTTTTATCGAGTTTATATTCCATTGAACAACATTCTTTTTTATTTGGCGCTAATTGTCACTTTTTTACTGGTTCGCTCTGAATTGATATATATTAATTACAGTTAGGCCTGGATCCCGCGTACCAAAAAAAGTTGATTAATAGCAAGCTGAAAATTTGTTAATAGCTTAACGGTGTCTAGTCAGACAAACTTTGATGTACGGGAACACTGGAAAAGGGGAAGTTTTAATTGTGGAACAGGTTAAAAATTTGGAACGTCAGACTACGAAAACGTCCCATGTATTTTGTCGGACAGAACTTCCAATTGACTTGTTACCCTTTCAAGTCAAGTCAAGTCAAGTCAAATTTATTCATCACATGCGACATTGTACAAAGTACATGTATGAGACAAGTCAAAGTTTATACAAAAAGTATATAAATTGTAAATACAAAAAGTATATACAAAAGTATATAAATTAATAAATAAGACAAAACATACTTAAAAGTTATTTTTAGAATATGGCTCTAGCTCACAAATGTATTGATGTACACACCTCCGAAAGTTTGGCTGATGTAAATTCATTCGTATATCTATTGGCAATTTGTTAAAGAAACTTATGGCTGCATAATGTGTGCTACCTTCCAACAAAACAGAACGATGTTGTGGAAGCATAAAGTGATGGTCTCTGAATCTTGTTGAATAAACATGGTTAAACTGAAATTTATTAAATTCATAAATTTTGCAATGTAAATACATTATACACGAAAATATATACAGACCAGGAATTGTAAGAATATTGTTTTGTCTAAAGATGCCTCTACAAGAATCTCTAAATTTCATTTTATACATTATTCTAAGAGCTCTTTTCTGAAGTTCATTAAACTCTAATGCAAAAATCAGACTGCCACCTATCACCTGTCATAATTCCTGTCAGAACATTTGACATGTTCTACGTGTCGGACTTATTAAAATGCCCAGTTGGTGATAAATACCAGTCTAATTTTTGCATGAGAATTTAATGAAAGGGTAACAAATCAATTGGAAGTTCTATCCGACAAAATACATGGGTCGTTTCCAAATTTTTAACCTGTTCCACAATTAAAACTTCCCCTGTTCCAATGTTCCCATACATCAAAGTTTGTCCGAGTAGACACCGTTAAGCTATTAACAAATTTTCAGCTTGCTATTAATCAACTTTTTTTTCGTACGCGGGATCCAGGACTAACTTTATTCGCAGTTAAATTGCGTTAAATGAGGACGCATGCATTATATCATCAATACCAAGTATGTATTTTGAAAAATGAAATTATTATTTTGTAACGCAATATATCGACCCAACTCAGGCGCCATTAGACCTACATTACCTACAATTCCAAATTAATAACATAATGCAGTTTTAATTATGCTCTAATTAAATTAATTACAATTAGTTGATCATTAGGTGTGTGTTCTAGAATGCTGTATTCACTGGGGAAGTGTTGACATAACTTGTAGGCGAGCCCCCTTTGATTTTCATTAGTGAGCTTTTGAATTAAAATCTCAAACTGGCGAATGATAATATTGATGATGATAATATTCTTTTCAGAATTTTATATGTCGCTTAATATTTGGCATTCCAATGCTTCGTAATTGTAAAATGAGGCTTTTATTACTTGACCACTATAAAATGCTTTTTGAAGAATAATATTATAGTTTTCGAAAAGATTACGCCGCATACCTATCAGTGTCTAGAGAGAGATAATAAAAACTATTAGAAAAGTTAAAACACGTTGTTTAAAGAACAGTGTAAAGAAATCTTTTGAAGCTGTAAGTAGTGTAAATAAAAGCTAAAAACACATCTTTGACGAATTGGCCAACTTATGAACAATATTGGATATGCAGACGATATAGTATGCTGCTGGCAGATAGTGCGTAGTGGCTTCTTAGGATGATGGATGTTGTAGAAACATGTAACAAATACACCATTAAACTAAATTATAAGAAGACAAAAGTAATGAGCATTAGTAAAAACGCCAACACAAAGACCCAAATTACGATAAGCGATACACCGTTAGAAAGAGGGGATAAAATATGCTATTTGGGCTGCAAGGATACCTACTTGGGATCTTAGCTACGAAATAAAAACTCGTATTGAAAAAGCCAGAAACTCTTTTAACAGTCTTAGGAAGATTCTTTGCAACGTTTCTAAATACCAATATACGCATAAGAATTGTTAGATGTTACGTCTTACGTCTTTAGTGTCCTCTACGGAGTAGAGAACTGGAGCCTTACAGAAGATGCCATGGAACGAATAGAGGCATTTGAAATGTGGAAGTGGACTGGTCTAACGTCAACTGATATATTTAACTGAGCTGCTGTGAATAGAATAAGATAGGTTAATGTGGTCGCCAACATTTCTAGAAGATAGACACCTTTAGAAGAAGTAAAGAAATCAAATCAAATTTTGTTTGGTATACTCAACATTTGTGGCCTGGCGTACTTTCCTGAAAATTAAATTAATTAATTAAATTCTATCTCGCACATTAGATGTATATTTAAGCTAATCTTAGGATTCCTAAAAGGTTTATATAAATAATTGCTAAACTAAATGTTGCTGCCGTATTAGATTGAACGGTGGAGGACTCAACACCGGCAGTGGTATTGAAGGAAGTGATGTTGGAGAGAGCACTGAGGCCTGCTACGTTTCTCGTTGCGGCCATGATGTCGTATGTTGTGCTGGAATTGAGCTTCGTCAATGTATAAGTATCTGAAAAAGGATAAAGATTTGTAATTTCCTTAAATAATAATTCATTCAACTATATCATATACAGGGTGTCCCGGAAAATAGTGCGTTCCTTAAAGGTGTAGGTAAAGGGCACCATGTAGAACAAAAAACTCTTATAACATTTTTTTCTAAATGCAACCGTTTGACCAAAAAATTAAAATACATTCTGGTATGCAAATTAAAATGTGTCAACTATGTGAGGTACGAAAATTTAAACGTAGACAGTCCCATGTAAACAGATAGTACCAGATAGTTTGAAAGAATCCTGTTTAGTGTCAATGCCGAAAATGTTTTCGAATCGTGAATGCATTATCTATTATGTTATTATGTTGATTATATATGGCAGATCACTAAATGGAGAGGCATACTATAATCATTTCTTTCAAATTGTTTGCCTGTATTTCTCGTCTGAATGCATGTGTTCGTGAAAGTGGGTTACTTTGCATATTTATTAGGTATGATAATTATTTTCAAGTAAGTACAACTTAATTATTTTAGTTCACAAGTAGACAAATTACTGATACATTATCTGGTATATTTAAGTTCCACTTAGTCCAGAAAGCCACTGCGCATCCGCTAGTGAAAATATTCTAATTCGGATTTTTTGCACAATCTTACTTAAAAGGGACTCCTTTTAACAAATTTGCATGTTGCCAAAACCAAAAGATGGTCAAAAATTTTTTAAACGTTTTTTTTTTGTTTTTTCCTAAAATTATTTTTTTTTGCATGGAAAAAAGTTATTTTAGGGTTTTTGGATCATTCCAAACAGAAAAGGTGTTTAGTGACTTTTCTCTAAAATTGATAGTTTTTGACATATAAGCGATTAAAAATTGAAAAATTGCGAAATCGGCCATTTTTAGCCCTCAAAAACTATGTGAAAAACTGAAAATTTGAATGTTGCCAAGGTAGGTAGATATTCTTTAAACATCGATTGATGAAATCCCGAAGAGTTTTTTGCAATATAATATTCAGAACTCCTTTGTTTTTTAATTGTTAATCAAGCGTGCGCGACACTATTTTCCACCGACAGTATGGTGCAAATGAAAGGAATAAATTCGTTATTTCGTAAACCGGCGACTTTAAGGAAAAATACGGAAACAAGTCTATTGTTATTTTTAAGTTATGATATTGTGGCATATATGGTATACTAGTGACGTCATCCATCTGGACGTGATGGCGTAATCGATGATTTTTTTAAATGAGAATAGGGGTCGTGTGCTAGCTCATTTGAAAGATTCTTCAATTCTCTATTCAGTAATATAATCATTTACATAATTATTTATACAGAGTGTCCAAAAATTTTTATTAAATTAAATTATTTGACAAAAAAGAAGTAGAAGGACATCCTGTATAAATAATTATGTAAATAATTACATTACTAAATAGAGAATTGAAGAACCTTTCAAATGAGCTACCACACGATCCCTATTCTCATTTAAAAAAATCATCGATTACGTCATCACGCCCAGACGGATGACGTCACTAGTATACCATATATGCCACAATATCATAACTTAAAAATAAAAATCGACCTATTTCGGGATTTTTCCTTAAAGGCGCCGGTTTACGAAATAACGAATTTATTCCTTTCATTTGCACCATACTGTCGGTGGAAAATAGTGTCGCGCACGCTTGATTAGCAATTAAAAACAAAGGAGTTTTGAATATTGTATTGCAAAAAACTCTTCGGGATTTCATCAATCGATGTTTAAATAATAACTAGCTACCTTGGCAACATTCAAATTTTTAGTTTTTCACATAGTTTTTGAGGGTTAAAAATGGCCGATTTCACAATTTTTCAATGTTTAATCGCTTATATGTCAAAAACTATCAATTTTAGAAAAAAGTCACTAAAAACCTTTTCTGTTTGGAATGATCCAAAAAACCTAAAAAAAACTTTTTTCCATGCAAAAAAAATAATTTTAGGAAAAAAACAAAAAAAAACGTCTAAAAAATTTTTGACCACCTTTTGGTCCTGGCAACATGCAAATTTGTTAAAAGGAGTCCTTTTTAAGTAAGATTGTGCAAACAATCCGAATTAGAATATTTTTCCTAGCGGATGCGCAGTGGCTTTCTGGACTAACTGTAAACTCCAACGTAATTCAGTTAAAGCTCTCAGCATTCAACACATTTAAAGCTTACTAAATACATAATACTAGTTCAGATACGTAAAGGATGTGTTTTTATGTTAAAAGATGTATAATTCGTTGTATAAGATGTATAAAAATATCCAATAGGTATTTCAATACATTTAACAAAAAATAATTTTAGTAAAATAGTAAATCCATAAGTACTATTAGGTTGGATTATTTTATACTGTAAATCACAAACGAGTTCTTCTGTTATTATTTCGTAGTGCCTACGATGTTGCCAGATGAATAAGATTTCTGAACATGAAATATAAGTACAAATATGGAAATCAATGTAATTTTTTTTAAACGGTTAACTTTAGAAAAAAATGGTATAAGACTTTTTTGTTCTAAATTGTGTATTCTATCCATACCTTAAAGGAACGCACTATTTTTCTGGACACCCTGTATACAGCATGAGTACCTACTATACTTGTGAGAATTTCAAATCAAATATGGAAGACAACTGGATGGTTAGGTATGTGGCGTTGGGGCTGTAGAAGTAACCTCCGGGGATGTAGACCAGGGGGTGATGTACAAGAATTATAACTGTAGAAGAAGTAGACCCCTGGCGTCAGAGGGGTCTTGTAGGGGTAAAAATGGTGAGAAGTAGAAAAATACGGGTTCGATGAAATGAATAAAGAATTTGCTTGCAGAGTTGGATGACTAGATCGCGTTGAGGCCTCTGTAGATGTACAGAAAAGCCTCCCCTGGCGTCAGAGGGGTGAGAGTGTTGGAGAGAGGTTGAAATGAAAAATAAGAAGATAGCGGTGAAAAGGTGAGTAAAAAACGTAAGGCGTTAAGTATATATTTTGTAACAAATTATGATAAATGGGGAGATTAGACAATGAGTTGTATTAAATACAATTTTATTTTATTCATATAAACAAATGTTTTGCAATTTACCAGAAACCAGATGGGCCTGTAATATAATACGTTAATGCATAGGCACTTCTAGATTTCTTGTATATCTACAGAGGCCCCTACGCCACCTAGCCATCCAACTCTGCCAGCAAATTCTTTAGTAATTTCAAGGAACACGTATTTTTCTACTTCTCACCATTTTCACCTCTACAAGACCCATTTGACGTCAGGGGTCTACTTCTTCTATACTTATACCTCTTGTGTACATCACCCCCTACATTCCGAGGATAGGTCTGCTCGTCGTTTTTGCAACGTTGTATTATTCGAATATTCATTTCTACAGAATTATGTAGGTACTTAATACTGTTACATGCTATATAATGTAACAACTTCTTTGTTTTACATTTTCCTAATTTTCTATCGATTATTGTCTCTTACTGTGTTTAATAATTTATATTAATATACATAAATAACCTTTATTTCTACGGTGCATCCAACCGATTTAAAGTAAGAGTACCTTCTAGTCCTACAATGTCGCATTATGCGTTAAAATAGCCATTGCCCTACCCAAAACGAACGCCTATGACCGATACTAGAAATGGGGAACTTGCACATTTTTTTATTACATAATAATGTTCAGTTTTGTTTTAGATTTAGTTTTAGTTTTAAAAATTAGATTTCCATAATTTCACGCTTCAAAAACTCATAATAACTTAGATATAACAAATTTAAAATCTTCTGTAATTTAAAATAGTTCATACGGCCCGTGGGGTCACATAGTTTTACTAGATTGGTCATACGGCCCGTGCCGTCACATAGTTTTACTAGATTGTTATGTTTATGGTTATATTTAGGTAATATATCCTTCTTATCCTTCCTTCTTTAGTTCATTGGCCTCCATCTACTAGGGTATTTGGCCAGCTTATCGTCGTGGAATAAGGGAAAAATATTTATATTCTAATGACATTTATCGTATGTCATTGTAATCATGCCCCGCTAACTCTAATAAAAAACATGTAATCGTTGTTATTTTCCTTCCGTTTAGTCAGAGGCGCTGATGTCGGCATTGTGATTGGTGGAACATGACTTTTGACAAATCCTGCGCTATCTGTGAATCTGTAATCTGTGTTCGTGTTCGTTCGTTCGTTGTCGTTCACTTATTTTATATGGTCGGTTATGTGATGTGTTTGGTGTTTGTGTTTAGTTTGTGTCACCATAAAAAGCTGATATTCAGTCGTGTTTTTGATATTTTTGTTATTTCATAATCGAGTACCTTTTTAAAGGTAAGTTTTTCTGATTGTAGGTACTGTTTATCCAACAGTTTGTTTTAAAATACACATTTTATTTCGCGTTTTGTTGTTGGGTCTAATGGCCGAACAGCTGTTGTGTGCAGCCGATAAATTCAACAAGTAAACATATATTTAATCGAAATTAAATACTCATAATTCTATGTAAAATGTCACATTATTGTATAAATAAATAATTAAGAAACAAAAGTTGTTTGTGTTTTACCTTTATTGTCCACTTGAATAAAATAATATTAAATATTGGAAGTACCGTATGGAGGCTATGGTGTACCTAGCGTGGAGGCTAGATAACGCTACCCTTCCTATCCAATCAACAGCAAGAACGTTTAAAATTTCACACCTATCATGTCGAAGCTACAGACCACTTATGTGGAGGCCAGATTTGTAGTATCTTTCCAATTTTCCAGGTGCTGAAATACGTGACATATTTTTTGAAGGGTAAGATCGCATTCTACCAAATCACACAACACTTTTTTCTATGATTGTAATAATATATACCAGTTAGAAACTGTCTTTCAGTCCTTTTCCTAGACGAAGAGAAGGTAAATGCGTGGCCTAAGTGTCCTATATTTGCTTTCTCCTATTTTCGTCGTCTCTATGATTATATATTGTAAAATCCGGAGATACGGGATGCAGCCAGAAAGCGATTTATTAGCGAAAAGTCTTAGATTTAAAATATTGTTTATTATATTTTTATTTCAATTATTCTAATTGTTTAAAAAGTAGTAAACTTTGTATCTAGGGCTTTTCGTTGTTTTCCTCGTAATACGAGAGATGTCGCTAGATTGCGTCTCAAAAGGTGGAATCATTGTATCGCGATGGTTTCCCTTAAATAGGCAGATTGTTTATATCCCTTTCAGAGTTGTGACTGCATAGCTTCACTGAGGAGGCATGAGGATGCTGAAATAGCTATATGGAGATGGTGGTCCAACTCTGAATCGAATATAAACAAAAACTGCCTTTATCTTTTCCTTTTTTACTCAGTTTTGAGTATTTAGAAACTGTCTTTCGGTCCTTTTCCTAGACGAAGAGACGGTAAATGCGTGGCCTAAGTGTCCTCTATTTGCTTTCTCCTATTTTCGTCGTCTCTGTGATTATATATTGTAAAATCCGGAGATACGGGATGCAGCCAGAAAGCGGTTTATTAACGAAAAGTCTTAGATTTAAAATATTTTTTATTATAAAGCGGTTTATTAACGAAAAGTTTTAGATTTAAAATATTGTTTATTATATTTTTATTTCAATTATTCTAATTGTTTAAAAAGTAGTAAACTTTGTATGTAGGGCTTTTCGTTGTTTTCCTCGTAATACCAGAGATGTCGCTAGATTGCGTCTCAAAAGGTGGAATCATTGTATCGCGATCGTTTCCCTTCAATAGGTAGATTGTTTATATCCCTTTCAGAGTTGTGACTGCATAACTTTACTGAGGAGGCATGAGGATGCTGAAATAGCTATATGGAGATGGTGGTCCAACTCTGAATCGAATATAAACAAAAACTGCCTTTATCTTTTATCATATACCAGTTTGTTGAGATTGGAGTTTGATACAGTTTTTGAAGGAAAGGAAAGAAGATTTACTATGGAAAATAAAACCAATTTGGAAAAGTACAAGAAGTTTTCTATGAATAGTTCAAACGATCAAAACACTTGTAATGTCACATAACTGTATTTTCTCCTGACGTTTATAATAATGTCTAATTTAAAATTATATACAATTTTGTTTACTTTCTCGGTGCAAAATGTAAACATATAATCATATCGCCGGTCCGGAATAAGAATGACGTAACTGCAAATTTTATCAATTCCTGTTAATTGCGTAATTAACTTCTAAAATACTGTATACAGATGATACAAAAGCGACAGAACTGTAACTGTGTGCTGAGCCACGTCGTTATTGAAATAAGCACCCTTTTAGACCTTGCTTCAGATGAAGAATGACGCAACTGTAAATAAGGTTGAAAATGGGGTGACTAAATTAAGATAATGAAATTTGGACCAATAGGGATGAAAATAAGAGCCATCGCTGTAAGAATAAACGGCATAATAAATATTTAAAAATAGTTTTTTTGTACAGAAAAATTTTAAGATCAAGAATGACACAACTGTAGACAGTGCTGAAAATGGGGAGATTAAATTGAGATAGTAAAATTCGAACCAATGGGGATGAAACTAAAAGCCATCATTGTAAGAATAAACGCCATACCGATGTTCCGGACGGTTACTGTTTATTTAATCACTATTTTAAATATTGAAAAAAATTTAGATAAAGAATGACGCAACTGTAGAAAGGGTTGAAATGGAGGGATTAAATTAATTTAAAGAAATTCGAACCATTAAAGATAAAAATATAAGCCAGCGTTGTAACAACAAACGTCATACCGATGCTCCTGAACGATTACTCCTAATTTAATCCCTATTTTAAATATTTAAAAATCGTTTTTTTTTGCTCTCCTGAGAAATGTGGCTTTTTGTAGTTAGGTCATTCTTATTCCGGACGGGCAATATGACGTCACGACGCGTTTTAGGCTAGTTGCTTTAATTTGAATTTAGAATCGTCTTTATGGGCCAAACGGAAAACAAAAACAACTTTTTTATTTTTTATACATGTTTTAAATTATGCTCTGTTGTGATTTATAACATTTTTTTCGAATTTAAAATTTTATGTAACTTCCCTCTTATAAAATCGATTTATCCGTCGAAGATAAACAGGCATACCACTTTTCGTTTTTCTAAATAGAAGCGTCCGGGAGGTATTAAAAAAAAACTAAGTACCTACAAGGCGCCATCTTCAAAAAACTCCAGCTCCCTTAGGAAGCATTTTTGGACTAGGTGATTTGGGTTAAATTGTTTTAAAATTATCTGGGGAATCTCCGGACTTTTTTTCTCAGGAGAGTTTCTGGACACCCTGTATATTATTATTGTCAATTAATGTAAATAAACATCATGAGTCACGAAGAGTTCATGTTCTTTTCACCCCCGATATGTTTCTTTTATTTACATGACAAACAAAAGGAAACAAATCTCACCGTTTTTAATCTATAAACATGTGCTTAAGATATAAATTGGATTCTTTCTTTCTTATATGAAACAATCCACTTACGTATTGAATCTCTTCGTATTATGTTTCAATACAACATCCGTTTTGCTTCAACCATATGTCCCAATTCTCAGCGAGAATTCAAATAAGACAAACAACATGTGCGGTTACTGGTTAGGATTGTCTTGCCTTTAGTATTTAATTATTCTGGCATGATTGTATTGGATATTAGACCAGGGTAATAAGCTAGAAATAGACCATGTTCGGGACACTCAAAGATCCAGGTAGCTGACTACTTTTTTAGTTATATTGTACACTTATAGGATGAAAACCCACCTGTTTCCTGCCTAGAGTTCGCGTCCGTTTTTTAATTATTAAGAATTTAGTGCAAAAATCGCGATTTTTTCGATTTTGTGCACCCCTTTCAAAAGCTAAATAGTTGACATAAAATTACAAAATTAAATTTTTTATAACATTAAAAAACCTTCAAACTGCCGATTTTTGAAAGTTAAAAAGTTAATTTGTTACTACGCAAATTGCAAAATAAGTGAAAATCGTTATTTGTTAATAACTTTTACTAAAACTTCCTTAGAACTTTAGTGTTTCATCCAAAGTTGGGTATTGGGGTACTTAACAAACCCTCAAAATTTGAGACCGATTTATTAATTAGTTTAAGAGTTATTCTAATTGTTTATCCAAGAGACCTTTATTTTGCAATAACATAAGACAGAAAATAATGAAGATAGGGCAATTCTGAGTATGCCAAATGAAAGCAGAAAACTGATTCTATCAAAATGTACTAAAAAACGATAAAAAGATTATCTAATATAGTCAAAAATTCTAATGCCAAATTTGTGAAATTTTGTAGTTTAAAAACATTTAGAATAACTTCAAACATATTGTCTGTACAAAAAATCATTTTACATATTAGAAAAGCTGGTATTTTACACTAAATTTTAAAAATGTAGTTTAACTGGTGACTAGTCGTGGTAAGTGAAGGGAGAGCTGGGAGTCGACAAATGCACGAGTTCAAAAACTAAAAAAAGCAACTTAAAACTACTATCATTTTCTATATCTCGGGATCTACTGAATATATTTTAATCGTTCTTTTTTAATTTGTATGTAATTTTTCTGTACATTACAAATATGTAATTTGTCTAGACATTAATTAATAAACAGTTTAATTTGTTTAAACAATTTTTGTAAAAATAATTTTTTTCCAAAAATCCATGATTTTAATCATACTATCCCTATTAATCATAGAAAAAGTTAAGAGGAAACAGTAGCGATCAACAGGTAGCAAAAACGCGTTCCAAGATTGCGGCTGTAATTTTGAATATTTTTTCGAGATATTTGGCACACGTATTCGTAATATAATAAATAATGGCGGTACAGAGCCCAATATGAAAAATATATTAATATGTGGAAATTACTCTGTAATTAAATACAATATTAAAAAAACGAGCCTGTACCGTCATTAAGAAGAACAAAAAAATACACTTTCTTCAAATAAACTTTTTTATCCGATGCCTAGATTTTGTGTCATTTTGGAACTACTAAAATTTTTTATTTCATTAGTAGTTCCAAAATGACACAAAATCTAGGCATCGGATAAATAAGTTTATTTGAAGAAAGTGTATTTTTTTGTTCTTCTTAATGGCGGCACAGGCTCCTTTTTTTAATATTGTATTTAATTACAGAGTAATTTCCACATAATAATATATTTTTCAAATTGGGCTCTGTACCGCCATTCTTTATTATATTACGAATACGTGTGCCAAATATCTCGAAAAAATATTCAAAATTACAGCTGCAAACTTGGAACGCGTTTTCGCTACCTGTTGATCGCTACTGTTTCACCTTAAGGTATACTTTAATAAATAAATTATCTTCAATAAATAATTATCTAATAAAAATCATTTATTTATTAAATTGTACTTTAACTTTTTCTGCGATCATTAATGATACTGTGATTAAAAAAATAATTTTTTGTAAAAAAAATATTTTTTCAAGAATTGTTTAAACAAATTAGACTGTTTATTAATTAATAAACTTATAAACAAATTGCATATTTGTAATGTACGTAAAAATTACATACCAATTAAAAAAAGAAAGATCAAAATCCATTGGGTTGATCCGGAGATACAGCAAATTACATTCGTTTGAAATTGCTTTTTCGGTATTTTAACTCGCTGGATTTGTAGGTTCCCCCTAGTAATCGTTTGCACTACATTTTTGAAAAATCGTAGAGGGTGCTGTGAAGGTAAAATGTTTGTGCAAATTTTTTAAGAAAAAATACAAATCCGCTTTTTTAAAATGGCATTAATGAGATTCCTTAATTATTATAAACAAATTAGCTGTGAATTAAAAAAAACATATGGCTAACTTTGTCCCAAATGAGCCCAAGCTAAATTTTTTTAATTGAGAATTCGTGTTAAAATACTATCTTTTCGAATATATAAAAAGATTGTTTCTACGGACAACAATTTTAAAGTTATTCTAAATGTTTATAAACTACAAAATTTTAAAAATTTGGCATTAGAATTTTTGACTATGTTAATCATTTTTTATCTTTTTTTAATACATTTTGATACCATCACTCTTCTACTTTTATTTGGAATACTCAGAATTGCTCTATCTTCATTATTTTCTATCTTATCCTATTGCAAAATAAAGGTCTCTGGGAAAAACAAATAGAATAACTCTTAAACTAATTAATGGATCAGTCTCAAATTTTGAGGGTTTGTTAAGTACCTCAATATCCAACATTGGGTGAAACACTAAAGTTTTAAGGTAGTTTTAGTAAAATTTATTAACAAATAACGATTTTCACTTATTTTGCAGTTTGCGTAGCAACAAATTAACTTTGTAAGTTTCAAAAATCGGCATTTTGAAGGTTTTCTAATGTTCTAAAATACTGAAATTTGTAATTTTATATCAACTATTTACTTTTTGAATGGAGTGCAAAAATCTAAAAAATCGCGATTTTTGCACTAAATTGTTAATAATTAAAAAACGGACGCGAACTCTAGGCAGGAAACAGGTAGGTTTTCTTCCTATAGGTCTACAATATCTAAAAAAGTAGTCAGCTACCTGGATCTTTGAGTGTCCCGAGAAAATCCTTATTACCCTGGACTATATCGGGAATAATTCGGGAACTATGAAAGAACGATTAATGATTTGTAAACTTTCTTGTTGTTGAAATTCTCATAAATACTATATTCGCTCTGTGCATGACACCTAGTGTTGTCACCTGACATTTTTGGCGACTACAATAATTTGAAGTTACGCATATGATAAATACATCTTGTGAAATTACAAATTATTAATAATTAAATTTTTAACGATACTTTTATAATATACCGGGTGTTCACCTATATTTTCCCACATTTTAATTGCCTATAACTTCTAAACGGCTCAAGATAGAAATATGTGGTTTTCGCTGAAATGTTTTATTTTAGTAAAAGTTTTGTCTGAATGGATTCAGTTTTTTTTATATCGCTTTTAATTACGAAACAAAAATGGCGGATTTTTGAAACAAACTTTGTTGACTTTTTTTTAATGGAACATCCAGTATATTTTTTGTAAATTGAAAGAACGGTCATTCACCTATCCAGCGATATAACGTTTTTTTAAATCGGTTGTCAAATGACTGAATAATTATTTTTAAAATGCGGGGTGCAACGTGTATATCACATAACTAAATAACATAACTAAGCAACTTGATATTATGTTATGTGATTTCCACATTGCACCTCATCATCATTCTCTTTGCCTTATCCCTATGCGGGGTCGGCTTTCCTAATTGCATTTCTCCACACAATTCTATCTTCGGTCATATCAATGTCAATCCCCTTTACCAACATGTCCTGCCTTATCGTCTCCCCCTAGGTCTTCTTTGGTCTTCCTCTCCTACTCCTTTCAGGAATCTGCACTTCAGCTATTCTTCGTATTGGGTGATTAACGTCTCGACGTTGAACATGACCAAACCATCTTAACCTATGCTTTCTCATTTTGGCATCAATTGGTGCCACACCTAGACTTCCCCTAATATACTCAATTCTAATTTTATCCTTCTTTGTCACTGCACTCATCCATCTAAGCATTCTCATTTCCGCCACATGCATTCGTTGTTCCTCTTTTTCTTCACTGCCCAACATTCAGTTCCGTACATCATAGCCGGTCTTACAGCTGTTTTATAGAATTTTTCCTTCAGCTTCATTGGAATTTTTCTGTCACACAACACACCACTCGCTTCTTTCCATTTCATCCATCCAGTCCTAATTCTACTGCATCCATCTCCAGCTACTTCTCCATTGCTCTGTACTAGCGATCCCAGGTACTTAAAACGATTGCTTTTTACAATCAGTTCACCATCCAAAGATACCATTTTATTTGTAGTAATTCCATCTTTAAATGAACATTCCAAATACTCTGCTTTTGTCGTACTAAGTTTTAGACCTTTTTCCTCCAGAGCTTGCCCCCACTGTTCCAGTTTTTGTTCTAAGTCTCTTTCACTATTTCCTACTAACACGACATCATCAGCATACATTAAGCACCATGGAATGTTACCCTGTAGTTTCGCTGTTATCTGGTCCAAAACTAATGAGAATAAATACGGACTAAGCACAGAGCCTTGGTGCAATCCTACTTTCACATGAAATTTATCAGTCTCTCCCACACCTGTCCTAACACTAGTCGTTACTCCCTCATACATATCCCTCACAATCTTTACATATTCACCAGGGACTCCTTTCTTATTGAGTGCCCACCACAGAATCTCTCAAGGAACTCTATCATATGCTTTCTCAAGATCAATGAATACCATATGAGCGTTTGTTTCTTTACTCCTGTATTTTTCCATCAACTGCCTTATAATGAAAATTGCATCTGTTGTTGATCTGCCCTGCATAAAGCCAAATTGATTCTCGGATATTTCGGTCTCTTCACGTATCCGTCTATCAATTACTCTTTCCCATATTTTCATGGTGTGGCTAAGCAGTTTTATAGCCCTGTAGTTTGTACATTGTTGTATAGCTCCCTTGTTTTTGTTAACAGGTACCAGTATACTGCTTCTCCCTTCGTCTGGCATTTGTCCAACTTCCATAATTCTATTAAATAGACCTGCTAGCCACCTTGTTAATGTCTCTCCCAACGCTCTCCATACTTCCCCAGGAATATCGTCTGGTCCTACCACTTTTCCTTTCTTTATTTTTGAAGCGCTTGAGCCACTTCCACGTTTGTTATTTTGGTGACCATTGCTGCTACTGTCTCCGTTGACTCTACAGGCTGTCTGACAAATACTTCATTTAATAAGCTGTCAAAGTACTTTCTCCATCTGTTTTTAACATCCCTTTCGTGAAATAGTATTTTATTATTTTCATCTCGGATACATCTAATCTGATTAAAATCTTTTGCTTTCTTTGCACTCTGTTTGGCTATTTTATAAATCTTCGTTTCGCCTTCCCTGGTATCAAGTTGATCGTATAGGTTTGAATACGCTTCTGCTTTGGCTTTTGCTACTGCTACTTTCGCTTCCTTTTTTGCCACCATATAGTTTTGAAGATCTGTGTCGGATCTGGTTTCTTGCCACTTTTTATATAATTTTCTCTTCTCTTTTATTTTTACTTGTACTTCGTTTGACCACCAACAAGTCTCTTTAGCCTCAAACTTTTTTCCTGACGTTTTCCCAAGTATTTCAATAGCAGTCTCTCTAATACTACTGGCCATTTTTCTCCAAATTGAATTAGGGCTTCCTTTCATGTTCCAACATATTTTTTCTACTATTCTTCTCCTGAATAGACCTTCTTTCTCATCTTTTAGCAGCCACCACTTGATTTTTTGTGGTCCTCTCCGATATTTTTGTTTAGTTTCGCTTTTTATTTCGATGTCCAGAACAAGCAGCTTATGTTATTGGCTTACTGTCTCACTAAATATTACCTTGCAGTCCTTGCATTCATGTATGTATTCTTTCCTTATCATGAATTTGTCATGAATGAAGTAGTCTATTTGGGATTGATGTTGTCCACTTTTGTAGGTAATCAGTTGAGTTTCTCTCTTTTTAAAGAATGTGTTAGCAATCGCCATATCCAATGCTGTTGCTAATTCAAGCATGTCATCTCCAGCTTCATTTCTAGTTCCAAAGCCTAACCCCCCATGTATTGCTTCGTATCCTGCCTTGGATTGGCCCACATGTGCATTGAAATCACCTCCTATTATAACTTTCTCCTCTGACGGGATATCACTCAGGGTGTCTCCTAATTGGTCAAAGAAATCTCTTCTTTCATTCTCACCCAGACCTGTTTGAGGAGCATACACACACACACACAACATTCAATACCTCTTTATCAATTACAAATTTCACTGACATCATTCTATCACTCGTTCTTACAACTTCCACTACGTTATCTTTCATTTCACTATCAGCAATTATACCAACTTCAATTCTAGTGTTACTACTCCCTGCATACCACAATTTGTAACCTTCACCTAGTTCTTTCGCCCTTTGGCCTTTCCACCTAGTTTCTTGAATGCATGCAGTTTGGACTCTCCTTCGTTTGAGCGCATCCACTAACTCCAGACTCTTACCTGTAAGACTACCAAGATTCCACGACCCTATCCTGATTTTTTCTAACCTGCAATGGTGTTCCCACTTCTCTCATTTTAAAAATTAATTGCTCAGTCATTTGACAACCGATTTTAAAAAACGTTATATCGCTGAATAGGTAAATGACTGTTCTTTCAATTCACAAAAAAAATATACTGGGTGTGTCAATAAAAAAGTCAACAACGTTTTTTTTTCAAAAATCCGCCATTTTTATTTAAAAGCGATATAAAGCGAATTAAGGGTAAAAACTACTATGTGGTTGTAATTAGGGGGTTGTTTCCGCTCACTTTCTCTATGAAGAAAATAGGAACCGACTTTCTTTTCATCATAAGTCACTCAATTTTGGATATAGGGACTTTTTTATTTTTGAAGATAGATTTTTTAAATACTTTAAATTAGTTTCTATAAGTTATCCTCGAATAATGCCTAGTTTTCCCGTGTTTTCACTTTGACACTCCAAAATTTAGCATTTGACGAAGAAGAGCTAACCTATAATAAAGAAGGTATAGCTCGGTTGCTAATAGTCCTAAAGCAAATTAAAAAAAAACATTTTGTTTATTTTTTCAAGGTACATTTTTGAAGTTATACTTCCTTAGGTGCGATTGAGAGTAAAATTGCATAATACTGCGCGCATTTACTGCGCAGACAGTATGGCGTTTAGTTGCTAAATCTTTCTAGTTATGTATAAATATATCAGTGCAAGAAAAGGTGTGAAAAGAATATATAATATTAGTGTTTTTAGTAAATATATTTATTATAATTTTTGTGTCTTTGGATTTGTCTTCCTCAGGAGTAAGATGAGTATTATTAAAACATTTTATTGTATATTTATTCACTTTGTCTGTTTGTTTCCGTGAATTGTCATTAGGTACGTCCGAACCGATACAGACACAGTCCTCGTAGCCTATTTGGTATAGCATTCGGCCAGAGATCGAGAGGTCTTGAGTTCGAATCCAGTACAATCCTATACTTCTTCTTTTATTTTTTTGAAAGCGGTAAGCACAAAATTAGTTTGGTGTTTAAAAAATATTAAAACAAACTGTTTAAAATATATTTATTTTTAAGAAATCATATAATAGAAGTATAACTTCTTACGTGCGTACAAAGTACACACACACGCATTCTTTTTTTTAATTAGAGTTGTTTTGATAAAACGAGTTTTGAGTTATTAGCAGAAAACTGATTATATTAAAAACATTGATTTTTTCGATGTAAAACTAACACCTTAGATAGTGAATAAATCGAAAACTATTATTAAATTTATCAAAACAAAGTATAGAACATTTTTTGCATAGAATTAATTTTTTTACCGATTTTTGTGGTCAGACTATAATAAAAAATTTCCACTCCCGAGATGGGCTGGTAACTACACCCATGGTAAAAGCGCCTTTCGGCAACATATATACATCTTGATTCTTGGATTTATTCTTAAATTTTCAAGCAAATCGATCTAATCTGTAAAAATTGCGACGTGAAAACCTTAGGACTATAATCTTTGTAACGCTATTAGACACTTAGAGAAATTAATACATTACCTAAAGTGATATTAAATTCTTGTTGTTGCCATTCCTCAGTCGAGCCTTCACTCTGCCAATCAGTCACTTTGTAAAATATATTTATCCAATGTGGTTCCATGTTATTCGCAATGGTATCTTCATCCGGTTCTGGAACATTTACTACCAACTCCAAAGAATCAGATCCAGCAGTTTTAAGTTCAATCCACTCAGGTGGAACTGGCCTTGTACCAATTTGAAGATCAAAGAATTTTTTTAGTTTGCCATATTTATTACTTGCCGTGCACTGGTACTTGTCTGGAGTTTCTTTAGTCATTTTTAGCTAAAAAAAAGTAAATAACAAATTCTATCTATGTATAAAAAAACGTCAACATAAAATTAGATGTGGTTTACTTGGTTTGTCAAATAATATACATATTGGTAAACCTGTAAGAATAGCATAATTCAAGATATTTCTTAATATTATTTACTAGCTATAATTTTTTTTTCACATAAAATATGTCAATTTTATCAAATATTTCAAAAATTTTAATATTTTCAATGAATGTGAAAATATTGCAGTCAGTGAGGATATTTGGCTCCGAATTGTATCCTACTGCATGGATTTTAATGAAATTTGGGGAATCAAAAGAGCTATGTTAAGAGTGCCCTTGAGGGAACATATACGAAATGAGGACGTGCGAAATAGGACGAAGGTGGAAGATGTAATTGGAAGAATTGCGCATATGAAATGGAACTGGGTAGGACACGTGGCACGGCAAAACAGCGAAAGGTGGACGAGAAATCTTGTAGGTACATTGGAGACCACGCTGGCACAGTCGTAATAGAGAGAGACCACAAAAACGATGGCTAGAAGACATCAAAGCAAAAATGGGGAGAAACTGGCACCAAATAGCACAAAAAAGAGAAGAATGGAGAACTCATGGGGAGGCTTTTGTCCAGGAGTGGATGCAAACCGGCTGAAGAAGAAGAAGAAAAGAAGAAGCTCTATTTCGACCACTCCGGCTGCGCCATCGTGCTCGAAAAATCGCGCGTGTTTTAAAGATCTCAATATTCACTTATACTTTAATATACCATTCTAAATTTATACATATAGACCTAGATCACGCGTACCAAAAAAAAGTCAATTAAGAGCAAGCTGAAAAATTGATAATAGTTTAACGGTGTAAGTCGGACAAACTTTGATGTATGGGAACATTGGAACAGGGGAAATTTTAATTGTGGAACAGTTTAAAAATTTGGAACGTCAGACTACGAGAACGTTCCATGTATTTTGTCGGACAGAATTTCCAATTGATTTGTTACCATTTCATTAAACTCTCATGCAAAAATCAGACTGGTGTTAGTGGAACACGAAGAACATGTCAAATGACAGGAATCATGTTGGTTAGTAATAGCAGTCTGATTTTTACAGATTTCTACAGTCAGTAATAGCAAAGGGTAACAAATCAATTGAATGTTCTCTCCAACAAAATACATGGGACGTTTTCGTAATCTGACGTTCGAAATTTTTAAACTGTTCCACAATTAAAACTTCCAGTGTTCCCGTACATCAAAGTTTGACTAGACGCCGTTAAGCTATTAACAAATTTTCAGCTTACTATTAATCAACTTTTTTTTGGTACGCGGGATCCAGGTCTAATACGGGAGAGCCTATTTTATGATAATAAGCATTTTTAGTAAAATATCACGTTAATATTATACATAAGACGAACCTGTAAAAGTGATTTGTGGCTGCCGACATTTAAGTAGCGTCCTATTTTATTCTGTCCTTTCGCACTTTTCCATTCAAATCGAGGGGCTGGTTCGGCTTCGACTTCACATGTAAGATTAACATTTTCCCCCAAAAATCCATAAACTACTTCGTCTTGTTCCCACAGAGAAGGTTGTTCTGTAAAAGTTAGAGCAAATTAATAGAAAATATTATATTAAAAAAATGTTCTTTTAGTTGAAGTACATCATCAATTGTACTAGAGGGTAGTGTAATACGTCAAGTATGGTGTAATATACATTGACTCAAAAATATTGACAATATCATTTTAAAGTCATGTACTTTAAATGGCATAATATACAAGAATAAAAAACCGCAGAGCTGATACGAATATTACTGGCGCAAAAATGTATTTTCAATTTAATGAAAAATAAAATTTTGGTTTTACTTTGAAATATTTTTCCATAATATTTTTTAAATTTGAAGTAAAGCGCGCCACAAAAGAGTAACTTTGATACAGTTTGCATTTTGAAGCTCTTTTATGGCGCGTTTTACTTCAAATTCAGTAAATATTATGGAAAATTCTTTCAAAATAAAAATACAATTTTATTTTCCATCAAAACGAAAATACATTTTTGTCCCAGAAATATCAACTATTTTATAGATGGAATATCGTATGCGCCACTACTTTTTTACGGCGTCTAGCGGTTTTTTATTCTTGTATAAGGAGTTTTTTAAAGTTATTTATAAATTAAATATATATGAACTTCAATGAAATGTTTCTCAATTATACGTTAAGCATTATAAATACCTTTGTCGCACTATCGCCCAAATGAGCTAGTGGTTACGATACTAAGCTTTTGATAGAGATCCAAGTTCATATCCCAGCCATCCCAATATTTACTTTTTTCAATATAATTGTGTCCATCGAATGTACACTAGATTTTGTTCTATTCGGAGTAGATTGAAAAAAAAATATTGGGATGACTGGAAAATGATCTCGGATTGCCCAATCAAATTTATCGTTGTAATCACCTTATAGACCATTTAGGCGATAAAGGTTAAATGGATTATCCTTTGGATGTCGATAACTTCTAAACGGCTGGACCGATTTAGATCACTAAACATGAGTTTGAAAGGTAGTTACAAGTAGTGTCTGATGCATCAAAGATCTAATATGACAATTGAAGTTATTATAGGATTTAGTGAGCTTAAAAAACCGTTTTTCCATTCAATATTACTGCAGAGATACATAGATAATTATTTGACACGAAGGCAGGCCTATATCTGTCAGAAAAAATAAATGTATAAACTTTTTGTTGTATTCGGACTTTTTACAGTGTAAGAAAGTAAAACAAGGTAAGCTCAAGTCGAAATTTAATGTAGATGTTTATCATTTTCCTATAGTGCAGCCGATATGTGAAACAATTGTGCATTTAATGATAGAAGCATATAATTTGGACCACATATTCTACACATATAAACGTTCAAATTTAGATGGGAGGCCATGTCAGATTTTGCCTTTTACAAAAATGGCGGGGATTCAAATTGGCGACTATACATATGTGACTAATAGCACGATAACTTTTGAACGAGACTTCAGATTTCAACCAAATTTGGTATATAGGTTCTTTTTTTGATGTATAAGATCGAGGTCTTGAACCAGAAGAATCGGTTTACCAGAAGTTGTGTTTTTCACCCTGTATGTATTAATTTTTCAAAAAGTTAATACCGCCATTGAAAAGGGCGTAAAAATATTTTTAAAAAAATATTTTTAAATTTTTGTTATGTTAATTACTATTTAATAAATGCAAAACGTATCTTCACATGTACCTATATGCGGCAGATTCGTCCAAATATTATAAGAATTATTGTGCATTTAATGGTAGAAGCATATAATTTTTACCACATATACTACACATATAAAGGTTCAAAATTAGATACGAGGCCATCTCAGTTTTTGTTCCTTTTACAAAAATGGCGGGCATTCAAAATGGCGACTATACATATGTGACTAATAGCACGATAACTTTTGAACCAGATGTCAGATTTGAACCAAATTTGGTATGTAGGCTGTTTTTTTGATGAATAATATCGAGGTCTTGAACCGGAAGAATCGGTGTAAAAGAATTTGTGTTTTTACTGTTTTTTATGTAAAAATATGTTGTTCCTTTTTCAATTCTTTTACCATGTATATATAAATTTTTCAAAAAGGTAATGCCGCCATTGAAAAGAGTGGAAATATATTTTTTAGGAAATATTTTTAACTTTTCAGTTGTGTTAATTACCATTTTATAAATGCATAACGTATGTTCACATATGTACCTATAGTCGGCAGATTCATTTTGAATGCCGGCCATTTTTGTAAAAGACTAAATCTGAGATGGCCTCATATCTAAATTTGAATCTTGGTATGTGTAGTATGTGTGGTCCAAATTATATGCTTCTACCATTAAATGCACAATAATTATTATATTATTATTTGCACGAATCTGCCGCACATAGGTACCTACATGTGAAGATACGTTATGCATTTATTAAATGGTAATTAATATAACTAAAGAGTTCAAAATATTTCCTAAAAAATATTTTTACGCTCTTTTCAACGGCGGTATTACCTTTTTGAAAAATTAGCATATACAGGGTGAAACAATTGAAAGAGAAACAACATATTTTTACAAAAAAAAAACAGTAAAAATACAAATTCTGTCATACCGATTCTTCCGGTTCGACACCTCAATATTATTCATCAAAAAAGAACCTATATACCAAATTTGGTTGAAATCTGTTATCTCGTTCAAAAGTTATCGTGCTATTAGTCACATATGTATAGTCGCCATTTTGAATGCCCGCCATTTTTGTAAAAGGAACAAAAACTGAGATGGCCTCGTATCTAATTTTGAACCTTTATATGTGTAGTATATGTGGTCCTAATTATATGCTTCTACCATTAAATGCACAATAATTCTTATAATATTTGCACGAATCTGCCGCATATAGGTACATGTGAAGATACGTTTTGCATTTATTAAATGGTAATTAACATAACTAAAAAGTTCAAAATATTTCCTAAAACATATATTTACGCTCTTTTTAATGGCCGTATTAACTTTTTGAAAAATTAATACATACAGGGTGAAAGAATTGAAAAAAAAACAACATATTTTTATATAAAAACCAGGAAAAACAAAACTTCTGGTAAACCTATTCTTCCGGTTCCAGACCTCGATCTTATACATCAAAAAAAAAACTATATACCAAATTTGATAATCTGAAGTCTCGTTCAAAAGTTATCGTGCTATTATTCACATATGTATAGTCGCCATTTTGAATCCCCGCCATTTTTGTAAAAGGCAAAATCTGAAATGGCTTCCCATCTAAATTTAAACGTTATAATGTGTAGAATATGTGGTCCAAATTATATGCTTCTATCATTAAATGCACAATTCTTATAATATTTACACGAATCTACCGCACTAGTATGTATGCATTTAGCATACATAATAAATAATTGGAGGTAATATTATATTAAATTAGGGCAAATTAAATTATTTTGTTGTATTGGTTATAATTATTGGCCTAAAACTTAGTACATAAAAATATTATTCTACTTACCTCCTGTTTCTGGATCTGGTGGTATTGTTATTGGTACAGGTTTATCTAGAACAATAGATTGATATTATTACTAATAGTTAAAGACAACTGTCTGAGCCATAATATTGCATTAATTTCAGTTTTCTGTTTGATGCACAGCCTGTGTTTCAAAACCATTAAAATTAGGAGGTTAAATACCATTGAGCCATGAATACAGGGGTCGGCATAAGTGAGGCAACAAATTTGCATTAAGGGAAGAGAAAATGCAGCATAAAAATGAATTTATTCAAAGAAATTAGAAAACGGATTCGAGAAAAGGTTACAGTCAGTGTTCAAATTGATGCTCATTTTGATCAATGCGTTTACGGCAACGTTTCGCAACGACGAGGCAGGTCCGAAGAGGCATGTGAAGATTTTCAAGATTTTCAAATTCTTCTTCAATTGCAGTTCGGAGGTCGGGAAGGGTGCGTAGTCCTCTTACAAAAACGCGGTCCTTATGAAGGCTCCATAGGAAGAGATCACCGGGTGTCAGGTCACATGGAGGTGAGGGCACAAGACGATTCCTCGTCTGCCTATCCTCATCATCATTCTCTTTGACTTATCCCTATGCGGGGGCGGCTTCCTTAATTGCATTTCTCCACACAATTCTATCTTGGGTGATATCAATATTAATCCCTTTTACCAACATGCCCTGCCTTATCGTCTCCCCCCATGTCTTCTTTGGTCTTCCTCTCCTACTCCTCCCAGGAATCTGCACTTCAGCTATTATTCGTATTGGGTGATTAACGTCTCGACGATGAACATGGCCAAACCATCCTATGCTCTCTCATTTTGGCATCAATTGGTGCCACACCTAGATTTCCCCTAATATACTCATTTCTAATTTTATCCTTCTTTGTCACTCCACTCATTCATCTAAGCATTCTCATTTCCTCCAGGTGCATTCGTTGTTCCTCTTTCTTTTTCACTGCCCAACATTCAGTTCCGTACATCATAGCCGGTCTTACGACTGTTTTATAGAATTTTCCCTTCAGCTTCATTGGAATTTTTCTGTCACACAACACACCACTCGCTTCTTACCACTTCATCCATCCAGCCCTAATTCTACTGCATGCATCTCCATATATTTCTCCATTACTCTGTAATACCGATCCTAGGTACTTAAGACTATTGCTTTTCACAATCACTTCACCATCCAAAGATAGCATTTTTATTTGTAGTGACTCCATTTTTAAATGAACATTCCAAATATTCTGTTTTTGTCCTACTAAGTTTTAAACCTTTTTCCTCCAGAGCTTGTCTCCACTGTTCCAGTTTTTGTTCTAAGTCTCTTTCACTATTTCCTATTAACACTACATCATCAGCATACATTAGGCACCATGGAATGCTTCCCTGCAGTTTCGCTGTTATCTGGTCCAAAATTAATGAGAATAAATAAGGACTAAGCACCGAGCCTTGGTGCAATCCTACTTTTACCTGAAATTTATCAGTCTCTCCCACACCTGTCCTAACACTAGTCGTTACTCCCTCATACATATAACACACAATCTTTACATATTCGCCAGGGACTCCTTTCTTATTGAGTGCCCACCACAGAATCTCTCGAGGATCTCTATCATATGCTTTCTCAAGATCAATGAATACCATATGAGCGTTGGTCTCTTTATTCCTGTATTTTTCCATCAGATCAGTTGCCTTACAATGAAAATTGCATCTGTTGTTGATCTGCCCTGCATAAAGCCAAATTGATTATCGGATATTTCGGTTTCTTCACATATCCGTCTATCAATTACTCTCTCCCATATGCTCATGGTGTGGCTAAATAGTTTTATAGCCCTCTAGTTTGTACATTGTTGTATGTCTCCCTTGTTTTTGTAGACAGGTATGTATGTACTAATATACAGCTTCTCCATTCGTCTGGCATTTGTCCAACTTCCATAATTCTATTAAATAGACCTGCTAGCCAACTTATTCCTGTCTCTTCCAATGCTCTCCATACTTCCCCAGGAATATCATCTGGTCCGACTGCTTTTCCTTTCTTTATTTTTTGAAGCGCTTGAGCCACTTCCTCGTTTGTTATTCTCGTAACCATTGCTGTTACTGTCTCGGTTAACTCCACAGGCTGTCTGTCAAATTCTTCATTTAATAAACTGTCAAAATACTTTATTCATCTCTCTTTGACATCCTTTTCTCCATCTCTTTTTGACATCCTTTTCGTGAATTAGTATTTTATTATTTTCATCTCGGATACATCTAATCTGAATAAAATCTCTTGGTTTCTTTGCTCTCTGTTTGGCTATTTTATATATCTTTGCTTCGCCTTCCCTGATATCAAGTTGATCGTATAGGTTTGAATACGCTTGTGCTTTAGCTTTTGCTACTGCTACTTTCGCTTCCTTTTTGGCGACCATATAGTTTTGAAGATCTATGTACGATCTGGTTTCTTGCCACATTTTATATTATTTTCCCTTCCCTTTTATTTTTCCTTGTACTTCATTTGACCACCACCAAGTCTCTTTATCCTCAAACTTCTTTCCTGACGTTTTCCCAAGTATTTCAATAGCCGTCTCTCTAATAATATTGGCCATTTTTGTCCAAATTGTGTTAGGGCTTCCTTTCGTGGTCCAGCGATTAGGAATAAGGTCCAGAATGGACCTTAGCGATTTCTTATTGGATTTTACTTGGGAAAATATCTAGAACTGTCCTAGCCCTTTTACTCTCATTGAGTCCTATGCTCTTCAATTTAATGATGGATGAAATCATCAAAAAAGTCAACAAGGAAAAGGACAGAGAATGGGAAATAAAAAGGTAAGAAAACTCTTTACGCAGACGACGCAAAATGTATATCCCAAGATGAAGATAGTCTGCAAAAATTAGTCCACAGATTTAACATGAGATCAAAAGAATTCAATAAGACAATTTCATCTCAGAAAACTAAAACTATAGTAATCAGTAAAGAACTAATCAGATGTAAAATTAAAAATTGATTGCATTAGTATTGAACAAGTAAAGGAAATAAAATACCAAAAGACATCATCATCATCATCTTGGTGCTACAGCCCTTAGAGGGCCTCGACCTTTTCAAGCTTTCTACGCCATTCTGTTCTGTCCCTTGCTTGCATTTTCCAGTTGCCGACTCCGATCTTCTCGGCATCTTGTGTTACCCCGTCCATCCACCCCAACTTTGGTCTACCCCGTCTTCTCATTCCCACGGGTTGAGCTGTTAGAATATTTTTTATCATGTTCGATTCAGGAGCCCGGGCTACATATCCTGCCCACTGCAGGCGGTTTCGCTTAATTACAGTGATCATATCTTTTCCACCAAACGTATGCTTGTAGATATTTTGCAGTTCAAAGTTATATCTACGCCTCCATATTCCGTTTTCGCAGACTGCTCCGAATATCTTGCGTAGCATCTGTTTTAGTTAGTGTCCATGCCTCTGATCCATATGTGAGAACGGGGACTATCAATGCCCCCTACCAAAATGCCTACCAAAATACAGCCTTATACGAGTTTTTTGAGACATATGTTTGTTAGATAAGTACTTCGATAGACCATGATAACACCTGTTTGCAATTATTATTCGCCTTTTTATTTCCTCAGATGTGTTATTATTGGGGTAACCCGATGTCCCTAGATATATGAACTCTTTGACCGCTTCGAAGTTTTGGTCATTGATGATTAGATCTGTGTCAACATTTCCAGCACTCGTGTTTGTGTTAGTCGCCATGAATTTGGTTTTATTTTGATTTAAATGTAACCCCATTTGTTCTGCTGCTGCTACTAGATCGGTTAGGATTTCCGCAGTTCTCGCCCTGTTCTCGCTGCCAAGAGGTTACAGAATGGGAAATAAAATGGTAAAAATACTCTTTACGCAGACGACGCAAAATTTATAGCCCAAGATGAAGATTAGTCCACAAATTTAACATGAGAGCAAAATAATTCAATAAGACAATTTCGTCTCAGAAAACTAAAACAATAGTAATCAGTAAAGAACCAATCAGATGTAAAAAAAATTGATTGCATTAGTATTGAACAAGTAAAGGAAGTAAAATACAAAAAGTACAAAAAGCAAATAGATTGGCAGGATGTCTCAATAACGCTATATGGCGAAACCGACATGCTAACACTGAGATGAAGTCAAGTAGTTATAAAGCCAGTGCAAGACAAATAATGATACATGCATCAGGATCAAGACCCTTCAATGGGGCTTTTCATCGATTGTCATTTGTTTCGAGCTTCTGTCATGTGTCACGTAATATTAATATATCTACGTCATACGTCTTTGGTTTGTATCATTGGTATATGCCGTATATGCCAATAACGTATGACGTAGATATATTAATATTATGTGACACATGACAGAAGCTCGAAACAAATGACTGTGAATGAAAAGCCCTATAGTCTTTATAACATAAAGACTATTGAATCGGCAGAGATGAGAGTACTGAGAATAATTACAGGAAATAGGCTGAAAGATCGAAAAAGGAGTGAAGACATTAGAAGACAATGTAACGTACAGTGTATAAACGAATGGACACTAAATAGAAAAAAAGAATGGAATCACCACATAAGCCGAAAAGGGGAGACACGTGTGGTCAAAATAGCAAGAGATAAATCACCAATCGGTAGAAGAAATATCGGTCGACCGCGCAAAAGATGGAGTGATAACCTTCAATAGAGGTATCTATCCGCCAATGAACAAACAGAATTGCTTACAAAGAGGAAGAAGAAGAAGAAGAAGAAGAAAAAACGCAAGCTCGAATATTTTGGCCACATCTTAAAAATTGATAAACACGGACTCCTAAAATTAATAATAAAACGAAAGATTGAAGGAAGGATTACTCCAGGTCATAGGCCTACTTCCTGGCTAAGGAACAATAATGGAAAGATAGTGGTATGGAGTCATCACAACAACGAATCTCTTTAGAAAAGCTGTTGACAAAGTACAGATTAGACTGATGTATTAGGTTTAATTGGGTATTAGACTTATTACGGGCCAAATTATTATTTTATAAAATGTAGTAATGAAACACAGACTTACTCACAATCATTTAATTAAACTTTGACGACCGGTTTCGATCTCTACATTATACAGATCATCTTCAGGTCGGCGTTACAAGTAGTTAAATGCTACAATTAAAGAAAACCAGAATTAGAACATTATCTGGTTGCACAAATATTAATAGAAAGCCAAATTCGAAAAAATTTTTAAAATAAAGGTTTGCAACTGTTGACATTTCAGAATATTGATACATACAAATGCACACCTATGAGTTAAAATGCTCATAAGCATATATGAGCAAATGGGTGCATGCAGTTTGTGAATATTTGTTGAAATTTAAATTTTTTAACTATTAAAAAACAAATTAAAACATTAAGCAACCTTAAATATGCATCCCAACTCAAAATAATAATAATAAATAGATAGTAATATTGTTCAAACCTACTCACATGCCGTTACAAGGGATGAGTTGCCACTTAGTTGTTCTCATATTAATTCGTCCAACTTATGCCAATTGGTTTGCTGGGAGAGTTATACGGTAAACAGACATGTTACGCAGGTCAAAATAAAGTAAAATTTTTTGAATAAAAAAAAATTTTTGAATAAAAAAAAATTTACTTTGTTTTGACCTGAGTAACATGTCTGTTTACCGTATAACTCTCCCAGCAAACCAATTGGCATAAGTTGGACGAATTAATATGATAACAACTAAGTGACAACGCATCCCTTGTAACGGCATGTGAGTAGGTTTGAACAATATTACTATCTATTTATTATTATTATTTTGAGTTGGGATGCATATTTAAGGTTGCTTAATGTTTTAATTTGTTTTTTAATAGTTAAAAAATTTAAATTTCAACAAATATTCACAAACTGCATGCACCCATTTGCTCATATATGCTTATGAGCATTTTAACTCATAGGTGTGCATTTGTATGTATCAATATTCTGAAATGTCAACAGTTGCAAACCTTTATTTCAAAAATTTTTTCGAATTTGGCTTTCTATTAATATTTGTGCAACCAGATAATGTTTTAATTCTGGTTTTCTTTAATTGTAGCATTTAACTACTTGTAACGCCGACCTGAAGATGATCTGTATAATGTAGAGATCGAAACCGGTCGTCAAAGTATAATTAAATGATTGTGAGTAAGTATGTGTTTCATTACTACATTTAATATGGAACCCATTCAATATTTTTATTATTTTATAATATATTATTATTAAGGACCAAAATTATCCTTCTTATTTTTGCCTTTGCATTATTTTATATCCCTTCATATAAAAATAGATAAAATTTAATATGACTTACGTTCAACAACAAAATGAATCTTTTTGTCGATTACTTGTCCTGTCGAAGATTTAAGGGCTTCACAGACAAATATTCGGTTATCTGCTCTAGTGACGTTAATAATGAGAAGTCCGTCGCCGATTGGAATGTACTTTGTACCTAAAAAAAAGTAAAAAAAAAATTAGAAAATGTATTTATCTACTCTATCTCATATTACGTATAAGTTTTTAGTTTGT
Organism: Diabrotica virgifera virgifera; assembly: GCF_917563875.1. NCBI lineage: Eukaryota > Metazoa > Arthropoda > Insecta > Coleoptera > Chrysomelidae > Diabrotica > Diabrotica virgifera. Next base: position 203,223,510 of record NC_065447.1, read on the forward strand.
GAAAACTGTCATTATAGATAGCAGTGCGTGAAGGATTTAAAGTGTGCGTGAAGTAACAATGTATTTTAAATAGGATTTGCTTTTTCGCACTGTTTTTTGGCACACCTTCATATAATCAAATATCCTTAACTTTCGCGTTGTCATGGTGATGACGTGTGAGCAATAAATTACAACAAAAGTTTTGACAGTTTTGTGGTTTGAAAGAAGTTAGAATTTTTAAATATCAAAGTTCTAAAAATTGTAGAATAGAAATGAATTCCAGTGACGAAGAGTTAGTTTTTTTATTTGTTTGTCGTAGATAAAATATTGTATGAAACTGTGCGTGAAGTACTTTTTGCGAACTTACGCAATGTATAGCACTCGCTCCGATGTCGCTCGTGCTCTAAACATCGCGTGCGTTCGCAAAAATCATACTTCACAAACTGTTTCATAAATAACTATTATATGTACAGTGTGATTTACACAGCATCCAGCGTCGCATAGGCTTGGGATGGGCAGCATTTGGCAATATGCGACATATTCTAAAAGGAACGCTACCGGTTTGCTTGAAGAAAAATGTTTACAACCAGTGCATACTACCAGTAATACCATAATGTTCTCAAATCATAGCTTTGACTGAATATTCTGCAAATAAATTGAGAATAATCCAAAGAAAAATGGAAAGAGCAATGTTGGGAAAAACAAGAAGAGATATGGTACCACCTAAGATAGTGAGAGAGAGGACCAAAGTGACAGATATCATAGAAAAAATTACACAAGCCAAATGGAGATGGGCTGGACATGTAGCACGTTTAAATGTTAATAGATGGACCAAAGAACTTGTAGAGTGGAGACCTAGATAAGATAAAATACACCGAGGTAGACCACCAAAAATATGGATGGATAACTTGAGAAAAACAGTGAAAAATTGGATACAGAACGCGCAAGATAGAGAAGAATAGAAGAATATGGAGGAGATCTATAGTCAACAACAGTGGATGCAAGAGGTTGAGAAATGATGATGATGATGATGATGTGACTTACACAAGCATAGCATAGTCAATAAGCTTTATTTAGTTTCCCGTTGATCACGTCGTACTCTGGAGGTTCTTTAGATTGATTTCATACTGGATAGTATTTCTAACCACTTTAGTGATGCTTTTATTTTATAAGCAAGTCCATCTGCTAGGTGTATTCCAGGAAGACATTTATTTCTTCCTTTGTATCGCCATCTTCCATATAATGTGGCTGGAATACATTAGTGAGGTGATTTGCGAATGCTTCGTCTTTTTGCTTATTATTTCTACATCATTTTCCCTTTTTTACAATTTTTTTCCTTATTCGTGGTTTTTGTTTTTGCGGATGTTTGATTTTTCTTGTCGTCTTCTAGTGTTTTTGCTGATAAGCCTGTAAGATATTCTTGTATATTATTATTTTTAATATTATACAATTTGAATTTAATTTTCTTGGTGATTTTATTTAATTTCGTCTTGTTGTCAGGTCTTCTTTGTCTTCTCCATTCCTCCTTAATTTTTTCTTTCCAGCAATCATTTCTTTTATTTCAGTTGGATAATGCTCTTTGAGTTCTGTTTTGTAGCAGTCAGAGGTAGCATACCAAGCAGCTTCTTGTATAGATTTCTGAACATATTCTACTGCTTTGTAGATGTCACTTTCTGTTTTTAATGGAATGTTTGGGTCAATTAGTTCATTTGTGCATACCATGTCACGATTACGCTAGAGTAGTCAGACGGTAGATCGTAATAAGATTCTACTTTTGGTATTTTTAACATTAATTCTTTTAACAATGTGAAAGTCGAGTAGATCAGGTATTTTTGCAATGACTAATAAGAATAATTTTTAATTTTATTCCTTACCTACATCATATTCATGTTCACCTAGTTGACAACTGATTTTATCTAGTCTATTGACTTCACACCGTACTGTAGCATTATTACGTTTTAGATCATGTTGAAATTCAGGAGTGTTTCTAAATATCAAAGCATCTGAAATAAATAAAAGTAAGAAAGAAGAATTAAGCAATCATAAAAGTAGAATGTCAGATGATCCGTTAGTCAAGATGACAAGAGATTAATCGCTGTTAAGTAGAAATGTGAATCAAACTTTGAAAGGATGAAAAGACAATATAACATGAAGGTCCAATCCAAGAAAACAGAAACAGGCAGAAGCACCTAATAAGCAGATGAAGAAAAACTTTTAATATGATTTTTAGGTTATTTGCATATTAATAGAAAAGCTGTTATTTTCCCAGTTGGTGTTGTTCTCTTTTATGTGCATTATCGATTCTGAACCAATATTAAGTATTCCAGAGAAAATCTTTAATCCTCAACATCTTCATACCACCACCTCTTACATCGTATGATATTGATTGTTCCTTTTTGATAGTCCCTACTGGTTAGTCTTTTAGTTTCGTCACGTTATTGAATAGTTAAGTCTAATTTTTAATTTTATTTCTTATTCTTACCTACTTCATCTTCATGTTCATCTAGTTGCCAACTGATCTTGTACGGTCTATTGACTTCACACCGTAATGTGGCATTATCACCTTCTTTACCACGTTGAATTTCGGGAGTGTCTTTAAACTGCAAAGCATCTGAAATGAATAAAAAAAGAGATATTTAGTATGTAGAGATAAATTGTTTTTAAAGTCGTTCAAGTTTCTAATCAAATTTAGAAAGGAAAAGTGTTTGGCTTTGTCCATAATTCATCAATATTTTCTAGTATACAGGGTGTTTCATTAATAATTGGAAATATTTTAGCAACTGTAGATTCTTGGGCTCAAAATATTGAGGTTTAACCTAAATCACAGTCCAAAAATGGTTCAAAAGAGAGCTAGAGCTCTTTGAAGATGTCTTTTATTTAGTTTTTTTAAATGCATCTAGAACGATTCTATTTAGAAAAAAATTTAAAGCTAAAGGGCTAATAGACGAGCGGAACACCCCCAAAAAAACGCTTATTTCTCGAGATACTGACCACGAAGAGGTGAATGGCCAATTTTAGTCATACTGTATGTTTTTGATGGTGCTGAAAACGAAAATGAGGTTTATTTTAAATTTCATGTGGGGGAACATTCTCAAAGTCGCAATTTTACCCCAAAAATAAAAAAAAATAAAATCACGTTTTTTACGTTTACCTCGCTACAACTCTGTTCCATTTTAATACGTTTCTCTGAAATTTTTACAGTGTATAGCTCTAACATTTCTGAAGACAACGGTACCTACTTTAAGCTTTTATTCTTATCTAATAAAGGTTATGAATTTTTTGAAACGAAAAGGTGCGGATTTGTGCATTGCAAAGTTTAATCGCAAAAGTTGTATGACGAAGTTTAAAATTTAGCTTCTTAGTCACGTTTGTGTTAAAATAGAGAGTACAAAGAAGTTTCCTGGTAAGTTTTAGGTCAAAATGTTTTATAGAAAAAAAAATAGTGCAACGTTTAATGTCGACATTAGAAATCCCCAATATAACGCTTATTTTTCGAGATACTGACCATGGGTGGAGAGTGGCTAATTTTGGTCTTAGATTATGTTTTTGGCCGTGATGAAAACGAAAATAAAATTTATTTTAAATTTTAGGTGGTGGAATATTGTCAAAATTGCAATTGCACCCTAAAAATTAAAAAAAATATCACTTTTTTTTTTGTTTAGCTCGCTACCACTCTGGTCCGTTTTAATATTTTTTTTCTAAAGTTTCTACACTATATATCGCTCACTTTTTTGAAGGCAATGGTTTCTGCTTTAAGCTTTTAGTCTTATTCCAGTAAAAGTTATGAATCTTTTAAAGTACAAGGTGCAGATTCGTGAATTGCAATGTTTAATCGCAAAATTCGACTGACAAAATTTGAAATATAGATTTTAAATTAAACTCCTTTTAAAACGTGAGTACAAAAAAGTTTTCTGGAAAGTTTTGGATCAAAATGTTTTATAGAAAACAAATGGTGCAACTTTTACCATCGACGTTATAAATCCCCAAAATACCGCTAATTTTTCGATATACTGATCATTGGTGGTGAATGCCTAATTTGGTCTTACTTCAGGTATTTGATGGTGCTGAAAACGAAAATCAAGTTTATTTTGAATTTTAGGTGGAAGGACATTATCAAAATCGCATTTTTTCCCTAAAAATAAGAAAAATAAACCACGTTTTTCTTAAAATTAAAAGTTGCACCATATTCTTTCTATAAAACATCTAGATCTAAAACGCCCCAAAAAACTTCGTTGAACTCTATGGTTTAACATAAACGTAATTAAATAGATAAATGTTAAATTTTGTCACTTACTTTTTGTGATTTAACTTTGCTATTCACGAATCTGAACCTTTGATTTTTTAAATTCATAACTTTTATGAAGAAAACACTGAAACACTACAGTTGCTTTCATAGTCTTCACAAAGGTGAGAAATATATGATGTCGAAAATTTAGAAAAAGATATTAAACTGGAACAGAGTTGTAGCGAGTTAAACGCTACGAGTCTAGAGTCCTCCTTCAAACGCTCAATTATTGGCGCAATTCGTAGGTTGAAATTTTGAGTAATTGTCGAAAAACCAAAATTTTTAAAGTTTAGTTTTTCAGTTTTTTTGCTATACTGAGCCGTGTTTATGTCTGATTCTGGCCGCTTAGGCACCATTTGAAAGCTTAACTCAACTGTATTGATTTGGTGTATTTTCGGTTTTCCTGTCTCCTATTGAACCTAAGATCCCCAAATAAGGGGATCTAAGATAAGAACCCCCAAAAAATATGCCATTTTGTACCTACCCAGTCCTATAGCTGGCTTATGGGTGATCGAAAGTCACAAACTACACCGGTTCTGAATCAGCCCTGACCCCCTCTTGTAACACAGAAAAAATATTCAGATCAGTGTAACTTTTCCACACACATACACACAAATGGGTCATTCCACGAGTATACAACTCTCTTGGATTATCGCGACAACGAATATTTTAGTGTACAACATAGGAAGTGCGAAAGTAAATGGCTCTAATAATTATTCCAGTAAACAGCAATGTAATAATTTTCAATTTACTTTCATTCTTCTTATTTTACACAGCAAAATATTCGTTGTCGAGATAATCCAAGAGGGCCGTATATTCGTGGAATAGGGTATACCCACATATCTACATACAAACATTTTCCCTTTTTAAATAGAAATTAAGTCATATTTCTGAGCTCGATAACTTTTTAATGGTATAACCGATTTTCAAAATTAAACATGCGTTGGAAAGGTAATGATGAGTACTATCAGAAGCCGTAAAGTTCGGACTAAAATTTTTGAAATTTTTGGGAGTTTTGGGGACGAGAAATAAAAACAGACCCTAAACGGGAAGGAGTTTTGAAATGAAAATGGAAAATGGAGATTTGACATATGGATGGGCGAGTCTTTTCCTAAATTTTAAGATGGAATTCGGCCCAATTTTTAATTCAGTCAGATTTAGAAAATCGAAAAGTTCGTGTATATATAGTATCCCATGTACCGGGGTTGTGCGCCACTGGCGCGCACTGCCGTTCTCTGGGATTTTTAATATAATATATAATGTCGCATGCACGAGGGTTGTGCACCACTGGCGAGAAGGGACGTTCTCTGTGATGTTAAAGTAGATAAGTGGGTTGACAAAAAAATGTATATTCTGATATTATGAAAGCCTAATGCGACACGTCGTGCAGTTTGTCCGGAACATTTGTGGATATATAAACATTAAACATCGCTTAATAAACGACCTTTTATTTTTACATCTTTTTTATAACGGCTCCAGAATGACTGAACCGCTTTGGCTAATTTGATTTTGAAACATTTGTAGAAGGCCAAGGAAGGTTTAAAAAGCTAGAAAATGTGATGTAATTGTAAAGAAGATACTAAAAACAACAATTCTATTTTCAGATACAAACAGTTATACTCCCTTAGATTGACGTCAATCGTTTTTCTTCTTATTTTGTTTCTGATTCTTTTGTTAGTTTTTTGTCCTCGTGATTTTGCCTGTCGCATCATGACAGCAAAAACACTAGTTAAAAATACATGCAAGATTAAAAAAACCGCTAAACGCCGTAAAAAGTAGTGACACACACAATATTCCAGCTACAAAAGGGCTGATATGAATATTACGTGGCGCAAAAATATATTTTCATTTTGATGAAAAATAAAATTCTAGTTTTATTTTGTAAGATTTTTTTGTAGTATTTGCTAAATTTGAAGTAAAACGAGCCACAAAAAAACCTCAAACTGCCAACTTTATCAAAGATACTCTTTTGTGGCGGGTTTTACTTCAAATATGGCAAATACTATGGAAAAATCTTACAAAATAAAACAATAATTTTATTTTTTATCAAAATGAAATAGTTATTTAGGAAACAGTTCGAGAAGTATGCTTTTTGCAAATGCACGAGATGTTTAGAGCACGAGCGACAACGGAGCGAGTGCTGTACATCGCGTAAGTTCGCAAAAAGTACTAACAGTTTCATCCAATATTTTTTCTATGATGAACAAATAAAAAAACTGTAACTCTTCGTCACTGAAATTTATTTCTATTCTATAATTTTTAGAATTTTGACATTTAAAAATTCTGACGTCTTTCAAACCACAAAACTGTCAAAAGTTTTGTCGTAATTTATTGCTCATTATGTCATCACCATGACAAAGCGAAAGTTAAGGATATTTGATTATATGAAAGTGTGCCAAAAAACAGTGGGAAAAAGTAAATCCCATTTAAAATACATTGTTACTTCACGCACACTTTAAACACTTCACGCACTGCTATCTATAATGGCAGTTTTCACAAACTAAAAACTTATACATAATGTGACATAGAGTAGATAAATACATTTTTGCGCCATGTAATATTCATATCAGTTTTTTTGTAGCTAGAATATTATGTTCTTCGCTCTTTTTTTTTCGGCGTTTAGCGGTTTCGTATTCTTGTGTCAGGAGTTTTACAAAGTTTTTTTATAAATTAAATGTATGAACTTAAATGTAATGTTTCTCGATTACACGATAAGTGTTATAAATGCCTTTGTCTCATTATCGCACTAATGGGCTAGTGGTAACGACACTAAACTTGTGATAGGGCAATCCAAGTTCATATCTCAGTCGTCTCAATATTTATTATTTCAAAATGATTCTTTGTTTTCATCGAAGATTTTTTCTATTCGGAATAGATTGAAAAACAATATTGTGATGGCTGGAAAATGAACTCGGGTTGCCCGATAAGTTTAGCGTCGTAACCACTATAACCTTATACGAGTCATTTCGGTAATAATAGTTAAATGGATTATGCTTTGAAGCTCGATAACTTCTAAAGAGTTTAAACAATTTGATTACTAAACATAAGTGTGATAGGTATTTACAAGTAGTATCTGATGTACTGAAGACCGAATAATAAACCGGGAGATATTAACAGAAGTTCAACCACGATTTTCTAAGTCCTACCCTTTGCAATAAAGGAAGGTTAGAGAAGGTACTTACAATTTGTGGAAAAATCCACTGGTTTCCTGTGACATTTTCCTGTGAAAATTAGATTTTCCATGAAAAAAAAATTGGGAGTTGCGATGAATTTTTAAGTCCTGCCATATCCATAGAATAACAGGATACTATCTATTTTATGAAGAAAATTTTTTGGGCAGGACGGTTGTAAAAGGACTAAGGGAGTATACAGATATGTAATGAAAATAATGAAATTTTCATAATTTTCTAAGTCCTGCCAACTCAATAAAAATAATCATATTTATTTCAAAATTACCAAAAAAAATGTTGGCATGACGTCACCTAATGTTTAACTTCACTTGTTTCTTGGAAAATTCTGTATAAAATTTTCACTCTGGTTCCGTGATTTTCTAAGTCATAAAATAAATTTTGTTATAAAATAAATAATTTCAGTAGAAATTATTCAAAATGGCAGAATGTTTAGTTACACCTTTTTTACTATATATATAGTTAAAAAATGTGTAAGAAAATTCGTGGAAAATTACACGATTTTCTAAGTCATGCCATTTCGCACATATCTCAAGAAGGTTAATATAAATATATTTTCAGAGAGGCAGGATGGTTGTATAGTTATTTCGTATAAAAAAATTTAAATTGTGTGTCTGTAAAATTATTTCAGGGTGTTATACAAACATATTCATATCACCACAATTTTCTGAGTCATGCCATGTCGAGTATGCTTAAAAACACTAATCTAAAACCGTTTAAAACTTGGCAGGATAACCGCAAAGATGAATAATACAAAAAATTAATTTGTATATCATTAAAACAATCGTATCCTGTTAAATATTATTTTCCTGAATAATGTCTCGGAATTTTTACACACTTTTCAAATCTAATAGCAAACTGTAACATCTTTATTTTAAGTGATTAGATCATATTTTTATCTAAGTAAACGCAATAAAAGTAAATAAACAATTTTTACAATTTATTGGTTATAGTAGGGAATTTACCTACCCATTATATTATACAGTGTATCCAGAAACTCTCATAATAAACGAAAACCGGAGATTCCTCAGATAATTTTAAGAAAATTTAACTCAATTCACCTAGTTCAAAAATGCTTCCGTGGAAAGCTAGAGCTCTTTAAAGATGGCGTATTGTAATTCATGATCGTCATAATTCAACCCGGATCTATCCACTGCTGGATATAGGTCTCCCTCAGTCTTCTCCATGCATTTCTGTCCTGTGCTGTCTGCATCAAATTTCTGTCGATTCATTTGATGTCATCAGACCATCTGGTTGGCGGACGACCTCTACTTCGATATGCTTCGTCTAGAAGAAGCATATCGAATTATTGTAATTAGTTTCTTTAAAATAGCTCCAGAATGCTTTTATTTGGAAAAACGGAAACTGGTACACTTATTGATCTTCCAGAGGTCAATTGTCAAATGTCAATTCAATTGTTAATTTTTAGTACCGGTCATAGGGGTCCGTTTTGGGTACGGAAACGGATATTTTATCTAATACTTTTCTGTCTAACTTTTAAGCACTTCTGACACTGTATTATTAAATTCTGGGATAGTTTTGTACTAAAAGGTATTTTTGCTTTAACTCAGAAGAATACGCAGTTTTCTAGAAAAATCGATTTGAAAAATTTTTCGTTTTTTGGTTTTTTGAGTTTAAAAGAATTTAGAAAAATTCTATTTAGGAAAACAAAAACTGCTACGTTTATTTCTCTTCCAGAGATGAATCGATTTTATCAATTGTGAATTTCTAGTACTGGTCATAGGCATCCGTCTTGGGTAGATCAAGGGATATTTTATCTCATAACTTATTGGTCTTTAAATTTTTAGACATTTTTGAGAGTAGAGTATTAAATTATGAGTTATTCTAGTACTAAAAGTTACTCTTGCTTTGAGTCGGCAAATACACCGTTTTTTTAACTATTTTAAATTTTTTTCAAATTCAACAAACGAAAAATTTTAAAATGGATTTTTCCAGAAAACCGTGCATCCTACTGACTTAAAGCAGGAGTACCTTTTAGTACTAGAATACCTCACAATTTAATAATCTAGTGTCAAAAATACCTAAAAGGGAAAGACAAAAAAGATTCCTCTAACTGGTACTAGATACTCGCAATTGATGGAATCAGTATATCTCTGGAAGAAAAAAAGGCGGACCAGTTTTTGTCTTTCGAAATGGAAGCGTTCTGGAGATATAAAAAAACTAATTACAACGCGCCATCTGTAAAGAGCTTTAGCTCCCTTAGGCAGGCCTCACATCAAAGAAACATGAAACGTAAATCACGTTTCATGGAAATAAAACACTACTAAACAAATAGACGCCCGGCCATTTATGCGACTCTCCGAAAATAAAAATGTTTTATGAGCATGAATCACACTCGTTTCATTGGTAGGCGGACTTTAAGATTTGTTTAGCCGTGTTTTATTTTCATGAAACGTTGTTTTTTGTTATCAATATATTTTTGTTGCATAGCAATTTTATCCCGCCTTCTTACTTCCCACAATATACACACGCATGTAACAGGCGCTAAGTTGCCGCACTCAACTGGTTTTCCTGATATTGTAGGATTGTAGATATTGTCCTGATATTGTTTCCTATATTTAATAGCAAAATGTCCTAACACTAACAACACCAGAATAAATCGATTTTTAAATACAGCACCTATCTACTTGCAACTTTTTGCATTGTGTTCAGGATAACATCAGAAAAAGGTGTACAATATAAAAGTGGGTGAAAATTGCATTTTAGTGCATAACATGCATCCAAAAGTGCATAAACCTGTCAAAATCAGTGTATTAAGGGCAACATTTTGTTATTTGGGAGGTTTATGGAGTTACGAATACGCAAGCAGAACCGACCTCCGAATCACCTAGTGCCCAGAGTTACTGCTAAGGCACGTCATCTGGAGTTTCGTGGGATATCGGCAATAAATTAAAGCAAACAGATTATTCGAGGCTTTTTGGGATGGCCAAACACGAATATGACATTACAACCGACCCTCTGAGCACCTGGTGCCCAGGGTGACTGATCTCGAATTTAGAGGGTTTTTGGAGGTCGATTCTGATGGCGTATTCATCTTCAACAACCACAAAACTCCTCGAGTAATCTACTTGCATTACTTTAGTGTCTGAAAGCCTCGAAATTTAAGAATATGGCGTGTATATCAGTCACCCCGAGCACTAGGTAAAGATCTGTTCTAATGTGACACTCTTGTTCAGAAACCCCAAAAACCACCTGAGTAATCTGTCTGTATCAATTTACTGCCGAAATTAGTATATAAATATGGTATAGAAAATGCTTAAAAAATAAAAAGGTACCATAAAATATCATTTTATTATAATACTAAAATACAGGGTGTCCTATTTAAGAAAACTCAGAAAATACTCATTCCGAGTTTCAACCAACCCCGTATACTAAAATTAAACATTTTGGTATACTATTAATAACTTACAATAGTAGACAATATTAAAAATCGTTTAAACATAAATTAATAAAAGTTTGGATATCAAATCACTAACAATATGTATAGGGTGTGAATGTTCCTACAAAATTAACAAAAAAACGTAATTATATTTTAAACTACCTCGTATAATATTTCAAAACACTATATTTTATTAAAGAGAACATCGAGTAGAATCCAAAAATGTAAAAATATACAGGGTATTCCATTTAAAAAAACATAAATTTGTGTCACCCTGTCAAAACGGGTAGCCCTGTATATTAGAAAATACTGTTAAATCATAGTCCTATCTGTGGCCCATGTTTTACCAAAATAACTTTTTTGTATATCTTACGACAAACGAGTAATTGGACTTTGTCACACTAATGCCCCACCCTGTATACAAAATAACCATAAAACCATCCTGCCTCTTTGTAAATAGACTTATATTAAGATTCTTGAAACATGTGCAAAATGGCATGACTCAGAAAATCGTTGACTTTTTCACGAATTTTCTTACAAATCTAGGACTCCTGCCGTCTTACAAGAACCATTTAACCTTCCTGCCGAGTACCGAAAAGGTATTGATTGTATTTAAGTATTATAACTTTTTAAAGGCAGGACTAAGAAAATCACGGAATCAGGGTGAAAATTTTCCGCAGAATTTTCCAAGGGACAAGTATACTTAAACATTAGGAGACGTCATGCCAATATTTTTTTTTGAGCATTTTGAAATAAATATGTTTAGTTTATTTAGTTGGCAGGACCTAGAAAATCATGAAAATTTCATTATTTTCCTTACATGTTTGTATACATATATACTCTGTTAGCCCGTTTGCAACCCTCCTGCCCAAAAAATGTTCTTCATAAAATCGATAGTATCCTGTCTATCTACGGATATGGCAGGACTTAGAAATTCATCGCAAAACCCTATTTTTATTTTTTGGGAAAATCTCATTTTTACAGGAAAATGTCACAGGAAATTTGTGGATGTTTCCACAGATTGTAAGTACATCGTCTACCCTTCCAGTATTGCAAAAGGCAGGACTTAGAAAATCGTGGCTGAATTTCTGTATAATATCTCCCAGTCTATAAGATATCTAAAAGTTTTATAGGATTTAGTGAGCTTAAAAAAAAGTTTTTCACATCGGAAATGAATTTCATCATATTTATGAGGCCCATAAGTTAAAAATTCGAGTTTTCCCAGATATGAGGTATACACCGTTAGATGCGTCTGGAGTCTTTCTACAAACGCTGGGTTATTGGTGTAATTCCTAGGTGGAAATTTTGAGTAATTGTTGGAAAACAAAAATTTTCAAAGTTCATTTTTGATATAATATTTCATGATATAACCAATTTTTAAAATTAGACATGCGTAGGAAAGGTGATGATCAATACTGTGATCAGAAGTCGCAGAGATCTACCATACATTTTTGAAATTTTTGGGAGTTTTGGGGAGGAGAACGAAAATCAAACCCCAAATGAAGAGGGCCATAAAATCCACTCTCTTGGACCAAAATGGATGATTAATATATGGATAAGAGAGTCTTTTTCTACACTTTAAGATGGGATTTGGCCCATTTTTCAATTCAGTCAGATTTAGAAAATCGAAAATTTAGTGGGATACAGGGTGTTTCATTGAGAAAGTAACATACGTTAACTGTAGAAAGAGGACACTTAGGCGGTCTCAAAAATACCATACTTAATGGGTCTTACTCCATTAATAACAGAGATACTGGGTGTTTTATCTATTTTGCCATTTTCTTATTTGGTTCATAACTTTTTAACCACACCGTATATTTATTTTATATTTGGCACGTAAATATCCTTTAAGGTGTACAATAAATTAATTTATTTACAAGTGTAAAAAATCCAGGCCCGGATTAAAAAATATTAGAATAATATTCCGACCGAAAAAAACACCCTGTACATTAAATTTTTTTTAAAATGGATTTTTTAGTTGAAAAGAGGATGAAAAACTAAATTTAGTGGTATATTTTAATTTTCGGCAAAATGATTTTTCTGGTCAAATTTTGAATTTGAATTCTGAATTATGTGAATTTCGAGAGCTCTGAGTAGAAAAAAAAAATTAAATACAACTTACAACTTGTTAACCGCACTGTATATTTATTTTATATTTAACACGCGAATATTCTTTTAGGTGTCCAATCCATTATTTTATTTTCAATTATAAAAAATCCAGGTCTGGATTAAAAGATATTGTAAAAATGTTCCGACCCCAAAAAACACCCTGTATATTCAATTTTTTTTAAATGGATTTTTTAGTTAAAAAGAGGATGACAAACTAAATTTAGTGGTATACGTTGAATTTTCGGCAAAATGATTTTTCTGATAAAATTTTGAATTTGAATTCTGAAATTATGTATGTGAATTGCGAGACCTCTAAGTAGAAAAAAAATAAATACAATTTACAGCTTGTTAACCGCACTGTATATTTATTTTATATTTAACACGCGAATGTTCTTTTAGGTGTCCAATCAATTATTTTATTTACAATTATAAAAAATCCAGGTCTGGATTAAAAAATATTGTAAAAATGTTCCGACCCAAAAAAAACACCCTGTATATTAAATTTTTTTAAAATGGATTTTGCATTTGAAAAGAGGATGAAAAACTAAATTTAGTGGTATACTTTAAATTTTCGGCAAAATGATTTTTCTGATAAAATTTTGAATTTGATTTCTGAAAGTATGTCAATTGCGGGAGCTCTAAGTAGAAAAAATTAAAATGCGACTTAATTTTAATTAATACCATTATTTAATCTAAATTGGTAAAATGTTAAAACATTTGAGTGTTTTTTATTATCTGTGACAAATAGTTTATGGCGAATATTCATCTTTAAATAATGAATAAATAATAAAGAGTCAATAAAGAATGCATCACTTTAATCAACAAAGTATCTAAAAATTATAACAAAACAGAGAACATGTGCAGCATAACTATTCAAAACTAAAGTACTTATTCAAAATTAGCACCATCAAAAATTATTGTTATGTGTCAAAATGTTAATATTTTACCAATTTAGATTAAATAATGGTATTAATTAAAATTAAATCATATTTTAATTTTTCTTACTTTGAGCTTCGCAATTCACATAATTTCAGAATTCAAATTCAAAATTTTACCAGAAAAATTATTTTGTCGAAAATTCAAAGTATACCATTAAATTTAGTTTTTCAGCCTCTTTTCAAATGCAAAATCCATTTTAAAAAAATTTAATATACAGGGTGTTTTTTTTGGGTCGGAACATTTATTCAATATTTTTTAATCCGGACCTGGATTTTTTTTATTTGTAAATAAATTAATTGATTGGACACCTAAAAGAATATTCGCGTGTTAAATATAAAATGAATATACAGTGCGGTTGACAAGTTGTAAGCTGTATTTCAATTTTTTTCTACTTAGAGCTCTCGAAATTCACATAATTTCAGAATTTAAATTCAAAATTTGACCAGAAAAATCATTTTGCCAAAAATTCAAAGTATACCACTAAATTTAGTTTTTCATCCTCTTTTCAACTGAAAAATCCATTTTAAAAAAATTTAATGTACAGGGTGTTGTTTTTGGGTTGGAATATTTTTCCAATTCTTTTTAATCCGGACCTGGATTTTTTATAATTGTAAATAATTTAAAGATTAAAAAGGGTTCAAGGCAGGTTTTGTTTATATTCGATTCAGAGTTGGACTACCATCTCCATATAGCAACTATTTCAGCATCCTTATGCATCATCAGTGAAGATTATGCAGTCACAACTCTGAAGGGAATATAAACATTCTGCCTCTTTTAAGGCAAAACATCGCGATGCAATGAACCCACCTTTTGAGACGCAAATCAGCGACATCTCTCGTATTACGAGGAAAACAACGAAAAGCCCCAGATACAAAGTTTACTACCTTTTAAACAATTAGAATAATTGAAATAAAATACAATAAACAATATTTTAAATCTAAGACTTTTCGTTAATAAACTGCTTTCTGGCTGCATCCCATATCTCCGGATTTTACAATATACAATCACGTAGAGACGACGAAAATAGGAGAAAGCAAATAGAGGACACTTAGGCCACGCATTTACCTTCTCTTCGTCTAGGAAAAGGACCGAAAGACAGTTTCTAAATACTCAAAAACTGAGTAAAATGAAAAAGATTAAAAATTGTTTGATTTAATTGTTTAAAAGGTAGTAAATAATTTAATTTATTGTACACCTTAAACGATATTTGCGTGCGAAATATAAAATAAATATACAGTGTGGTTAAAAAGTTATGAACCCATTAAGAAAGTGGCAAAATAGATAAAACAGTCAGTATCTTTGTTATTAATGGAGTAAGACCCATTAAGTATGGTATTTTTGAGACCGCCTAAGTGTCCTCTTTCGGCAGTTAACGTATGTTACTTTCCCAATGAAACACCCTGTATTAGTGGAATTTTAGATATGACATTAAGTATTGCCAATACGAGAAAACATAACTCAAGATAGAGCATGTTTAACGCCGAATTGATCGTCATCCGATACGAATAATCGTTGAGTATCAAATATTTTAAAGAACTAGAACAGGAAGATGAAAGAAGACATGTAGGAGACACTTACGCAAGACATATCTATAGACGTGGTTTATTATCGGTATGACCCAATATATAAACTTATGGAGAAAAATGTAATAGAAAGATATGTACATAAAGGTATGGTACAAACATAAGGGTATAGTATATAAAGTACCAGACATGCCTTCAGAATAAATGCCAAGAAAATGATGAATGAATGATATTTTTTTGCTTATTGTTAACAATCCTATTTGTTTAAAGATGTATTTTGTTCATAATCTGTTTTGTCATTATTTATTATTATAATTTCTTATTAAGGGAGTAGGCGCAAAATCTTGGTCCAATGCTATTTTGCATACATTTTTTTCCAATCCTAATAATAGTCTGGGCTGATTACCGGAGAATAGGCCATTATTGGGAAAAGTTATTTACCAGCAATTTTATTGCTGGAATCGAATCTTATGATTGTATATATTAATAATATAGATATGCAAAGTCCGCAGATAGTGTACTACTTTTTTTATAAACAAAATGGCGCCCGAAATTCGTGTTTTTTTCAATTTTTGCTCTATAACTCCAAAGATTTTAACTTTAGACCAAAAACACCAAGTAAAAATTCACCACAATTAAATTCTGCATAGAGGCGTGTTTTTTCCGATTTACTTCGACGAAAACTTTCCCCGGAAAAAGCGGGTTTTTCCAACAAAATCTTTAATTTTCAACTAAACTTTTAGATAAGTAGTTGTTAATCAATAATTAAATAACTTGGTAGCGTAAAAGCCCTTTCCATATGTATTATAATTCCAAAAGTCCATGGAAATTGAATGAACAGTTTAGCAACAATTGAAATGTTAATTTAAAATTTACGGTCGCTATAATAACGACAATAATTATGATGCATAAGAATAACTATGATTTTTTCATAAAAAGACACTATACCTATCTAATTTACTTTACAGAATTGAAATTTTACTATTTAAGCGGCCTCAGGAATATTTTAAAATTATAAACAATTTTTTGGCTTATAAACAAATAGACTATCTCGGGAAATATTAAATTTAATTAAATTGTGAAAACCGTGTTCGAAGGACAGCGGCAGGACGCTTCTCTTTAAAGAAAAAACGTTTAATTATGACGATTGGTTCCTGAGATACAATCGGTCAAAGTTGACCGAAATTTACGGCAAAGATATAAACAATAGGATCATAATTTTTAAACCATCATCTTTTTATTTTTGTCCTCTTTCTCCACACCAATTGTCATATCTCTAAAGTCCTTATAACATATATTATTATAATAAAAACTATCGATAATACGTGTGAAAATTGCCAAAAATAGCAAAATCCCAATCAAGAATTAGGTTGGAGAAAATGTAACCCTCAAAGTTCAAAATCGGTATACGTTAAAAAAATGCATTTTATCGGCTTCCCATTCCTTCATTCCTTTTTTGTTCCCAAGTAACTCGAGTAGAGCCATCGAACTAACGCATTATTAAATGTCAAACTGGCTTTTGTTTTGTTATAATAAATTAATTGATTTATTATAACACAATATTTTAATTTGTTTAAATAAAAATTGTTTAAATAATTATACAGCTTTCAAATGAGAATATTTATGTTTTTAACTTTAAAAGGTACACTTGTAGTAAGTTTATCTAAAAAAAAAGCCTACAACTGGAAAAAATATGTAATTTTCTGTTCTTATAAAAAAATTAATATATATTATAACAAAACAAAAGCAAGCTTGACATTTAATAATGCGTTAGTTCGATGGCTCTACTCGAGTTATTAGGGAACAAAAAAAGAATGAAGGAAATTGCTCCATGGGAAGCCGAGAAAATGCATTTTGTTAACGTATACCGATTTTGAACTTTGAGGGTTACATTTTCTCCAACCTAATTTTTGATTGGAATTTTGCTATTTTTGGCAATTTTCACACGTATTATCGATAATTTTTTTTATAATAATATATGTTATGAGGATTTTAAATATATGAAAATTGGTGTGGAGAAAGAGGACAAAAATAAAAAGGTGATGGTTTGAAAATTATGATCCTATTGTTTATATCTTTGCCGTAAATTCCGGTCAATTTTGACCGGTTTTGTCTCAGGAACCACTCGTCATAAGTAAACGTTTTTTCTTTTAAAAGAAGCCTCCTGCCGCTGTCTTTCGAACACCGTTTTCACAATTTCATTTAGTTTAATATTTCCACGAGATATTCTATTTGTTTATAAACCAAAAAATTGTTTATTATTTTAAAATATTCCTGAGGCCGCTTAAATAGTTAAATTTCAATTCTGTAAAGTAAATTAGATAGGTGTAGTATCTTTTCATAAAAAAATCATAGTTATTCTTATGCATCGTAATTATTGTCGTTATTATAGTGACCGTAAATTTTTAATTAACATTTTAATTGTTACTAAACTGTTCATTCAATTTCCATAGACTTCTGGAATTATAATATATACGGAAAGGGCTTTTACGTTACCAAGTTATTTATTTATTGATTAACAACTACTTATCTAAAAGTTTAGTTAAAAATTAAAGATTTTGTTGGAAAAACCCGCTTTTTCCGGGGAAAGTTTTCGTCGTAGTAAATCGGAAAAAACACGTCCCTATGCAGAATTTAATTGCGGTGAATTTTTATTTAAGTGTTTTTGGTCTAAAGTTAAAATCTTTGGAGTTATAGAGCAAAAATTGAAAAAAACACGATTTTCGGGCGCCATTTTGTTTATAAAAAAAGTAGCACACTATCTGCGGACTTTGCATATCTATATTATTAATACATACAATAATAAGATTCGATTTCAGCAATAAAATTGCTGGTAAATAACTTTTCCTTGTATTTTGCTAATTAGCCCAGAGTATAAGTGAAAACTAAATGTTTTGGAAAAATTCACACGCAGAATGAAAAATCCATTATTACCGAGTGTCGAAAGTCCCTGAAAACTTCTATAAGGTTAATTTTAAGTTACAGGGGTGCAAAAAATAGAAAAAGTTTTGTGTGATTTTTAATTTTAAATACCTATTTCATTCAAAAGAAATTATTTGTTGATTCTAAGGGATTTTCGGCCGTCGGTAATAATTAAATTTTTCAAAAATACTTATTAGTTTTCTCAGGATTCGAAAAAAATAAATGTAGTTAAATAACATTGGACCAATATTTTGCGATTACCCCCTTAAAAGAATTAGGAAAGAAATTCTAAGGAAAGTAAATTACAAACATGAACCTATTCTAAAACCATCTATAATTAAATAAATAATATCTATAACTAAAACAAAAGTTACTACTTTTTCTCTTTAAGCTATGTAAAACCATGAAACTACTTTGACCATAAAGCGTTCAGAGAAAAACTATATATACAAATCCGCAATAACATCAAGAAGAGACATAAGACGTGCTCGTACTGTCATCATCATTCAATCTTCGCTTGTGCACTGCTGGACATAGATATCCCTCATAATTTTCCATTTGTTTCGATCTTGTGACTCTTGCATCCAACTTCTATGACAACGTTTTAGATCATCAGTCTTAGATCATCAGTGTTATTGCGTCCTGCAGGAATCTAGTGAATAGTTTGGCAAGGACATGCCATAATATTTTTCAAGCCACGTTTTTTAACTTTTAATTGTCAAGAGAGAACAAAGTAATCAAGATTAAATACTGGAAAACTGAATTTAACAAGCAGGCTTTATATGTATATTTCAACAGTTCACAGTAATATGGACTGGATATATTATGATTTATAATTTTATTAGTTTTTCTCTGAATATGGTAGCACTAAAACTACAGGTCAAATGCATCTATTCTACAGCGTACTATTTGTTGCAATTGCTTATTCAGTGTTCTAAACATTTTTAGTTATGTAGAAATTTGATTGTGTTTTGAGAAACGTCTAGACAAAGCGAAAATGGCTGGTTTGTTGGAAAAATATTCTCATAAGATTTTTTTGCATAATCACATTCGTGACACATACAGAATAAGGTTCAAGAAGTCGACCACGCGAAAAGTGGTCCAAATTTTTTTAAACAATTTTTTTAACCAAATTGCAAAAATTAATATTTTCGGCCCGAACAAATTTTTTTTAGATTTCTTGGACCATTCTGAACAAAAAAGATCTCTTAAAATTTTTCTCTATAGTTGATTTATTTCGAGTTGTAAGCAATTTACAATTGAAAAAAACGAAAATTGCGATTTTCAAGGCTTAATAACTCGGTATGAAAGTCAGAAAGTGACTAAATCAAAGTTTAAAGCCCCCCTACAATATCCTGAAAAAATTTTTGTCATTATTTTTTTACTAAGCTGTTATTATTTTTAAGTAATAATAATGAGCGTCATGCACGTGTTAGGCGGCCGTCAATTGTGAGTGCGAAAGAGATGCCATTCTGGCAGTCCAATAATAGTGCATCTTACTCGCACTCACATTTACAGCCGCGTCAATACGATCTTACCGCTCATTGTTAATAATTAAAAATATAACAGCTTAGTAATAAATTAATGACACAAATTTCTTCAGGATCATGTAGGGGGGCTTTAAACTTTCATTTAGTCACTTTCTGACTTTCATAATAATAATTTGTAACCGAGTTATTAAGTCTTAAAAATGGCCATTGGCCGATGGCCAATGTCCAGAATGATCCAAAAAACCTAAAAAAAATTTGTCCGGACCAAAAATATTGATTTTTACAATTTGAAAAAAAATTGTTTAAAAAAATTTGGACCACTTTTCGCGTGGGCGACTTCTTGAACCTTATTCTTAGGTGTCTCACGAATGTGATTATGCAAAAAAATCTCATGGGAATATTTTTTCCAATGAACCCGTCGGTTTCGCCTTATCAAGTCATCAAATTTCGCCATCAAAACGCTGAAACAATTGGAGAATAATGCACTTGACACCTTATAAAAGTTAAATAAAAAACACGAAACAAATGAAGAAAATAAAATAAAATAAAATAAACTGATTAATTTTAATTAATTAAGAGATAAAAACAAACATTTCATGACTGTAATCAACATAATCTAAAAGAAAAACCAGATGATATGCGACAACTACCGAGTCATCCCGCTACTTAATGTAACATAATATACGATCCTGTAAACTCCTAGCTACCGCGACCATGGACAAAGGAAATAATAAGAAAATTATTGGGAAACAAAGGAAAATTGAAAGGAAAAACTGACCAATACTATAAATTTAATATTGAAATACATCAACCCTTAGTAGATTTTCACACTGCATACTACAACATACTTGGTGTCATCATATAAAAAGCAATGATAAGCGTTGGTAGACCAAGAAAATTGGCAGATCTAGTTAAAGACCCGATGTTAAACATAGAATGTACACGACGAAAGTCAAAGAGTAGTTAACAAACTCTTTCGTTGACAAAACTTACGGGGCACAACATTAACCAAGAGTGGGTTTAATAAATATCAAACTAATAACTGTGGCACACAAAGGCAAATACTGGAGTCATTATTCTATATGGAAAGATTGCGACCAAGAAGGCATTGAAGGTAAATTCTAATAAATCTATACTTATTCCGACAACGGACTGTGTTAAAACAACATTAAATATGCCGAAGAAGCAGTAGGTTTGCAGATAGTTTGGATGGTTTACAAACAACAATGTCGCGCATATTATAAAGAAGTAGAAAATATTTACTGGATCATAATACAAAAAATAACAACCTAACCTAACCAACAAGCGATAAATAGGGAAAATAGCTACACATACCTTGGTACCATAGACAGTCAAGGGGAGCACTCTACTAAAATAAAACAATGCTTAGAGAAACAAGTTATGAAGTCGGTTTTTGGAAGTCACGATTTACCATTTGGTAAAAAAATCTCTGTAATCAGATGCTATTATGTGTTATTTACGGTATTATACGGTGTAGAGGCTTGGACAGATTCTGAAGCTTCTTTAAAAAATCTAGAGACCTTCGAGATGTGGTATAGAGACGCATCTTAAAAATTTCATGAGAGAATCGTATATAATGTTGAGGTCCTACGTAGAATGGGCAAGGAATTCGAAGTTATTAACATAATGAAAGAACACAAATTAGAATATCTTGGCCATGTTATGAGAAAATGAGAACAGAGGTATGCCCTGTTGCAACTCATTTTTCAAGGTAATTTATTTAGAAAGAAAGAATCAGGAGGAAAAAAATATCTTGGCTTTAATACCTGAGAAAGTGGTTCATTACATCTATAACTGGACTATTTCGAATATCTTCAAGCAAAGTTAGCATAGCCATGCTGATAGCCAACATCTAGAACGGATAGATGCAGTAAGAAAAAGAATACTTATGTCAATAAATACCATCCAGAGTCTCATCACAGTAGTGATGTTGATTATAGTTACTTTCGAGTAATCTTCGTTACAAATCGTTACTTTTGTATAAAGTAATCATTTACACTATTCGTTACTTTGATTACTATGATTACTTTTGTTACTTTTGTATTTGAGTACCGGTAATCGTATCGAGAATCGTATTTCTCAGTACCTAGCTAGGTATTTTGTATAGGTTAGATATAGATCTAGATAAAAATATAGTGTTCTCGCATTCGATCTTTTTTAATGACATACATTACATATTTTACGTATACCATTATACCTCCCTCTGTTTCATCTTCTATCTTCTCCTCACCCTCACACCCTTAAAACGCTTCATACCGATAACGATATTCGATAACACTCGTAAAATACCGGTCCCGTCCGTTACTCGCTGAGATACTATTGGTAGAAAGTAATCAAGTGTGCTGCTTGTAGATACAATAGTCGTTACTCGCTCTGGTACGATTGGTACGAAGTATTAAGTAATCAGAGTAATCAAAGCAATCAAAGTAGATACAATAGTCGTTACTCGCTCTGATACGATTGGTATGAAGTAACGAAGTAATCAGAGTAATCAAAGTAGATCCAATAGTCGTTGCTCGCTCTGATACGATTGGTACGAAGCAACTAAGTAATCAGAGTAATTAAAATAACGATTTGCCTCTTCGTATAGTAATCGTTACTTCCGGTATTCGTAAGTAGCGAGTACTTTGTAACAATAGTTACTTTTTCAATATCACTACATCACAGGAGAGAAAAATATAGAAAGTATCTCATCATCTACATGCCTTGAATCCCTAACCAATATGCAATTGCTTATTGTTATGGAGGAAAAAAATACAGAAAGAAATTAAGCACACAATTCTGTCGTCAATTGCCCTGATGATTGTCCACCTTCTTAGCAGAGATGGCACATGAAGGAGAAGAAAAGTGAAAATAATATCCAAAAACATAAATAGACAGCACAATGATAAAAATAATTGATAGTAAAAGCAGATTCGAAGTAAAGCTATACAGATGGATATATCATGATACACAAAGAGTATTTATATTTATGAAATATATGTACATCTGGCAAAAAATCGTTATTGGCGAAGGACTCATTAAGAGACAATTTTAGTATCAAATAAATAAATTAGTGAATCTGAATACAAGACTTTGTCTTGATATTTTTCAAATCAAATGTGAATTATATTCATTTTTTAAATTTTTTGGAAAATTTGGGTGTCAAGTGTATTATTAGATAAGCGATGCTGCATCTAATCTTGTTTGTTTACCTTCAGATGCATGTTTATGAGATCGTCCAGAATGAGAAGAACGAGTATAAGGGTGATCGAAAGTACTCGATTCAGTGTTTAAAGCTGTGTCAGTGTCTGTAAATTGAGAAAAGTGTATTATTTATCCTATGTTAACTATTAGACCAGTATTGCTTCATTGTAACGAAAATAAAAAGCAAAAATGAATACACAGATCGCTCAAACAAGTGGGAACATTTCGTTTGTGGATTCTTAAGTGAAAGCGAGACAAATTCTTACAATCCAATTAAAATGTAAGTGGAAAATAAATAACTTATTCTATACTAAAATCACAATAAAGATGTACTAGAAATAAACAAACCAAAACACGAAACGGTATGATTTGACAACGCTGCGGACGATAAAATAGAGTAGACACGAGCTTGTGACGTAAACGGTGTGAATCTAGAAAGTGAGAAATTTACTTATCATGGAAACGTGGTCTAGTAAACAACACGCATTTGCTGTGAAAGCTTATTACAAAAGTGGTGAAAGTTTTGTGCATGTACAACGAGAATTTCGTTTACACTACCATTTGCCGTCCCGTTCACAAGACCAAGTTACAAGACTTGGGTTAGGAACTTTGAAAGTAGTGGTTCAACATCACAAAAAAGGGGTGCCAGTGTCAGAACTGCTCGCACATCACAGAACAAACCCTTAAACGCCCAACCTTTTGTAGGTTCCATGTAAGCCCAAGGGTGGGTAAAAAATATCCACCTCGAAATTAGCCAATATATTTATTGAGAGTTGTTACAAACGTTAGAAAATGAATTAAACAGAAGAAATGGAAAGAATCTTATGCATAGTAAACACAGCATCTTCTAAAATATTAATATAAACGATGTACAAACCTTACAACCAAATTACGATGTACATCAAAATTAACATACCAGTAAAAGCCAGTAACTCAGATTTGTCGATTTTTTGACATTCTTCCTTTACGTCCTCATTAGTATGGCGAATAATTATGTCGATTATGTAATTATACGTCGATAATTATGTGCATTATGTTTCTGCCAACGAGTAATTATATAGAAACCTTTACCCAAGGGTGGACTTTTTGTGCCCACCCATATTTTGAATTGAAGATATTGCTTTTATTTTTAAAAATATCGGTAGAACCAAATTAACATTCGATAAAGGGTTGTCTTGTTAACAATAAATAATTTTTGAAAAATTTTAGAAGACGTAATAAATATGTTATAAGAGAATACGCATTAGGTGGACATTTTTTATCCACCCTTGGGCGTTTAAAGGTTAAAGCGGTGCCAAATGCATTACACGCGAGTCCTCGAAGATCCCTGCGACAACATTATGTAATGAATTTGGCACCGCTTCAATATTCTGCGGTGTGAGAGCAGTTCTGACACTGCCACCTCTTTTCTGTAATATTGAACCACTACTTTCAAAGTTCCTAAGCCAAGTCTTAATAGCCATGTTGGACGGAACTGCAGCGCGGGGCGGCAAATGGTAGTGCAAACGAAATGCTCGTTGTAGACGCACAAAACTTTCACCACTTTTGTAATAAGCTTTCACAGCAAATGCACGTTGTTTACCAGACCACGTCTCCATGATAACTAAACTTCCCACTCCCTAGATTCACAACGTATACGTCGATTTTATCGTCAGCAGCGTTGTCAAATCGTACCGTTTTACTGAATCACCTTGTATATACATTGTACATCATGATTCAGGAGTGCTCCTCGTAACATTCAGCGTGTCTTGGTTTGTTTATTTCTACTGCATCTTTATTGTGATTTTAGTATAAGTTATAGTATAAAAAAAGGTAATTTTTGTTTAAGTAGTTGCTGATGTAACCAGATAGGCTGTACAAGAAAGACGGTGACTTAGTTTTAATGGTACTGTCATATATAATAAATGAAATTGTCTCATTTTACTTTTCATTTTAATTAGAATTTACGGCATTGTATTTCACGTAGACCGCACAATAAAAATTTTTCCGAAAATAATCTGATGTGAAATCTAAAATTTTCAGCATAAAGTCGTAAACTGTTAATGTCTATAAAAACTGGATTATCAAAAAAGTACTAGGAGGCAAAAATGTTATAAAAACTTTGGGTTTAACTAATGGTACCACAATAATATTTTATTTCGAACGTTCACAAATATTTGGGTGGGAGGGATTTAGAGAAACAAACCCCCATATAATTTTTATAGGTGCACAAATTTCACTGTCATCTGTTTTATAGATGTTCCTACCATAACTTCATTATGAATTTTTTTATGTGCACGTTTGTACTAAAGTAAATTAAATTCAATCGAACTTTTTTTGGTCGCAGAATATGTGGTATAATTTATGACCTACCTTTTTGTTACACCCTGTATATATGGTATAATAGATAGAGGCAAGAAAAAAAATTTCATGACTGTACTAAACTCACAATAAAGATTCACTAGAAATAATAAAATCACGATACGTTAAATGGTACGAGAGGCACTCCCGAATCATGATTTACAATGTATAAACTTTGTAAATCATGATTTGGGATTAACAATGTATACTGGGTTGGGATAAAGTATGGAACCAAGCAAATATCTTTGAAACGAAAAGAATAATATTTATGAAACTTTGCACGCAAGTACAGTGACGCAAAAGGCATATGTTGTCATATTTTTTGTTACTACTCCAATTCCGGTTTCACCGGAAATACCGTTAACTTATTTAATAATGGGACACCCTGTATATTCCTGTAGATTTTAAAAATACTTATTATTTTTAATTCATATATACCAAATTTGGTAGAAAAAAGTTGTTAAAAAGTGTCTGTAGATAATTTTTTGTATTAATACAACGTAGTAGGAAATAAACGAGTACCATCTATAATAATCTATATAAGACTAAAATTGTTGTTTACATGCACTGCATGACTTATCTGAATTTAGTATAGTAGGTAAAACTGTTACTGAACTAATTGACAGAAATAAGTTGTATTAAAAATGGTTTATTTAAGTGAAAAAGATCGTATTGAAATATTAATGATAATCGGTTATGGTGAATTTTCATTTTTTTTGGAAGTGAATTTTCCAAATCGATAGATTGGATGTAGAGGATTCATAAAGTGGCCCGCTCGTTTTCTGGACTTCAACCCGCTAGATTTTTTGTCTTTGAGGTTATCTAAAATCACGTGTTTACGTTAGGCGACCAACATGCTTGCAGGATTTGAGACAAAGAATAATTGATGAATGTGAACTAATACGTGGAGAGATCTTGCAAAAAGTGACTCACAAATTTATTTATAGGCTTGCACGTTGTCAGGAGGTGAACATCAAACATTTTAAATATTTGAAATTATTTTTTTATTTTTAATATCATTGGTCTAACGTAAATAAATTAACCTATTTTTTAACTGTAAAGAGATTTATTAATAGTTTTAATAGTTATTAGTATTAATTATTAGTATTAATAGTTTTTTCTTCCAAACTTGGTATGTATGAATTAAAAATAACAAGTTCTTTTAAAATCTGCAAAAATATACAGGGTATCCCATTTAAAGTAAATAAGTTAAGGGTATTTCCGGTGAAACCGAAAGTGGAGTAGTAACAAAAAATATGGCATCAGATGTCTTTGTTCTTTTCGTTTCAAAGATATTTGCTTGGTTCCATATTTTATCCCAACTCTGTTGGGATATATACTTTATATACATACATGTAAATTATGATTTGGGAGTGCTCCTTGAAACATTCAACGTGTGTTGGTTTATTTATTTCTCGTGCATATTTATTGTGATTATAGTATAAGTCAACCAATTTACACCAATTATTATTTTGAAGTTCCCAATGTGACTGCAATGACTGTTTTAGATCAATATGCCAATATAGGTCTGGATCCCGCGTATGAAAAAAAGTTGATTAATAGCAAGCGGAAAATTTGTTAATAGCTTAAGGGTGTCTAGTCGGACCAACTTTGATATATGGAAACACTGGAACAGGGGAAGTTTTATTTGTGGAACAGGTTAAAAATTTGGAACGGTCAGACCACGAAAACGGCACATGTATTTTGTCCGACAGAACAGACTTAAACTCTCCGAACAGAGATTAAACTCTCATGCAAAAATCAGACTCCTATTTATCACCAAATGGGCCTTTTAATGAGTGGAACATGTAGAATATGTCAAATGACAGGAATTATGACAGGTGATAAATAGCAGTCTGATTTTTGCATGAGAGTTTAATCTCTGTTCGGAGAGTTTAGGTCTGTTCTGTCGGACAAAATAAATGTGCCGTTTTCGTGGTCTGACCGTTCCAAATTTTTAACCTGTTCCACAATTAAAACTGCCCCTGTTACAGTGTTCCCATGTATCAAAGTTTATCCGACTAGACACCCTTAAACTATTAACAAATTTTCAGCTTGCTATTAATCAACTTTTTTTTCATACGCAGGATCCAGACCTAATAGAGATGTATACAGCATGTCGTCCCAATGTTTTGCTTTCTTTATATTATAACGATAGAGAATGCTGTTAAATTTTTACTTCTCGTACTACTACAGATGTAAATATCCAATTATTACCCGAATTCGTTGTGTCAGGGCTCGTTGTAATTGCAATTTATTTCAGATTTGAAAAATGTAGTTAGTGTTATTAAATAATTCTTATTGTCTTTATTGTGGCGCGCTATTTTCAAACTTATGATTATATATTTTGCATAAAAATTCTAATTTCTGTACATTTATATTGAAGTTGTTGGGTCAAATTGATAACATTGAATCTACTACAGTTTTCACTTAAAAACGCTTGATGTTCCCATAATGTTATTGAGCCGCGAAGATTCTATGTAATCAGTATAAAGTAATTTGTAACTATCTTGACTGGGTCGAGAATATAAATATATAAATAAAGATTATAAAAATATCAATATGTATTGTTGTTAATTAAATTGAAACAATTTTGTTAAACTCTGCTCGTGCACCTCCCAGATGTGTGAGACACTATCGCGATAAGCGACTTTGCGTTGAGTCGTAGATTTTGTGGAGTGAGCAGAATCCGATGGGAGCTAAGAAGGGCAAAACAATAAGTATAGGGAGACATTAAAGTTTTCTTAATATCTTCCTTGCATGCGGTGTTCTGCCAGGAGTAACCAATTATTTTGTACATCGTAGAACAAAAACGGATCAAGAACAAACAAAGCAAATAAGACAGAGTGTGTAAGAAACATTTAGTCCACAGTAACAAAAGATGTTTGTGGTGTCGGTGTCAAACGAACCCTTTATCTGAAATCTAGGGAAACTATACTAGTTAATTCTACTTAATAAAAATTTTGAACTTCACTGGTTTTTTATTACTTTATATTTAGAATATTTTTCAACACTTTTGTCCACGCTTTCGAATCACATATTGTGTATTTCTACTGACACTATAAAAAATTCTACTGTGCCTTTTGACGCGGTCATATTATTATTATGGACGTAATTTAAGTAGAACAGATATCTATTTTTTATATAAAATACATGTTTATTTTAATACCTATATATTTTTTAGCTTGTCATTTACTTTTTCAGGCATTTTATTTGATTTTGTATCAGTTCTCAGAATTATCACATCACAGAAAATAATTTAAATATTATCCATTTATTTATCAGTGCATTTATTTATCTTATTCATAGTGAAATATAGAAATTCAAATAGAATTTCGATTACTTCGATTTCAGGTTAGTCATCCAAGTGCGTTTGGTTGGAAGAATTTATCCAAATGGATCCACGAATGAATTAATTTTCATTTGACATATACATTAAGCTTGAGTGACGATTATGGTTATTTTATTATCAGTATGTTTGTAGTAATGAAACATCAACGAATTACCATGAAACTTTCTTTGGTATCTTTCCCTTCAGTCATTTATAGAGAGTGGGCCAAACAAAAGAGTCCACCTCGATATTTGGCAGTATTTATTAGATTTTAAGGAAATGAAGAAACAGGTCGATTTTTGATCTAAGAGGGACACATTTTTACGGTACATACATCTGTCATTTGTCAACCCCTTCCCTTCCACTCCCCCCACCCCTTATTTTTAAACAGGGAATAGGGGTCGTATGTAATATCAACATTAACATAATTATTTATATAGGGTGTCCAAGAAAAAATTATTTTAATTAAATTAATTGACACAAAAAGAAGAATGTATGTAATTGATTTAATTCAAAATACGTTCTACTGCTGTCACAAAACATAAAAAAATGTTTTTTGATAAATAGATCTTTTCGCTTAATTTCAATGTTCAAGCTGCCATCCATCTGCCTCTTGGTAGGTTGAATATTGAATTTAAGCAACAAACAATGTTTATTTTTATCAAATAAAGATTTTTTTCTGTTTTCTGTCCGCAGTAGAATGTATTCTGAGTTAAATATATTACATACATTCTTCTTTTTTTGTCAATTAATTTTATTCACAATAATTTTTCTTGGACACCCTGTGCAAATGATTATGTCAATATTACTGAATAGAGAATTGAATAACCTTTTAAATGAGCTAGCACACGGCCCCTATTCCCTATTTAAAAATAAGGGGTGGGGAAAGTGGAAGGGAGGGGCTTGAAAAATGACAGATATATGTACCATAAAGGTGTGTCCCCCTTAGATCAAAAATTGACCTGTTTTTTTATTTCCTTAAAATCTGATAAATACTGCCAAATATTGAGGTGGACTCTTTTCTTTGGCCCACTCTGTATATTTTATACTTAATACACAGTTTTTTACGAGTTGTGTGTACTTGCCATAAAAATACATGTAATAAAAACAACAATACAAATTGATAGCAATTAAAATAGACAAAAAATATTTAATTAAAGAAAAACAGGCGTTTTATTTTTTATACATTTATAAACTAAAAATCTGTTAAAAAAAGTTTTAAAAGAATAAAAAATAAATGATCTTACTCCAAACTGCCAACCCTCTGAACTTTGTATTTTAGTTTGTCGTGGCATTTACTTTGTCTTTCCATAAAAATCTGTACTATTATAAAGTTTTGAAAAACTAAAGAAAAGCGGCTTTGCTTTTAAAACCAAAACTTTCTGTTTGAAAATAATTTTTTTTGTAAAGCTTTTGAAAGGAACTATAAACGTTTTCTACTTGTTTTTATAATTAATATTTTTCTATATAAAAAGTGGTTCTAATATATTTTTGACGAAAACTAGCATGAGAATGGACTAAGTACAAAAACAAAGCACATTGTGAAGCTGAATATAGCATCAAGTAAGAAAATTAAGCATAATAATGCGATATTGTCGAAATATCAGACGTTTAAATATTTTCCAAGATAGCATTTGTCGAAAATCTAAATATGTGTACTGAAATTTACAATGCATAATAGGTTGGAATGTTAAAACTGCGATAGAGCTGAGAAAATGGTAAATATAAATCAGGAAAGCAAATATCCCACTAGAAATGCCCTTGGATATGCAGCGTAGAACACTATTAGACTAGGGCGGATCTGTGAAAAAACCTCTATCTTTGGATGTAAGAGGTGGCATTCGGAGTTTTGCTGGTAAAGTTAGGTGACAACTTCAATAATTATAATTGACTTATGCTCCTTCTCAAATATGCCCTGAACATTAATAAAAAAATAAATATATTTAAAAATTTCGAAAAACATCAATTTTTCTCTACTTTCTTTGCTTATAACTCTACATTTTGGAACAAAGTTGTAGGGAAATAAAATACAGATAATTGAATTTTGTATAATATACGGCTGGTTAAAAATGTCTTAAAATATTATCCTTTCTGCAAAGAAGCAATAAATAAAAAATAAGGGGGCTGTTTTTATTCAATGTTTTTCAACCACTTTAGTTGCACTTAGAACCTTCGTAATGCGCTTAGAGAATGCTTATAACATACTTAAACCGTCCACCAGATTTCATTGAAATCGGCCTAATAGATTTTGCATAATAATAAATTTTGCAAAAAGGGTAATATTTTAAGACATTTTTAACCAGGCGTATTATACAAAATTCAATTAGCTTTATTTCATTTAGTATGACTTTGTTCCAAAATGAATCGTTTTAAAGTTATAAGCAAAGAAAATAGAAAAAAATCGATAATTTTGTAAATTTTTAAATATTTTAATTTTTTATTAATGTTCCTGGAATATTAGAGAAGGAGAAAAAGTCGATTTTAATTACTGAAGTTGTCACCTAACTTTATCTGCAAAAATCCGAATGCCACCTCTCACATCCACCTAAAAACAGATCTGCCCTGGTCTATATATAAAAGTTGAAAAATCAAATAAGGGTAATACAGTTCAACGAATAATAATACAATAATACACATCAACCTCAGAAATATTAACTTTAGATATATTAAGCAAATTAATGACACATCAAATCAAATGAGATATACGTACATATTGATGGCAGATTGAAGAAAATTGGGTACCGCTAAGATCAAATCTTCTGTTGGCTCCGATGGTGTTCCGAGCATAAGACATACATAAGACATACATCAAACACAGGGACCTCGACAAATCACAGATATGCGAATATACCTGAGGTAATGAGCACAGAGTACAATGGAAAGATGTATTAATAATCACGAAAGAAACAGACATGAAAAAAAAAGAGAAATATCAAAGAAGCATCCCTTATCCTACTCAATGAAGAAATATGTATAGCACACCTATCAACAGAATGTAGCAGGCTTTAGTTATCAGACTGATAGAAGAAGTCAATAATAAGAATATACCGACAATCGAATCAGAAAACTAGAATATAAACTAATTTTAGTTTTAGCTTGTTTAAGTCCATATAGGTCCAGCCAGCTGGACAATGTTTACTAATTTATTACACGATGACTATTCGGGTTGGGCATCGCTGCGTCCTATATTGCAGCATATTGGACTTCCTATTTATCAGTCAAATTTACTCGTTTGAAAAATTTGACAACAGCGTCTACCTCGGTAGTTTGTTGTTACATGTGGTGAAATGTTTTAAGTTATCATGGTGGCTCCACAAAAATACAGTAAGTTGTTGTGTTTTTCTGTACTTTACAGTATTGCTTGTTTTTAATGTATGTTACTTGATGATTGGACGTATTTGTGGTAGATATATATTTGGAAATAATTACAACTGGACACGTCAGGGGTCCTCTAAACTTTTAGTCCAGCATTTTGGACATTGGGACTTAGTTAACACAGGGCCGTGCGGTGCTATGATGCGGTGAGGCAGTCGCATCAGGCGGCATCATAAGGGAGGCGGCATAATCAGTAAAATCAAAATACATAAAAATAATCATAGAAATAAGATACGGTGTGCAAAATAGAACACTTGAAAAATATCAGAGGGCGTTTTACGTGCCCTGCGCATGCCACTCTTTAATCTTAGTTTTAGAAGTGATGAAAGCGTCTTCCTCTACAGAAACAACAACCCTTTTTGTATTACGCAAGAACTGTACACCTTTTTTCTAATTATACAAAGCGTTGGGAAGTTCTGAAAAAACATGTTTCACAACTCTAAAACCGTTGAGTGATACTAGATGGTCAAGTCAAATAGATGCATTGAAACATTTAAGGTTTTAAGATTTCAAGTTTGTGAAATATATGATACCACATTCGAAATAATAGAAGAAGTCAACAAATATTGAGAAATCAGAAACTAAAGTTAAAGCACTAGGATTAGCAAAAAATATTAGAAATTATAAATTTATATGCGGTGTAGTTCTTTGGCATAATATTTTATTTCATATAAATTCAGTCTCGAAGATGTTGCAACAAGTAACTATAAATTTGCCAGATTGTGTAAAAAATGAAAAGTCGCAGACAATCTGGCTATGACTTAACGAAAATTACTGCTAATGAAATTGAAGAAAATCTTAATATAAATTCGAATTTTCAGCTGAAAATAAAATTCGGACCAGGAGAAAAAAAAAGCGTCAATTTGATTAAGAAAAATCTGTGGATGAGCTCTTAACAGAGGAAGATAAATCATGAAAGCGTCGCCAATGCGAGTCAATTATACCAATGGATATAAATTAAGTCAATACTCGCAATCTTTGAGTTTGTATTTAATTGATGTTAAAAAATGTGGAGTAACCGGTTTCGAGGCTTACATTTTCGTTGCCTCATCATCAGGCCCAGTACATAGTCTTCCATAAATTACAAATTCTTTTACAATTTTTGTAGACAAAGCTTACATAGAGTCAAAAAAATAACAATAACACATACAATGTTCTCAAATTAAATAAATCGTCAATATTAAAAAACAGGTTAATACATTAGAGCAAAATTAGAATAAAAAACAAAACCAATATATTATAAAATTAATATACATTGCAAATTAAACATACAACATAATAAAATACAAACATAGGAACTATAATAATAAGTTTTATCACTAAGAATTTTATTAACACTCCCTGTCTCGGCGGCTAGTGGTGAAAGAAATTAAAAATTTAAAAAATTATTTACGAAGCTCCATAAGACAAACAAAACTAAAAAAATAGCACTCATTTCAAGAGTCCTCACTAGCTTCTACTTTAGACTATACCAATCTGACGAATTTACCAAAATTATAGTCAGGAAAATAAAATTGAAATTTTTGTAAATATTATTTAATGTTAATACATAATATTTCTAACTATTTAGAATGGGAAATAAGCCACAATATTATTAAAAAATGATTTTTATTAACGTTTGGACGCCCAAATCGGGTGCCGTTGTCGAAAAGTTAATAAAAATCATTTTTTAATAATATTGTGGCTTATTTCCCATTCTAAATAGTTAAAATTGTAAAAATGCCACAAGAAAATAGCTTCAGAACAACACATAATATTTCATTTAATTTAAATTACGTGTTGGTTTTAAAATAAAAGTTTTAGTTCATTTTGTGTAGTTGCATTTAATAAAAATAAAAGTCAAGTTTCAATAATATTTAAGAGGCGACATTTCGAAGACTTGCATCATATTGAAAGGATGTACCGCACGGCTCTGAGTTAACAAAATATGTTACCATACTCACGTTTTTTAAGTTTAGTTACAAATAGTAAAAGGATATTGATGGAACGTGAACTGGAGGCTATATTGACAGATAACGATTTTTTAGTTAGTGAAGATAGCGATACTGATCAAAGGAAATGAATTTACAGGAATTTAAGATGTATGTTAGAAGGTCACTAGCTCTAGGTGGTAATAATCCTGCAAGTGGGAGACAAGCTAGTGCGTCTATTTCAAGAGAACCAGAGACATCTGAAGGTGATGTGCCCATAACTCCTGTAAAAAGTCTACAGTTTTCCAGTTACTGCCTATAGATGTAAAAAAACCAGTAATGACTATTTGCCAATATGCTCTGTCAGCAATAGAAATTCTTATCGCGTTGCCTAAACCTCTTGGATGCACTAAGAAGGCGAGATTCTTTTGTACAAAATGCAAAATGTATAATATGTGTATTTCTTCTGAACCAGAATGTTTTTACAATTTCATACTTAAATTATATAAAAGCTAAGTCCTGATGTCCATTATGCTGGACCTGTCATATTATATGTGTTAAATAATTTTTTTATAGATTTTCGTTTATTGTTTTCACAAATGAGGAGAGAAAATAGAAAATATTATTAAAATAATAAAAAACTTTTTTCTTGGGGCTAAAGTAGTTAAATATAGAAATGTTTGATGGTGTATTAAAATGATTATTCACATCTAAATAACATTTAAAGGAAAATACGTCTATTCGTTTAGACTGTTTAGAATTGCTTCTCTAAACTAGATCAAACATTTATAGTTTATTATTGATTTATGCAAAATTCTAAACTATGAAGTATCAGAGGGTTGAACATAAAATAAAAGCAAACAGACCCATACAATAATTTTACCTTCGGCACTAGTTACTGGTTGTCTATGTTTAGGTCTGTGAGATTTATGTGTTTTCCTATGGGAAGTAGGAAGGCGATTTTCATGATGAATTGGGGGTGAAAAATCCGGTTCAGATTCTTCATCGTTACCTAACTCTTCTTCAGAGTCTGCTTTACTATTTGATTCTGTAATAAAATATTTGAAGTATCTACTAACTGATTTCTCATATTACAACGTCTTTGTGTGTTACGTCACTATTCATTTTTATTAAAATAAATATATTAAGTAGCTTTTTACTAAAATCCGGTAAGTTGATAAAAAATTTAAATCAGTGTGAGTCAAGGGAGGACAAAGTTGTGATAGATAGAAAACAAAATACCAGACACATCAATACTTAAAAATTAACAATATCCGTAGCAAAACATACATTCTAGACCCGGAAGGAATAAACACTTAAGTCTTAAATTGAAATTAAGAAAAATTTTACAGGGGAAGGTTTAAAGTTTCTGGTGAAAAAGTTTAAAGGCACATATTCTCTTTTATAATGTATTTGTATGATATTATTTATGAGCCTTTCAACTGTGCTATCCATATTAATGCATTATGATTAAACAATAAAATAACTGACTTAAGTTATTATGTTCAACTGGAAAAGTTGACTTAAGTGGTTAAGGCAGATAGTATTTATAGAACCTAAATACTTACAATTCAAAAAAGGTACTATAAGTAACAATTTTTATTAAGTCTTCAATATACAAAATCAATATTTATTAAATAAACATTATTATAAGTCACTCTCGTCTCTGTCCAAGTCCGGATCTACGTCTCTAACATCGGCAGCAATCTTTAGATTTTCCGTAAAAGTGATGAAAGTATTCCGGTATTAAAGGTAGCAAAAAAATTAAATCTCGCTTTTTTTCTTCACTTATTGCCAACTGTTGGTCCGTAATCGGCTGAAATATAAAATTTCTTGTTTGTCTTGTTGTTCTTTATGAGAAATAGTTTTGAACGGCACATTTTGCTGAAGGGATGTTTTATAATTAATACTACCGAAATCGCGTCCGTAAGAAAGCCATTTAACATCAAACCACTTAAAATTATTACCACCGCAATCTTTTTTTCGCATAATAAGAGGACCTTTAAGCAAAGCAGCAAAATCAAAGAAATCAGCCTGTTGCATTTTAACAACCTTAAATTTATTACTGCTTGTACGAATCAGTTGCATCCAGTCATGTGGATGATAAACTTGTATAGCCGTATTTAGTTTTTCTTTCTCGTTTTCTCTTTCTGTTTTCTGTAACTGTAACTGGTTGTGTAATATCATCGGAAGAAGAAAGAATCTCAGGAGGATTATGCACGTAATTAACTTCCAATTGTGTATGCCCTACGACACCATTAGAACTTTCAGGTACAAATGTAGGGTCAGTAACAGAATCGTCACTTGAGTCATCACTTATTTCAAGTTTTTTTTCTGGAATATACGATTTCTGGATACCCGATGTACTTGGCTCAGGTTTTGCTACTAAGTCTTCCTGATTAACTATAAGAAACGAAAATTCAATTAAGTAGGTATCAAAAACAAATTAAAATATGTGTTATTTACGCTTGCACCAGGGATCTTCTAATAGTTAGATACATTTTTTTTTAAATCTGATAGTAAATTTAAAGGATTTATAATATTTTTCTTTATAAAATCATCTACTGAATTTTTTAAAACATTTCACGATCATTCATTTAAATGCAAGTCATACATTCAAATGATAGAAATTGGTAGAAGCGTAAAAGCACCCTCTTATCTTTGGTACGTAAATTCTAAGAATAATGTCCGTAATCCAATTAAATTAATATTATTGTAATCAAAATCAACTTCATCCTTTAAACGGTTTTTAATTATAGTTACATCGTTTTCCCTTTACTTTAACATTTCTACACCAATGGAACATCTACATCTAGAAGTTTTCAATTTTTTAAGAATTTACTGCACACTATTTACGTACCATAGATGAAAAAAATATTGTCAACAAAAATAATACATACCAGGTTCAGGTGTATCCGAAACTAGTGTTTGTGAAACTAGCTCCAATATCTGTCTACCTCTAAGACTTGTAAATTTTACTATTTAAATCCATTTCACTATTTAACAGAAATAAATTTCAGACTAATAAAACTATCACCAGATCAGGCCGTCAACTTTATCGGAACTAATAATTGAAAATGGTTTTAAAACGAAGATTCACCCCAAAACTCAAGTGTCTGGTATAAACAAAATGAGAAGAACCGACTGTGGATATCAATATCATCACGAAAAACACAGACTCTGCATGTATTTAATACTTATGTCACTAATAATATAATATTTTAGAAACAAATTTGACGAGCATAAATACCTATGTCTACATAAGTGGTTTAGAACGCCGTTTCACATCGAACTCATTATATTTGTTATGACTGAGTAAAAGTACTTAAGTCGAGTTAAGTGTTTATTACAGCCACCGTTATGAAATAAAAATAAAGGGTTGTAAAGAACACCATAAAATACTTTGATATATAAGCGGTATATGACTTGGGTGTTTATTCCAGTTGGTGTATTACACAAATTTGGTTACTTTGCGAGATTATGTATTTTTCATAAAAAAATGACTTAAGTGCTTGTGACCGCCGAGTCTAGCATTATACATGAGTTTTATAAATGGGTAAGGTGTATACAGTTCGATATCGACATACGACATGCCTTTTATGAGACTTTGGTAGTTATATAAAAAACAGGATTTTTCAATGTAGACTTCAATAATTCCAGATGGGCCCACAAATTGTGTTATTGCTCGACAGTTTTATTCGACGAGCAAGTCTCTTCGAACAAAAATAAAGCAAAACGGAAGTGTGTGGGTTGAAAACTGTCGTTCTTGTTCGCGTGCAAAAATGATGGAAT
Organism: Diabrotica virgifera virgifera; assembly: GCF_917563875.1. Lineage (NCBI taxonomy): Eukaryota > Metazoa > Arthropoda > Insecta > Coleoptera > Chrysomelidae > Diabrotica > Diabrotica virgifera. Next base: position 203,261,300 of record NC_065447.1, read on the forward strand.
AATCAGGTTCGGCTTAATTACCTATGACTGTGGAACTTGTTCGATACCCATTTTAAGAGCATATTATAGACTAAGACCTAGAGCCGAATAACTATCGTCATAAATAATGTGGAGTTTCTCCTGTGAAATGCATAGATTGTATATTGATAATTATGAGCCCTTGCAGGATGACACCTGAGTGGATACAGGAAGTAGCAATAAGGGGTGAAAGTGGAAAATTAGTGCAGTTACTGAAGGTTTTCACCTCCGATCTCGTTGAAGCTCCATCGATTTGCATGAAAATTGGTGAGTATTTAGAGGATATCTCAAGAAATAAAAGTAACAAGGTGCAACTTGCGCTTTTACCCTGGGGGTGGATGCCACTCTTTCGCGGGTGTGAAAATTATATTATTACAATAACCCCACAAATCTATACAGGGACAAATTTTAAGCAAAATTTTTGGTATAACAAGTTATTAAAATAAATCAATATTTTACAAGTTAATAAACATCAAATATTTGAATTTTTCGTGAAAAAAATGTACCTATAATATAAAGCGGTTGTTCATAAATAATTCAAAAACTATATAGTCCAGAAAGCCACTGCGCATCCGCTAGGAAAAATATTCTAATTCGGATTTTTTGCATAATCTTACTCAAAAAGGACTCCTTTTAACAAATTTGCATGTTGCCAGGACCAAAAGGTGGTCAAAAATTTTTTAAACGTTTTTTTTTTTGTTTTTTTCCTAAAATAATTTTTTTTTGCATGGAAAAAGTTTTTTTTACGTTTTTTGGATCATTCCAAACAGAAAAGGTCTTTAGTGACTTTTCTCTAAAAATGATAGTTTTTGACATATAAGCGATTAAAAATTGAAAAATTGCGAAATCGACCATTTTTAACCCTCAAAAACTATATGAAAAACGGAAAATTTTAATGTTACCAAGGCAGTAAGATATTCTTTAAACATCGATTGATGAAATCCCGAAGAGTTTTTTGCAATACAATATTCAAAACTCCTTTGTTTTTTAATTGCTAACCAAGCGTGCGCGACACTATTTTCCACCGACAGTATGGTGCAAATGAAAGGAATAAATTCGTTATTTCGTAAACCGGCGACTTTAAGGAAAAATTCCGAAACAGGTCGACTTTTATTTTTAAGTTATGATATTGTGGCATATACGGTGTACTAGTCTCGTCATCCGTATGGGCGTGATGACGTAATCGATGATTTTTTTAAATGAGAATAGGGGTCGTGTGGTAGCTCATTTGAAATGTTCTTCAATTCTCTATTCCGTAATGTAAATATTTACATAATTATTTATACAGGGTGTCCTTCTACTTCTTTTGTGTTAAATAATTTAATTTAATAAAAAAATTTTGGACACCCTGTATAAATAATTATGTAAATGTTTATATTGCTGAATAGAGAATTGAAGAACCTTTCAAATGAGCTAGCACACGACCCCTATTCTCATTTAAAAAAATCATCGATTACGTCATCACGCACATACGGATGACGTCACTAGTACACCATATATGCCACAATATCATAACTTAAAAATAAAAATCGACTTGTTTCGGGATTTTTCCTTAAAGTCGCCGGTTTACGAAATAACGAATTTATTCCTTTCATTTGCACCATAATGTCGGTGGAAAATAGTGTCGCGCACGCTTGATTAGCAATTAAAAAACAAAGTAGTTTTGAATATTGTATTGCAAAAAACTCTTCGGGATTTCATCAATCGATGTTTAAAGAATATCTAACTGCCGTGGCAACATTCAAATTTTCCGTTTTTCATATAGTTTTTGAGGGTTAAAAATGGCTGATTTCGCAATTTTTCAATTTTTAATCGCTTATATGTCAAAAACTATCATTTTTAGAGAAAAGTCACTAAAGACCTTTTCTGTATGGAATGATCCAAAAAACCTAAAAAAAAATTTTCCATGCAAAAAAAATTATTTCAGGAAAAAAACAAAAAAAAAACGTTTAAAAAATTTTTGACCACCTTTTGGTCCTGGCAACATGCAAATTTGTTAAAAGGACTCCTTTTTGAGTAAGGTTGTGCAAAAAATCCGAATTAGAATATTTTTCCTAGCGGATGCGCAGTGGCTTTCTGGACTAATAAGTTTTAACAAAAAAGTTAATATTACCAAAATTGAAGATAATTAAAAATTTAATAGATTCCTTTCTTGAACAACCTTTTAGAATTAATTAAAAGTGTGTTATTTCATAGGTGATTGGAAGTACACCCACCGGCAAAATTAAAGGAACACCTTAAAAATGGGACATGTTTGATGTCTCGTATTTCCTAAAGTTGTCCGATTTGAGTGATTTGTTTAGTATGTTGTAGCCTTATTATTTAAAAATATTGGTTTAATAATATTGCTGCTAGACAAGTAAATGTCATTTTATACCAGGTGTAAAAATCATACTGTGTTTTTCCTTAAAGATTGGAACACCCTGTGGAATATTCTAGCATATTTAAAATGGGTGCCGCCCAAAATCCCGACAGCCAAAATCCCGACAGCCAAAATCCCGACAGCCAAAATCCCGACAGCCAAAATCCCGACGGCTAAAACACCGACACGCCAAAATCCCGACACGCCGCCAGAATCCCGACAGGCCAAAATCCCGACATGCAACAATCCTCGCATAATAGTCTGGGCTGATTATCGGAGAATAGGCCATTTTTGGGAAAAGTTATTTACCAGCAATTTTATTGCTGGAATCGAATTATAAGATCCTATATATTAATAATATAGGTATGCAAAGTCCTCAGATAGTGTGCTACTTTTTTATAAACAAAATGGCGCCCGAAAATCGTGTTTTTTTCAATTATTGCTCTAGAACTCCGAAGATTTTAACTTTACAACAAAAACATTCAAATAAAAATTCACCGTGATTAAATTATGCAGAGAGACGTGTTTTTACCGATCTGCTCCGACGAAAATTTTCCTCGGAAAATGCGGGTTTTCCCAACAAAATCTTTAATTTTCAAATAAAGTTTTAGATAAGTAATTATTTAACAATAATTAAATAATTTGGTGACTTAAAAGCCTTCTTGGTTTAGATTATAGTTCCAGAAGCTGGTGAAAATTAAACGAATATTTTAGCAACAATTCAATTGTTAATTAATAATTTACGGTCGCAATAATAACCAAAATAATTATGATATACTGATCAAACTTTGAAACCTTATAAAGATGAGGTGCCTATTTAATATTTTGTCGACAAAATATAAATTTTTTATTTTTTTGCATAATCTTTAAATGTTTAAAAAAATAGTTATAAACAAATGAACGTTTCTCAGAAAGTTTTTATTATATTATAATTTTAAAAAATAGCTAAAATGCGCATTTCAAATATCTTGAAAATGAATGGTTTAAAACTTTTTTGCAACCATTTGCAAAAAAGTTATGAAACAGCAAAATAAACATACGATTACTACGGTGTTAATAATTTTTTTTAATTCTTTCAAAGCGTAGAAGTGAGTTTAAAGTACAAGCTAATTATTTATAAAACAATATCGATTATCGGCTTAATGGTTATATTTTAATTAAAGATTATAAATATATTTTTTTGTAATTTACATGCGCGAAAGTAGAATAATACAGTACCGTAGCTACCCGCCCACATACACAACTCGCGCGAGTTTAAGCGTGTCAGTCGCTTCGAGTGAACATTTTATCTCCGGCTCTGTATCAAGCCTACTTTCGCGCTAAAAATTACAAAAAAAGTATTTTTAATCTTTGATTAAAATATAACAATTGCACTAATTTTTGACATTCTTTGTGAGTAACTAGATTGTACCATAGACTCACTTTTAAGCTTTGAAACAATTAAAACAAATTATAAACAATAGAGATATCGTATATTTATTTTGCTGTTTCCCAACTTTTTTGCAAATGGTTGGAAAATTTTTTTAAAGCGTTCATTTTCAAGACCTATGAAATACGCATTTTAAGTATTTTTTAAAATTAGAATATAATAAACAATTTCTAAGAAATGTTAATTTGTTTATAACAATTTTTTTTAAACATTTAAAGATTATGCAAAAAAATGAAAAATTTATATTTTGTCGACAAAATATTAAATAGGCATCACACCTTTATAATCTTTCTAAGTTTGATCAATGTCTCATGATTATTTTGGTTGTTATTGCGACTGTAAATTGTTAATTAACAATTGAATTGTTGCTAAAATATTCATTTCATTTTAACCGGGTTCTGAATTTATAATCTATACCAAGAAAGCTTTTATTTCACCAAGCTATATAATTATTGATAAATAATTACTGGCCCAATAAATTTATTTGAAAATTCGAGATTTTGTTGGGAAAACCCACATTTTCCGAGGAAAATTTTCGTCGGAGCAAATCGGGAAAAACATGCCTCTATGTAGAATTAAATTGGGGTGAATTTTTATTTGAGTATTTTTGGTGTAAAGTTAAAATCTTCGGAGTTACTTACTTACTTAGTCCTAAGCCTTTCTACCTTTAGGTGTAAGGCTGGTGGAGTTGAGTTTGGCATTGTAGTCTCCATGCTTTCCGATCTTGCGCTAGGTTTCTTGCACTTTCCAATGTCAATCCCTTCTTCTCGACTTCTTTCCTGATTTCATCTACCCACATAACTCTTGGTCTCCCTCTTTTGTTTTTCCCCTGCACTCTCGTTTCGAACACTCGTTTTGTTAGCCTCTCGTTCGACATTCTACACACGTGCCCGAACCATCTAAGTTGTCCTTCTACTATTTTTTCATTGATTGGTTCTAGTTTTAGGTTTTGTCTAATTGTTTCGTTTCGTATTTTGTCTGTCCTTTTTCTGTTTGCTATTTTCCTCAGGAACCTCATTTCCATAGCATTGACTCTGGATTTTTGTCTCCCCGTCAATGTCCATGTCTCGCTGCTATACATGATTGTTGGTCTAACTACTGATTTAACGACTGCCGTTTTTACTTTTTCCGGTATCCCTTTTTTCCCAAAAAATGTTGTTTTCATAGTGTTAAATAAGCTTCCTGTTCGTCCCATTCTCTCGTTTATTTCCATGTCTTGTTTACCATTTGATTCGATTATTACTCCTAGGTATTTAAAATATTCCACTTGCTCTAGTTGTTTCCCGTCTAATTCTATTGCGTGTGTCTTCCTCGTATTTGAAATTATCATTGTTTTTGTTTTCTCTGTATTAATTTTCATATTTATGTTTGATAGTTCTTCTTCTAGGATTTCAAGATTGTTCTGTAAGTCTTCTCTGTTTTCTGCTATCAATACCATGTCGTCTGCAAATAGTAGCTCCGATAGTTGAGTCTGTTTCATTTGCCAGTATCCTAATGTTAGTTTTCTCATTCTTCTCTTGGCTTTCTTTATCGCTTCATCCAGTACCACTGAGAATAGCAGTGGACTCAGCACGCATCCCTGTTTGACGCCTTGACTTGTAGAAAATTCTCTGGATTCCTCGTTATTGGTTCTTACTGTATTTGTATTATTTTTGTACATATCCTTTATTACTTCTATTATGTGTCTGTCGACTCCCCTTTCTGTCAGTGTCTTCCAAACGTCCTTTCTTCGGATTCTGTCAAACGCCTTTTCCAGGTCAATGAAGCACATATGTATCTCTCTATTTTTCTTGATTACCTTCTCACTTACTTGTCTTAATGTGAATATTAGGTCTTGCGTGCTTCTGTCCTTCCTGAATCCACACTGTGTGTCTTCCATAGTTGTTTCTATTTGTGTTTTTATTCTTGTCTCTAGTATTCTTGCTAATACCTTCCCAGGGATACTTGATATGGTGATACCTCGGTAATTATTACAGTTTCTCTTGTCTCCCTTTTTGTGTATTGGTAATATAATGTCTTTCTTCCAGTCCTTTGGTAATTCTGCTCTATTTATGATATCATTCATTAGTTCTTTCATGCTATCCATTCCCTCTGTCCCCATGAATTTTATCATTTCCGGGGTGATATGATCCTTGCCTGGTGCTTTGCCCAGTTTTACTCTTTCTATTGCTTTCTCTAATTCCTCTCTTGTTATGGATTCCACTTGTTGTTCTTCATTCCTTTCTTGTATCTCCCCTATGTTGTCCTTGTCTACATGAGTTAGCTCTTTGAAATGTTCTCTCCATCTTTCCATTATTTGTTTTTCTTCTGTTAGTACGTTTCCATTCTTGTCTTTTATATTCGGCATCGTGTGCTCTTTCTTTTGTCTGAGTTGTTTTAATGCGCCGTAGAAGAGTTTTTGGTTTTCCCTATAATTTTTTGTCATTTTTTGTCCAAATATCTCCCATGGCCTTTCCTTTCCTGCTTTCACCGCTATTTTAACCTCTTTCCTTTTTTCTTTATATGCTTCGTAATCTTCCGGGTGTTTTGTGCTTAGGTATCTTTTCCATTTGTCTTTTTTGTTCTTTATTTTCTCTCGTATTTCTTCCGTCCACCATTCTGTTCTCCTCATGTTAGTGTTTGCTATTTTTGCTTTCCCGCAAGTTTCCTCAGCTGCTTTGATTATGCTGGTTTTTAGATATTCCCATTTTTTTTCTATATTTGTATTTTTTGCCCTACCTTTCAAAGTATTATCTAATTTTTCTTGGAATTTCTTCTTATATATTTCCTCTTTTAATTTGTAACTTTTTATTTTTTCATTTACTACCTTTCTTCTCTTTTCTTCTTTTTCCTCTGTTGTTCTCATTCTCATTATTACTAGATGGTGGTCACTGCCAATCTCCGAGCCTCTTTTCACTTTCGTATCCTGTACTCTTTTCCATTTGTTGCTGCTTACCAAAAAGTAATCTATGATTGATTTTTCGTTTCTGCTGTCTTGTACTCTCGTGTATTTGTGTACTTCTTTATGTTTAAATTTTGTATTTGTTATAACTAGTTTATTCTCCATACATATTTCTATTATTCTTTCACCATTTCTGTTTAGCATTTCTTCTCCTTCTTTTCCCATGCACTCCTCTATTCCGCTGTTGTTGTTTCCGACTCTACCGTTTAGATCTCCCATTACAATTATGTTTTCTTCCCCATTATCAATTTGCATTTGGAGCTCCTCGAAAAATTTATCTTTCTCTTCCTTTCTTGCATCTTCATTTACTCCGTAGGCTGTTATTATTGTCCATATTTCTTCGTCCATCAGTTTAATTTTCACCGATAATATTCTCTGGTTAACATATGTTTCTTCTATAACGTGTTGTAGTCTATTCGGTGCAATTATTATCCCGACTCCTTCTTTTGCTCTCTCTTTTGTATCCGCTCCTACCCAAAGTAACCAATATCCTTTGTGTATTTTCTTAAGACCTTTTCCTTTCATCTTCGTTTCTGTTATTCCTAGTATTTCTATTTTTTGTTTTATCATATCTTCTACCAGTTATTCCTCTTTTCCATTGATGCTTCTCACATTCCATGTTCCCATTTTTATCTCTCCTTTTTTCTGCAATCTAGCTTTCCCCTTTTTCCTATTTTCATCCTTGTTTACCTTTGCATCATCTTTTTCCCTATCGCTTTTCCCATTCATTGCCTTGGTTGTCATTGTTGTGGGTCCGGTCTCATTATTTTCTTTTAGTTTTTTGAAGTCCCTTCCCCGATATTTCTGTGAGTTAGTATAAGTTTCTCTTTATTATGGTCCCATTTCCACTCCTTTCCATTAATCTCCAGTTTCATATATCCTATCTTCGTAGTATTACCTTTGTCTTTTTCTTCTTTTGCCATTTTCCTAATTTTTGCTTGTATTTCCCTTTCCTATCTTGTTAAATCTGATTCTATATACACCTTTTGTCCCTGTAGATTTTTCAGTTTTCCTTTGTTTTTTAGTACACTCATCTTATCCGTTAGGTTTTCCATTTCTGCTACAAAGATTTGGTCGCCGATCTTCACCGCTCCTCTCAGTCTGACCTCTAATTTCAGATTTCTTCCTATGAAGTGTTCTACTGACTCCTTTACAGGCTTTCCGTCGGTAGCATCTAGTGTTAGGCCTTTTAATACTATATTATTTCTCCGTCTATCTTTTTCCAATTGTTCTATTCTATTGTTTGCCATTTTTAAACCTTCTTCCAATTTTTCGTTTTTTTCTTTCAGCTCCTTAATATATTCCATCGTTTCTTTTTGGTCTTTCCGTATGGTTCTTATTTCTGCCATCATTTCATCATTTTTCCACATAACTTCCCGCATCATTTTTATCATCTCTTCATTTGTGTCGTTGCTTTTATTCGGTGTTCGTCTCGTCAGGTTACTCTTTTCAAAATATAATTTATCTTCTTTATATTTTTTCTTCTTAGATTCTTCGTCGCCACTATCAGATAGTTCTTCATTCTTTCTATAGGTTTCCTTTCGGATTGTTCCTGTTCCGCCACTGGCCATTTTAAATTAAATGTTAACCTCAGCACTAATATAAATATTATTATTATACACTTAGAAGTTTATTTTTATTTCGCACAAGAACGCTTTTTAAGTTTAACGATTATCGATAACGATAGGTCTTTTAAAAAACCGGTGTTTTTATTGTGATAGGTTTCGAATTCGAAATTACCTTATCGCCAATACACCTGCCACACGACCTCTCGCCTCGCTTGCCAAACTCGAACTCATCTTCGGAGTTATAGAGCAATAATTGAAAAAAATACGATGTGTCGGCGCCATTTTGTTTATAAAAAAAGTAGCACACTATCTGTGGACTTTGCATACCTATATTAATAATATATAGGATCTTATAATTCGATTAAAGCAATAAAATTGCTGGTAAATAACCTTTCTTTGTACTTTACTAATTAGACCAACGTATTATAACTATTTTTTTTTCAAAATTTAAAGATTATGCAAAAAAAAAGAAAAATTTATATTTTGTCGATAAAATATTAAACAAGCATCTCATCTTTATAATCTTTATTAGTTTGATCAATGTATCATGATTATTTTGGTTATTATTGCGATCGTAAATTGTTAATTAACAATTGAATTGTTGCTAAAATATTCGTTTAATTTTCACCGGCTTCTGGAATTACAATCTATACCAAGAAATCTTTGATGTCACTAAGTTATTTAATTATTGATTAATAATTACTTACCTAAAACTTTATTTGAAAATTATAGTTTTTGTTAGGAAAACCCGCATTTTTCGAGGAAAATTTTCATCGGAGCAAATCGTGAAAAACATATCTCTATGCAGAATTTAATTGCGGTGAATTTTTATTTGGGTGTTTTTGTTGTAAAGTTAAAATCTTCGGAGTTATAGAGCAATAATTGAAAAAAATACGATTTGTCGCCGCCATTTTGTTTATAAAAAAAGTAGCACACTATCTGCGGACTTTGCATACCTATATTATTAATATATAGGATTTTATAATTCGATTCCAGCAATAAAATTGCTGGTAAATAACTTTTCCATGAATTTTGCTAATTAGCCCAGAGTATAAGTCAAAATTCCGACTTTTGTTTAATACTTTTAATACAAAATACTTTTGTTTAGTAACAAAAAATAAAAAACAGATTACCATAAACAAAAAACAAGAAATAAATGTTAAAAAGAAACTTATCAAACCTGTCGGGTTTCTGGCCTGTCGGGATTTTGGCCTGTCGGGATTCTGGCGTGTCGGGATTTTGGCCGTCGGGATTGTGGCTGTCGGGATTTTAGCTGTCGGGATTTTGGGGTAGACCCATTTAAAATATTCAAATTAAAACTCAGTTGTAGGCTTCGGCTTTCTTAACATTTTCTTTTTTTATTCATTCGCTTATGTTGGATAATAAAAAAGTTGGGTACTTTAACAACTAGCCATGTTCTTCATCAATACAGGGTATTTTTTAAATAAGTTCGACAAACTTTAAGGGGTAATTTTGCATAAAAAATTAAAGACGGTTTGCATTATAAACATATGTCCGCAAATGCTTCGTTTGCGAGATACGGGATGTTGAATTTTTTCTTACAAACTGAGGATTTATTTATTGCTCTAAAACCGGTTAAAATATGCAAATGAAATCTGGTAGGTTTTAAGAGGTGATTGCGCATTTTTTGACATACAATTAAGAATTTTTTATTCACCATTGGCGTGCATACGGGATATATCTAAAATGTACCCGTATGCACGTCAATGGTGAATATAAAATTCTTAGTTGTATGTCAAAAACTTCGCAATGACTGCCAAATTTCATTTGCATATCTCAACCGGTTTTAGAGCAATGAATAAATCGTCAGTTTGTAAGAAAATATTCAATATATCAATCGTCAGTTTTGCCGGTGTGTGTATATTTTTCTTTGGCTAGTACTCAAATCTAAATATTCAATCTTAAATAACGAGCAAAGGTTAACAGTCCTTGGTTATATGGTTCTCGCAGAAAAAATTATGTTTTAAATGTTTCTATCTCGGTAATTTTTTATCCTACAAATATAATAAAAAACGTAAAACATTTGCTAAATAAAAAAGTAAAATTCGGTTTTTGTATCATTTTTTACGTATATCGATTATATTACTTTTGGAGTTATTATCAAAAAAATTAAATTTACGAAAAAAAATTATGATTTTTTTAATCATATTTTTAAAATATGCTTTCTAAATGGTCAAATTTTTTGAGCTTATTACTTATGCTAAAATAAAGAAAAGGGACTACTGTGAATTTAAACTTTTGTTGAAATAACGTGTTTTATTTTTCACTTTTTCCTAAAAAATTCGAAAGGGTTATCTTATTTTCATAACTTGCTTAGCTTTGATTCTATCAACTTCATCTGGAACTCACTTGATAGGTATTCTTAAGTACCTTGACAAGTGTTTAGTATTAGTAACTATATTTTATAACATGCACTGTTTTCCTATTATTTAAACTTGAGTACTTAGATTTGAGTACTAGCCGAAAAAAATATACATTCAATCACCGATAACTCACATTTAATAAATTTTAAAAGGTTTTTTAATTAAGAAATCTATTCAAATTTTTATCTTCAATTGTGGTAATAATAACTTTTTTGTTTAAACTTATAGTTTTTGAATTAATTATGAAAAACCACTTTACTCCATGAATTTTTTTCACGAAAAATTCAAATTTTTTAACTTTAATAACTCAAAAAGTATTCATTTTCACCCCGAGAAGGGGTGGCATACACCCCCAGGGTAAAAGTGCAAGTTGGCACCATGTCACTTTTGTTTCTTGAAGTATTCTCTAACCACTCACCCATTTTCATGCAAATTGATGGGAAATTCAACGAAATCGGATATGAAAACCTTCAGTGACTGCACTAATTTTCTACTTGCTCCCCTTATTGCTACTTCCTGTGTCAAAACTGAGATGTCAGCCTGCAAAGGATCATAATTATTAATATATGTACAATGGACGCATTTTGTTGAGTAAGGTATTCCTACTTTAGACAACAACCCATACGTTGTCATCCAGACATGATGCTGTTATGGCTTTGCGTCGAGCTTTCCGACAAATAATGAAATCTTTATATTTATAATTGTCTAATAATAATACATTATTAGAGCATATAAATAATTTTGAATTTGCCGTTAACATTACTATTCAATCTAAAATACTTAACTTTATTAATCTAACATCAAAATTTTTGCAATCTGAAACGGCAGAGTTAACGGTCGCCCTTCAACTTTTTGAAAAAACTCGTGATAATCTTCGAGAAATGAGAAATTAGTTTTCCGAAACTTTAACAGAAGCAGCAGGAATAGTAGAATGGTGGGGTATTATACTGAAATTTAAAAATAAACGAATAGAACGTATAAAAAATTTACGATGAGCTCAGCTGCGACGAAAAAATAACTTAACGCGTATAAAAAACAGTTTTGAAGTTAAAGTTTTTGAAGTAAAGTTAAAGAAAACCAGAATTTGTGGATTACAAAACCTGGTATTAGCGGCCACCTTTTTATATCGTTATATCGGCCAATAGTTCTGTCATTTTTAGTGACCGTTATTGACAAGTTTTACTGTATTATAATATTGCAACAAGTTACTAATAGGTTTGACGGATTAAGAGATATGTAGAATTTGTACAACAGGTTTTCATGTCTATTCCCAAAAAATCTATAAACACTAACTGATGAAAACTTATTAAAGAATTAAAAAAATGTCATTTACACATATTTTCTTATACTGTTATTAGTTGTCGTTATGTTTAAAATAAGGGGGCCCACAAAAATTGTCGCGGGAGAGCCCCTCAATCTTCAGCTACGCCACTGAATATATCGATCCTTTAATGCATTTTTTAAGTCATCACACTAACAGCACTGGGATTGGCATAATGCATGAAGTGTACTAGGGTGTATTAAGTATAAATACTAATAAAAAATAAATTTATTTTTATACATGGCTTATTTACAATGTCTTAAACAATTACTGAATTTTAAAGTATCTGTCTCGTCAAATTTAGATTTTGTGGCATAACACATCTTTCCCCTGAGGTGCTGACATAAAACAGTGATAAAATTAACAGCTTAAAACAGTAAGTTTTAATCATTCACCGTTGAAGTACATTCCTTAATTAATGTAGGTATTTTCTTAAAGCTACGAACCGTAATAATACAAATTCTGAGATGGAAAGTCATATAATAAAGTAATAAAGGAAATTGGATTTGAAAAGGCATAAACGACAATATTTCCATTCCACTCAACATTGTTACAAAATTCAAAGAAATACATTTCTTTCGTTATTTATTATACACATACAGTTTTTTATATTATGTTCTCGTTTTCAATTTAACCTTTGTAGGGGAGTGCAATTAGAATCAAAACATGCATTGTTTCGGAATACTTCAAACAAGCTTATATTTTTCTAAAACTTTTTTGTTAGTTTACATACACGTTAAAGTAAAAAAGTTCTACTCGCAGATTTGGCCACTAATTGTTTATTAATTGTTTAAACAATAACAATTGGATTGTATAAATAATTTTAAAAATATCGTTGAATTCATCATTTTACTTTGATCAAATATGTTTCTATTTTGTTTTTGCTCTTATACAGTATGTTTGCGTAGCTAGGAACCACATGGAAAACTTTTTTATTATCAATTTTACGAAAAAATGTTATTCTTTATAGGATGGATAGGCAAAAATCTAAAACTCAACCACCAGATATCAAATTTTATCAATTTTATACGAGTGATGTCAAAAATATGAATTTCTTTAAAGAGTAAAGTACCTTTTTATTCCAGAATATCAAAAAATGCTATTATGAAAAGTTGTCTGAAATTAAAAACTATGTTTTAATATACAATTACATTATTCTAATCGAAAAAAAATTTCAATTTTTTCTCAAATTACGAATACCCATCATCAGGTTATTACAATTATTGTAACTATTTTATTAACAATTTTACGAAAAAAAGGTATCTTCATAAAATGCTCTAACTGGTCTAAAATCTATTATACAACCATCAGATATCAACCTTTTTCAGTTTTATACGAGGTATGTAAAAAATATGAATTTTTCTTAAGGGTCAAGTGCCTTTATTATTCACAATATTTTAATTAGAATGATATAGTTGAACACTGAAACATATTTTTTAATTCCAAACAACTTTTCTTTATAACAATTTTCGATACTGTGAATTATAAAGGTCACTCTTTAGTGAAATTCATATTTTTTGACATGCCTCGTATAAAATTAATAAAATTGTATATTTGATGATTGCATCTTAGATTATATACGATGCAGAGTATTTTATAAAGAATAACTTTTTTTCGTAAGACTGATAATAAAAAAGTTATCAATAGGTTCTAAGTTACGCAGACATACTGTATAAGAGCTAAAAAAAACTTTTGGTTGAACATTTATTATTGTTGAAGCTTATTATTAAATGTATTTTAGATAAGTTTTACAGAAAAAAGTTTTGATCACTTTGTATAACCATTTTTTAGCTGGTAATTTTCGGTTTTTATATTATATTTTTGCTATCTTCCTTAATTTTCTTAAAAAGAAATGGTTTATTTCATTTCTAAAGTAAAATAATTTAGTGCATTTTAAAGACTACATCCTGAGCTTTAAACAAATACCTATAAAAATGTAAGAAATTTGTTGAAAATTGAGTAATACCGCCTTACAATGGTGTTAATTCTCTAAAACTATGAAGTTTTCAAAAATTACATTTTTTGAGACGTTGTATCATTTGGATTAAATTTTTGAGATTTTTTTTGAATGAAACATCGTTTAGTAAGATGATTGAAAGGTAATTTGTGCAAAATTTAGAGTTTTATAAGAAAAATTGTATTAGCTAAACATTTTTAAATCATTTTTAAACAAAATTCATGTAAGTCTCACTTTCAGCACACACCGTACTTATGCCCATACATTTTGTTTATTTTTATTATAACTCTAAGATAGCTTATTTATTCTTCTTTTATGTTCAATTTGTAAAATTTCATTGGATCGATAAGTTAAATAATTACATTAAAATAACTCAACCGTGCACTTCACCGTGCGCTAGTTTACAGTGCGCCAATGTTTGTGAGAAGGGTGACTTTAGCGTTATAAATAAAAAATTATAGAAGCTACAGATTTAATTTTAGAAAAATCTTTATATGGGTTTTTTTTGTAAAATTTTCTAAATTTTTCAATGGCCAAGTTAGTTTTTTTCAAAAATTAATATTTTCGGAGTTGTTTTAAAAGACATCTATTTTCGCAGTTCATTTGTTTAATAAAAAATGAACCACCCACTTCTCAAGTAGAACTTTTTGATATGTTGTTTATTTAACATTTCTTAATGAAATTACAAAAAGTTATATCTTGTTTGATTTTTTCCGAAGTGAAAATCTATATGCACTCCCCTATTGTAGGATTGTGAAGCTTAACATGTCATAAAATTCATGGTGGGGGAGCCCAAGCGGGGATTTTTGCAGTTACTCGAGCACGTCAGATTTATTATAGTAGTATGGGGAGAAACCTTGTACCCTGTAAATGTACCTCTACCATATATTGGATCTTAATACAGGGGAGTTCGTTAACACGTTAACGGACAGTGCGTCAAATGTATAAGCAAGTGTTGTGACACCATATTATGTATTTTTCAAAGTAGGATAGGTAAAAATGCAACGTCTGTAGACGTTATGTCACATTACATCAATGAAAATTAGACCTCTATAGACGTTCTGTCCCAGTGGCGTCGCTAAAGATTGGTGGGCTCCCCCCGCGACAATTCTTGTGGGCTCCCGTAATAAAAACATAACGACAACTCATCATCATTCAACCTGGATTTGTGTGCGCATCAGCGTCTTGACATTTGCACATATATCTTTGTATGTCCATTGTTATTATGTGCTTGTCTACTTCTAGCTCTTAATGTTTTTTTCTGTTTCTTGTAAATCAACGGAAAGGCCTACTTTTGCTCTCTTTAGATAAGCTGCTAGCATTTCGTTTCAACCCTTCTCCTTTACCCGGGCTTGGTCCCGACAACAGATCAATGAGTAGCTTAATTCATCTAATGGCCTGAAGGTCAAGGTTAAATCTTTCGGGATTGGAAATAACGCTCGTTTAGTTCCAAGAAGTTCAAGTAGGAGTCTTTATTACCTCTATGGTCAATAGAAAGATTTTGTGTCCTGAGATACGCAGACGATTAAATTATAGTGGTTATATAAGTAATTTTGCTGATCGCATACAAAGTGTCTTAAACTTGGTAACTACCTTGTTTCTAAAAAGAGTCTCAATAAATAATAATCATAAATCGACCCTTTTTCATTGACAAATAATATGAAAGCAACAATTATATTAAAACTTGGAAGATTACAGCTATCTCAAAGTTATCCTAGAAAGGAAACCTACAAAAATGGGATCTGAAACCTACAATAATTTATCGGTCATATACAGAGACGAGTGCGCTAGTAACCGGCAAAATAACGTCTTCTTCTTCTTCTTCGTCTAGCCATTCACGTCCACATCTGAACATAAGCCTCTTCAAGTCTTCCTTTCCATTGTTTTTTTTTTGTTGTACGCTACTTGTAGCCAATTTTTCCCGGCAGTTCGTTTCAGATCATCTGTCCATCTCATAGGAGGTCTTCCTCTGGGTCTTTTTTGTTGGTATGGTCTCTAGGTTAGAATTGTTATGAATTGTGTTAGAATAGTTTTGTTCTGTGCCATTTGTTTAGATCTCTCCTAGCTACATGTCCAGCGTATTCCCATTTTAATTTTGGGTGACTTTGGTTTTCTGTCTTATCCATGTGTTTGTTTTCCTATCCTTAAGTGATATGCCAAACATTGCTCTTTCCATCGCGTGTTGAGTGACTCTGAGTATGTTCATATTCTTTTTTGTGATTGTTTATGTTTGTGCCCCATATGTTAATATCGGAATAATGCATGCATCAAAAACTTTAGATCTAAGATGTAGTTGAGTTTGCTGATTTCTGAGTATATAGTTCAGTTTGCCGAATGCTGCCCATGCTAACTTTTCTCTTCTTTTTATTTCTTCCGTTTGAATTTCCCTATTTAGTATTATTTTTTGTCCTAAGTATATATATTCTTCAACTTTTTCTATAACTTTGTCGTTTATTATTGTCACGGTTTCTTCGGAGTGCATGACTTTTGTTTTGTTTAAATTCATTTTCAGTCCTATTTTAGAAAATTCTATGTGTAGTTCTGAAAACATGGTTTGCAGTTCTTGTAGGTCAGTAGCTATCAGGATTATGTCATCCGCAAATCGTAGATTACTGAGGTAGCAACCATTGATGTTTATTCTCTTATATTTCCAATTTAGATTTCTAAACACGTCCTCCAAAACTATATAAGGTGGACAGTTTGGGTGATAGAGAGTCTCCCTGCTTGACTCCCCTGTTTAATGGTACAGGGTTCGTGTATTCATTTTCATTTAGGTAGTATGTAGCTGTAGCTTGGTTCATAGTTTCTTTTATTAAGTTAATATATCTGCTGTCTATTCTACAATTTTGCATTGCGTTTATTACGGCCGTGTGTTCTATAGTGTCGAAAGATTTTTCGTAGTCTACAAATGCTATAAAATCTGGAAACTTGTATTCGTTACATTTTCTATTAATATTTTTGCGGTTAACAGGTGATCGGAAGTTGAATAGCCTTTTCTAAAACCTGCCTGTTCATATGGTTGCATCTAATTTCCTTGTTAGTCGGGTAGTTATGACTTTGGTGAGTATTTTAAACAGGTGTGACAGTAGACTGATAGGCCTGTAGTTTTCCAACCTTCGATTATCACTTTTCTTGTGTAATAAGATTACTTTAGAGTTATTCCAGCTCTTAGGGACTTTGCCCTGGTGTAAACAACTGTCTATAAGCTTAGTTACAATTGCAATGAGTTCCTTAGCTCCTTCTAATATCATATCTGTGGCAATCCTATCTTCTCCTGCAGCTTTATTTCTCCTCAACAAAATAACGTAAAAGACGGAAATAATTTTGTTGTGCAATAAAAAGGGATGAAACTAGAAGAGGTGGGAAATATACCGATAGAAACTTATACTTATTTACGGGTTTAGGACGTTTCATCGCCGCCAGTTCATCGCCGCCGTTTCGATGCCGCCAGTTCATCGCCGGCCCATTCATCGCCGGCCGTTTCGATGCCGCCGGTTCATCGCCAGTCAGTTAATCGCTAACTGATATATTTCCGAATTTTCGACCAATTTTCGACAATTACATTTATTATTAATTTTTAGTATTAATTAGGAATTCTAGGAAATGCGAGATACGACCATTCCCGTTGCCATACTTAATCTTTTAATAGACTTTTAAACTTTTATAATATAAAATATAATTTATCACTACAAATTTAATACTGTTTAGTATCAAATTTAGGGGAAGTAGAAATAGAACAGTAAATTAATATAATAATATTTTTTATCTATTTATTTGTCATAAGTTTTGAACTGAATTTAACGTCGTGTCGTGTCATCTCCCATAATACAAGATCAACTGACTAACTGGCGATGAAACGGCCGGCGATGAAACGGCCGGCGATGAAATGGACTGGCGATGAACCGGCGGCATCGAAACGGTGGCGATGAACCGGCGGCGATGAAACGTCCCATTCCGTTATTTACATTATATTGATAGTTTCCCACCTTTAAACGTATTGGATAAATTTGGCAATTATCACTCTGATAGTGACAGATTTAGTTAACATACTCCTCTGATATAACTAAAGGTTGGAAACTCTCAATATATTGTAAATTTATAGGTTTCTATCGCTAAATTTTCCACCTCTAATAGTTTAATTTCCTTTTATTTCACAACCTATTATTTTTTCCGTCTTTTACGTTATTTTGCTGGTTATAGCGCACGCATCACTGTATAACACTTGTCAGACCCATAACTAGGTACCTACTTGTACTTCGCTGGTTTGGTAGAACAAAACAAACCAAGTAAAAGGCAATAGTGAAGTTGCCAAAAGGGCACTTAATTTCTGAATAGCTCTAAAACGTGGCTTTAGGCTTACATGGGCTAAGGGTCTAGAATATGGCAAGCTGCCTGGGCATCTAAACTTTTCTGTCTTCTTCTTCTTCATGTACCATCTTCTCTAAGAAAGTCGGCAATCATCATGGCAATTCGCACTTTCGATACCGCTGATCTAAAGAGATCAGCAGAAGTGCAGTTAAACCAACCTCTCAAACTGTTTAACCATTGTGTCTTCTTCCACAACTCCTTCTACCCTGTATTCTTCCTTTTATTATTACCTTTAACAAAGTAAAAGTGGAAGATGAACTAACTGACCCAATTGAAGCCGGCAATGGGATAAGACAGGGGGATTCCTTGAGTCCTTTATTGTTCAGCCTGATCATGGACGAAATAATAAAAAAAGTAAAAACTAAAAAAGGATACCAAATGGGAGAAATACAACTTAAAATAATCTGCTATGCGAACGATGCAATACTAATCTCTTAAAGTGAAAATGATTTACAACGTATGCTGCACCAATTCAACATAATCGCCAGAAAATTTGCATGGTTATAATAGCAGATCCAATAAGATGTAAATTGGAGCTGGAAGGTCAGATAATAGAACAAATGATGGAGTTTAAATACCTAGGCATCACACTATCTAGCTACGGAAGACTCGAAACAGAAGTGGAAGATCAAGTGAATAGAGCAAACAGAGCCGCAGGTTGCCTAAATGACACAATATGGAGAAATAAAAATATCGTAAAATAAATGAAGTGCAGAATTTACAAAACAGTCATTCGACCAACAGTGACCCTTCGAAAAATCGATAGTAAGACTCTATGGGACAGAGCTAGAAGTACAGATATACGACGGAGATGCAAGTTGGATAACATTAATAACTGGGTAAGAAACAGAAGAATAGAATGGAATGACCACACAAGCCGAATGACAACAAATAGGGTAGTCAGGACAGCGAGAGACGGTTCCCCAATAGGAAGACGATCAGTGGGAAGATCACGAAAACGATGGAACGACAACTTACTAGAGGCACATTGAAAAAACAGACAGAGTCATGTCTATACAAAAAGAAGAAGAAGAAGAAGAAGAACAAGAAGAAGAAGAAGAAGAAGAAGAAGAAGAAAAAGAAGAAGAAGAAGAAGAAGAAGAAAAAGAACAAGTTATAACGCTCCGCCCTCATGACATGTCCCAGATATTGCAATTTTCTAACTTTATTTGTATTCAAAACCTCTCTTGCTTTTTCGATTCTTTATAACACCTCGACAATCTAGACTCTATCCACCTATCCACGTGACTCTATTTTCTGGGTTGGAACAACGTAATTTATGAAAATGCCCACAGACATAAAGAAGGTTTCGATCTAAAACTAAAAATATTATCATAACCAAGTGTAACTTACGAGAAAACTAAATTATAAGCGCTAACCCTACGTTTTAAAATAATGGATCAAAAATATCAAAAGGAGTAGGAATGGGGGTTAATGTTCCTAATACCAGACGTCAATATCCAATTTGAAAACAAGAGTGTCTTGTTTTCACATATTGGTTCGATGATTTTCCGATACATAAAGTTCTATGAAGATATATTTCCTTATAGTTCCGTTCTATGAAGTCAGAATTACCTATAGCCCAATAAATGACCGGTTTGGAGTGTAATTTCCAGGGGCAACTCCGAATTGCATGAAAATTTAAATTTAGGTTCTACTTACCCCCCACCTCAAAGTTGAATTTGTGCCGTTGTTTGCTTTTGCTTGGGGGGTGACATTTACCCCTTCTCGGGGGGAAAAAACGCGTGTTTAAAATAAGGCGGGAAATGGATAAATTGACTTATTTTAAGCACCTTTTGTTCTATAAAGTTTTTTACGTAAGTCAACACTTTTCGAGTCATTCGCGATTTAAAATGTTGATTTTTCGACAAAAAAACTACGTTTTCAGACTGTTTTTCCCAAATAACTCAAAAAGTATTTTATCGAAAAAAATATATTAAACAGAAGTGTAGCCTATAAAAAAACGAAAAAAATGGTGTACCAGTAAAGTCTACAAATTGAGTAGAAGCAAAGTTGTAGCTCATGAAAAATACGTTCTTATTCATCTAATTCCAAATCGAATAATTCAACGCCAAATCACGGAAGAAAGAAGGGTTTTTTGGAAAAATCTTTATTAAAATTTTTAAAGTATCAAAAAAAATGCTTATTATTTGTTTTTCACAAAAGTTTACAGCATCAAAAAAACGAGTTACGATGAAAAAAAAAGTTGGCCCCTTTTTTTGGTAAAAAAAATCGTGAAACCTCCCTCTATTTAGCACCCTAAATTAAATTAATCGTTTGGCTTTACCATCTATTTTAATTGTATGTGTATTGTTTACATGATCTGTAAGTTTGATTGGTTTGAAGTGCTTATTTTTGAAAACATTTGATTTTATATTAAAAAAAAATTTCTAAAAATTTTTGAAAAATTTCATTTTTTCAAAATAAATTAAAAAGTATTAGTGATAAGAAAAATCTTAAAGAGTAAAAAAATGTAGGTTTTGCTATTATAAATATGCTAGTTTCATTTTGTTTCTCCGTAAGACAAAAATTGGTAAAGATATGGCTGTTCAAAATTTGCATACACTCGTGATTAGTGACCCATTCAAGCTTTCTAAATTATAACCCTTTCAAGAATAAACACTTTAAACCGGTGAGACTGACAGATCATGTAAAAAATAGATAGGTAAGTGAATTGTTTGTAAAGCGGTAGCGATTAATTTCATTTGGGGAGATAAATACGGCGAGATTTTCATGATTTTTTACAAAAAAAAAAGAGAGCCAACTTTATTTTGAGCGCAACTCGCTTATTTTTAATGCTAAAACTTTTGTTAACAATTAAAACAAAGCTTTTTATAAACACTTTAAAAATCATTAAATAGGTTTTTCCCGAAAAGTGCTTAATGTATCGGTGATTTCACCTTGAAATATTCGATTTGGAATTAGACGAATAAGAACGTATTTTTCATGAGCTACAACTTTCTTTTTATTTGATTGATAGACTTTACTGATACACCATTTTTTGGGTTTTTTATAAGCTACACTTTTGCTAAGGATATTTTTTTCGATAAAATATTTACTTTTTGAGTTATTTGCGAAAAACCGGCTGAAAACGTAGTTTTTTGTCAAAAAATCTACATTTTCAATGGCAAATAACTCGAAAAGTATTGACTTACGTAAAAAACTCTATAGAGCAAAAATTGCTTAAAATCAGTCAATTTAGCCATTTCCGGTCTTATATTAAACGTATATTTTTTCACCCCCGAGAAGGGGTGACTGTCACCCCCCAAGTAAAAGCAACCAACGGCATAATTTCAACTTTGAAGTAGAGGGTAAGTAGAACCTAAATCCAAATTTTCATGCAATTCGGAGTTGCCCCTGAAAATTACACGGTATCACCGAATTTCCCGTTCATTTACTGGGCTACTAATAAAAATACTGTAATTGTCAATAGCATATCGTTAAGATAACATTATAAATTATATATTGATAAAACAACAATATTTTCTAGAAAAACCGCTTACCTTCGACTATTAAGGAAAACACACTATGATCATTCTTGTTATTGACTACACTACACGTGTAATTGCCCGTATCCTGAATCCTCGTCGGGCTAAAAATTAGCAATTTTCCTATAGAAGTATCTTGTATTTTTGGCTTCGTATTGGCGCTGAGACTCCCCTTGGGCCCTTTCCACATGACTGGCTGCCCTCCTTTATCCTTACATGAAATTGCTAAACTTTTTCCGGGATCCGTGGTGACGCTGGAGTGGGATAAATAGAGGCTGCTAGCGAACTCTAAAACAAAAACGCTTGATAAATATTCATACAACGCATATTGAAAGATATAAGATCAATTTGGGAGTTTTGTGCGGTAATTTTGAATATTAGAGCGCTGAGAAACTGTTATTAGAAAATATGTGTAAAGTTTTTATTAAAACATATGTTTTGGTTTGAATCCATAGTTATTGAATTCATGTTATAATATACAGACTGAGTTTTGAGTTTTGAGTATGAAACGCCGCAATTATCTCGGAAACAGTTTGCACGATTCTTATAGATTTTGGCTGGCCTTTTGGCTATGCCAGTGCCATTAACTTAGTTAAAAAAATATATAGATTTTGGTGTGTAAGGGTCTTCGTTTAAAAACTTCGAAAAAATTCGTTTAAAAACCGATCCATATTGCAACTGCAGAGAAATAGGAGACGCAGAGCATCAAATATTAAATTGCTCTCTAATACAAGCTCAAGTAAAAATCTTTTTGGACAAAATTTATAAGTTAAAGGATATCATGCATCCAATTAATTTAAAGTGCTTATTAAATCAAAGTAATAATCCACAAAAGGTCATTTTATTATGTGAGCATATTAAAAATATTAAACTGAAAATATGAGTAACTATGGTTAACTATCTGTATTTAGAAACATATAAATATCGTAAAAAAGAATGTAAAAACATTGTAATAAGTATTAAAAAAAATGAACCATTAAGAAGACCAATAACCTCCGAGATGTTGAATCGGGTTTTAGTCTTACCGTAATAAAAAGGAAAACAAAAAAAAAAAAAAAAAAAAAAAAAAAACCAAAACAAAAATAATGACAATAAAGATACAAAAAAAATAATTGAATAAAATGAATAACGTTATACCGAACAAGAAGTAAAATATTAATGTATATTAATAATAATAATGATATGATATTGTAATTTATTAATATCTAGGGAAGGAAAATAACCATATGTTTAAATAGATCGGAGATTCACTATACGATGAAATTATACTGGACCAAACAGATACCAGAGAAACAACCCCCCATTCAGTAGCTGAAATGCAAGAAGCAGTTACCAGATTGAAAAACAACAAGTCACCTGGATTGGACAACATTAGCGCAGAATTAATAAAAGAAGGCGGAGACTCCCTATTAAATGCGATACACGAACTTATAGTGAACATATGGAATAATAAACAACTGCCACAAGACTGGAATACCGGAGTAATCATTCCACTACACAAAAAGGGAGATAAAAAGGGAGATCAATGTAAAAACTACCGGGCAATAACGCTACTGCCTGTGGCATATAAAATACTATCAAATATTGTGTATGAGCGATTGAGACCATATGCGGAACAAATAGTTGGGGGATATCAATGTGGTTTCTGCAGGCAGAAGTCCACAATAGATCAGATCTTCGTTTTGAGACAAATCTTGGAAAAGACTAGTGAATTTAATATAGAAACACATCATCTCTTCATTGACTTTGAGAGTGCCTATGATAGTATCCATCGAGAATTTCTGATCAACGCCCTGAAAGAGTTTAATATTCCAACTCATCTCATTTATATAGTAAAAGGAACACTTAAAGTACAAAGCAGGGTTCGAATTCAAAACGCACTAACAGATACAATCCATGTTAGAACGGGCCTACGACAGGGAGAGGCCCTATCCTGTATTCTATTCAACATCACATTAGAGAAAATAATTAGAGAGTCAAAAGTCAACACCAGAGGAACAATAATAACAAAAAGTGTACAAATATTGGCATTTGCAGATGATGTTGATATCATAGCTAGAAGCAAAAGAGAAATGATAGAAGCATTTAATGCTATAGAAAGAGCGGCACAAAACAGTGGCCCAAATATTAATGAAATAAAAACCAAATACATGAAGGCCAGCAAATCGACAGGCCAAAGAAACCTACAAAATCTGACAATAGGAGACTATAACATCGAAAGCGTAAAAAATTTTACATATCTAGGTTCACTAGTTACCGCAGATAACAATGTCAGCGAAGAAGTTAAGAGAAGAATACATATTGCTAATAAAACATATAATGGACTCATTAAACATCTAAGATCTAACAACATCACGAGAAAAACCAAATGCAAAATATACAAAACCCTGATAAAACCGGTCCTTATATATGGATCAGAGACATGGACACTGTCGAAAAGCGATGAGAACTTATTAGGTACGTTTGAACGAAAAATCTTTAGACACATATATAAGGAGGTGAAAGAAAATGACGTATGGCGCAGAAGATATAACTTTGAACTATACGCAGCATACAACGAACCCGACGTCATAACATCCATAAAGATCGGACGTCTGCGCTGGATGGGCCATGTTAAACGAATGTTGGAGACCGAAACACCAAAACATATAATGAAGAAAAGACCAGTAGGGAGAAGGTCAAAGGGAAGACCCAAACTTGGAACAAGTGGAACAAGATCTTAAAAATCTTAAAACACTTGAGATTACCCAGTGGAAGAACAAAGCAAGGAACAGAACAGAATGACGGAAAATCCTAGAACAAGCCAGGACCCAAAAAGGGTTGTCGAGCTACTGATGATGATGATGATGAATAATAATAATGATATGATGTTGTAATTTATTAATATCTAGGGAAGGAAAATAACCATATGTGTAAAATAGAGTAGTTGAAATTTATGTAAAAATGAACAAAATCGGTTAGATAGGCGAATGGACCCTAAGGTCCGCAGTCATACAAACAGGACCGCCGCCAGAAAAAAATTTAGGTGGGGTCAAAATCTTTAAGTTGCTTTTCTATTCTAGAAATGAATGCAAGGACAAGGAAAATTTATATTTTAAGAATCATATATAATACATAAAAAGATTAATCGTTAAATAAAAACTGTAATCTCCTTCGATCTTGTCTAAAGGACATCGCACACATCTTATGGAAAATATAATGTCACTCAAATTCAATAAAATTTATACGATTAGATTCGTTTTAAATTAACGATCAATTCTTATCATTGCGCCAACTCTTAATTATGATTAATTACGGCGCAAATTGCAATTAAAGTTTATCGAAATCACATTTTTGGAGTCCATAAAATGTTAGTTACAATCATTATTGCTCTGAGTGCTATTCATAACAACTTAAATCCCGCTGGGCCTAAGCGGATTAGTGAAACTAATCCGCTGATTTATGGAGTACCGAAAATCTGGGTATTTTAAAATATTTTTTCTCTCTCTAACTTATGTACCTACCCATTTGATTTCAGATTTATTTATATCAATTTCTGCTCTTTTTTTTTGAAAATAGAGAGTTGGCGCAATGATAAGATTTGATCGTTAATTTAAAACGAATCTATTGGTATAAATTTTATTGAATTTGAGTGACATTATATTTTCCATAAGATGTGTGCGATGTCCTTTATCAATAACCTTGTTTTATCTTAAGCTGTTATCCAGGGGGGTCGGCGGACCCTCCCTGACCCCTCTTGCCGGCGTCCCTGCATACAAACCCAAGAATAAAAGTGTCTTTGGCTTTGTACATATCTGCAGGTTAGCCGACCGCGACGTTTGTAACGTACACCTTATGCCAGCGCTTGGCTGGCGGTCCCATTCCACCCCATGTTACTAGAACCGCCCTGCAAACGCGGTATTTGAAGTCACAAAAAACAGGCACAAATGGGCAAAGTTTACGAAAAAAAATCAAGCTGTGCAAAAAACACACATTAAAATAGAGAAGTAGGCAAAGAAGTCATTTTGCGGATAATCCGAGCTTTACTGATGACGTACATGACAAGGACGCTGACAAAGACTCTACCAAAGACTGTACTAACTAATGCAATGCTTATCTTCATCAATTAAAGAGGCGTGACTCATTTTGTACCCTAAAATTTAAATTCTAAAAGACAAATTGAAGGATTAAACTCTATGAACCCCTATTAACTAACAAAAACATCCACTTAATCTGTTTGTAATTAATTAAGTTCCTTAAAGCGTTTAAACAAAGCCCAAAAATATTAATGGG
Organism: Diabrotica virgifera virgifera; assembly: GCF_917563875.1. Lineage (NCBI taxonomy): Eukaryota > Metazoa > Arthropoda > Insecta > Coleoptera > Chrysomelidae > Diabrotica > Diabrotica virgifera. Next base: position 203,287,408 of record NC_065447.1, read on the forward strand.
AAATGATTGATCGCACCGGCCTATATTATTGTTTGTTCAGGCAGAGGACGAAATATTTTCCTTTTAATCTGATTAATGCATCAAAATTTTAAACCCAAATGGAAAAGGTATGTTCGATAACATATAAAAAAATTGAACTTTTGAGTCTAGAACATTTTTATTTTATCGTTTTCACCCATTATAAAACATTAAAATATAAAAATTTTGAATTATCTGTCAGTCCCTCCATAAATACAACTCCACCGTTATTAGAACAGATAGGATAACCAAAGAGGTATCAAATGAGGGCTTATAACCCAAAGATGACATTAAAGGTGAGAAAGTGGACCTCGGATTTTCGGTTCCAGAGTTATAATATAATAATTAGTAATATTTTAGTATTTTAGTAATATTTAATATTAATTCAATCAGAAATAGTATTTTAAATTCAACGAAATAGTACAAACGACATATTATTCAACTCGCCTTAGCAAGACAAGAACAAATATATTATATACTTCCGGATTTTATATCACTTCAAGTTTAAAAGTTGTAACCAGAAGTTCCACATTATAGTCGCAGATATTGTGAATATATCAATCGACGCGTATTGAAAAGAGCTCGAATTAGTGCGGCAGATTCGTGCAAATATTATAAGAATTGCACATTTAATGATACAAGCGTGTAATTTGGTCCACATATACTGCACATATAAAGGTTCAAATTTAGATACGAGCCCAACTCAGATTTTGCCTTTTACAAAAATGGCGGTCATTCAAAATGGACGACTATACATATATGACTAATAGTACGATATCTTTTGAATGAAAAGTCCGATTTCAACCAAATTTGGTACGTAGGTTCGTTTTGTGATTTACAAGATCGATGTTGTGAACTGGAAGAATCGGTTTACCACAAGTTGTGTTTTTCCTGGTTTTTTATGTAAAACTATTTTATATTATGTAAATAATTTATTCTCAATTTTTTCACCCTGTATATATTAATTTTTCAAAATGGTAATACCACTATTGAAAACAGCGTAAGAATATGTTTTAGGAAATATTTTGAACTTTTTAATTATGTTAATTATAATTACCATTTAATAAATGCATAACGTATCTTCACGTGCCTATGTGTAGCAGATTCGTGCAAATATTATAAGAATTATTGTACATTTAATGGTAGAGTCATATAATTTGGACCACATATAGTACACATACAAAAGTTCAAATTTAAATATGAGGCCATCTGAGATTTTGCCTTTTACAAAAATGGCGAGCATTCAAAATGGCGGCCATACATATGTGACTAATAGCACGATAACTTTTGAACGAAAAGTCAGATTTCAGCCAAATTTGGTATCAAGTTTCTTTTTTTTTGATGAGTAAAATCGAGGTCTTGAACCGGAAGAATCGGTTTACCAGAAGTTGTGTTTTTACTGTTTTTTATGTAAAAATATGTTGTTGTTTTTTTTTTTCAATTCTTTCACTCTGTATATATTAATGTTTCAAAAAGGTAATACAGCCATTGAAAATAGTGTAAAAATATTTTTTAGGAAAGATTTTGAACTTTTTAGTTATTATGTTAATTACCATTTAATAAATGCATAACGTATCTTTACATGTACCTATGTGCGGTAGATTCATTTTGAATGCCCGCCATTTTTGTAAAAGACCAAATCTGAGATGGCCTCATATCTAAATTTGAATCTTTGTATGTGTAGTGTGTGTGGTCCAAATTATATGATTTTACTATTAAATGTACAATAATTCTTACATTATTTGCACGAATGCGCCGCACATAGTTTCATAGGTACATGTTAAGTTACGTAATGCATTTATTATTACTTGGTAATTAACATAACTAAAGAGTTCAAAATATTTCCTAAAAAATATTTTTAGCCTCTTTTCAACGCTGGTATTAACTTTTTGAATAATTAATATGTACAGGGTGAAAGAATTGGTAAAAAAACAACATGTTTTTACATAAAAATCAGGAAAAACACAACTTCTGGTAAATCGATTCTTCCAGTTCAAGACCTTGGTCTTACAGATCAAAAAAAGAATCTATATACCAAATTTGGTTGAAATCGGACTTTTCGTTCAAAAGTTATCGTGCTATAAGTCACATATATATAGTCGCCATTTTTCATGCCCGCCATTTTTGTAAAAGGTAAAATCTGAGATGGCCTTTTATCTAAATTTGAACCTTGATGTGTGTAGTATATGTGGTTAAAATTAGATGCTTCTACCATTAAATCCACAATATTTCTTATAATGTTTGCACGAATTTGCCACACATATAATAGGTACCTATGAAGATACGTTATGCATTTATTAAATGGTAATTAACATAACTACAAAGTTCAAAATATTTTCTACAAAATATTTTCACGCTCTTTTCAATTGCGGTATTACCTTTTTGAAAAATTAATATATACGAGAGAAAAACTTGAAAAAAAAAACATATTTTTACATAAACAACCAGTAAAAACACAGAATTCTGGTAAACCGATTCTTCCGGTTCACCACATCCCTCTTGTAAATAAAAAAAAAAAACCTATATACCAAATATGGTTGAAATCGGACTTTTCGTTCAAAAGTTATGGTACTATTAAACACATAAGTATAGCCGCCATTTTGAACGCCCGCCATTTTTGTAAAAAGCAAAATCTGAGATGGCATCATATCTAAATTTGAACCTTTATATGTGTAGTATATGTGGTCCAAATTATATGCTTGTATCATTAAATGTGCAATTGTTTCACATATCGGCCGCACTAAATATTTAGTTCCGGTTTTGACGTCATTTCCTGTTAAAAAGTTATGGCAGAGAGTTTGGAAAAAATGACTCAACATTAGTAAACTTGTATATCAATCGACGCGACGCAAAGTTACACGAAGAGTTCACATGTTGACGTTCAGTTCTACTTTAGGTCATATTAGGCGAAAACCTAACTCAAATTATGCATTTAAACAAGAAATCATGTTATTGAAGACTTTAGAAATCACTCCTTGTAACCCCATCATTTAGTTTACTTGTAACCGTTGACCTGATGATACTCTGCAAATTTTAGACGAAACTGGTCGTCGGAGTAAAACAACAAAGGATTGCGAGTACGTCTGTCTTTTACTTCATTCAAAATGAACTCACATTTGCAACCCATTCAACATTTTAAATTTATCAAAAATGAATAAGCATTTTCAATGTCGTTGCAACACGAAACTACAGCCGCATCATTATTCCAGTTCAATAAGAGAGTGCCGCAAGCAGCTCTACCGGTTTCGAAACTTATTAGTCTCTCACCAGGAGGCACATATGCTGCTCTCTCTGACCCAACTAGGACAAACCCCGGCGTGCAGTCACGGATTGCAACGAACGAAATGACAGGGATGCCCTAGCGGCAACTGCTAGCAAAAAACTAAGTTTTCAATCTAATAGCACATAAAACAATGGGAACCTTCTCTGGTAACACCTCCGAGGCTTCTACAATTTGCAAGCCATAACGGATGCTGAGACTAAGGAAGATGAGGGAATTTTACAATTTATAATTCACGTCCCATCTGCTCAGCGCGGTAAAGTTCCAACGAGAATGGTTTCCTTAGTACTTCAATCAGAGTAAACATGTAAATCAAAAATGAATAACTACTTTCAATATCGTTGCAACACGAAACTACAGCCGCATCATTATTCCAGTTCAATCAGAGAGTGTCGCAAGCAAGATCGCAAGCAAAACGGTTTTTCAGCTCACTAAATCCTATGATACCTTCAGTTGTGATATTTGGCCGTAGATACATCAGACACTACTTGACAATACGTTTCAAACTCATGTTTAGAGATAAAAATTGGTTAAACTGTTTAGAAGTTGTCGATCTAAACGTATAATCCACGTAACAATTATCTCCCAAATGGCCTAGTTTTAGTGGTTATGTCGCTAAATTTGATTAGGTAATCCGAGTTCATTTGCCAGCCATCCCAATATATTTTTTCAATCTATTCCGAATGGAAAAAGATATAGTGTACATTCGATGCACACAAAGAATTCTATTGAAAAAAAAATTGGAATGGCTGGGATATGAACTCGCTTGCCCTATCACAAGTATAGTGTTGTAACCACTAGATCATTTGGGCGATAACGCGATAAAGGTGACCATTTATAAAGCTTAACGTGTAATAGAGAAACATTATATTCAAGTTCATATATTTAATTTATAAAAACACTTTGAAAAACTCCTGATACAAGAATTAAAAACCGCTAAGCGCCGTAAAGTAAGTGGCGCACACAATATTCCAGCTAAAAAAGGGCTGATATGAATATTAAGCCGCGTACTCACTGATAAAAATTTGCGTGTTCGAGGTAAATTGTGCTAATGTAAACGTCTTCGTCGCATAAATCAGACGCAAGAATTTTCGAGACACGATCCATTGGTTGTCGATTTTTGAGCGAAGACAAAGGATTTGTGGACGCTGCTATATTAACTCCACACAACATGAGCATACGCACTCAACGAACGATAAACAAATTTTCGACCAGTTAAATCTGCGACGCACATTCTTGCGACGAACCATAAGTTCAATAAGCACGTAAAAAATTACCAGTGAGGGCGCGGCTTTGCGTGGCGCAAAAATGTATTTTCATTTTGATGGAAAATTAAATTATAGTTTTATTTTTACAGATTTTTCTATAACACTTGCTAAATTTTAAGTAAAACGCGCCACAAAAGATCTTCAAAATGCAAACTCTATCAAAGTTACATTTTTGTGGCGAGATTTACTTTAAATTTAGCAAATATTATGGAGAAATCTTTCAAAATCAAACTTGAATTTTATTTTCCATCAAAATGGAAATACATTTTTGCGCCACCTATTATTCATATCAGCTTTTGTGTATCTGGAATATCATGTGCGCCACTCATTTTTACGGCGTTCAGTGGTTTTTTATTCTTTCTATAATCTATGTAAATAAAAATGAATGTTTGTATATATGTATGTATGTACCTTATAGACTCGCAAACTATGCATTTCATCATGATGACCTTAGTCAAAGTTGTTGAACATGATCCCGGGAAGGTTTCTGAGTTGGTACGACCAACTTAAGTGAAAGCCCCCCCCCCCCCATAATTATTTTTTATTTTTTTGGACAAACTGTTTTTCTTAATTTTGTATGATGTAAAACCTTCTTCTTCTTTTCTTCCTTTTTGTATGTAGGTTTTAAAGCCTGTTCCTTGTTCAATATTAGCCTCCTAAATTATTTAAGTTATCGCACTAACTTTTTCTTGGTCGCCAATATGTCTTCGTCCATTTGGTGACTTATCTCGTGCTATTCGTACTATCCTATCCTCTGCCATTCTACTAATGTGTTCGTTCTACTCCTGTTTCCGTTTTGTCACCCATCCATTTATCATTTGTCTTCTACATTGCATGATCTTCTTATGTTTTCATTTCTCTCCGTATCCAACAGACTTTTCCCTGATATTCGTCGGAGCATTTTCATCTCTGTTGTTTCTAGTAGTCGTCTCGTTTTAGATGTGTCAGGTCTTGTCTCCGCCGTGTATGTCAATATAGGTCTAATTGCTGCTTTATAGATTCTTGCTTTTGTGTCTTGTCTTAGGTGTTTGTTCTTCCAGATTGTGTCATTAAGGTATCCCGCTATCCCGTACTAGCTTTTAAGCTTTGTTGTCATACTGCCTCTTCAACATCTCAACAACAACAACTCAATGTATCGATTTGCGTGTAAAGATTAAAATGCTTTGTAGAAATGCTTACAATGAGTGTCCCCGTTTAGGATTTTGTCCTCTTCAGGGTTTGTAGTGAATGTATTGTGACGAAAAAGTGGTAGCAAAAGCAAACAGTCCGAAAAACGCACTGGGGCAAGTGTGGGTTCCTGGTGTTCCTGGGTTATGCCGGACGGTGGTGACCAGTGGCTACAAGACAACAGAGACGAAAGTTTGATGGAGTTGATGTTGGTTCCATTGACATTTACGTGTACTGTCCGTGCTTTGCTCTCGACCAATCTCCCTAGAAACCATTGTACAACGACAGGCAGGCCTGCGTCCCTCGTCGGCGGTCAGGAGGTGGCTTTTGAGCGCAGCGTGGACAGTGAGCGTTCGAGTGATGAAAATAGTTGCGGCTATTTTCTTGGGTCGAACAGGTATAATTGTGCAATGAAGTTGGGAAACCGCAAAAAACCAACTTCTCCCTGTTCGGGGTAGGGAATAGGATAAGTTAAAGGTGGGTGCGGTAGGCTAACGGGGTAGCCTCGAGGATGTTTTCGTATTCTACTGGGAGTTCGTCAATGCATGTTTGCCTTAGAGCAGACGGTGGGTGAATCTTTTTCCGATTGGGCTTTGCGTAGTAGAATACGTGGCCAGAAGATGAACAGGAACATTTGAGAGATTCTTGTGTGTCGGAGGGGGGATCGTTGATTACTTTGGTTGTGAAGTTCCTGTTCAGAGAGTTTATTCTCTCGATAATTGTGGGGATGTTTGAGAGGTTATGGATTTCGTTTGAGGGATATCTCCAGTGCTCGTAGTTGCATCTACGCAAGATTCTCCGTTCCACTCGCAACAACCTCTCTTTCTGAGCTCTAGCGCAAAGAGAGTAGAGGCATGCTTTGTACTCAATGACGGGTCGAATATAGGTCTTGTAAGTGTGTAAGAGAGTCTTGTTGTGTGTCTTGCCAATCCGTCCTGAGAGAGGGTTGAGAAGTCTGGCTCTGTTCCTTACCCTATCTAAAGTTGCCTTTAGGTCTGCGTCCCAGTTAAGAGTCCTGTTAAACAGTACTCCCAAGTAGGTCGCAGTCGGGCTGAGAACAAGCCTTTCTCCCATCAATCACAGTGGGTATTGGTTCGTCTTCATTTCTGATGATTTTTGCTGACACAGAAGGGGCGCGAAACACAATTGTTGTTGTTTTGTTCGCGTTCAGCGTGACTCTTCACTTACAACACCAATCCCCGACCGCGTCCAACAGAGCCTGGGCTCTTCTGTGGATGAGTAATGGGTTGTATCGAAAAGTTGTCGTGAGCAGAGCCGTGTCGTCTGCATAGAGAAACAGCCGAGTGCCTGGGATATTTTGGTTTGTGATGTCACTGTTGTAGATGATGAACAGCAGTGGTGCTAGGACTGAACCCTGGGGAACTCCAGCTTGTGGAGTGAAGGGGGTAGACTTTTGATCGCTTATTTTCACTCTGACAGTTCGATTGTGGAGGTATGAGTGTACAATTTTGGTAAATTGTAATGGTAGCCCGATGTCCAGAAGCTTCCGAACAAGTCCGTCGTGCCAGACCTGATCGAAAGTTTTCTGCACATCCAGGAATGTGGCTATGGCGAATGAACCATCGTTGATGGTTTGAGTAACTTTATTTGTGAAATCTATTAATGCATGTTTAGTAGATTTACCGGACTGGAATCCATATTGAAATTTTGGGGTGATGTTGTGGGTTTCGAGAAAGTTATTGAGCCTTTCTTTTAGGATTAGCTCAAGAACTTTACCCAGAGTGTTTATTAGAGAGATTGGTCTGTAGGATTCCACGTCGGTTGGGGGTTTGCCTTTTTTCAAAAGCATGATGGTATTGGCCACTTTCCAAGAAGTAGGGAAGTGGCTGTTTTTGAGACATGCATTGAATATTTTAGTTACAAGAGGGATGATACTCTCAGGAAGTTTCTTGAGGCACCTACGGTTGATGCCATCAGGTCCGGGAGCGCTGTTTTTACCTATTTGGCAAAAGCTCTCCGTTTCCCTGTTTGTGAGGGGGTCCATGATAGGATCATAGACTGGAACGTGGTAGTTGAGAGTAACATTTACTATGTATTCTGTGTGGAGTTTAAATAAGCGATCAAAGTTTGGGTTGTCTGGAGTTTGAAAGTTGTTTTGAAGCGAATTTCTGAATGCTTCAGCTTTCCCTTCTGGGGAATTGACAATGTGATTGTTGACCAACAGATGAGATGGTTGAGATAGTTTTTGTTTAGTTAGGACTTTGAGTTTGTTCCAGAATTTACTTTCGTCCCTGTAGTCCAGTTTTGAGGTAGCATCCTCCCACCGGCGAGCCGTTAGGTCGGATATCTCTCTCTTTATCCTGGCACAGATTCGGTTGTATTCTGTTTTGATTAGTGGATTTCTGTTGGCCTTATATTGGCGTAGAAGACGCCTTTTTTGTTGGATTTTGGCTATGATGTATTGTGGAAGTGGAAGTGCCGGTAATGTATAGGTTATTTGTTTAAGTGGAATTGCGTGTGTGATAGCCTCGGTGATGAGGTTCTCAATTTGTGTTGCACTTATGTCGATACAATCGTTAGTATCGAGTTCGCCTAACATAGGAAGATTTTGTGTGATGAAATTTTGGAATTCAGTCCAGTTAGCGTGACGATAGTCTCTTATAGATCTTGGAGGGTTAGGTTGTTTTGGAGTTAGTATGTTACATCTCCGTAACTGTTGGTACATCTCCGTAACTGGTTATATATATATATATATATATATATATATATATATATATATATATATATATATATATATATATATATATATATATATATATATATATATATATATTCCCAGATATCTAAACCTTGCTTCGTGCTTTATTATTTTCCCATCAATTTCGATTTTACATCGTAGTGGGTATTTACATGTTGTCATACATTTGGGTTTTTCTGCTAATATTATCATATTGTATTTCTTGGCTGTTGTATTGAAGATGTGTGTTAATCTTTGGAGATCGTCTTCTGTCTCGGCGATTATTGTGGCGTCGTCTTCATAACATAATATTTGGATTTCTTTGTTCCCTATTCTGTAACCATGACCTTTACGTACTGCTCCTATTATTTCGTCCATTATTATATTAAAGAGCAGTGGGCTTAATGAGTCACCTTGTCTGACTCCGCTTTGTACTGGTATAAACTGCGTTAGGTTTCCATTTATCTTTGCCTATATTCGATTATAAAAATAGATGTTTTCGATGGTTTGTATAATACTGATTGGTATATTTATGATGTAAAACCAAAATATACATTCAACCCTCAATTATCACTTTTCTATCTCCAACCGTTATTATTAATAGCCATTTAAATATTGCCTCTTCTATATAAATAAAAATGAATGTTTGTATGTATGTATGTATGTATGTATGTATGTATGTATGTATGTATGTATGTATGTATGTATGTATGTATGTATGTATGTATGCCTTATAGACTCGCAAACTATGCATTTTATCATATGATGACCTAAGCAAATTTGTCGTTTCCCTGCGGTGGCAGGGGCGGGGGCGGTGGGAATTTTGTAGAAGATCGACGAAATTAACGAATTAGAATTAAATAAATTGTGCGATATTGTAAGATTTGTGAAAAGTAAAGACGGCTATAATAGCTGGGGTATACCTAGAGACAAGAAGATACAAAGACAATAACGAAACTATTACAATAGAAGCTAACAGGCAGTCGAAAAAAAGGAAGGTCCAGAACGAGATGGTTGTTTGACGTAGAATACGACTTGAAAACTATGAATGTAAAATAATGGATAAGAAGGACAAAAGGAATATTTAAATGAAAGGCAGGCAAAGACCCATCCATGGTTATGATGTCAAAAGAAGGAAAATAATTAAAAATCCATACACCACTTAATTTTCTCACTTCTATCACCTACCCCTATTTTTTAATAGCCATATTAGTAATTTAATAATTTTTAACCGTGTTCGATAATTGACAAATTATGACTAAACCAGTAATCCCCACCAGGCGTCTACCGGTGTCACTTCTTACTCAGTAAACAGCAATAGATTTGTTTATGTATGTATCGAGCGTAGTAGTGACGTTTTTAAAAGTTTTTTGAGAGTTTGCGGAATAAACTTTGAGTGTCCATGTTTCGGGCAAGGAAAATTAATAATTGTGTGATAAACCGCCATCGTTTTATATTTACGCACGGCAAAAAATATTGCTTATCAGAATGAATTAAATTGATTATTTCATTCATAGGAGATTCTGACCAATAGAAAGCTACAGAAATGCAAATTAAGGTGATAATTTTTGATAATATCCCGTCGTTAAGCATATTACGTCAGATGCCCTTCGTTGCTACGAAAAAATACATTCAGTGACATTAATGACAATTAATGTTTTAAAAATTATAAAAGTGATGACTTTCAATCGTCATATTATATTTATAAAAACTGTGTGTTTAATGGTACTTTGTACTTACATAAATAAATTACAATTAAATTTTGGTTTTGAACAGTTTTATTCATGAAATAATCTCAACAAATTGCACTCGACCTCTGAAATTAATATAGAATTTTTGCTCTCGTGACACTTTGACAAATTAAAACTGTCAAAGTGTCACTCAGGAACAATTCAATAATTTCAGAGTTCTTGTGCAATTACTACTGATACTTTTGTTGGGTAATACGTAATATGTTTTAAGTATTTTTTTTTTATTTTCTGGTAATTTTTATTTTTTGAACTTTGGGACATTATTAATTTATTTCAAAGGCGGTACGAAGTGCGCCGGGTCAGCTAGTATATTATAAATAATATAGTAACACTAAACCTACTTTTACACCCTATTTGCTCGGACTATCATTTATTACAATTTAAAAAGTTTATCTGCATAACTAATGAAGTTTGTTCTGAAAAATGGGTCAGTGATTCCAACCTCGAAGGCTTTAAGCGCGCTCCGTTGGGTCTAAACGGAACGTGCATGTCGTTAAATAACATTATATTTGTCCTTTTTTACCGAGATTGATGGTAGCACGGCCATTTATACATAGATGTAGATATGAGCAAGAGATTTTAAAAATAAATTTGTGTCCTATTTGGCTGAAAGGGGAAATGAGCACGTACTTTTGTTGTATCTTTAAATGAATGTAATGAAATATTTGGGAGGTCCAAAATAAAATATGGAAAATATATAAATGGATAATAATGGATAGTGGAATTTGTACCTAAAAGGGATTTTCGTAAAACTAATTATTGTTGTGTATTAGCAGAGAACGGCAGTTCTCGCCAGTGGCGCACACCCACACCTCCCTACCTTTCTAAATCTGACGGAATTGAAAATTGTGCCAACTTCCATCTTAAAGTTCAGGAAAAGACTCACCCACTCATATGTCAACTATCCATTTTGGTCCAAGGGTATGGATTTTACGGCCCTTCCTATTTAGGGCCTGTTTTTCGTTCTCGTCCCCAAAACTCCCAAAAACTTCGAAAATTTAATTCCCACCTTTGCGGCTTCTAATAGTACTGATCATTACCTTTCCAACGCATGTCTAATTTTGAAAATCGATTATACCATTCAAATGTTATCGAGCTCAGAAATATGACTCAATTTCTATTTAAAAAAGGGAAAATGTTTGTGGATATGTATGTATGTGGCTGGAAAAGTTAAACCGATCTGAACTTTTTTTCTGTGTTTGAAGAGGGAGTCAGGACCGATTCAGAACCGGTGTAGTTTGTGACTTTTGACCACCCATAAGCCAGCTTGTAACGTTTCAAACGTCACATCGTTGCACAGCTTGACCGCGCTTATTCAATCCACAAAATGGTAGCAAACTGTTTTTGCTATAGAACGCTTTTTTTATCGGAGAAAATACCAAATACCAACATGAAATGTCAACTAAAAGTTCTGTTTGTTTTTATTTATAATTTTAAGGTTATATTATTATGAATACGTTTTTCATAAAGTATCCAAAGGACCCCGCACACACCTTATGGAAAATAGGTCCCAGTGGATTTCGTTCATACTTTGGGAAAATACTCTTTGAAGCATCCTGATAAAAAGTTCTCATGGTCACAACTCAATCGTATGAAGGATTTTTAAGATATAGAGGGCCAAACTCGGAAAATTATAAGATTTACGGGGTATTCCAATTCCGTGAGTTACTGGTTATTTGGCAACATGTTGAAGTTTGGATCAATCAAAAGTACTAGTAGTCTAGGATTTTTTCCTGGCTATCCAATGGCCACCTTTACTTTGACCTTGACCTTCAACGGACGTCATCTTCTAGAGTTTCGAGGGTTTTCGGCATTCAATTGATATAAACAGATTACTCATGGGTTTTTGGGATCGCTAAACACGAATATGCCATCAGAATTGCCCTCCGGATGACGTGGTGGCCAGGGTCTCTGCAAGAGACATCATCTTCTAGAGTTTCGATGGTTTTCGGCATTTAATTGATGCAAATGAATTACTGGAGCTTTTTTCGAGGTCGCTATACACGAATATGCCAGCAGAACCGACTCCCAGAGCACCTGATTTCCAAGGTCAATGAAAGGGGCTCCTGGAGTTTCGAGGGTTTTTGGTACTACATTAATGCAAATGGATTAGTTACAGGTTTTTGGGGTTGCTGAACACGAATACGTGATCAGCACAGACACAGGAGCACCTGGTGCCTAAGACAGGTTATCTTCTGCAGTTTCGGAGGAATCAAATGGATTACTCTTAGGTTTTTGGGGTTGCTGAACATGAATACACTATCAGATCCGACCCACAAATCACATTGTGCCTACGGCACAATGTGATCACGTATTCGTGTTCAGCAACCCCAAAAACCTATAATTAATCCGTTTGCATCAATGTAGTACCAAAGACCCTCGAAACTCCAGGAGCCCCTTTCATTGACCTTGGAAACCAGGCGCTCCGGGAGTCGGTTCTGGTGGCATATTCGTGTTTAGCGACCTCAAAAAACCCTCGAGTAATTCATTTGTATCAATTAAATGCCGAAAATCATCGAAACTCTAGAAGATGACGTCCCTTGCAGTGGCCCTGGCCACCACGTCATCCGGAGGGCAATTCTGATGGCATATTCGTGTTTTGCGACTCCAAAAACCCATGAGTAATTTGTTTATATCAATTTAATGCCTAAAACCCTCGAAACTCCAGGAGATGACGTCCGTTGAAGGTCAAGGTCAAAGTAAAGGTCGCCATAGGATAGCCAGGAAAAAATCCTAGACTACTAGTACTTTTCTTTGATCCAAACTTCTACATGTTGCCAAATAACCAGTAACTCACGGAATTGGAATACCGCGTAAATCTTATAATTTTCTGAGTTTGGACCTCTATATCTTGAAAATCCTTCATACGATTGAGTTGTGCCCATGAGAACTTTTTATCAGGATGCTTCAAAGGGTATTTTCCCAAAGTATGAACGAAATCCACTGGGACCTATTTTCCATAAGGTTTGTGCGGGGTCCTTTTCAAGATTTATTGAAAATTAATATTATAAAAGTTAGTAATGGTAAGCAATAGTCAGAACATATCACTTTTATTTAAAATTTATAATCTTAATTACACTATGCAAGTCACAAACTGAAAATCTGAACAAAATCATCAAACTCTTTTGACCATTTGAAGCTAATTTACAAATCAAAATTTACTTTTGTTAGAATGCCCCACTAGTAGTTTCTAACTAGTAATTTGTATTTATAGTTGAACGCCATCAAACAAATGCACATGCTTCTGATAATTTCAAACCGTTTGAAACTGTATCTAGAACAAACCTATTTTTTTTAATCTGAAACATATTAGATATGATATATATTATTTTATTTCTTTTAAAACCAATTAATAAATCGCATATTTCGATCAAAAATATATTAACCCAAAAAAATTAATTTTTGTGTCTATCTCACCGAGAAAATTCATTATGCATCATATTTTTTCTCAGAAGACTGTAATATTGGAACCGGTAGATGGAGCGAATCGATATGTCACAATTAAAAATTAAACCTCATGGTCCTGTAAACAAGTTATCATTCGAACGTGTGACAAGGAGATGCCATAGTTTCCGGTAAATAACGTATTAAAAATTGGAAGAAAACTGTATATTTCGAACCCGTGTTGAGCTGCCCCCCCCCCACTTGCAAAAATTAAAAAACCAATAGCCCTGATTTATGAGCTATTTATGAGCTCTCATATTCCGCAAACTAAAAATTTTGAGCTCGTTCCACTGAGCAGGAATTTAATACCCTAGTGGGGGGGGCTGAGTCAGCCCCCCACTACTTAAAAATAGGAATATTGAATCGGTTTTTGCGGCAGAATTACGAGCTATTTATGAGCTCTTGAAATTATATAGTTTCGATTTTTGAGCTCATCCCCTTCACCCCCAAACAACCCTTTAATTGATTTAACTTAAGAGAAAGATGCTGAGAAAACTTAAAATATATTGTATTGCGGATATAATTCATATAGCTTATATACTCTAAGAATAAACTATTAAATCAAGAGCATTTCGATTATTGAGCTACAACCCCTTCGCAAGAAAACCACCCTATCTTCCCGGCTTAAGAGAAAGTTGTACTTAAAATGCATTAAACTAATTATTTGGCGACTACATATCATTTAATAATTTATAAGCTTCCAAATTACGCGCATTTAGATCAGTAGATTGCAATTTATTTTGTATAGTGCAGTCACTGAAGGTAAAAATCAACGATTACCTTCAAGTTCGGTGAACCTTCATCGATTTTCACGAAAAGGATACGTCAAGAAACAAAGGTGACATGGTACCACCTTGCGCCTTTACCCTGAGGGTGGATACCGCCCCTTCTCGGGGGGGGAAAATTATTTTATAAAAAATAAATGCACAAATCAATAAAAGAACAAATTAAAAGCAAAATTTATTATATAAAGTTAATAAAATAAGTCAATACTTTTTAAGTTATTAAAGATCAAAGATTTTAATTATTTGTGAAAAAAATGCATGTTTTGAAAAGGTTTTTTGTAAATCACTGAAAAACTTTAAGTTTTTACAAAAAAGGTAATAGTAGTTTAATTCGTATAGCTTATATTCTAAGAATAAACTCTTAAATCACGTGTCTTTCGATTATAGAGCTACAACCCCTTCGCAAGAAAACGACCCCATATTCCCGGCTAAGAGAGAGTTGTTCTTAAAATAATTTAAATTAATTATTTGGCGACTACATATCGTTTAATAATTTATGAGCTTGCAAAATATACGCATCTCAATTATTGAATTGCCATTTTCTTTCTATAGTGCAGTCACTGAAGATAAAAATCATCTAGTACCTTCGATTTCGGTAAATCTCCATTTATTTTCACGAATTGACAATAACAACTTGGGGTTTTAGCCTGGGGTATATGTCACCCCCTTCTCGGGAGTGAAAATTACTTTATTAAAAATAACCCCACAAATCGAGAGAGGGACAAAGTGTAAGCAAAATTTGTTATATAATGTGATTAAAATAAATCAATACTTTTTGAGTTATTAAAGATCAAATATTTTAATTTTTGGAAAGAAAATGCATGCTTTAGAGCGATTTTTCATAAATGACTCAAAAACTGTAAGTTTTTACAAAAAAGTTTTCATCACTAAAATTGAAGCTAATAAAAAATATAATAAATTGCTTACTTGAAAAACCCTTTAATGTTAATTTAAAGTAAGTTATTGGTAATTAAATATATATTTTTTCCGCGACTGTTAAAATCTAAGGGTTCAAGCTTAAATAACGGGAAAATGATGCATTTTATAACACTTAGGTACTAAATACTTGTCAAAGTACTTAGAAATACCTATGAAAAATAAGATGCAGAAAAAGTTGATAGTATCAAAATCCGCTCACCAATTTTCGTGAAAATGAATGGAGATTTACCGAAATCGAAGGTACTAGTTGATTTTTACCTTCAGTGACTGCACTATAGAAAGAAAATGGCAATTCAATAATTGAGATGCGTATATTTTGCAAGCTCATAAATTATTAAATGATATGTAGTCGCCAAATAATTAATTTAAATTATTTTAAGAACAACTCTCTCTTAAGCCGGGAATATGGGGTCGTTCTCTTGCGAAGGGGTTGTAGCTCTATAATCGAAAGACGCGTGATTTAAGAGTTTATTCTTAGAATATAAGCTATACGAATTAAACTACTATTAACTTTTTTGTAAAAACTAAAGTTTTTCAGTGATTTACAAAAAACCTTTTCAAAACATGCATTTTTTTCACAAATAATTAAAATCTTTGATCTTTAATAACTTAAAAAGTATTGACTTATTTTATTAACTTTATATAATAAATTTTGCTTTTAATTTGTTCTTTTATTGATTTGTGCATTTATTTTTTATAAAATAATTTTCACCCCCGAGAAGGGGCGGTATCCACCCTCAGGGTAAAGGCGCAAGGTGGTAACCATGGCACCTTTGTTTCTTGACGTATCCTCTAACCACTGACCAATTTTCGTGAAAATCGATGAAGGTTCACCGAAATTGAAGGTAATCGTTGATTTTTACCTTCAGTGACTGCACTATACAAAATAAATTGCAATTTACTGATCTAAATGCGCGTAATTTGGAAGCTTATAAATTATTAAATGATATGTAGTCGCCAAATAATTAGTTTAACGCATTTTAAATACAACTTTCTCTTAAGCCGGGAAGATAGGGTGGTTTTCTGGCGAAGGGGTTGTAGCTCAATAATCGAAATGCTCTTGATTTAATAGTTTATTTTTAGAGTACATAAGCTATAGGAATTATATTCGCAATACGATATACTTTAAGTTTTCTCAGCATCTTTCTCTTAAGTTAAATCAATTAAAGGGTTGTTTGGGGGTGAAGGGGATGAGCTCAAAAATCGAAACTATATAATTTCAAGAGCTCATAAATAGCTCGTAATTCTGCCGCAAAAACCGATTCAATATTCCTATTTTTAAGTAGTGGGGGGGGCTGACTCAGCCCCCCCTACTAGGGTATTAAATTCCTGCTCTGTGGAACGAGCTCAAAATTTTTAGTTTGCGGAATATGAGAGCTCATAAATAGCTCATAAATCAGGGCTATTTGTTTTTTAATTTTTGCAAGTGGGGGGGGGCCAGCTCAACACGGGTATATTTCGAATTAAAATGTCGTTTTTAGTTGATAGTTTCTTTTAACAAATCTTTTTCCTATTTTACTGTAGCCCAGTTGTATTTTGTAACATGTAAAATATTGATACAAAAATTTAATGTGTAAGTACTAACTAAAATCAAAAACATACTCAGAATTAATCAAAGGAAATATCTGGTTTTCGCTCTCCTTTAAAAATTTAATATTTTGGGTTGCTAGGGTTTCGAATAGTACGTATGTTATTTGCGAAATATACATTTGAAGTCAACAGACATTTTTCTGACTATTTACTGTGCAAAAATTTGAACTAGAAATCCCATGTGTTCATATAATCTCGCATGAAATTCAGACAAAAGTTGATTTTTATCAGAAAATGAAACCAAGCTCTTCTGAAAAATTCTAGTAAAAAATTTGCCATAAAATTAATTAGATCTTAGGTGAATATTGGGACTTTTTTATGTAACTTTTTAAAAACGGTATCATCCCAAGCTTTTAATGCAAATTCAATTTTTTATGGTATTTTTTTACATCAATTCCTTAACGATGGATTTTTTGGTAACGACTTCGAAGTATTTATTCCGTAAAGCTTGTTATTTTTAAACAAAATACATGTGGGATCTTTGAATAATTTGTAGCTGAATTTAATTTTGTAAAACTATTTACAAAAATTTTGGTAGAAGAAGTGTCACAGAGTAACATTAATAAAGAACATTAGGGATTCCGAAATAATAAATCTACCATAGATGCGACATTCATCACCAGACAATTAGTCGGAATAGCTATTGAATATAATAAAGTAAGGCTTGCCAATGTTCTGAAATTGTTAAAGGAACATCGGGAACAGAAGTTTCATAAAAACAAACAAGAAGCTTTTCACGTTTCAACAGATATCTTCAACAGAGGAATAGGCTCAGCCTAATCCTCTTTAACGTTCTTATGAATGATATGATCAAAGAAGTCGGATCAAATCCGTCGAAAGAGATTATAGAATGAGCAATCTTCTTCTTTAAGCTGACAATCATCATAGCTATTCGGACTTTAAAGAAGGCTACTCTTTCCCTGGATTCTTTCCCTGGAATATTCAATTGGAGCAAGCTGTACCTCTATCCACGTGTCATATGTCCGAGATATACTGTGGTATTTAAGATTTCCATTTCTTTATTCATCTTTCTCAGAACCTCTTTGTGAATGACCTGTGCTATCCACAATATTTTCAGAATTCTTCTGTATGCCCACAACTCGAATTTATTATTCCAGTTTTGTTCACTGATACCGCATTGAAGGTCCAAGCTTACATTCCATAAACCAAAGTCTACAAAGCGTAGCACCTAGCCAACCTAGCTCTTAGCTCCAACTTCAAATTTCTTGTTTAGTCACTTGAAAATGACTTTTCTTATTTTCTTAAAATTTACTCTAGCCTTCTCTATTCTGATTTTGATTTCCTGGAAGTATTCATTGGTCTACCGGTTTGACATTGGTTCCGTTTATGAAAAGATTTTCATTATTTATTTGGGATATCCTCATAAATTTTATGTTCTTGACGTTCATGGTCAGACCTGTTATTCTGGTTACCAGCCTCTGAAGATCCTCAATATTTTCGGTTAAGATGACTGTATTGTCCGCGTATATAATGTTGTTAATGGGAACTCCATTTATCTTTATTTCAGGTATTTCACCATCAAGAGCTTTTTTCAGGATCTCTTCCGAGTAGGCACTAAAAAGATTTAGGGACAACACGCATCCGTGTCTCATTCCACGTCTGATTTCAATTTTCTCTGACTGCTCGCTGCATTTAGTATAAAATCGATAGAATCCTAAGGTTCTTGTAGCCTGTGTTCTTTAATTTCGGGACATGCATTCATTGTTCATGTCCTACTTTGTGCACTGTCTTATTGTACTCAATTAAGAACAAAACACTTAGAAATAGACACTTAGATAATAGACTTGCAATGAAAGATAAACCAATCAAGAAATCGTCTTAAACTAAGAACAACAAGAAGAATATAGAAAATAATGGATTAAAGTTAACTAACAAAACACATACTAAATTAAACATTATTTGCGAAGTGAAAATTTAAACGTCAAAATAAACTTTTAAAGTAAAATTGCGGCTAGTTCCTAGTATAAATATTACGAGTAAATTGCATTAAGATGAAGATGACTGATGACTCAAGAAAATAGCTACACAATTTTACCACGAACAATTTTAACAGGCTAGATATTCCTTAAAGTAGTTTAACGTAATTTCTATTCAAACCTCATTTAGCGAATATAACTAAAAAAGTTTCAACAGCTGCCCTTTAATATTTTTATTCCATTATCTTTGTTTTCATTTCTTTGGAAATCCAGAGCCAGGATTAAAAAATGCATAGCGAGAGCTGTAAGTAAAACTCTACCCATTTTTAGATTAAAGTAATAAATTTTAGTTTACACTTTCTGATTATTTTTATGGTTAACACAGCCACTTTAATAATATGAGAATAAGCTTACGATGAGATAAAAACTAAGATGGTGTTTAAAAAATGTTTAAAATAAATTTTAGAGACGTAAAACCATAAAAACTTTAGCACGATGACGAGAAGCAGGCAAGGTCAAATAATAAGAAATAAAAATGCATTCGAATAAATAAATATCAAAATAAAAGGACTTATATGCATAAATTAAAATAAAATACCAATCCTGGTGAATGTAAAGGCGACAAATTGAAACGAAAAGTAAGATATATTAGTCAGTACCCAAATATCAAGAAGAAAGAATAATCACTACTTATTCTGGGTTAGAGGTGAACGAATCGATCAATACTCTATCCGGTAAGGAACGGGACAGCGACCCGACAATACTTATTCACAATATTACGACAAGGCCAATGGAGTTCTTATTGAGATCAATACGAAACTCTCCTCTCTATTGTGGCGAACGTTGGTTTATACGGTTGCAAGTGATTCATCTCAAGTACGCATCGATAGTGATGGAAGTTAAGGTGGGAGCGTATGTGTACATGGCGGTGGCAAGCCACCGGAGGTAGCTGGCAATGCTATCGTAACATGTATCAGTATTAAATTCATCGATTTTTCTAAGATTTGACGTAGCACAAAAATCTTGTCAATTGTGGACCTACCTTTCCTAAAACAGCTTTGATATTCACCAAAGAATTCTTTCACGTACGTACTTAACCGATTGTACAGAATGTTGGAGAATATAGTCGGTTTGCTAAACTCAGACACAACTGGCTAGTGATTTTAGTTGATATTTTTTGAAGTTATATTTCTTTAGGCGCGATTGAGAGTAAAATTTCATAATTCTGCGCGCATGCGCACACAGACAGTATGGCGTTTAGTTGCTAAATCTTTCAAGTTATGTATAAATATATCAGTGCAAGAAAAGGTGTGAAAAGAATATAGTAGTGTTTTTAGTAAATATATTTATTATAATTTTTGTGTCTTTGGATTTGTCTTCCTCAAGAGTAAGATGAGTATTATTAAAATATTTGATTGTATTGTTATGATCTGCTTTCTCTTACTTTTATAATAATTAGTATTTATTTAATTAATTAGTCAATTGTCGCAAATCATACATAAAAATTAAGAAAAATCTCAGGGTGCCTTTTTTATCATACAAAAAAATAACTAAATTATCTTAGGTTCTACTTATCCTTTCTCGTGGTTTCAGTATCTCTTATTTGATCCTTATCGGAATAAAATAGGAAAAGGAAATAAATAGAAATACCATAAATACGCACATACAAATATCTTTTATTATCAAAAGCAATACTCTGAAAATCTACCAATTAAATCCTGTGAGCATAACAACTGTCCCAATGAAACTCTTACCACATAAATTAATTTTAATTCAACAAATATTTATCGGTTTGTTCTTGATAACGTTGATAAAACAAACTAAACAAACCAATTTAGGTATTCGCAAAAAATACTTATACTTCCTATTAAATTTTTGAAATATTGGAATCTTAGCTCATATGCTTTTACTCAAAAAAAATGAACTTCTGAACATAAAGAAAATCTATCACATAAATTATTGACTAATCTTTTGATTCACACACAATGATGTCTCCTCTTGACCCAAACAGCTCTTCCTTGTTGATTATGTTAGGCTACCCATCAAAGCCCTCTCCGTTCTCAGCATCAATCCAGCAGCATACCAGCAACGAATTCTCCAAAACACGAGCCAGGCCTCTTTTAATCAGTACTCGTTAAAAAAACTCCAAAATTATCTCCTCTCTTTCTCACAATAATATTCTCTTCCTTGGACTTTACAGAATCAAAGAGGTATTTCATCTCAATTTGATCTGTCTCTCGTTCCACTTTTCAGCTACACTCTTCACTATCTAACAACCACTGGTACTTGCTTATGAACTGTTCACGAAAACTTTGACTGCTCTTCTCCGATGCCGGTCACATAATAATCTCCTCGATTTCGTTCCTCAAACGCTCCAATATCACAATGTAATGGTCGCTGTTAATGGTTTTTCCCTTTTGAAGATAGTCGATGAATATTATACCACGCGCATCCCAAAGTACTCATGCCATAATCTTGCCAGCCGACTGTTGCGCCTTTCCACGCTTTGGAGTCGGTTTATCACGTGCAGTCCACTCGGCAGACTGTCGATTGGATTCTGGTGTGAAACGATGGAGCGATGTTTCATCCATTGTAATATATCGACAAAACATTTATTCGATTTTATTATGATTGAAGAGCTTCAAACACTTTCCCGATTGTTTGTGATCGGTTGTGAGCTCTTCTTGCACCCACTTTGCACAGAGCTCTCGCATTCCCAAATTTTCATGTACAATATATCCAACACCTTCCGTTGATATCTTTAGTCTAAGCTATCTCGAACAAAATAATAAAAATGTGTACCATTTTTATTCGGCTGCAATACGAAGGAAAAACAATCTTACTTTTTAATTAGAATAAGGAGTGCAGCCAGTCCCTTTAACTGCAGTTTTCTGCTCTTATTGGAGCGTCATCAGAAGGAACGTAGGCACTGTTCTCCTTAATCCAATCAAATTGCATCGAAAGGTTTTCCCAAATATTGCAGCCAAAGTGATGGTAATGGGTGGCTAGCGCCATCTGGCCGTAAAAATACGAAGCAAGTTTTTAATCCTAATAGCAAATAATTAATATTGAAAAATATCAAAAATCACTAAAAGATTTTTAAATTGAAAACTTACTGGTACATCCCCATGTATACGCCTCCAAGACTTCTACAATTTGCAAGTCATATGGATGCTGCAGTAAAGACGATAGGGAAGGAATTCTAAACCTTGCAATTCAAATCCCCCGTCTGCAGCCGGCTAGGAACTGAAAGATGCACCATAGTTACTCTACTGAGTAATACGAAAATAAAATAATAAAAATGTGTACCATTTTTATGTGATTTTTGATATTTTTCAATATTAATTATTTTCTATTAGGATTGAAAACTTGCTTCGTATTTTTACGGCCAGATGGCGCTAGCCACCCATTACCATCACTTTGGCTGCAATATTTGGGAAAACCTTTCGATGCAATTTGATTGGATTAAGGAGAACAGTGCCTACGTTCCTTCTGATGACGCTCCAATAAGAGCAGAAAACTGCAGTTAAAGGGACTGGCTGCACTCCTTATTCTAATTAAAAAGTAAGATTGTTTTTCCTTCGTATTGCAGCCGAATAAAAATGGTACACATTTTTATTATTTTATTTTCGTATTACTCAGTAGAGTAACTATGGTGCATCTTTCAGTTCCTAGCCGGCTGCAGACGGGGGATTTGAATTGCAAGGTTTAGAATTCCTTCCCTATCGTCTTTACTGCAGCATCCATATGACTTGCAAATTGTAGAAGTCTTGGAGGCGTATACATGGGGATGTACCAGTAAGTTTTCAATTTAAAAATCTTTTAGTGATTTTTGATATTTTTCAATATTAATTATTTGCTATTAGGATTGAAAACTTGCTTCGTATATCTCGAACAACTTTACGGTCATCCAAAAGTATTTTGTGGACTTTTTGACGTTTTCGTCGGTAACAGCCTATTTGAGGCGTCCGTCCGCTGCCTGCATCGTCTTCGGTGCTCATTTAGCCTCGTTTAAACTTAGCGAACCAGTTCTCAACAGTTGATTTTTCTGGTGCAGACTCCGAATAATGATTATAAAGCCAAGCTTTGGCTATTTTTTTTCGCCAAAAAGCAATGCTTTATTGGCATGGAATTCATTTTTATCTGTTTTTTTGTTTAACTAACATAAGTTGCTCCACTCAAAATACTATATCTCATAAACTAATAGTTCGACAGCTGTCAAATTTATACAAGCATCTTGTGAAGGTTAGGGGTGACATAAAATCATGTGATGTAAGGATGTGATTTATTTGATTAATTACTGTTAGAATGTTGAAAAAATAAATGAAAAAAAAATAAAATAAAACAAATGGCAATAAACATAAAAATTACAGAATCGGAAAACCGAGGGATCGAAACCCCAAAAACCTTGAATTATTGAAAAACAGAGCCTTAGCCTGCTATGCCATAAGATCTGTTTCGAAGGAACTCAATTTAGCATCTTCTAAAATAACATACATATTTTTCTTTGTTCGAGTCTCATCTTCGATATGATCTTCCTTTTTGGGGGTCTAGTACAGCTGCCCAATTTTATTTTATTTTCAGATTACAAAAAAGAGCAATAAGATATCTGTTTGGCCTCAGAAGAACAACCCATTGCAAAAGTTAATTTAAAGATCACGAAATTGTAACCCTTCCATCTTTGTATATTTTAGAAACTGTTTGCTTAATTCGTAAACACCTGCATGTCTTTTCAGCAAGGCCTCATCATGACTACTCCACCAGAAATTCAACTTTTGATGTTTATTTACCGATCCCGTCTTCTTAGTTAGTAAATAAATATATACTATATTCCGCAAAAAAACTATACAACCATCTTCCTTTACAACTTAAATCTGCAACATCTTTCCTCAAGTTCCGAAAAATGACAAAAGCTCATTTATCTAAAAGACTATATTATTCAGTAGAAGAGTTTCTTAATGACCAACTTAGAAATTATAGTAATGTACAATTAACTAAATTATATTTATCTATATTTGGATGTCACATACAGCAGCTTAAACTTATTAGTTCCTTTATTTGTGTTTTATTATATGTTGCATAATGTTGTGTTCCTTTATTTGTGTTTTGTTTTTTGCTTCACTTTTTTAACTTGTTTATATTTTTTTTATTGACGATTTATCTAATTTCAGAAAATTGTATTTGTTATTGTTATATATTTATTTTTTTGTGACTCTATGTTAAGGTTTGTCCATAAAATTCTTTAATTTTCAGTGGCAATAAAGCATATATCTATTCCACTCTAGAGATATAGACAGACGAGACTTACGAATTATCATCAATCTGTATTGGAAACAAAAGGCCAATAAAAAGATAGAAGAACAAGAGTCCGAGAATACTGATATAAAAAGAGGGGTAAGACAGGGTTGTGTTCTGACGCCGATACTGTTTAACGTGTACAGTGAAGCCATATTTGAAGAAGCGATAGCGGAACTAAATGACGGAATCGGAATGACACCGTTATAATGGCAGACACCCTGGAATCGCTACCAGAATTGTTAAAAAGAATTAACGATTACTGCATTCGATATGGACTCAAAATAAACAAGAAAAAAAATAAATGTATGATTGTCTCAGAAACACAACATGGAAATGAAAGGTTAATACTAGAGCAAACCTAAGTAGAAAAAGTAAAGACATACAAATATCTGGGAACCTTGGTTGATGACAAAAATAACCAAAGTAAAGAAATTAAAGTCCGAATTGAAACTGCAAGGCAAGCATTTATAAAAATGAAGACACTGCTTACAAAACAAAGACCTTCAGTTACCTCTCAGATTGAGGGCTCTAAGATGCTATATATTTTCTATATTACTATACGGAATGGAAGCTTGGACATTGAAGAGACAACACATAAGAAAAATAGAAGCGTTCGAAATGTGGTGTTACAGAAGAATATTGAAAATTTAGTTGGTTCAAAGAATTACCAATGTTGAAGTGCTACGACGTTTAAATAGGGAGTTAGAAATTATGAACAGTATAAAAATAAGAAAACTGAAATATTTGGCTCACATTACCAGAGGAGCAAAATATGAGTTGCTGAGAGTTATTATGCAAGGAAGGATCCAAGGAAGAAGAAGCATAGGAAGAAGACGCATCTTCTGGCTGAGGAACCTTAGAGAATGGTTTAACTGTAGTTCACTACAACTGTTCAGAGCAGCAGCCAACAAAGTGACCATATCCATTATGATATCCAACCTCCGATATTAGATGTAACTTTAAGAAGAAAAAACCCCAATCTGACTCCCAAAAATTCTGAGACAAAAGGAAGAAAAAATATTAAAACAAAATACAAAACGCGCAAGAGACGGCATAGGGGTAAAGAATAACGGAACTATTCAAAGAGGGTAATAAAATAATAGAGAGATTTTTTTTCTTTTAAAAAATAATAATTGTTCATTGTTATATCTTTGGAGGTAATAGACATATTATGTACTATATTCATGTCTTTAAATTTATAGGCCCATTTACTTTTTACATGTAAAATTCTATTTCTTCTCCCATGGTATTTCTAACTACAAACAACCTATGTTTGTATTTGAATTTCAGTTTAATTTTGTTACCTGTTACGAAATCTCAAGCGTAATTTTACTAGGAGCTTAATTGAAATGGAGCCGAAACTCACAGGGCTATTGGTGTGCGAACATGACCATCTGACAAGGTAGATAAACATTTTCAGAGTAAGCTTTCGAGCATTCAACAGCATTGTGTGTTAGAAAACTTCGAATCCTGTTTTATTAAGTTGTGGCCGAAAATCCGCAAATATGGAAATTTAGGAAGATTGCTTGAAGTAAAATAGTGACCTATATTTTGGTCTTATTATAAGGTAAATAGTGTTGGTGAGCATGTAGTAAGAATAAAATAGTTGTTTCTTTTAGGAATACTTTGTAATTCAGATTGTTCTCACAATTTCCTGTGTTCTCGTGACTATCTTTTTCTAATATTGCCTCTGCTTCTCTTTCTTACCGATATTTTGTATCTTGGGTTTATATAATTTATATCTTGTTTTCTTACTTGGGGTATTCAATCAGTCATGGCTCCTAAGCGGTTTGTTTCCTTTCTTTTCAATATAGGCGTTCTCGTCTCCTGTTTCTTTTATTGATTTGTGTCTTTTTATCCGAGGCTTTGGTTAGGCTTTTTAACATTATGTGTTTTACCCCTTCCCAATGGAACAATGCAGTCATTGTTTTATTGCACAAGAAAGGTGACATAACAGATCTAAAAAAAACTACCGCCCTGTCAGTCTGCTATCACACATATATATACAGTGAGCACGTAAAGGTTGGAATAAATTCATTTTCTCGAGAACGGACGATTTTGGAAAAAGATCCCGAAACAGGTCAATTTTTGTTTTTAAATTGTCACCTTTTGGCATATGTATCATACTAGTGACGTTATCCATCTGGGCGTGATGACGTAATCGATGATATTTTTAAATGAGAATAGGGGTCGTGTGATAGCTCATTTGAAAGGTGATTCAATTCTCTATTCAGCAATATAAACATTAATATAATTATTTATACAGGTTGTCCAAAATAATTTTTTTTTTATTAAATTTATTGACATAAAAAGAAGAATGTGTGTAATTTATTGAACTTAAAATACATTTTAGTGCTATCAGAAAACAGGAAATAATGTTTATTTGACCAATAAATATTGTTTTTTGCCTAAATTCAATATTAAAGCGCCACCCACCTTCCTCTTGACAGATTGAACATTTAATTTAAGCGAAAAGCAATGATTATTTTTCAAATAAACATTTTTTTCTGTTTTCTGAGAGCAGTAAAATGTATTTTTGACTAAATAAATTACATTTATTCTTCTTTTTATGCTAATAAATTAAATTAAAAAAAAACTTTTTTTGGACACCTTGTACAAATAATTATGTAAATGTTTATATTATTGAATATAGAATTAAATTACCTTTCAAATGAGCTATCACACGACCCCTATTATCATTTAAAAATATCATCGATTACGTCATCACGCCCAGATGGATAACGTCATTAGTATGATACATATGCCAAAAGGTGACAATTTAAAAACAAAAATTGACCTGTTTCGGGATTTTTTTTCAAAATCGTCCGTTCTCGAGAAAATGAATTTATTCCAACCTTTACGTACTCACTGTATATACTTTATACAAAAATTATCAAAAAAAGACTGGAGGCTAAGTTAGACTTCTATCAGCCTAGAGAAAAAGCTGGGCTTAGATCCGAATATAGCACTTAACGACCACTTACTGGTAATAAAAAACTTGATAGAGAAGTCGGCGGATTACAACAAACCATTGGCACTGATATTCGTGGACTACGAGAAAGCGTTCGATACCATAACCAGCAGAAAATGTTGAAAGCATTAACAGAATGCCGAATAGATCATCGCTACAGTAACATGATAAAACAAACTAATAAATTCTGTATGCAGCGAGGAGTACGGCAAGGAGACACCATCTCACCAAAGCTGTTCACAACCCTTTTAGAACACACTTTTAAGAAGGCAGATCTGAACGAATATGGTATCAATATAAATGGAGAGAAGCTCAGTCATTTGAGATTAGCAGATGACATCGTCCTTATAGCCGATCGTATGAATGATGCAATAATAATGTTGCGAAAAACAAGTTATATCAGGCTTCCTTAGAGGTCGAACTAAAGAATAATAT
Organism: Diabrotica virgifera virgifera; assembly: GCF_917563875.1. NCBI lineage: Eukaryota > Metazoa > Arthropoda > Insecta > Coleoptera > Chrysomelidae > Diabrotica > Diabrotica virgifera. Next base: position 203,314,989 of record NC_065447.1, read on the forward strand.
CAAAAAGACGCAAACAATGACTAATCTAGTGCTAAATCGTAATATTGTTTTTGATGGAATGGATATTGAGCAGACTGTATCTTATAAGTACTTGGGACATGAAATTCGGTTAGGAAGAGATAACCAGACGTGCGAGCTCCCACGTCGCATAGAATTAGCCTGGGCAGCGTTTGGTAAACTGAGCTATGTATTTAAATCGGACTTACCCATATGCCTGAAAAGGAAAACCTTTGACCAGTGTGTATTGCCTGTACTCACTTATGGAGCGGGAACATTAACACTCACAAAAAAAGTAGTGAACAAGATTCGCATAACTCAGAGGGCTATGGAGCGCCAGATGTTGGGTGTCTCCCTGAGGGATCAAATCCCAAACGAAGAAATACGTCGTAGAACAAAAACAACGGACACCGTCGAAAGAATCGCGTCGCTCAAGTGGAATTGGGCAGGACACGTCGCCAGATTGTCAGACAACCAATAGATAAAACGTATTGTCGAGTGGAGATCACGAGAAGAAGCACTACGGAGCAGAGGAAGACCACCAACCAGATGGGCTGACTATCTGAAGCGTATTGTCCGCAACTGGATGCAAGCCGCACAAAACAGAGAAAGATGGAAAGAGCTGAGGGAGACCTATGTCCAGAAGTGGACGAGTACGGGTTGATGATGATGATGATGATGATGTGTTTTATAAGTACCGAGGAGTAGGTCGGTGCCTTAACCCCCAACCCTGAGGGCCAGGGATTTTACATCAGAGGATCCTTCTCCTATGCGAGTTGCTTCCACTATAGCTAGAGAGTCCCACTTACTCTGATCTTAGAATATCCCTAAAATCAAGGGTTGCCAACTCCGCCACCTTCACCCTACCAAAATTATTCTTCGTCGCCTTAGATGCCGTTCTAGACTTCATCCGTGACCCTGGACAAGGGACTCTTAACAGGTGCTAGCTAACCTAGAATCTGTGGAGGGCAGGGATTGATTCACTTTCCTCGATAGGACTATCCAATAGAATCTAAGAGACTCCAAAGGAATTCCTACCCGTTACCCCTGGTCCTGGTGACATCCCTGCAGAATTAGTGAAAGCCGATACAGACAAACTCCTGGAGCAGCTACAAAAACTTTTCCAAGACTGCTTAAACGATGCCAAAGTACCAAAAGAATGGAAATTATCTATCATGTCAACCATCCCCAAGGGGGGCAGCAAGGATCAGTGTGAAAATTACGGAGGAATTGCGGTAACAGCACAATAAGTAGGATGTATGAGAAAGCTGGTCTTAGAGCTGGGTGGTTCACAGTAGACCACCTGTACTCTATTACTCAAATTATTGAGAAAAACCAGCTGTCAATAAAGAAGTTCACCTGGTGTACGTAGACTTACACAAAGCATATGTGTGCCCCTCAGCAAACTATAGTCAACCCTACAGCAAACCAACATTAAACATGGTCTTATCAACGCAGTCCAAAGTTTGTATAATGGAATTTCGCTGATGATCAAATTCTGATTTCTCCGGATCATGACGACTTGAGTTACATGACACGAAAGCTAATGGAATAATATAACAAATTGGGTCTCGAAGTCAACATTAAAAAAACTGATGCCATGTGTATTGGAGGGATAAAACAGTCCATTATATTAGACGATGGAGTGGAAATTAAACACTGTGATGAATCCAAGTACCTGGTCATGAAGATAACTCAAGATGGAACACTCGATGCTGCTGTAAAAAACAGAAACATACAGGGTAGAAAGCCATATCCATGATGAATGGCATTCTGTGGGACCAAACAATATCTAAAGTGCACAAACAGCTCATATACAATACCATACTTAAAAGTGTAATCGCATATATCATCACTGAAACAAAGAACAGAGAAAATGTTACTAGTAACAGAAATGGACTTCTGGAGAAGAGCAGCAGGCAGATCAAGAAGCGATCGGATACCAAATGAGAGAATACGAGAAATGATGGAAGTCACGCATACAATAATTGATGACATAAAAACAAAACAACTAATATGGTACGGCCATGTACAGAGAATGCCAGATGAAAGCATTCCTAAACATACTTTGGCACGGACACCACAAGGGAGAAAGAAAAGAGGAAGGTAGAGAAAAAGAGAAAGGGAGAGAATTGAAAAAGAACTAGAGAAAATAGAAATCCCTACCGGTCTGGAGAGAGAAGAATGGCACGGTCATGTACAGAGAATGCCAGATGACAGGATCCCTAAACAGATTTTGACGTGGACACCACAAGGGAGAAGAAAAAGAGAAAGGTCGAGAAGAAGCTGGAGGGAGGGAATTGAAAAAGAACTAGAGGAAATAGGAATCCCTCCAGGTCTAAACAGAGAAGAATAGGAGTCGGAAGGCGTCGGAAACGCTATAAACCGATAGTAGTAGTTGTCATATTTGTCCACATCTGTATTTCATTTGTCAATTGCAATATACCTACTATGTTCGTTTGTTATTTTTATCATTAATTGCTATTTTGCTTGTAATTAAAATGAAAAAGTTAAAGAAAATGTTAAAAGAAATTCATATTTAGTAGACAAACATAACGAAATATTTTCTAATTTGTCAACCTCAGATCAATATAGGACCGCCAATGTGGTAAATATGGCAACACAGAATTTTTCATTATACGTTTTGAGAAGACGTATCAACAGGTTTTAATATGCCGTTCTGGTACGGGAAGAAGGTTAATAACAACGGAGATTGAAAGTAACAAGAAATTTGTGGGATTTGTGGATGTGGTTTACACAGTAGAGACCGTAAATGTTGCGTAGTAAAAATCTGGCAAAGTCCTAAATATATTTTTAACACTTAAACTGCCGAACTGTTCATAGTGAATCTTTTTTTAATCTTATTTGTAACAGTTTAGTCATGACTAGAGATGCATCAAGTGAAACTAGTTTGGTTTTACTCAACAAACTTGACTTTATTTTGATATATCTAGGTTAGACTTAAAATCAAACTTCTTCAAACAGTTTGAAGTTTGAATATCATATTGCGCATCGTGTTTATTTCTCATTCCAATGAACCCACTCTAACAAAAATATATTACATATATTTTGTTGTTCCTTCATAAAGTGTTGAAGTAAATTAATTTACACTTGGTATGATAAAAAAAAACATCCAACGGTATTGTTATTCTAATTTAGTAAGACCAGAATAGAATACATAGAATTATCACCGATTACCGATAAAACGAAACTTAAGAATTTTAGGCGTAAATGAATCAGTTTCTTGAAATTATGACTTTATTTTGACTTGAATCGCTTCTCGTGTCAAGTTATTTTTATATGGGACTCATTGTATTTTTAATTTTTTTATCTTAATTGGCAACTAACATTTCTATCTCGACAAAAAAGTATATCTACTAAATAAATTATTTTTCAAACTCAAACTAGTTTGACAATCAGTTTGAATTTTCAAACTTGTAACCACTGATTAGTTTGACTTGATTTGAAATATTTGTCAGAAGGATTGACTTGAGTTTAACTTGAAATTATGTCAAACTTAAGTCAATTTCAAACATTCAAGTCAACCTTGTGCAACTCTAGTCATGACAGCCTTGCATTTTCAACGATCATTGTGTTGATCAACGATCATTAAATATAAGTTGTCCAAATATCAATTTATTTTTCAATTTCAAGTTTTACTCTATTTTGTAGAACGGTTCCCCATTTTTGAACGTCTTTTTGATATTGCAGGTATATTAATACCTATCGTATATTACGTTTACACCATTGTGTTTATTAAACGCGTTTTGCTCAGTTTTTCTTGAATTAAATGTACACACATTAAAACTCGGAGCTTATGAGCGGCATTCGTGCATCAGCTAATATTTGAGAGAAAAGACATCAAAAGATTTTTTTGAGAAACACTGGCATTCTATAATAGTGCCATTACCTGATATATACTATATACTCTTGTTCAATTGAAAGTCATGTTTGGTCAGATTAGTCTTGAAAATAAATGTGATGACTCAAGTGACGTTCTCCAATAGTACTTTTCAGCGCTTCTCATTTGTTTCGAGCTTCTGTCATAATATGTCGTATAATCCGAGTATAATATTAATATACGACATATTATGACAAAAGCTCGAATCAAATAAGAAGCGTTGAAAAGTTCTATATTAGTTGTATTTATAAACGTCACACTGATCATTTCATCTGATCACACAATGACCCAAATGTAAGAAGTTTTAATTGTCTTAGTAAAAATATAGTACTAGAAAGTTTACCTTTGAGAAGGTTTACCTTAGAATGCATTAGATGAAAGGATTAAATTTTGAGTTTTGTTGTCGTTTAGTCTAAATTTATTTGCTGCGAACCATGATTGAGCATTAGAATTTACATAGGTAGAAGTGGTTTCTAAAAGAGAACGACTTTTGTCAGAAAAAATAAAAGTAGTGTCATCTGCAAATAATACTGTTTTACATGGAGCCATAAAATTGAGCAAGTCATTAGCATATATAATAAATAATAGAGGGCCCAAAACTGATCCTTGTGGAACTCCATGCTTTACATGCTTAAATTCAGAGAGATAATTTCTGTAACTGACTGCTTGGTATCTATCCCTTAGATACGATTTAATTAGTTCCAGAGGAGCACCTCTGATATCGTAAAAATGCCGTTTTTTTTTAGTAAGATATCATGAGAAATACAGTCGAAGACCTTTGAAAGATCACACAGCGTTACGACACTTTCGTTATTCTTCTCCAGGCCATCAACTATGCCACTCACCACATCTAAGAGTGCATGTGTTGTGGAACGATCCTTTCTAAACCCATATTGTGAACTAGTAAAAAAGTTATTGGTTTCAAAGTACGATATTAGGCGTTGCTTTAGAATTTTTTCGATTATTTTACTAAATATGGAAACGATAGAAATTGGTCTATAATTTTCTACAAGATCTCGATCGCCCTTTTTTAAAATAGGAACAATTTTGGAGTATTTAGGTGAAGTTGGGAATATCCCGATTAAAAAAATGTTATTAATGAGATGTGTTAATATAAAGATTCAGTACTTAATTATTTCACAAGTGTTTTTATAAAAGATGCGTTTAGCTCATTTGTATCCAAAGAGTTTGAATTTTTTAATGAATTTATAACCTCCGATACTTCTTGTTGAGTAGTTGGAGATAGAAAAAAAAGAACTCGATGGACCTGGGAAGTTTTGACAGTACAAGAGTTTGTCGTTTAGTGTATTAGGAAGGGTTTTTATAATATACTCAGCAATTTCAACAAAAAAGTTATTGAAAATGTTACAAGATAATTTGGTTGTTATATTATGTGAACTATTTGTTTTGTTCCGCTCATAGTTAATTACCTTCCAACACGTATGGAATGCTTGATTAGAGAAAATCATCTAATTTCCATCAAAATAATTTCACAAAATGTTGTCAGTATAGGACATGTCCATAGTTTCGTACACAAACTAGGTTAGAGCAAAGTTTGAGCGCAATGGGTCCTCTTCTTTTTTCAGAGGACCAAAAAAGCTTGCAAATGAGTTTATCTCAGCCGCATCTCTAGTCCAGAGATATAAGATTTTTCTCGTGACACATCTCCCTCCAGGCCGAAACCAAATTTTTTGAGTAGTATAGACATCTATATTAATAACCTTTATGTTTCCTAAACAATTTAAAGATGGCGTTCGCTGAATATGTCTATATGTTGAGTTTTTATAAATATTCATAACTTATGTAAAAATTAACTTAGAACCTTCTTATTACACGAATTGCTGAGACTTCTGGTGCTTAAATTATATTCTAAATTTCAAAGCAATTGGTGAAATAGTTTAAAAGTTATTTAATTTGTTTATCCCAAATTCATTTTTGGCAACACTATAAGTCAAAAAATTATGAGGTTACAGTAAGACTTCTGACAGTTTATGGAAGAACATTTATACTATTGACTTAATTAAAAAAAATGACAAAAAGTAATTTTAAACAGTGTAAAATTATTTTGCAAAAACACGTCGATTTTTTGCTTACTATAAACAATTGGAATAACTTCTTAACCGTTACCCGTATAAAAATTATTTTTTCATATTTGGAAAGACTGAATTTTTATACACATTTAGAAAGAAAAACAATTGTCCTAGGACAAATAGGGACGAAGTTAGCCCCCCCCTTTTTTTAATTCACATGTTTTTGCAAAATAATTTTGCAGTATTTAGAATTACTTTTTGTCATTTTTTTTAATTAAATTAATAGTATAAATCTTCTTCTTTCATAAACTATCCAAAGTATTAGGGTAACTTCATAATTTTCTGACTTATAGCGTTGCAAAAAAAAATTAATTTGGGATAAAAAAATTAAATACCTTTTAAACTATTTGACCAACTGCTTTGGAATTCAGGGTATGATTTAAGCACCAGAATTCCCAGCATTCCGTGTGATAAGAACGTTCTAAGTAAATTTTTACATAAGTTATGAATATTTATAAAAACTCAAAATTTATGATTTATTTTGCAATTTTCTAAGCAACCAATAAGGATAAGCATATTCAGCGAACGCCATATTAAAGTTTTTTATACGATTTATGAGTTTATTACTCTCAAATTTGTTTAAAATACTTAACTTTTTGGTTATAGACGAAAAAAGCGAAAATTTACCGTTTTTTGATCTGCATTTGTTTATATCTATGTATATCATCAAAATCGGCTGCAGGAAACATATAGGTTAAATGGGCATAGCTCCCAAGGGCCAAAAAAAAACATATAGGTTATTAATATAGATGTCCATACTACTAAAAAAATTTGGTTTCGGCCTGGAGGGGGTTGTGTCACCAACAGGATATTTTTTTTCCTTATTTCTCTGAACTACTCAGGAAATAAAGCAAAACGGTAATGACTTTCTTTCATCAATGATTGCTGGCGACCAATTTTGGTGTCATTATTTTAAATAATCCAGCAAGCTTTCATCGTTGCAATGAAAACACGAAAAATCTCCGCCACTAAACAAGTTTAAAGTTCAACCTTCTGCAGCCAAGGAAATGTTAATACCTATTTAGTTAAGATTTACGCATTGTACCGTATGTAAGAATTAAATTTAAGCTTAATGCTTTTAAAGAAAAAGACGTATATAAAGAAATATAGGTTTTATCTGACGGGAACACCAAACAATTCGGATGACTATTTTGCCAGAGAAATATCGCCAGAATCTTTTCAAAGTGCACAACTACAAAACAAAGTATAACAAAACATTCACATGTGGAAAACTTTGATATAGATAGGAAAGCGTCCTGAGACTCACAAAACATTTCCCTAAAGCATCCACTCGGGTACAAAAAATTAGATCTACGTTTATGTTATAGAGAAGAGGATATATTTTTAAAGATGGCACTTAAAGATTGGGAGTAGATTTAAGAAGGAACAGTAAATGTAAATAAGAAACACAATTTATGCGAAAAAATGATTTACCTATTTATAAAAATATTTGGCATGATTTGAAAATCGAAAAAACTAAAAGTATTTTAATGTTGTTCTGAAGCTATTTCCTTGTGGCATTTTTATGATTAACTATTTATATGGGAAATAAGCCACAATTAAATTAAAAAAAATATTTTATTAACGTTTCGACGCCCAAATCGGGTGTCGTTGTTAAAATACAAAATACTACTAAATTAAACAAAAACGTTATTGCTAAGTAAAATATTCTTCTAATAATTTATTTAACCTGACTCATTTATATTGGCAATTCAGACATATAGTACACATTTTTAAAGTAGAAGTCTTTAAAATGATATTGCCAATATTTATGAGTTGCGTTCCTGGGACGACTTTACTGAAAGATAGTCATTCGATTACAGGAAATCAACCCCAACTAGAGCTTCACGATACGATACATTATCGATACTTTTTAAGTATTAGGTATTGTATTGGTTATGCCAATGAAGTATCGCATCGAGTATCGATATCGGCAATATTGTCTTACGCCGGACTCAAAGGACTCGTGTACTTGGCGAATAATCTTCACTTGCGTATACTGGCAATGCTGTGTGAGTGGGTTACCTACTAGTACAATTATTGTACTATTTGTCAAACACTAATAATAATAATAATGTTAATACTACTATTAATTGTCAAAGAATTGTTCTAGTAACCCTCCCAAAAGACATAGCAAGTAACGCAAGAAACGATTATTCGCCAAGTACACGAGTCGTTTGAGTCCGGCTTTATACAAATATCGTATTGATATTGATTTCGATACGATATCGATACAATACTCGATAAAATATCGACATAAAAAGGATTATAGATCTGAGCTGTGTAGGCTCTATGCCCACTTTTGCATGCTTGGCAAATGGACATTATTCTAAAAATATTACGAATACTTCTTATAACTTATAGATTCTTATAAAAATTTAATATTGCTGAATACTTCTTTGAACGTCGATACTAATTCTGCATAGTTTAAAAACTGCTTTTGAAACGATAAGGAAATCCCCGGAAATTCGGAATAAATCGCAATTCAGCATTTGTTCATCACTCACTTCAATAATATTGCCGCAAATGCCACATGATATAAACAGTGTAATAATAATAGTCACTTACTCACAATTCAAGAGTTTCAAGTTCAGGCACTTACGTGTAAAATAATATAACAGCTGATGCTTGGGTTGCAGATCACTTATAATTTTATGTAAATAATTATGATCTAAATACCTATTCCACAAAATATAATCAAACAATTGTGGCGTTTTATTTTTTTTTTCTCGATATCGATATTTTCAATAATATCGAGGCAACCGTATCGACAATAAAAGACTATTGTATTGATTTCAGATAGTGAGTATCGTATCGACATTAATATTTCTAAGGTATGTATTGTATCGGTATCGTATTGGTTTTCGATACGATATCAATACAATATCGATATATTTATCGAATATCGTGAAACTCTAACCCCAGCTCAAGAATATCCGTCACAAAAAATCATAGCATGTGATCTGTCTTTAAAAAGACAACCAAATGCAACGATGACAGTAAAATTCTCGCGTTACAGATTCCATAGTAAATCACGAGGAAAAACCAGGAAAAAACCTCGAGATACTATCCTGTCATCGTAAGTATTTGGTCTTACATTTAATTTTCTCTAAAGGAACTAATACCAAATTCTGACTTTAATATGTTTAAATTATTAATAATACATAGATATACAATAAGTAATACTAAAATATAAAATATGTACTAACTCGATATGTTATTGACTTACTAATCATGGTATTTTCTTTCTATTGACTTCCTCTTTCAGTATGGGTAACCACATCCTACTGCATTCTACCGAGAAATTTGCGACACAATTGGTTTCATTTAGCATAATTAGAGCCGCTTCTTTGATTTTTCTCTTTTTACTATCTGATTCTTTCAGGATTATACTTGAATCTCTCACTGAACTCTATGTTCATTATCCCGTGCGTGTTATTATTATCATTATCCATTACTATGGAATCTCTAACGCGAGAATTTTACTGTCATCATTGCATTTGGTTGTCTTTTTAAAGACAGATCACATGCTATGATTTTTTGTGACGGATATTCTTGAGTTGGGGTTGATTTCATGTAATCGAATGAACTATCATTCAGTAAAGTCGTCCCAGAAACGCAACTCATAAATATTGGCAATATCATTTTAAAGTCTTCTACTTAAAAATGTATAATATATGTCTAAATTGCCAATATAAATGAGTCATATTAAATAAATTATTAGAAGAATATTTTACTTAGCAACAACATTTTTGTTTAATTTAGTAGTATTTTGTATTTTGACAACGACACGATTTGGGCGTCGAAACGTTAATAAAATTATTTTTTTCAATTTAATTGTGGCTTATTTCCTATATAAATAGTTAATCTAAAAGTATTTGTTGATAAAAAACAGTTATAACTCAATAATTTTGATGTTATTTTGTCATTAAAAACCTAATTTTTCCTCCTCGAGCTTTTATAACAACTTACATACGTCTTGACATTGTGATAATTAAATTTTGAACATGAAGTTGGTCTATTACACTTTATGTTTCGCTGGTGACCAAATTCTGATTGCTTAAGATCATGACTACTTTAGTTATACGATGTGGAAGCTAATAGAAGGGTACATATAACAAATGGGGTCGAAGTCAACATCAAGAGAATCGAAGCCATGTATATTGGAGGGTCAAAGCAGTACATTACATTAGACGATGGTGTAGAAATTAAACACTGTAATGAATACAAGTACCTGGGCATAAAAATAACTCAAGGTGGAACACTTGATGCTGCTATAAAAGACAGAAACATAAACGTTAGAAAAGCCATATCCATGTTGAACGTCATTTTGTGGGACCAAATAAATATCAAAAGCGAACAAACAGCTCACATGCAATACCATACTTAAAAGTGTATATGGAAGTGAAGTTTGACCAATGAAACAAAGAATAGATAAAATGGTACTACGAACAGAACTGGACCTCTGGAGAAGAGCAGCAGGCAAATCAAGAAGAGAGCAGATACCAAATGAGAGAATACAAGAAATGATGGAAGTCACGCATGCAATAATTGATGACATAAAACAAAACAACTAGTATCGTACTACTATGTACAGAGAATGCCAGATGGCAGAATCCTAAACAGAATTTGACGTGGACACCACAAGGGAGAAGGAAAAGAGAAAGGCAGAGAAGAAGCTGGAGGGAGGGAACTAAAAAAGAACTAGAGGAAAGGGAAATCCCTCCAGGTCTATGTTTAAACAGAGAAGAATGGCGGTTAGGTGTCGGTAGGCGTCAGAGAACGCTGTAAGCCGATAGTAGTAGTAAGTTGGTCTACTTCGTCCCATATTATCTGAATAATAAATAATGTAATAAGCACATGTAGGTTATTTGGGCGGAGTCACCTTGAATTCATCTTACCAGCGTATCCCTCAAATGTTCAATTGGATTTAGGTCTGGGCTGATCTTGTATTTGTTAAAGTTTTATTGAGTTGTGATTTACCTTCAGGTTTTCTGTGGTGTTTGCAGTGTGACCCTGTAGTGCGTTTATTTATTAATTTCCAAATCGTACCTTCCAAATTTTTCTTTCAGCTTTTTTATCATGTAGGTAGACGGTGTCGTCTTTATCTTCTGCTAAAATTATTTGATAATTATCGGCAAACAAAAGACTATGGATATAGTTCTCAATTTTTACTTCCATCTGTTCCAATTTCTTGGTGGGTAACAGACCACTCCCGTCGAAATCCTTTATCTACTTTCAACGGTTCTGAGTATAATTCTTCTACATTCGTAATCTGGGCAGATTATCCGAAAATATGCCATTTTTGGGAAAAGTTATTTACTAGCAATTTTATTGCTGGAATCGAATCTTATGATTGTATATACAGAGAGAGTCTGTAAAGTGGAATAAATTCAATATCTCAAATACTAATTGTTTTTTTGGAAAATGCTCAGACCCGTCGATTAGTATTTCAAATTGTCCTTTTTGACATTCAATAATAATGTATACAGGGTGTCCCAATTTAGAGATATGACGTCATCGTCGATTTTCTTAAATGGCAACACTGTCATTTTGATAGCTAATTTGATAGGGTTTGTAAAGTTATACATAACTGCAAAATATCAAATTTTTATTCTCTACCATTTACAAGATAATAGAAAATAACAAAGTTATATCTGTAATTTGGAATATATTCAATAATTAAAATACTAACTGTTTTTTTGAAAAATGCTCAGACCCGTCGATTAGTATATCAAATTGTCATTTTTGACATATAATAATAATGTATACAGGGTGTCCCAATTTAGAGATATGACGTCATCGTTGATTTTCTTAAATGGCAACACTATCATTTTGATAGCTATTTTGATAGCGTGTGTAAAGTTATACACATCTGAAAAATTTCAAAATTTTATTCCCTACCATTTACAAGATAATAAAAAATAACACAGTTATGAAGAACAAGAAGTAATCAAATAATAATTGAATTTATTTATTTCAATTAAGCAAATGCTCATAACGTTGCCCATTGACAATTTGACAATAATTGAGGGCAACATTATGAGTTTTTGCTTAATTTATTGAAATAATTAAATTCAATTATTAGTTGATTACTTCTTTTTCATAACTTTGGTATTTTTTATTATCATCTAAATGGTAGAGAATACAAATTTGAAATTTTGCAGTTGTGTATAACTTTACACACCCTATCAAAATAGCTATCAAAATGACAGTGTTGCCATTTAAGAAAATCAACGATGACGTCATATCTCTAAATTGGGACACCCTGTATACATTATTATTATATGTCAAAAAGGACAATTTGATATACTAATCGACGGGTCTGAGCATTTTTCAAAAAAACAGTTAGTATTTTAATTATTGAATATATTCCAAATTACAGATATAACTTTGTTATTTTCTATTATCTTGTAAATGGTAGAGAATAAAAATTTGATATTTTGCAGCTATGTATAACTTTACAAACCCTATCAAATTAGCTATCAAAATGACAGTGTTGCCATTTAAGAAAATCGACGATGACGTCATATCTCTAAATTGGGACACCCTGTATACATTATTATTGAATGTCAAAAAGGACAATTTGAAATACTAATCGACGGGTCTGAGCATTTTCCAAAAAAACAATTAGTATTTGAGATATTGAATTTATTCCACTTTACAGACTCTCTCTGTATTAATAAAATAGGTATGCAAGGCCTGCAGATAGTGTGCTATTTTTTTTATAAACAAGATGGCGTCCCCAAATCGTGTTTTTCCAATTATTGCTCTATAACTCCGAAGATTTTAACTTCACACCAAAAACACTTAGATAAATATTTACCGTAATTAAATTCTGCATAGAGACCTGTTTTTCTCGATTTACTTCGACGAAAATTTTCCCCGGAAAATGCGGGTTTTTCCAAGAAAATCTTTAATTTTCACTAAAATTCTAGGAAAGTAAGTATTTTCCCCGGAAAATGCGGGTTTTTCCAAGAAAATCTTTAATTTTCACTAAAATTCTAGGAAAGTAAGTATTTATCAATAACTAATTAACTTGTGACACTTGTGACATAAAAGCTTTTTGGTATATATTATATTTCCAGAAGCCGGTAGAAACGTAACGAATAGTTTAGTAATAATTAAATTGTTAATTAACAATAATTAAAGGTCGCATTAATAACCATAATAATAATGATACACCAGAATATCTATGGATTTCGTATAAAAACGCACTATACCAATTTAACATACTTTACAGAATTGAAATTAGACTATTTGAGCGGCCTCAGGTATATTTTAAAGTCACAAATAATTTTTTGGCTTATAAACAAATAGAATATCTCGGCAACTTTTAAATTGAATTTAATTAAGAAAACGGTACTGGAAAGAGCGCAACAGGATGCTTTTTTAAAAGAAACAAAGTTTAATTGCGATGATTGGTTCCTACGATAGGGCCGGTCAAATTTGTCCGAAATTTGCGACGAAGGAATAAAAAATAGGAAGGTAATTTTCAAACCATTAGCTTTTTAGTTCGGTCCTTATTTCGGTCCTCTTTTAACATACAAATTTTCATATTTTTAAGAGACTCATAACATATATTATAATAATAAAAACCATAGGTATTACGCATGAAAAATACCAAAAATATCAAAATCCCAATAAAAAACTAGGTTTAAAAATACGAATCTTAAAGTTCAAAATCAGTATACGTTACAAAATGTATTTTCTCGGTTTCCCATGGAGCAATTTTCTTCATTTTTTTTATTCTAAAATAGTTCGACTAGAGCCACCTAACTAACGCACTACTAAATTCCAAAGAGACTTTAGTTTTGTTATAATAAATAAATTTATTTATAACAAATAAAACTACATATTTCTTGCAGTTGTAGACTTTTTTTAGAAAAACTTACCACACTTGTGCCTTTTAACGTTTTTTTTTTTGAAAAATGGCTTGGGCAGAGCCAATTAGCCAGACTTGTTTGTGATTGATTGCAGATTCATAGTCATAATTTTTTTATTTCATAACATAAGTACATAATACAATATTATTTTTTAGATACATAGGCACATTGTGTTGCTTTTTTTTTGTTTTTTTAATTATTTTACTGTGATTTTTTTAATATATATTTTAATTTTTTTTAACTTTTTTACTTACACTTTTTTTTACTTCTTTTTTTTATTTTTCTTTTATTTTTTATTTTTGTTTCATTTTTTTTATTTTTTTATTTTTGTTTTGTTATTATTCTTTTACTATGTGTTTTCATATATTATTTTTTTTTTCTTTTTAGTTTTTTCAAACCACATTAACAAATTATGCCCAGTTAGTAGGTAAATATTACATTTACAACTTGTATTTACACAATTTAACATGTTTATAAATGAGATGAAGAATTTCCATCTTCTTCTTCTTCTTCTTTTGCCCTTTAATTCGTCCAATTCTGAACATAGGCTTCCCCCAGTTTCCTCCATTCGCTTCTGTTTAGTGCTTTCTGTTTCCAGTGCGTTCCTCCTATCTTTTTAATGTCGTCTCCCCATCTCATCTAGGGTCGTCCTCTTGCTCCCTTTCCTGTCCATGGTCTCCATTGTTGTATCGTGCTATTCCACCTATTGTCCGTTTGTCTAGCGTTATGACCTGCGAAGCTCCATTTTAGCCTGGCTATATGTTGGCCTGCGTCTTTGACTTTTGTTTTATTTCTGACCCAGTTGTTTTGCTTTTTGTCTGTCAATTTGCTAGAGAAGAATTTCCATATCATTTGTAAATATTAAAGTATTAAGGTTTATTGGTAAAAACCCTTTTAAATTTTTTAATTCCTTATAAAGGTCGTTTATATTATTTATTTTTAAATGACATTCTAATATGACATGTGTTAGATCTCCGATTTTGCCACAAGTGCAATTAGGAGTATCTGACAAGCCGATTCTATGCATGTAAGATGGCGTAAAAGCATGATTGGCTCTCAGCCGATTAATGGTCTTTATAGAATGTCTATTATATTTTGTGTAATATGCCTTTTAACGTTAAAAATACAAATATCCTCATTTGAAAGCTGTATAATTATTTATACAATCTTTGTTTAAACACATTAAAAAATTTTGTTATAATAAATAAATTAATTTATTATAACAAAACCAAAGCATCTTTGGCATTTATTAGTGCGTTAATTAGGTGCCTCTACTCGAGTTACTTGGAAATAAAAAAAAATAAGAAAATTGCTCCATAGTCCTGTCGCCAGGGGGAGTACAACGGCCTCCTTTATTCAGATGGACTTACCCAAGTTTTTTCATGTATTTTGACCCATAGAATACGAATTTTTTGGGTAACAGTTGATACGGATGTCGATAAGATTGTTATTGACCAAGAACTTGAGGAATTACATAACAGAGATTTCTCACAAAACAAAACATTTTTTTTTGTATTGTTTGGGTGATTCGAAGTAAAAAATGTTCTAACAAGTTTTCCCGTAGGATGCTCAGTTTTCGAGATAAACGCGGTTGAACTTTCAAAAAATCGAAAAACTGCTATTTTTAAACCCGAATGACTTTTGATTAAAAAATAAAATAGCAATTCTGCTTAGCGCCTTTGAAAGTTCAAGTCAAATTATATCGGTTTTGATTATTTGCATTGCTAAAAATTTATTGTGTTATTGTTAAACAAAGCTACAAACACCTAGTGCGTGAGTGATGTTTTCTATGATTTCTCGTTTAAAATCGAACGAGTAGGTAGAATAGGTACTAGTGCAATCGAGGCTATTTCTACGTAGCATGCGTTAAAACGCATGTAAAGGCACGGAAACATTATGTGTTTATAGCTTTGTTAAACAATAAAAAAATAAAGTTTTAGCAATGCAAATAATTAAAACCGATACAATTTGACTTAAACTTTCAAATGCGGTAAGCAGACTGGCTATTTTATTTTTTAATCAAAAGTTATTCGGGTTCAAAAATTACAATTTTTCGATTTTTTGAAAGTTCAACCGCGGTTATCTCGAAAACTAGCTATCCTACGAAAAAAATTGTAGAAACATGTTTTGCTTAGAATGACCCAAAAAATACCAAAAAATGTTTTGTTTTGCGAGAGATCGCGGTTATGTAATTCCTCAAGTTCTTGGTCAATAACAATCTTATCGTCATCCGGATCAACTGTTACCCAAAAAATTCGTATTCTACTGGTCAAAATACATGAAAAAAACTTGGGTAAGTCCATCTGAATAAATGAGGCCGTTGTACCCCCCCTGGCGACAGGACTACCATGAGAAGCCGGAAAATACATTATTTTAACGTGTAGCGATTTTGATATTTGAGATTCCATTTTCTTCAACCTAGTTTTTGATTGGGATTTTGGTATTTTTGGTATTGTTCGCGCGTAATGCCGATGATTTTTATTATTATAATATATGTTATAAGTCTCTTGAAGATATGAAAGTTTGTATGTAAGAAGAGGACCGAAATAAAAAGATAATCATTTAAAATTACCTTCCTATTGTTTATAACTTGACCGGCCCTATCTCAGGAACCACTCATCGCAATTAAACTCTTTCTTTTAAAGAAGTGTCCCGTCACATCCTTTGCAATACCATTTTCTAAATTGAATTAAATTTAGTAGTTACAGAGATATTCTATTTGTTTATAAACCAAAAAAAAATGTTTATAACATTAGAATATTCCTGAGGCTGCCCAAATAGTCCAATTTTAATTCTGTAAAGTATTTTAGATAGGTATAATAGCTTTTTATACGAAATTCATAGTTATTCTGGTGTATCACATTTATTATGGTTATTATTGTGACCGAAAATTAATTAACACGTTGGCGGCGTCAAATGTATAAGCAACTGTTGTGACACTATGCATATTGCAGAGTAGAATAGGGAAAGTGCTGAATTTCTTTTAGCGCTTATAGTTTATGAAAACAAAGAGTTTTTTTAACATTTTGTGTAAACGACATGTGGACGGCGACCATGGACATAGTGCCACATTTCACATGCATCTGTAGATGAAGGGGCGGTTGTTCGAACGCTAATCAAGAAGTTGATTATAATCAAGTCCCCTTAACAACTATCAAATAACAAAATCCGTTGTTCGTACGCCAATCAGTTGATTGTTATCAATTATGTTAATTATCATTATGATAAGTAACGTAATTGATTGATTAATTGATTATTAATTAACATACCAATTATTAACATAATTGATTACCTGATCAATTAATCTCATTATTGTAATCAATTATGTTTTCAGTAACCCAATCAAAGTTGACATTGACAGTAATTAAAAATTTGATAATGATCAGTTGATTCCATTTTTGATTAGCGTTCGAACAACCGGTCCTTAATGTGTTATTTTTTGACACCGATTTTTTGTCACAACTCGATATTTTAAAAATGTCGTATATAGACGTTGTGTCACATTACATCAATGTAAATTAGACGTCTATAGACGTTCTGTTCGTCAACATGTTAACAATTTAATTGTTGCTAAACTATTCGTTAAATTTCCACTAGCTTCTGAAAATATAATCTATACTAAAAAAATGTTTGTGTCACCAAGTTTTAATTATTGATATATAATTACTTATCTAAAATTTTAGTTAAAATTTAAAGATTTTGTTGGGAAAACCCCTATTTTGTAAGAAAAATTTTTGTCGAATTAAATCGGAAACAACATGCCTCTATGCAAATCTTAATTACGGCAACTTTTTATTTGGGTGTTTTTAGTGTAAAGTTAAAATCTCCGGAGCTATAGGGCAATAATTGAAAAAACACGATTTACGGGCGCAATTTTGTTCATAAAAAAAGAGCACACTATCTTACCTATATTATTAATATATTCAATCATAAGATTAGATTTAGGCAATAAACGTGCTGGTAAATAACTTTTCCTTGTATTTTGCTAATTTACCCAGAGTCTCATCTAATATTTCAACTGAATAACTTTTTACAGTGAAAAATATATAACTAGTGTTATACAGATACCATTTAAAAATAATGAAAATCAGTACCTTATGTTTCAGAAAATGTTACGCCAATGGTTAATACAATTTTCCAATAATTACATTTTCGTATGCTACCCGTTATTGAGAATTTGATTATAAGAAAAACAAAGGCTCCTTGCTTGATCTTGCTTGGTTTGGAAATTTCTCAAACGCAAACGTTAAATACCTTTCAATTTAGATTTAATTTTAATGCTTTAGACCAGCGGTTCTCAAACTTTTTGAGTCATGTACCACCTACAGTCCTTTTTATTATTTTTGGTACCACATATACAGGGTGTAACAAAAATACAGGTCATAAATTAAATCACATATTCTGGAACCAAAAATAGTTCGATTGAACCTAACTTACCCTAATACAAATGTGCACACAAAAAAAAGTTACAGCCCTTTGAAGTTACAAAATGAAAATCGATTTTTTCCGATATATCGAACTATTGGAGATTTTTTAATGAAAATGGACATGTGGCATGACTATGGGAGGAACATCTTAAAAAGAAATTATAGTGAAATTTGTGCACCCCATAAAAATTTTATGGGGGTTTTGTTCCCTTAAACCCCCCCCCCCAAACTTTTGTGTATGTACCAATTAAATTATTATTGTGGTACCGTTAGTTAAACACAATGTTTTTGAAACTTTTTTGCCTCTTAATATTTTTTAGATATACCAGTTTTAATCGAGATGAGGCTTCTTTTTTAATATGTTAACATAACAGTTTTATGGAGATTTTGTGCCTTTACACCCCCCAAATGTTTGTGTACGTTCCAATTAAACTATTATTGCGGTACCATTAGTTGAAAACAGTGTCTTTAAAACTTTTTTGCCTTCTTCTTTTTGTAGCTTTTTTTTTAATATGGTTCAAAATATACTTATAAAATCTATAATCTATAAATAAACTTTCATATTAATAGAGTCTCTATAATGGTACTTAACAGTATACAAATATGTGGTGGATTTGACAAATATTCAAAATATTTCGATAAAAACTTGTTAGAAAAATTACTAAGAGGCAAAAAAGTTTTAAAAACATTGTGTTTAACTAATGGTGCCACAATGATAATTTAATTGGAACGTACACAAAAGTTTGGGGGGTTTAAAGGAACAAAACCCCCATAAAATTTTTATGAGGTGCAGAATTTTTTTTAAGATTTTCCTGTCATAATAATGCCACATGTCCGTTTTCAATAAGAAAACTCAAATAGTTTTCGATATATTGGAAAAAATCTATTTTTATTTTATAACTTCAAAGGGCTGTAACTTTTTTTTGTGTGCATATTTGTACTAGGGTAAGTTAGATTCAATCGAACTATTTTTGGTTCTAGAATATGTGATTTAATTTATGACCTGTATTTTTGTTACACCCTGTATTTTTAGAGTGTATTATGAAAACTTACTAAGTACTACTATTTTAATTTTTTTTGTGTTTTGTGTACCACCGCAAGTAGTGAATTGTACCACCAGTGGTACATGTACCACAGATTGAGAATCGCTGCTTTAGACTAATATTGAGGTTCCCATTGAAAGGGTAATGCTGTTATAGTATTTTTACTACAAAAACGTTATTACGTAGGTCAAAATTTTTGACGTAAGAGAACTGTCAAAACATTAGAATGTGACTTTTCATTATTGCTATATTTATTATAAACACGGCAATAATGAAAAGTCACATTCTAATGTTTTGACAGTTCTCTTACGTCAAAAATTTTGACCTACGTAATAACGTTTTTGTAGTAAAGATACTATACAGGAAAATTGATATTGTATCCAAAGATTTGCTAATAACTGGGTTTTTAAACTATTATGTGTTTTCACAGTAAAATGCTTATTGATTTTTTAGTTTAAAATAACAATATCCTTAATATAGTTGATATAAAGTATGTAAAGAGATATTACATCAGCATAATATAGTTACATGGTATTAACACATATCAGTTTGAAATCGACCAAGACCTATTTTTATGGGCTTACACTATAACTTTATATTAAACATTTTACTGTTTTAGTATTAATCAACATCATATTAATCGTATCATACGTATCATATTATGTATATGCTTTTTCTCATGAGGATTTTTCAGTGCGTCACAGTTTTTCGTTTTCTTTCTAACGCATTAAATTGTATGTGACAGAAAAAAACGCACGTCGGTGATTACATTTCATCGATGACATTTATAAAATTTATTCTAGTTGTCAATAGATGGCGCCATAATCGAGAATAAAATAATTTGCGAATTATATAATAATATATTATTTACGCATATAATCTGAACAATTTAAAAAACTATACAAATCAAAGAAAATACCATTTTATAAATGCAATAAACACAATTAATTTGTTTTTATGCTAAATTGTAAATAAAATTTGACAACTGTCAGATTTAACTAAAATGTCATGTCACTAAAATGTATATTATCACGGACTTACCTTTTTTTCTATCATTTGTGACGCACTGAAAAATGCTCATGAAAAGAAGCATACTGCTTATAATTTGCTTTGCATGTGAGATAAACTATTTATGATTTCTATCTCTACTTTTTTACGACTTTGATCATTTTTCTCTTCCTCTTCTTGTCTGTTTCTCACTTTCTTCTTCCATTTTTTAAAAACCATGCCGGTGGTCCGGACGTATCCATTAGTTTATCAAATGCAGTATATCTGGTATTAACCATAAACAAATACTTAATACCCATTGTTAGTTATTTACTTTACTTTAAAAATTTAACGCAACAATTATATTGTTTGCGCCAATATGAATATATATTTCATTTATTTTAATTCGGGAACGTCTGGCAACACAGTTCTAAGTAAGCATAATCTTCTGTCCTTTATGTTAAGTCAGTCAGTCGTTAACAGACATACGGTCGGAACGTATAGTACACTTTGACAATTTTAATTTGATTTTTTGTGTGTTTTCCGTGAGACAAATTGACGATACCAGACAACATATTTTCGGTAAGTTCCCTTCTTTTATCCCATCCTTCATTTTCCTTAATGCCACCGAAAATAGTGCTTCAACATTTAACAACACGAAGAAAATCTAAGAAAATCTCGGTAAGTTATTATTATTAAATTTTTTCCATTTGGTTTGCTAAAAGCCAAAACATAATTTGGTCAATTTCGAGCTCGGATATTCAGCGTAGGTTTACAGTTTGCTTTGCTTAGTTTTGTATTATTAAATAATAATATTCTTATTTAGAAACAAATTGTTCGGTAAAATTTAATGTCGGCACGTATCGAAAAAAAAACTCTGTGATAACTTTTTGCTGATTTTTGTATTTGTATCGTTTTTGTTTCTCGGAACAACTTGGGCTTCGGGCGTGAAAGAAGTTAGGTTTTTAAATATTTGCGGTGTTGTCAAACGTGAATATTTTTCGACTCAATCGGTTACGGAAAAATTCGGATGTATGAATAAAAATTATTTTGTAAACAAATACTAAATTTGATTCACGGTTCTAAACAAAATAAAGAGTTTGCATAATAACTGCCCGGAAGGCTTGTTTTTTAACAAATCTCTATAATTAATTAATTTTATTCAAAATTTATACTCAGACCTGGTTTGTTATATGCTACAGTTTTCTTAAAGTAGACTTTGTTTTTTTTCTGATTTTGCGGATTGATTTCGGTAACAATGACTACTTACGAAAGGCAATTTAAAATATTAACGGCTAAAAAAGAAACGCTTTATACAATCATTCAGACTTTATATGACTTATCGAAAAACTTAACTACGGATAACACCATTAAAAAATTCACAAACTTGTATCAGTCGATGGATTCGACAAGGACAGAAATTCTCAAAATTTCGGATGAAATCAACGCAGTCGGGTTTGACGTTGATGAAAACTATAAACCAGATTTTCAGGTGATGTCTGTTATTAACGAAATGTGTTGTGAAGCAAGGGCGGCTTATACAAAATTAAAACCAAGCACCAATATTGTAAATCCAACTTTACAGCAAAGTACACAACAACAGTGTAATGTACACAGTCTTTTGCCAAAAATCACTATTCCAGATTTCCACGGAGAACCAAAGGAATGGGAAACTTTTTATTCGATTTACAAACTATTGGTACACGATAATTTCCAGCTGACGGATGCAGATAAGGCTCGGCTTTTGGTTTCACATTTAAAGGGATCGGCCCTTAGTATTTGTGCGGGAATAGCTACTTCTGGGGATAATTATGACACGTTATGGAAAGCACTTTTAGAAAAATATCATAATAAAAGGTTGTTAGCAAACACTTATTTACAACAAATTTTTAATTTTAAATCCTTGCAATCGGAATCTGAAAAAAATCTAAACAGTTTTTTAGAAATCTTTGACGCCTCGGTTAATGCCTTAAAAAAGTTGGATGTCCCGGATTTAACGGATTTTATTTTACTTTATCATGCACTCTCAAAACTAGACAGGGAAACGGTAAAATCTTTTGAAAATCACATGCGCGGAACGGTTATTCCTACTTACACGGATTTAATTAAATTTGTTAAGGATCAAACAAAAATTTTGCATAATAGTGACTCACAAGAGGCTAGCTCCGGTAGCTATCATAAAAATAAAAATTCGAAATCATTTTTTGTAAGCCAGCATGAGAATAAAAACAATAACAGAATGCCTTTTTGTGTTTTATGTAAAAAATCGTCACATTTTTTGGGTAGGTGTGATAAATTTAAGGCTATGAATCCTACACAAAGGTACGATTTGGTAAAAAATAATAATTTATGCTTTCTGTGTTTTTCCCAGTCACATGGTGTAAGACAGTGCTTAAAAAGACCGTGTGCCCAGTGTGACAAGAATCATCATTTTCTTTTATGCGCAGGAAAACCGGAAATAAGGGGTGCGAAAGAAAATAATCAAAATAATCAACCAAATTCTGGTGTCGGTATTCCAGAAACGGGTTCCAATAACCACAATTCGGGTTCAGTTAATTGTGCGTTTCAAAATTCTAGTTTTTTGAGTAGAAATCAGGAAAAAACGGTTCTATTAGCAACGGTAACGGTATGTGTGTTAAATAGTCCTTTACAAAATGCAACGGCGCGGTTTATTTTGGACAACGGTAGTCAGTGTAATCTTTTGACCACGGAATGTTGTAAAAAACTAGGTCTTAGATATACAAAAATTAATTCTTCGGTACAAGGTTTGGGACAAAACTCTCAGTCGGTAAGGGGAGTAACGGACATTATTATCGCTTCGCGTTTTGATCAGACTAAAAAATACGATGTTCAAGCTTTAGTTATTGATCATATTACAGATAAATTGCCAAAAACGAAATTAAATTTGCAAACTTTATCGGAATTTAAAAATTTACAATTAGCGGACGATAAGTTTTTTGAACCTAAATCAATCGATGGCATAATCGGTGCGCAGTTTTTTCCTATTCTTTTCGGCGGTAATCGGATTTTGAGTTCTTCAGGTTTAGGGGCGGCTTTAGAAACAACGTTCGGGTATGTTATTATGGGTCAGGTGGATACGGAATATTCCACTCCCATAAATTTGCTCACTTTAAGGGAAGAAACATCGATTGAACAAATTTTGACAAAATTTTGGGAATTAGAGCAGGTTCCAAAACGGGAAATTCTGGATTTAGACGCTATAGAATGTGAGAATATTTATAAAACCACGGTTTCCAGGGATATATCGGGCCGGTTTACTGTTGCATTACCTTTTAAAAGTTCACCAAAAAATTTGGGAAATTCAAGGGTTTCGGCGGAAAATCGGTTAAAAACCTTGGAAAAACGGTTAACAAAATCGGACAGCTTGCGTGCGGATTACAATAAAATTATGCAGGATTTTTTGGATCAAGGATACTTAAAATTATTGGAAAAAGAAGATTGTGACTTATCCTATTATATTAGTCATCACCCTGTAATAAAATTAGAGAGTTTAAGTACACCTATACGTATCGTATTGGATGCATCTTGCCCTTCAGACAGTGATGTCTCCTTGAATTATTTATTGCATAGCGGGCCTAAACTGCAGGCGGACATATGCACTTTATTAATAAATTTTCGGCTTTTTCCAGTAGCATTGAGTTCGGATTTAAAAAAGATGTTTTTACAAATAAAATTAGTACAAGATCACTGGCGGTTTCAAAGAATATTATGGAGATTTGATCCAAACGAGGAAATAAAAACATATGAATTTACGGTGGTTGCGTTCGGTTTAAGGTCGTCACCTTTTTTAGCGCTACGGACGGTTCAGCAATTGATAAATGAAGATGGCAAAGATTATCCTTTAGCTAAAAAATATATTTCTTCGGGGCTATATATGGATGATTTTTTAACGAGTGTTCCGGACGAAATTGAAGCTAAAGAATTATATAATCAATCGGTAAAGCTCTTCAAAGGTGGTTGTTTTGACTTAGTTAAATGGTCGACTAATTTGGACAATTTGTTATCAGAAATTCCGCTGGAAAAACGTTTACAAAATTCGGCTACATTTAAATCGGAGACTAAAGTTTTAGGGATGCAATGGGATCCGCAGAGGGATGTTTTGAACTATAGGTTAACCACCCCCGATAAAAATTGTACAAAACGTAAGATTTTATCTCTTACTGCAAAATGTTATGATCCTATTGGTCTGATTGCTCCATTTATTTTGCATTTAAAGTTAATGATCAGGGAGTTATGGCAACTAAAATTGGGTTGGGATGACTCACCCCCGGATACGATTAAAAAATCATGGGAAAAGGTATGCAATGAATGGCAAGATTTTTCAAAATTTGAGGTCCCTAGACATGTAGGAGCCATGAGGGATGTTCCGATTATGATTTTGGGGTTTGCGGATGCAAGTCAAGACGGTTACGGTGGGGTAGTTTATTTAAGGGTTGTAAATTCTAGCGGTGAAGTGAGTGTGAGACTGGTTGCTGCAAAATCGAGATGTGCACCTTTAAAAAAGACCATGACCATTCCGAAGCTAGAATTATGCGCGGCTTTGTTGTTATCATCTTTGCTGAAATTAATATTTGAAAATTATAGCAAACTTACTCATATTTCACAACTAGTTGCGTATTCTGATTCGACCACGGTGGTGAGTTGGTTAACTTCGGCAAATACCAAAGATATGTTTGTAGCTAATCGAGTGCAGCAAATTAAAGAAAACCTTCCTAATATTTCATGGCAACATATTGAAGGTAAAAATAATCCCGCGGACTGCTTGTCAAGAGGGTTGACACCCTCACAATTAATAAATCATGAACTTTGGTTACAAGGTCCTAGTTGGATAAAATTACGGGAATCGGACTGGCCTTCTTCAATATTAGAATCGGATATTTCGGAGGTTAAGGTTTTGGTTATTGAGGAGGAGAAGCAGGGTGAAAAAATTCATCCCTTACTTGAATTGGTTGAACGTCATTCTAGCTGGCATAAAATTTTACGGATTACGGTTCGGGTTTTAATGTTGTTAAAATTAATTCCTGTGCAAAAATTAATTACGGCTACTGCGCTAAGAACAGCAGAATGTTATTTAATTCAGTTAATTCAGTTAAAACATTTTGAAACTGAAATAAAAATGATAAAAGAAAACAAACAATGTAAAACACAGCTTAAGAAATTACGGCCATTTTTACAAGACGGTTTACTTATGGTGGGGGGACGACTTAATAATTCATCCCTTAGTTTTTCGGGAAAACATCCACTAATTTTACCGGGAAAAGAAACGTTAGTTGAACGGATTGTTGATTTTTATCATATAATTTATATGCATACGGGGGCATATTTGCTTGAAGCTTTATTGCGTCAAAAGTATTGGATTCTTGGGGCAAGAAATCTTATAAGAAATCGGGTTTTTAAATGCAATCGTTGTTTTAGAAATAAACCGAAAATTTTGACACCGCTCATGGCAGATTTACCGGTATCGAGGGTTACTGCTACTAAACCCTTTTTACACGTAGGGGTTGACTATTTTGGGCCAATAAATATTACATTAGGTAAAAAACGTAATGCGGCGGTTCATAAATCGTATTGTTTATTAGCGGTTTGTTTAAGCACAAAAGCGGTTCATTTAGAATTGGTGAGTTCTTTAAGCACACCACATTTTATGCAAGCATTTAAAAGACTTTTAGCAAGAAGGGGCCCATGCAAGGTTTTGTATTCTGATCAGGGATCATCTTTTGTTTGTGCGAAAACGGTTTTAAGTGAAATTAATCGGTTTGCTAGTTCGGAAGAATATCAAAATGCACTGTTATGTGAATTAAATTTGAACGGTGTGGAATGGAAATTTATAAGTCCACAAAGTCCGAGTCACGGGGGTCTTTGGGAAAGTAATGTAAAGAGCGCTAAGTCGCATCTCTATAAGGTCATAGGGGATCAGTTGTTAACATATGAAGAGTTAAATACTCTATTAATTCAAATAGAGGCAATCTTAAATTCGAGACCTCTTTGTCGTCGACCAACTGATTCATCTCAAATATCGGTATTAACTCCATCACATTTTTTAAATTTAACACCGTTAGGAAGTTTGCCGGCCGACGATTTAACAGATTTAAATATAAACCGGTTAGATAGGTTCCAGTTAATCGATCGAATGGTGCAAGATTTCTGGAAAAGGTGGCGTTTGGAATATTTGACTACCTTACAAACTAGAGAAAAATGGAATATAGATTTGCCTAATGTTAAAATCGGAACAGTTGTTATTTTAAAGGTAGACAATGTACCTACACTTTGTTGGCCGTTGGCCATTGTTACTGAGGTTCATCCGGGTAAAGACGGAGTTGTTAGAAATGTTACTGTGAAAACTTCGAAAGGGACATTTACACGACCAGTTTTGAAGTTATGCCCTCTTCCGAATCAATAAATTTACAGTAATATCTTTTGTATATAGTTATAGGTATTTTTCATTAGAATTTATTTATTTTTTTTTCGATTATTTTTTTTTTTGAGTTACGGTAATTAACTCTGAAAATTTTGGTATATTAATTTATGCCTGGTCCTTTGAGTATTTATTTGGAACTAGTTTTTTTTTATTGTGTTTTCGGCACAAATTGCATACAGATTTGGCTGAAAAATGGGTTTTTCAGGGCGGGGGCTATGTTTGCGCCAATATGAATATATATTTCATTTATTTTAATTCGGGAACGTCTTGGCAACACAGTTCTAAGTAAGCATAATCTTCTGTCCTTTATGTTAAGTCAGTCAGTCGTTAACAGACATACGGTCGGAACGTATAGTACACTTTGACAATTTTAATTTGATTTTTTGTGTGTTTTCCGTGAGACAAATTGACGATACCAGACAACATATTTTCGGTAAGTTCCCTTCTTTTATCCCATCCTTCATTTTCCTTAATGCCACCGAAAATAGTGCTTCAACATTTAACAACACGAATAAAATCTAAGAAAATCTCGGTAAGTTATTATTATTAAATTTTTTCCATTTGGTTTGCTAAAAGCCAAAACATATATTATTTTCAAACTTTCAGATAGCGGTTATCATTTACATGTTTAGTTCCCTGTTTTGACAATTTTCCATTAAAAAAATATACCAATTTGCCTTTAGCAATATTTGTTTTTTATTCCGGTTTTATACGCTTTATATTCCGGTAAAGCTAACTACTCTTTTAGAGCTGTCTCATCGAACGTAACGGTTATTAGTTTCCGATAAAAAATGTAGGGACAGTTGAATTTCCGATGAGCAACTGCTTTATATTCCATGTGTTACCAATTAAATTATTGCTCGCTTCAGGTGGTTTAGATAATATACAACAGCTACAAAATACTGATTTAGAATATAACATGATGATTTAGAATATAGTATCAGTTATTATTCTGATTCATTAATTTTGACATTGTTCTTTTAAGCGCGGGCATAAAGCATTTTCCAATAAAGAAAACTTCTCAGTTAATCAAAATAAAATTTTGATTTTTATGTAGTTTATAGCTCTAGCTTTACCTACTTTCATAATTTCAGTCATCTTTTGTCTCCCATCCTATGTACGTGCGCGCGCTTTTGACCAAATCCGGAACGCACCGCTACAGTCCGGAATTAAATTTGTCGGCAAAATCACGCCAGCTCACTCAAATGAATTTACATACATATTTTATGGACGATGGTTTCATAAATTATTATTATTAGTTTGTGGGGCAATGAACAGAATTGAAGTACTTATTGGAAATGTGAATCTGAAAATACCTTGCACAGCAAGAAAAACGACACGGTGTTAATTGCGAGTAATTATAAAGAACTTCAACATCTGATTAATAGGATTACCACAACGTGTGATGAATATGGACTCAAGCTAAACACCGCAAAGACCAAGGTGATGGTTGTCATTAAGACGCCAATACAACCGGAAGTAGTAACAGCTTATGGTGAAGAATTAGAGTGAACTAACAGTATCACCTACCTTGGTTGTAATCCAACTGAGAACTGGGATATGAGCAAAGAAATTAGAATACGTATAAAGAAGGCCAGCGCTGCATTCTTTAAGATAAAGAATCACAAAATAAATTGTAACGCTTAGAAACTTTATTTCGTGAAACTACTATCCGCAAAAATATTCCACTCCAAGATATATGTCTACACAGTCGAACCTGCTTATTGGAATAGACTTCGTGTCAATCAAAAGTATTCCTATAACTGAGATATTCTAATTTCCGATCATTGGACGCTAGTAAAAACGATTCGGGACCTCAAATTTCTATTCCTTAAACCAGGATATTCCTTTAAGAGGTATTCTAATAAGCGGGTTTGGCTGTACTTTCATTTCGATAGCATGTAAATTTTCTTTCATGTTTCTTTTGTAAGATTCAGCTCCCACTTGCAAAAAAAATACTCAAATTTTTGTTTGAATTGATGAAGGTAAAAAATTCACATTTTCCTGGGTTAAGTTTCAAATTGAATTTTCGACATGTCTCGAATGTCTTTTTCAGGTTGTCTAGGTGATGTTTTTCGGATATTCCTATTACTACTATATCGTCCATGTAAAGAAATGCTTTGTCTGGTGTTAATCCTGAAAATGCTATTGACATCATCCTTGAAAAGCTATTTGGGCTTACATTTAATCCAAAAGGTAATCTGGTAAATTGAAATGCTCCATTTTCTGTGCTAAACGATGTGTATTTTCTCGATGATTTTTCTAATGGTATCTGGTGAAAACCTGACATTAAGTCTATAACTGAAAACCATTTTGCTCTTCCTAGTTGATCTAGTATCGAGTCTATCCTTGGTAAAGGAAATTTGTCAGTGACTATTTTCTTGTTCAGTTGTCTAAAATCTATGCATAATCTCCATGCTATATTTCCATCTATCGCTTTTTTCGGTACCAGCACTACTGGGCTGTTGTATTCTGATGTGGACGGTTCTATTATTCCTTGGTCTCTCAGTTTTTGTACTTGTCGGTTTAATTCCTCTGTTTGTGCATGAGGTGTCCTATAGTTTTTAATATATACCGGAGTTTGGTCTTTAACTCTCAGTTTCTGCTCGTAGAAGTTGTTACATGTTAGCATGTCATGCCTTAGGGCGAATATATCTGAATAATCTTCACATAAAGATACTAACTTATCGCGTATGTATTCTGGAATGTCTAACTTCAATGATTCCCGTAATTCCTTTTTCCTATCCTTACTGTCGTTGATCAGTCTATATATGTTGAATAATTTAATGTCTAATGTTTTGATTGCGTTTGTCTCTACTTTTACTGTTTCGTAGGTTGTGTTTAAAATTTTGTTGTACGGATTATTACTTGAAATAATTGCTCTCGCTATGAATATTCCTGGTTGTATTTCCTGTTGTTCCACTATCCTGGCAGGATCGCCATATGGTGGCTCCTAGCTTCTGAGCCACCTCAGATAATTAAGGGGTGGTTACCCCCGACCATAAGGGTTGAAGTAAATAATACTCACAGTGCATACATTTATTTGTACGTTGGAGTATTAACGGTAAGTAGCTGGTGGTATAATATTTAATCGATGCGATGTTACCCGCTGGGATCTCAACTACGAATTGACTAATCTTTTCTCCGTGAAAGTATATCTAAAAGTGGATTGCCGTGTTTATTGTTCTTATGTAAACAAAAGTGAGAGTGATACTAAAACTGCTGAATAGACTAGATTAAAAATAACATATACTAATTATTATTTCAAACTGACCTTGTATCAAAACCGCATGCATTGATGTGGTAATGTAGGTCAATCGTATTTATTAAAAACAAACGTATTTGTTTTTACCAAGGGCATTTAATTATTAAAGAATTTGTCTTAATAAGATGATTACTAAGATGCAGTGTATCCCAATACAGTATGTTTTGTTAATAAACTGTATGTAAATAATGTTTTTCTAAAAGTTACAATAATTAATATTGCTATGAGAACGTGTGCCTTTGTACAGATACTTCCAGCCACTTCATCGACGTAGCAAAAAATGAAATATTAGATTTACTAGACAGACGGGAATGGGTTCAGTGAACAGAGTATACTTCATTTATTTTATTGGAAAGACCTTGAATATTCCAAGCCCCAAAAATAATTTGCCTTTTTCGTAACTAGGGTCGTCTTCGTTGTTCCAGTCTCTCCCTAAGCTTGTTACAGGATTTTAACATTGGTATTTTTTGCCGAGTAGTCCTTTTGTAACAGGCATTATTTAAAATTATCCTTTTTCTTCCCTCTTTATTTTTTCCTCAAGGTGTTTAATGATTATATTATGTATATGGAAATTAACCGTAAATTTAACTCCAAACTCCAGTTTAGAAATCTTAAATATATTGAAAATGATTTCCGATTTCGTTAGTAACACCTACATGTTAATAAATAATGTAATAATTTAATAAATAAAATGTTATTTGAACCATGTAATATGCATTTATGTGCCCTATTGAGCACCGGCTATTTATTGATTTAAAGTAAAATATGATAGCATGCCGAAATAATCAACCTATTAGTAAGTCAATTTTATCACAAAAGCTTGTGTCTAGGGATCTACAAGTGCTGTAAAACGTAAAGGAAAACTGTCGAGCTTCTTTACAATTAATTATTAACAGTGGGCTTAAATATTGAGATGTGGTGTAGCGAAGTTGTGAGGCACCCTAGAGCTTCTTTATAGTGGTCTCATATAGGGAGATGTGGTGCGTTTTACTTCAAATTTAGCAAATGTTATGGAAAAAATCTTTCAAAATAAAACTAGAATTTTATTTTCCATCAAAATAAAAATACATTTTCGCGCCACGTAATTTCATATCAACTCTTTTGCAGCTGGAATATTGTATGCGCCACTCATTTTTACGGGGTTTGCGGTGTTTAATTCTTGTACCTATTAGGAGTTTTTCAAAGTTTTTATAAATTAAATGTATGAAGTTGAATGTAATGTTTCTCGATTACACGTTAAGCGTTATAAATGGTCGCCTTTGTCGCATTCTCTCCCAAATGGTCTGTAGTTACGACACCAGACTTGTGATAAGATAATCCGAGTTCATATACCTACCAGCCATCCTAATAATTATGGCCGGCAAATGAACTCAGATTGCCCGATAAAACTTAGCGTCGTAACCACTACAACTACATAAACCATTTCGGCGATAATGGTTAAATGGATTATACTTTTGTAGCTCTATAACTTCTGAACTGCTTAACCGATTTTGATCATTAAACATGAGTTTGAAACATATTGACAAGTAGTATCTGACGCATCCAAGGTCAAGTATGATAACTGAAGGTATTACAGGAATTATTGAGTTTGAAAATCCGTTTTTCCCATAAAAAATAGATTTGATCATAATTATGAAGTCTATAACTTAAAAATTCGAATTTTACCAGATATGAGGTATACACCGTTAGACGCGTCTAGAGTCCTCCTACAAACGCTCAGTTATTGGCGCAATTCGTAGGTTGAAATTTTGAGTAACTGTCGAAAAACCAAAATTTTTAAAGTTTAATTTTTCAGTTTTTCGGCAATACTGAGCCGTGTGTAGATATGATCTTGACCGCTTAGGCACCATATGAAAGCTTAACTCAACGCTATTGATTTGGTGTATTTCCGGTTTTCCTGCCCCTCCTTGAACCCAAGATATATACGCCCAAAAAATATGCCATTTTGTAACTACCTAGCCCTATATCTGGCTTATGGATGGTTAAAAGTCACAAACTGTTCTGAATCAGCCCTGACACCCTCTTGAAATACAGAAAAAAATTCAGATCGGTGTAACTTTTCCACATACATACCTACATATATACATATCCACAAACATTTTCCCCTTTTTAAACAAAAATTGAGTCATATTTCTGAGCTCGGTAACTTTTGAATGATATAACCAATTTTCAATAGATATGCGTTGGACAGGTAATGATCAGTAGGTACTATCAGAAGCGGCAATAGTCGGACTAAAATTTTTGAAGAGACCCTAAATGGAAGGGCCGTAAAATCCACACCCTTGGACCAAAATGGAGAGTTGACATATGGTTGGGCGAGTCTTTTCCTAAACTTTAAGATGGAATTTGGCCCAATTTTCAATTTAGTCAGATTTAGAAAATCGAAAATTTCGTGTATAATATAAATATTATAGTGTCGCGTGTAGGGGTATTGTGCGCTACTGACGAGAACTGCCGTTCTCGGTAATTATAAATGTATCGATGAATTATCGTGGGGACTGTTTATTGATTGCAAATACAATTAAACCTCTAAATTGTGTGGGTGAAGAGCATCGCTTTAATAGATTTATTTGATTGCAGTGTGCTATCTAAATATTTAAAGAGTGGATTACCGCTCAAAAAGTTACCCCAAAGGGACTACGGGTCGTTTCAGATAATCGTATTTCTATCTGTCGCATCGCACTAGAGCGCCTCACAAATTTTAAACGACCAAAATTGACAACTTGCCACTCTCGTTTATTTCGAAAAACTAAATGGAACTGAAATTAAGTATGGGCCATTCCACGGACATACGCCTGCTTTGGATTACTTCGACAACGAATATTTTACTGTGCAACATAAGAAGTACCAAAGTAAATGGCGCTAATAATTATTCCAATAAACAACAATGTAATTTGCAATTTATTTTCGTTCTTCTTATTTTGCACAGTAAAATATTCGTGGTTGAAGTAATCCAAAACAGGTGTATGTTCGTGGAATAGGGTTATATACAGCGCGCGTCTAGTGTACTTTTCACTAATTTTATAAAAATTAATTTAATAAATTTCAAAACAGCTGAACATGCGCATTGGCTAATTTTTTTATAATGCTTCAATGACGTAATCATTGAATATAGTGTACGGTTGCCATTTTGTAAATTATTTTAAAGAGGATTATGGGGTAGGTGGTTCTTAAACTATTTGCTTTTAGCAAGTCACACGTTTTACACTTAAATATTTTTTAATTTTGATTAAACCAAATTAATTGTATTGAAAATTATATATTTTATTATATTTTGATGTTTGAATATCTATTCCCAAAATCGTTTTCAAAAAATTTTGAAATAAAATTTTGAAACTTAATCTTAATCTATAAATGTTGTTTATAATAATAGTAGCGGAGGAGATTATGCTAAATGTGCAGTCACTCGAGCGTTATAGCGACCTATTGGGTTGTGAAGTGTAGGTCTTAAAACCAAAAAAAGTTAAGTAAAGTGTTCCATTTTAGTGGGGAGTTTCCATTTTTTAATTTAATTTTTTCATTTCCAACAATCGTTATTTCCGATTATAGCGCTATCTCTCCATAATTCGAAAACATGTCTCGAATAAAAGTTTCTTATTTTTACGAAAAGAATCCAAATCTGCAATAAAAAATGGTGACTCCTATTTAAGATTTTAAAGTAACCCTGTCCTCACCTCCGTGGGGGTCGTGTTTGGTGCCATTCGATGGATTTTTCAAACATGGATGACAAACATGGACGTTCACAAAAGCGAATATGGACAGAATTGCGAAAACACAAAGAGCAATGGAAAGACAAATGTTCAACGTAAGACTGTCAGATAGAAAAAGGAATTCCTGGGTAAGAAATATCACAAAAGTTAAAGATGCTACTCGTCAAACAGCTAAACTAAAATGGAAATTCGCCGGTCATACGATTAGACAAAAGGACAAAAGATGGAATAAAATTATTACAGAATGGAGACCATGGACATATAAACGAAAGAGAGGAAGACCACAGATGAGATGGGTAGATGACCTAAAACACCAAGGAGGCTCAAAATGGATGCACATGGCTCAGGATAGAGAAAGATGGAGGAGCGAAGGGGAGGCCTATGATAGATAGATAGATTGTGCCAATGTGTGTTTTTGCTCTACGGTTGAGTCCACCCCTTCTCGGGGGTGAAAAAATATACCGTCAAAATACGTTCGGACTTGGATAAACTGACTAATTCTAAGCAACTTTTGTTCAATAGAGTTTTTTAATCAAGTCAATACATTTCGAGTTATTTGCAAGTGAATATATTAATTTTTTAACAAAAAATAGCACGTTTTTAGACGGTTTTTCGCAAATAACTCAAAAAGTAATTATTTTATCGAAAAAATATTCTTAGCAAAAATATAGCTTATAAAAATTGAAAAAATGGTGTATGTGTGCAGTCTGTAGACCTAGTAGAAGCAGAGTTGTAGCTAATGAAAAGTAGGTTCTTATTCGTCAAATTCCAAATCGAATATTTCAACGTGAAATAATCAAAAAATGAAGCACTTTTCATGGAAAACTCATCATAACTTGTTTAAATGTTTTAAAAAAGCATTATTCTTGTTTTAAAAAAAAAATCTATTATAAAAAGTAAGCAAGATACGCTCAGAATAAAGTTGATCCCATTTTTTGGGTAAAAAACTGGTGAAAATAACCCCCTAATTAGTATCCCAATGAAATTAATCCGTACCGCTTCACAAGCTACTTTACTTATGTATTGTTTATATGCTCTGTAAGTTTTATCGGTATAAAGTGCTTATTTATAAAAGGGCTGTAGTAGAAAGGGCTTGAACAAGTCACTAATCAGGAGTGTATGCAATTTTTTTTATTTAGCTTAATGTCTCGACAACTAATGGCCATTGGCATGGTACAGTGGATTTTTCCAATCAGGTACCTAGTGTAGTGGGTAGTGTGTGTGTGTGTGTGTGTGTGTGTGTGTGTGTGTGTGTGTGTGTTGAGTAAATGTCTTGTTACTTAGCAAAGTCGTCATTGTTTTTGCAAAGAGACTCTAATTGTATCCGAACGTCTG
Source organism: Diabrotica virgifera virgifera (assembly GCF_917563875.1). Classification (NCBI taxonomy): domain Eukaryota; kingdom Metazoa; phylum Arthropoda; class Insecta; order Coleoptera; family Chrysomelidae; genus Diabrotica; species Diabrotica virgifera. Next base: position 203,350,069 of record NC_065447.1, read on the forward strand.
CGGTTCCTCCGGTGAGTACCGATCCCACAAGGATCGAAACTATTTTCATTTATTAATTTTTAATAAATGAAAAATTCTCTACCCATGGTATGCAAATTTTGAACAGTCATATCTTAACCAATTTGTATCTTCCAAAAACGCATAAATCTGAAATATTCAGAAAATCAAAACCTATATTTTTTACTCTTTAAAATTTTTGGTACCACTAATAAATTTTAAGTTATTTTGAAAGTTATTTTGAAAGTTAAGTTATTTCAAAAAACTTGTTTTACTTTAAATCCCAATGTTTTGAAATATAAGCACTGTGAATCGGTGAAACTTACAGATCATATAAATAATCTACTTATAATTTTTTTTAAGATTTTCATAAATTTTCAAGATTTTTGTGCCAAAAAAAGGAATCAACATTATTTAAAGCTGTACTTGCTCAATTTTGATGCTTGAAACTTGTTTAAAAATAAACAAAAATAAAACTTTGTTAACACTTTAAAAAAGTTGTGATGATTTTTCACCGAAAAGTGCTTCATTTTTTGGTAATTTATGTTGAAATATTTGATTTGGAATTTGTAGACTAAGAATCTACTTTTCATTAGCTCCAGTTCTGCTTATACTGGGTCTACATACTTCATACATACACCATTTTTTTTTAATTTTGTATATGCTATATTTTTTCTAAGAATATTTTTTCGATAAAATACTTAATTCTGAAGTTATTTGCGAAAAACCGTCTAAAAAGGTGTTTTTTTTTTTTGTTGAAAAATGAACATATTCACTCGCAAATAACTCAAAAAGTATTGATTTAGTGAAAAAACTCGATCGAACAAAAGTTACTTAGAATTAATCAGTTATCCATTATTTTGAATGTATGTTTTTTCACCCCCGAAGGGGTGGCACTCATACCCAGGGCAAAATCACATATCGACACAATAACTACTTCCCAAAACAACATAAATATCTGTAAATTTGTTTTAAGTAAATGGTCGATATAAAGGGGCCTACTTCTTATGGCCGCCTAGGGCCCCATGATGCCTTAAACCGTCACTGAATGTGACTTTGCCGAAACGTCCTCAAAACAATGTTTTTTTCTAAAAACCAAAACTATTTAACCCGGGGCCAAACCCGGAAAATTACAGAAACTACAGATTTCGCATTTTTAAGAAAAGAATACAGAAATGAAGTTTTTCAAAATGTGGTAAAATCTGTAAAAGTATTAGGAATAGAAGAGCTTTTCAAATTATGTATGTAACAGAAGTCACATAATTTGTCTCTCTTTAAAAATATCTTATAGACCTGGATCCCGCGTACCAAAAAAAAGATGATTAATAGCAAGCTGAAAATTTGTTAATAGCTTAACGGTGTCTAGTCTTCTTCTTAAAGTTCCCTCTCCTATCGGAGGTTGGATATCATAATGGCTATAGTCACTTTGTTAGCTGCTGCTCTGAATAGTTGTAATGAACTACAGTTAAACCATTCTCTAAGGTTCCTCGGCCAGGAGATGCGTCTTCTTCCTATGCTTCTTCTTCCTTGGATCCTTCCTTGCATAATAATTCTCAGCAACTCATATTTTTCTCCTCTGGTAATGTGACCCAAATATTCCAGTTTTCTAGTTTTTATACTTTTCATAATTTCTAACTCCTTATTTAAACGTCGTAGCACTTTAACATTAGTAATCCTTTGAACACACTGAATTTTCAATATTCTTCTGTAACACCACATTTCGAACGCTTCTATTTTTCTTATGTGTTGTCTCTTCAATGTTCAAGCTTCCATTCCGTATAGCAATATAGAAAATATGTAGCATCTTGATTGAGCTCTCAATCTGAGAGGCCACTGGAGGTCTTTGTTTGAAGGTGTCTAGTCAGACAAACTTTAATATATGGGAACACTGGAACAGGGGAAGTTTTAATTGTGAAACAGGTTAAAAATTTGGAACGTCAGACTACGAAAACGTTCCATGTATTTTGTCGGACAGAACTTAAAATTGATTTGTTACCATCTCATTAAACTCTCATGCAAAAATCAGACTGGTGTTTATCACCAACTGGGCATTTTAATGAGTGGAACACGAAGAACATGTCAAATGACAGGAATCATGTTGGTTAGTAATAGCAGTCTGATTTTGCATGAGAGTTTAATGAAAGGGTAACACAAAATCAATTGGATGTTCTTTCCGACAAAATACATGGGATGTTTTCGTAATCTGACATTTCAAATTTTTAAACAATTCCACAATTAAAACTTCCCCTGTTCCAGTGTTCCCATACATCAAAGTTTGTCCGACTAGACACCGTTAAGCTGTAACAAATTTTCAGCTTGCTATTAATCAACTTTTTTCTGGTACGCAGGATCCAGGCCTATTATACAGGGTGTAACAAAAATACAGGTCATAAATTAAATCACATATTCTGGGACCAAAAATAGTTCGAATGAACCTAACTTACCTTAGTACAAATATGCACATAAAAAGAGTTACAGCCCTTTGAAGTTACAAGATGAAAATCGATTTCTTCGAATATATCGAAAACTATTGGAGATTTTTTATTGAAAATGGACATGTGGCATTCTTATAGCAGAAACATCTTAAAGAAAAATTATAGTAAAATTTGTGCACCCCATAAAAATTTTATGGGGATATTGTTCCCTTAAACCCCCCAAACTTTTGTGTACGTCCCAATTAAATTATTATAGTGGTACTATTAGTTAAACTCATATTATTAAAACTTTTTTGCCTCTTAGTATTTTTTCGATAAGGCAGTTTTTATCGAGTTGAGGCTTATTATTCAATATCTTTACATAACAATTTTATGGGGGTTTTGTTCTTTAAAACCCCCCAAATGTTTGTGTACGTTCCAATTAAAATATTACTGCGGTACCATTAGTTAAACACAGTGTTTTTAAAACTTTTTTGCCTCTTTGTATTTTTTCGAAAAGGCACCTTTTATCGAGATGTGACTTCTTTTTTAATATGGTTTAAAATATCTCTAAAAATGTAAATCATAAATAAATGTTCATATTATTACAAAGTCTCCATAATCGTACTTAACCATATACAAATATGTGGTGGATTTGACAAATATTCGAAATATCTCGATAAAAACTGACTTTTCGAAAAAGTACTAAGAGGTAAAAAAGTTTTAAAAACATTGTGTTTAACTAACGGTACTACAATAATAATTTAATTGGAACGTACAAAAAGTTTGGGGGGGTTTAAAGGAACAAAACCCCCATAAAATTTTTATGGGGTGTCCAAATTTCACTATAATTTTTTATTAAGATGCTACTGCCATAAGAATTCCACATGTCCATTTTCAATAAAAAATCTCCAATAGTTTTCGATACATTCGAAAAAATCGATTTTCATTTTGTAACTTAAAAGGGCTGTAATTTTTTTATGTGCACATTTGTACTAAGGTAAGTTAGGTTCAATCGAAATATTTTTGGTCCTAGAATATGTGATTAAATTTATGACCTGTATTTTTGTTACACCCTGTATATAGGGGTCGCCAACTTCTTGAAAATTTCAAGATCTTGTCTTGATCTTGTCTTGATTTCGAGACAAGATCAAGACAAGAAGTAATTTTAGATTTCAAGACAAGGCAAGAAGTTTTATGTCAATACCAAGATTTATTGTCAAAAAAAAAACAAGAAATCTTGAAATATCTTGACTAATAATGAAAACTCTAAAACGTATTTATTTGTGAAATAGATAACATTATTTTAACATAACATATAATATATTTTAATTTATTGAATACTTTATTTTATTTTATCTCTGGCAGATTGAAAATATTTCCAGTTTGTCTAAAAGTAAGTTTACCCCAATTGCCACTAATGGGAGTGTGCAATATTTTTCCCCTTCGAGTATTGAAGTGTTTTAAAGCTTCTCAGATACTGACAAAATTTACAAATCAGAACCCATTCTTTATCTAATATTTTGCAATTATTTAGATTTTCGATGTCGCAAAATGTAGTTAAAGCATTTTTTACACTTAAACCCCATGTTAGCATCTCGAAAGTTGAATGCCATTTTGTAGGCACATCTAATTTTGGCATAGTCATCTTACAATTATTTATGGCCTCGCAAACACTGTTAAGTTTAAGTTGCCTTTCCCCTGAGTGTTTGATCTTTTTTGAAGAGGTATTTACTTTTACTTACAGGAGAATTTAAATCTAGAGCAGTATCATTTTTATCATTTTATACTTCGATCGCATCCTCCAAATAATCAAAATCCTTTTCGATGTCTAACTGTTTCGATTTGGTTCCATAATTTTTATGAAATACTGGAGAGCTAAGTTTAGAATAGGTATATGCGAAATGCGAACCATACACCATACATAATGCTTATTTTAAGCATGCAACTACACATCAATTTTTCGTTAGTCAGTAAACAAATGCAGTTCGGCATGTCGAGGCCGTGTCAGCACGCAACGCAATAAAAAGGTTGCCGGGGAAACAGCGGATCGGGTAATCAAAAAATTTCAAGATCTTGAAATTTCTTAAAGACAAGATATAAGATGTCAAGAAAACTTCAAGACAAGATTTTTTTAAATTTCTTGATTTTTTCTCAAGACAAGACAAGAAGCTGTTGTCAAGACAAGAATTCTTGTCTTGTCGACCCCTAATTATAAATCGATGTCAGTCAACCATTTTTAGTGATTACCTCCCTAAAGGTTATAAAAACAATTCACGAATTCCTTCAGAGAGTTCAGAAGATTGTAGTTCAGAGAAAATTTTATTACACAAATGTTCGATAGTCCGAAACGACCACGGTCCCAGTTCGCCCGCTTCGAGTTTCTGCTACATCTTAAAAAGAATCAGAACTTTAAAAGTCTTTATTTCTTATACAATGGCTAGTAAAAGGGTATTTATTTATTCTTGACCTTCGCAGTCAATAAAATCAAACTCAACAGGATTAGATCCTGCTTTGTGCCAATTAAATTAAGTGCCTTTCTGAGTTTTCCTTCGAAAAGGCGAGTGTTAATTCTCGAATATCAAGAATTTTCCGAAAGGAGGATTAAACGTTTTACCACGAGTGCCTTTAACGTCTAATATGAAAAGTAAGACAGTATTTAAGAGGGAACGTGTTTTAAAGTAATTACTTAACTGATGGTTAAAGTATATAGTACGTTCTCTAACGGTAAAATATTGCAAAATCTCTAAATTTTAAAGAACCGCTTAGATTGACATGAAATTTGGCATACACATAGCTAATAAGTCAAAGAAAAAAAGTAATATTGTGCCGATATGTGCTTTTGCCCTGGGGGTGAGTTTCACCCCTTCTCGGGGATAAAAAAATATATGTCCAAAATAAGTTCGGAATTCGATAAACTGACTATTTCTAAGCCAATTATGTTCTATAGAGTTTCTTCACTAAGTCAATACTTTTCTAGTTATTTGTGAGTGAATATGTTAGTTTTTCAACAAAATAACCACGTTTTTAGACGGTTTTTCGCAAATAACTCAAAAAGTAAGTATTTTGTAAAAAAATATATTCTTAATAAAAATATAACTTATAAAAAAACTGAAAAAAATGGTGCATATATTAAGTCTGTAGACCTAGTAGAAGCAAAGTTGTATCTAATGAAAAGTAGGTTCTTATTCGTCAAATTCCAAATCGAATATTTCATCGAGAAATAACCAAAAAACGGAACACTTTTTGGGGAACACTTATTACAACTTTTTAAAGTGTTTAAAAAAGGTTTAGTTTTGTTCTTTAAAAAAACTTTTAACATTAAAAGTAAGTGAGTTACGCTCAAAATAATGTTGGTCCCTCTTATTTTTTGGTAAAAGAAATCGCGAAAAGCACCCCATAATTAGCATCCCAAATAAAATTAATCGTTACCGCTTCACAAGTTACTTTTCTTATTTAATCTTTATACGATCTGTAAGTTTCATCGGTTCAAAGTGCTTATTTTTGAAAAGGCTGTAGTTAAAATGGCTTGAACGAGTCACTAATCCCGAGTGTATGGAAACTTTGAACAGCCATAGCATAACCAATTTTTGTTGAACAGGAAAACAAAAAATCTAAAATATCCAGAAAACCAAAACGTACATTTCATTACTCTTTGAGATTTTTAGTATTACTAATAATTTTTAAGTTATTTTGAAAAAAGGATTTTTTCAAAATTAAAAATTTTACTTTAAAACCAATTTTTTTCAAAAATAAGGACGTTGAATCAATGAAACTTACAGATCATATAAATACAATATAAATAAAGCAACTTGTGAAGCGGAACGATTAATTTTATTTAAGTTGTTAATTAGGGGATAATTTTCCCGATTTTTTTTTTGCCAAATCAAAAGGAACCAACTGTATTTTGAGCGTAACTTGTTTACATTTGATACTAGAATCTTTTTTTATAAAAATAGAAATAAAGCTTTTCAAACTCTTTAAAAAAGTTTTAATGAGTTTTTTTCCAAAAAGTGCTTCATTTTTTGGTCATTTCACGTTGAAATATTATATTTATTTGAAATTTGCCGAATATGAACCCATTTTTCTTTAGCTATGTATAGCTATAACTCTGCTTCTACTAGGTCTAGAAATTTCGTGTATATACCATTTTTTTCACTTTTTCACAGCTATATTTTTACTAAGAATAGTTTATTCGATAAAATACTTACTGTTTGAATTATTTGCGAAAAATTGTCTAAAAACGTGTTTGTTTTGTTAAAAAGTGAACATATTCACTCGAAATAACTCGAAAAATATTGACTTAGTGAAAAAACTGTATAGAATAAAAGTTGCTTAGAATTAGTTAGTTTATCGAATTCCGAACTTATTTTGGGCATATATTTTTTCATCCCCGAGAAGGGGTGAAACACCCCCAGAGCAAAAGCACTCATCGGCACAATATCACTTTTTTTCTTTGACATGTTGGCTATGCGTATACCAAATTTCGTGTCAATCCAAACGGTTCTTTAAAATTTACAGCAAAAACCGTCAAATAATATACTAATAGGCACATTAATTTAATAACGACACGTAGTTCAAACTCGAATTTTATTAATTAACCCTTTGTCAGTCACAATGTATGTTTTTCAACATGAGTTAAAATTACTGGTAATTGTGAACAAAGTTACAAATTATATTAAAACGAAACGAAATACATATATATTACATTCTAATACGCAATTAAATATACGTAATAACAATAAGTATTTAAACGAAATATTTCCAAATCAATATATTGGGAAGAGAATTCGTAGAACGGCCAGCTAGGTAGACACATTTTACTCCACTGGATTTCTTTTTGTGGGAATATACGAGTATTATATCAAAAGTACCTAATGTCTCTCGACCCAATAGTACCGACAAACTAAAGGAAATAATTCGTACTGAAATTAGTCCTCAACAGGATTAGATCCTGCTTTGTGCCAATTAAACTAAGTGCCTTTCAGAGTTTTCCTTCGAAAAGGCGAGTGGTAATTCTTGAATATCAAGAATTTTCCGAAAGGAGGATTAAACGTTTTACCACGAGTGCTTTTAACGTCTAATATGAAAAGTAAAACAGTATTTTAAGAGAGAACCTGTTTTAAAGTAATTGCCAAACTGATGTCTAAAGTATAAGCCCATTAATTTAATAACGACACTTGGTGCAAAGTCGAATTTTATTAATTAACCCTTTGTCAGTCACAATATGTTTTTCAACATATGTGAGTAACATTGCTGTTAAAATACTGTAAATTGTGAACAACAGTTACAAATTATATTAAAAATTGAAGAGAAATCTTCTGTGTAAAAGGTAGATTTATTTTAAAACCCCAATAAAGGGCTACAATTACAAAACAGAACGTTTTCACTCTAAAGAGAGCATCACCAGTGTTCTTTGCCTAAAATAAGTATAGGTAACCATGATTAGTGAAGACAAAGGTAAAAAAATTTTAAAGTTGACCAAGATAAAAAATTAGATTATACTCACAAGCTCTACATGCTAAGCCACCAAAAATACATGGGTTAAAACTTTTAAAATGTCGACCAAAAGTCTTACATTGAAATGTTATATACTAAATCCTGACGATGGATGAAATTAATAAGGATACCCTAAGGCATTATATGACTATTCCACGAAGCACGTGGGTGGTTAAGTCGAATTCTCTGTCTTTACAAAAAGAAAGGTGAAAGCCAACTAAATTACAAGTGTAAAAACATTTCTGACTGATGAAAGTACGGGACAGACAGTGCAACTTGAAGTTTTGTGAATTTATATATAGTTAGGTACACTAGCTACTAGTTTTAAAAATTATTTGTAGTAAAATTCAATAATAACAACAAACATCGTGTGCTGGGATTAAAAGTATGCCATATTAAGCTATCATGAATAATATAAGGAGTGAAACTAAAGTTATTTACAACCAATTGTCAGCAGGGTTCAAATAAATGTATTAAGTAAAGATAGGCAGCCACCCATACATGCGTTGATTTTTTAAAATAAAGATATTACCATTGTTTATGTAGGGATGTATCTCCCTATATAAACAATAATATTACTTTAGTTTTAATAGTTATAGAAAAGGATAATATGTCCATATATGCTCAGATGTATCAATGACAGAGAAAATAAGTAGATTTTTTCCAAACTATTAAATATGATGAAGGCAATGTATAGGTTGTAGTTTATATATTCCTATACGTATTTATTTGAGATCCGACATAAAGATGTTTGATTTAACAGATTGAAATGAGAAAGTGTATAGTCAACAAAGTTATGACTAGTGGTAGAACCGTTCTACCACTAGTCATAACTTTGTTGACTATACACTTTCTCAATGTTGTTCTGAAGCTATTTCCTTGTGGTATTTTTATGATTAACTATTTAGATGGGATATAAGCCACAATTATATTGAAAAAATAATTTTATTAACGTTTCGACGGTCAAATCGGGTGTCGTTGTCAAAATACAAAATACTACTCAATTGCTAGCAACAACATTTTTGTTTAATTTAGTAGTATTTTGTATTTTGACAACGACACCCGAGCGTCGAAACGTTAATAAAATTATTTTTCCAATTTAATTGTGGCTTATTTCCTATCTAAATAGTTAATCATACACTTTCTCATTTCAATCTGTTACATCAAACATCTTTATGTTGAATCTCAAATAACTACTTATAGGAATATATAAACTATTTTTTTCTCATGAGCATCTTTCAGTGCGTCACAGTTTTTCGATTTGTTTCTAACGCATTAAATTGTATGTGACAGAAAAACGTCACGTCGGTGATTACAGACATTTATAACATTTATTCTACTTGTCGATAGATGGCGCTATAATCGAAAAAAAATTATTTACAAATTATATAATATATCTACGAATATAATCTGTACAATTTATTTGACTATACAGATAAAAGAAAATACCATTTTATAAATGCAATAAACACAATTGATTTGTTTTTATGCCAAATTGCAAATAAAATGTGACAACTGTCAGATTTAACTAAATTGTCATGTTAGAATAAATGTTATAAATGTGTATTATCGCGGACTTACCTTTTTTTCTATCATTTGTGACGCACTGAAAAATGCTCATGAAAAGGACCATACAACCTATACATTGCCTTCATCATATTTAATAGTTTGGAAAAAATTTACCTATTTTCTCTGTCCTTGATGCATCTGAGCATATATGGACATATTATCCTTTTCTATAACTATTAAAACTAAAGTAATATCTTTATTTTAAAAAATCAACGCATGTATGGTTGGCTGCCTATCTTTACTAAATACGTACATTTGAACCCCGCTGACAATTAGTTTTAAATAACTTTACTTTCACTCCTTATAGTATTCATGTTAGCTTATATGGAATACTTTTAATACCAGCACACGATGTTTGTTGTTATTATTGAATTTTACTACAAATAATTTTTAAGTACCTAACTATATAACAATTATTAACAAAACTTCAAGTTGTACTGTCTGTCCCGTAACTGTCATCAGCCAGAAATGTTTTTACGCCTGTAATTTAGTTGGCTTTCACCTTTCTCTTTGTGAAGACAGAGAATTCCACTCAACCACCCACGTGCTTCGTGGAATAGTCATAATATATTGCCTTAGGGTATTTATATTAATTTCATCCATCGTCAGGATTTAGTATATAACATTTCAATGTAAGACTTTTAGTCGACATTTTAAGGGTTTTAACCCACGTATTTTTGGTGGCTTAGCATGTAGAGCTTGTGAGTATAACCTTATTTTTTATCTTGGTCAACCTATATTTATTTTAGGCAAAGAACACTGATGATGCTCTCTTTAGAGCGAAAACGTTCTGTTTTGTAATTGCAGCCCTTTATTGGGGTTTTTAAAATAAATATACCTTTTACACAGAAGATTTCTCTTCAATTTTTTGTAATTAATGGTATACAGCCAGCTACAGGAAATTTTCCTTGTGGATAAAAATAATTCAATTCAAATCAATGTATTGGGAGAAGGGAAGTCATAAAATGGCCAGCTAGGTTGGCAGACTTTACTCCGCTGGATTGCTTTTTATGAAGATATATTAAATTAAAAGTGCCGGTGTCCAGGAACCCTCTTGACAAACGAAGACTCCTCAGTTAATTTTAAGAAAATTTAACCAAATTCACCTAGCCTGAAAACTCTCCCTAATGGAGCTAGAGCTCGTTGAAGATGCCGTCTTGTAATTAGTTTTTTTGTAAATACCTCCAGAACGCTTCTATTTATAAAAACAAAAACTAATACACCCATTTATCTTCCAGAGACAAATCGATTTCATCAATTGCGAATATTTAGTACCGGTCATAGACGTCCCTGATAGGGCAACGGTTAGTTTATCGCATAACTTTTTTGTCTTTAACTTTTAAGCATTTTTGACACTGGGTTATTACATTGTGGGGTATTCTAGTACTAAAAGGTACTCTTACTTAATTCGGTAAAATCTTCTGAACACATGGAAAAGACTCAAATATTTTGTTTTGCAGGGAAGTTAACCACAAACAAAATTTTTCGTGAAAAGCTTTTACTTTATCTTCAGCTGTAAAATATTCCCTTCTCTTCTTTGAAGGTTCTTGTTCAAATTGTTAGGCGACTAAAACGATCTGCCAAAAATGCTAATTTTAAGAGACAATATAGTCAGAAAAACGATAAGCATATTTAGATTTTGCATAGTGTAAAAACAATAAAAATTCAGCCCTCAGTTCCAGAACTCTTGTCAATATATTTCCTTTGGATAACCACCTGACCTCTGTGTAATAAAGAATATTTTGGTGAAACGAGCCCATATCTTCACAAACGATTCTGAATAGCCGGGTGTGCAAAGCTTTACCTTTGAGAGAAGTCACAATTTTTATTACGTCCTTGCGCACGTCATTTAAATCGGAAGGTACTAACTTAGGCCAATTTCATAATTTAAGACTTCGGTCGTCACGACAAACGGTCGTAACGACAGTTAGTCGTACATTCCATTAGTTCAATACAGCAATGTACGGAGCCTTTCACACATGACGACCACGAATAATTGTCGTGCCGTTGCTCCTCGCCTGTCGTCCAATATCACTGCAATGGACGGCGGTCGTGTCGTGCCGTGCTATCAGTCAACCACGGGCATAAATTAGTTTATCCATACTTACCGACAGTTAGTCGTGTAGTACCAGTGAATCCAGTGACACGTACATATTGGCAGACAATATAGATGGGGAATTTTTAATTGCACTGGTACAAAGTGGACCAGTGTTGTGGAACAAAACTTGGGATGTGTATAAAGACAAAAATGCGACAAGGAATGTATGGCGTGAAGTTTTAGTGGAGGTTAACCCTGATTTTGAAAACTTAGAGGACCAGGAGAAAACTAAGTTTGGTATTTATTTTACATTTAAAGTATACTCGTAGATTACAAACCTGAATTTTTTAGCCCATTAATTTCCAACGTTATGTAAACGCAACATTTTTAATTTTATTATTTTTAATGAATCACTACTTGAATAACATTTTTATTGCTACATTTTATTTAAAACAGAACATAAAGTACAAATCCAGTAAAATATTTTGAAATAATTATGACATGTAATGTAATACGCATAAAGATAAACACAAGAAGAAGAAGAAGTATTTTGATAACGATTTCCGAAGTGGAAATAGAAACGTCAAATAAACTTAATCATAAAATAAAATTGTGGCTTATTCCCAACTAAAATAGTAAATTGTAAAATAGACCACAAGAAAATAGCTTCAGAATAATTATTATTTTTTATGTTATTTAATTACAAAAGATTATAAACAGGATTTTTAGTAAAATGCTTATTTTAAAAATATGTTGCTTACCTTTGTTAACAATGTAGAATAAATATTTTTGTAGATTTGTAGACGAATGTCAGAGAAACATTTTTTTTACCTCAACCGATACCAACAGAAAAAAATTTTGTTATTTTTAAATGATTCTGCGCGTCCGACATATGTAATCAAAGCTGTAGAACATTTAATAATATTTCCTGATACACGTTACTTGTTTAGCACTCGCTTTAAATAGAGTAGCAGAAACGTAAGGACAGAATTTCCAATAGTCAATACCCTTGTATCAATTATAAAAAAAAAATTAAAGTCCCTCTGCGAGTACAGGTGTATAAAATCGTTTACCTAATGTGCCTTTAATACATGAACCTGTAATAACTAGATGGATGACATGGTTAAATTCTGTAAATTTCATATGCGATAATTTTGAGGGAATTAGAGACGTCATTTATAGTTTCGATGTAGATAGCTCAGGTGCTGTAAAAATGTATGGATGTTTAAAAAAACTGTTATTAAAACGCAATTTGGCACATATCCAAACCAACTGTTTAATATTGTGGTATCAATTATTAAATAAGAAAAGCGATATACATTTTTGATTAGACCAAAGTATTGAAAATATCAATTCATTAAATAATGCACAAATTAACCACCTTCTGAATGGTGTTAAAGAAAAATTAGGGATATTAAAAAATAATTCAAAAAAATAATATTATTAAAATGGGGAATTGTAAAGTTTTTGAAATTTTTACTTTGCTCAGTTAACTTCATGTAAAATAGAAAGAAATTTTTTCACATATAAAAAATTATCGTCACATAGACGGCAGAGTTTTTCTCTAGAAAATTTAGAAAAACATTTATTAATATATAATTTTAACTGTAAAAATAATACAATAAACAATGATGATGATGATGATGATCATGATGATGATTGTAAAGAATAAATGAATATAATGACGTAGGTAACATTGTTTGAGTTTAACATGGCCTTCAATACAAGGATAACTGCGTTTTTATTTATACGCATTAATGCATAAAAGCATGTTTTAGTGCGTATTTCAACTGTTTTTTGTGCATATTTGCATGCATATTTTGGAGTTTTTTAAGTGCATATTTCCCGAGCTCTAAATATAAATAACTGGATATGAAAATCGCGAATGACGGAACACTGGACAGAGCCATTAAATAACGAAATATTCAGGGCAGGAAGCAGATAAACCATCAAAACAAGAAAAAGATCCATAACACCGTAGTGAAGAGCATTAAAACACAGCTGCGAAGTATGGAATATGAAGGAAATATCGAAACAAATGTTAGAGGTCAAAGAAATAGATTTTTAGAGAACAGCTGCAGGAAGATCAAGAAGAGAATATGGCACCAATGAACGGATACGAGACATCATGAAAGTAACACATACAATAAATGACGAAATCAACGAAATACAACTAAGACGGTTTAGTCACCTACAAAGAATGCATGAGGACAGAATCCCAAAACATGTACAAAACTGGAAACCGCAAGGTAGAAGAAGAAGAGGTAGTCCGAGAAAAAGTTGGCAGCCAGGAATAAACAAAGCCATGGATGGAAGGGGTCTGTAAGTAGATCAATGTGCGGACAGAGAGGAATGGAGAATGTATATCGGAAGACGGAGAAAGTTGTAAATCGATAGTACTCGTATAATATACAGAAATGTTAATTTTGTCAACTAATATCATAATGTTCTTACCTGCTAAAGCAATAATGATGAAAACGCAGATGGTTTGTTCTTTTACCATTTTCCGTAGAATCATTTCTGTAACAAAAAAAATGTTATCACTTACGAAAATGTTCTTATAAAGTTAAAATAAATGAACAAAGGTAACATTTAAAAAATGCGTGACTTTTTAATATAAAATTTAAAAATACCATTATGAAACTTATCAGGTGATATAATATTAGTTATAGCCGGAAAAAAATAAAATAAGCAGTTGGGAAAGTAGTAGTATACAAAGGAACCATTATGAAGAGTAGAGTAACTGAATCAAATCAGTTTTAAAAGTTGGTAGAACAAATGAGCTGAATTGATTATAATTTAAGCGTTCTTTCGGGATACCTTGAAACAACAGTTAAAATAAAATAACTAAAGGAATCGAAGAATAAATATTTAAGCTAGAATAAAGCACTTTTTGCTATTTTCTGATACTCCCTTTCCATTTCTCTTGCTTCCTGGTAGAATGATCTTTTTTTTTTTATTTTTCTTCTATTTTTTTCACTACATAATAATATTAATCTAGATTTGATACTAAACAAATAATTTGATTACTTATAAGGCGGAACAATTTTGATTCGTTCTGTTAATGACTGTTTTATTGGCAAAATTGTGGAAACTAAGTTATTTACGAGAAATAGCTTTTACCAGCAGAAACCTATAATAGAAACCCTAAAGCAGCTTGATGTCCCATACGCTTAATTGATTTGTCTGAGATCGAGTCTGCACCGGGGTCTTTCTCCCCAAAGCGCCGAAACTCATTTAATCTTATTTACCGTAAAGAATTTTCCCAAGTCTCGGGTTGTGTAACTTTAGGGGATGTCTCAGTTTGATTATGACTCACGTGATTTACGGTCGTGTCCTCCGTTAGATAGTTAGATGAGACAATTTCAAAAAAGCATTGAGAAAGTAGTTTATTAAAATATTTTAGCGGGGAATGATTTACATTTCAACTAAAGCATCTTTAGTGGGGACAAAGAACTGTAATAAATTAGAAAACAAACAGAATATACACTACCTATTCATCGATTTAGTAGGCTATACAATAGAGTTGAAATATCAGAATTGCGGTCTGTGGCTTAGATTGAAACTAAT
Source organism: Diabrotica virgifera virgifera (assembly GCF_917563875.1). Taxonomy (NCBI): domain Eukaryota; kingdom Metazoa; phylum Arthropoda; class Insecta; order Coleoptera; family Chrysomelidae; genus Diabrotica; species Diabrotica virgifera. The sequence goes on from NC_065447.1 coordinate 203,365,156, forward strand.
TTATTTCTAATGATGAAAGGGTTGCCAATGCGAAACCATTATACAATTGGATATAGGAATTGAGTCAATACTCGCAATCTTAAGTTTGTATTTTAATAGTTGTTACATAATCATGGGGCAACCGGTTTCGAGTCTTACAATTAATTTATGACTCATCTTCAGGCCCCGTACATAAAGTCTTCACAATACAAACTACAAGCTAAAATCACAAAAAGAAACAAACATGTACATATACATAAAACAACTATGTCTTGGTTTAAATTACATACAATAAAGCCAAAAAACTGTATAGTATTGAACTTAATAGTCTATAGAGTGTATACCGAGACATTTTGCCATTGGGAGTGACCAATCTGATGAGAATTGCTTGGTATATAATTTAATATATACTAGGTACCATCAATCCTTAAATATTTAAGGGTTGATGGAGTCTTGACAAGATAGTATGTGATCAAAAAACATAAAGTTTGTAGTAATAGGTATGTACTTACATATCAGTTACGGAAACCGTCCTACAGCTTAAAATGTTCGTGGAAGTCACCAGCCCCATCAAAAGAGCTGACTAGTCAAATAGCTCTTAGTCTCTTAGACATCAGCCCCATCAAAACAGCTGACTAGTCAAATAGTCAGCGGCCGTGGAGTAACAGCATATTCGCTGGCCTCATACGCCAGTGCACATGGGTTCGAGCCCTGCCAAAGACAAACCATTTTCATTTCCAATAATGACACGAGCCGTCTCACCGTGCCTCGGAGAGCACGTAAAGCCGTCGGGCCCCCGGGGCTAGTGTACATCGGCACTAGTTACTTGAAACAGGGTTAAAGATGTAAATGGCGCCGGAACTGTCCGAAAGGATCTCCCCGGCAAAAATGCCATACGATATTATTATTATTACTAGTCAAATACCTCTTAGTCTCTTAGTCTCCTAGAGACTAAGATCTATTTGACTAGTCAGCTGTTTTGATGGGGCTGGTGACTTCCACGAACATCCAAACTTTATGTTTTTTGATCACATACCATCTTGTCAAGACCCCATCAACCCTTAACTATTTAAGGATTGATGGTAGTATATTATATTAAATTATATACCAAGCAATTCTCATCAGATTGGTCACTCCCAATGGCAAAATGTCTCAGTATACACTCTATCTATAGACTATTAAGTTCAATACTATACAGTTGTTTGGTTTTATTGTATGTAATTTAAACCAAGACACAGTTGCTTTTAAGTTTTTTATATATGTATATTTACATGTTTGTCTCTTTTTGTGATTTTAGCTTGTAGTTTGTATTGTGAAGACTCCATGTACTGGGCTTGAAGATGAGTCATAAATTGTAAGACTCGAAACCAGTTGCCCCATGATTATGTAACAACTATTAAAATACAAACTTAAGATTGCGAGTATTGACTCAATTCCTATATCCAATTGTATAATTTATTTCTGTTGAATTCGATATTTCGTTGAATATTTATTTTTTCAAGTTCATCAGGAATAAAACTACAAAATTAAATAACAATTACACTCGGTGGCCAAATTATTAGGGACACTACACATATTTTTGTATTTTTATAATATACGAAATTGGTTTTATAGCGTTTTATGCATTTCCCTTTCCAATAGCCACTCATTTTCTGTTGTGACAGTCTTCTTTTCTTAAATTTCTTTCCGAAATTGCCTTGGTCGCCTTGGAGATGCCCTTTTTCCGTGTGGTTGCTCGTCTTCTTGGTTGTCGTTTTTCTGTGGGGGTCACAAATATGTTATCATCAGTTGATTGAAGCGCATACTAAAGAATGACATCACAACCCTTCTTCTTCTTCTTCTTCTTAACATGCCATACACCAAAGTGCGTATTTACTGGCTATCTCAAAACTAAGGTTTTGTTCTTGGCGGCGTGATACAGCTCGCCTGTGTTGTGTATTCATGTATATGTATATAACAGCGCTACAGGCCTTAGAGGCCCTTGGCTTCGATAGTCTTGACTATATTCTTCCACTTTTTCCGGTCCTTCACTTGTTCTCTCCTGTCTCTTGTACCCATTTCTTCTATGTCAGTCCGGACGGCATCCAACCACTTCCTTCGTGGTCTCCCTCTTCTTTTCTTCCCTTGTTCTCCTACTAACAAAACTCTTAGGACGTTTCTTTCTTGTGGCATTCGTGAAACATGTCCCAACCATCTAACTCTCTGCGCCCTGATTTTCTGTGTTATTTTGGGTCTCTTATATATCTGCATTAGCTCCTGGTTTGTTCTTCTGCGCCATTCCCCGTTAGCTTCCTTGATACCACCAAAAACTTTTCTCGAGATTTTCCTCTTCCAAATCTCTAGCTTTATTTCTTGTTTCTGATTCATGGTCCAAGTTTCACATGCATACATCACCGTTGGTCTCACTATGGTCTCATAAGTTCGAATTTTGGCTGCCCTGGACACGTTTTTGGCCTTCAACAGTGCGTTTAATGATCCTACTGCTTTGCTAGCTTTCAACAACCGTTTATCAATATCTCTCTCTTCGTCTCCTCTATTTGTAACGGTTACTCCAAGGTACTCAAATTCAGTTACCTTCTCAAATTTATATTCTCTGTCATTCGTCGTTAGAGTGATCCATTTATTTTCTTCTGCATTTTTCCCTCTCATTTCCATACACTTGGTTTTTTCTTGGTTAATATTCAGGCCATATTTTCTAGCTTCTTCTTCAAATTGTTTGAACATTTTTCGAAGTTCTATTCTTGAACGTGTCAGAAACACCAAGTCATCTGCAAAACCTATGCATTGGTGTCTTGTGTATTCATGTCCATTCCTTAATATTCCTTCACCAGGACAGTTGTTTGCGGCCGACTCCTCTCCTACCGTCGATCTTCCCTTGTAGAATTAACTGTGGTATTTCATACTTTGCTTCTCTTAATATGTTCCCACATCACAACCCAAACTTAGCAACGCTTCAGAACATACCATGACGCGTAGAAGCTGTAATTGCATCAAAGGGTAAAATTAAAATCAAAGGGTAATAGCACATAAAACAACACCAAATCTATCTATCATCACTCCATGTTACTCTACATCCTACCAGATTGAAAACAATGGAAACCTTCTCTGGTAACACCTCCGAGGCTTCTACAATTTACAAGCCATAACGGATGCTGAGACTAAGGATGATGAGGGAATTTTACAATTTATAATTCACGTCCCATCTGCTCAGCGCGGTAAAGTTCCAACGAGAATGGTTCCCTTCGTACTCCAATCAGAGTTAACATGTAAATTAAAAATGAATAACCATTTTCAATTTCGTTGCAACACGAAACTACAGCCGCATCATTATTCTAGTCCAATCAGAGAGTGCAGCAAGCACCTCTACCGGTTTCGAAACTTATTAGTCTCTCATCAGGAGGCACATATGCTGCTCTCTCTGACCCAACTAGGACGAACCCCGGCGTGCAGTCACGGATTGCAACGAACGAAATGGCAGGAATGTCCTAGCGGCAACTGCTAGCAAAAACTAAGTTTTCAATCTAATAGCACATAAAAGTCAGAAAAATTTCGAGGAGATACGATAAAATAGTAAAATATATAAAAAAATTGAGTGCGGCGTCTGTAGGGGGCAATTGATTGTATCCCCCGTCGCATGGCGACGAGTAAAACAACTAGTAAAAAATATTTCAAATACATAAACTTAGTAGAAAGTCAATGCTTATTGAATCAGAAAAAAAATTGTCTTGAAGGGAGAGGAGAAAATAAGAATATTTATTATTTTGATGAAACAAGGATTGATGAAGGTCATTCCGTAGGAAGAGTTTGGAAAGGTAAAAACATAAAAACAGCTTTAAGAATTTTGTAAAAGAATTTTGAATTGGTTTAAAGAAACCAACCTCTAAGGGCCTACCATTCATAGTTATCCATATTAGTAGTGTAAATGGTTTTCTAGCAGAGGGGATGAAATTAGAACATTATGAATGTTTTTATTTTTGCACATAATGGCGAATCATGTCTATAAAAGATTGTGTTATAATATTATAATGATGACAGTGATAAATAATGTTCGAACAATCAAACTTAGATCAATAAACCGCCGATTTGAAATTGGGCCATTCCTAAACGTCAGCAAGTTACTTGGATTATCATAAATCCAATGAATAGCCAATGGGAAAATAGTCTATGCGCCAGAGGGGTCACCGTGTCCTTTTCAATTATGATGGACAAACTTAACGGTTTCTTATGGATTTTTGGCCGCTGATTTTCGAATTTCGAGGGTGGATTTCGATCCGAGTAGTCAAAAAATTATTATAAACAATTTAATTGTTCATAAGGCTCTGGCTCATAAACTAAAAGATATAAAAAATGTTTCAAATAAAATTTGTTCCTTAATAAAAAACGAATAAAAAGACGTTTTACTAAACTTAAATGCAACAATTAGAACTTAAGATATTTTCATTATCATTATCATTATTGTTAATTAAAGTATAATATAAATGTTTATGGCTTAAATTTGCTTGAAACCCTTATAAACAAATTAATGTACAATTTTTTTAAGACAATTATAACTACAAAAGAGTATAACTTGAAAACAAATGAAGATAAAGTAATTTAACAAACTTTGTTTGGAACCCTATTAATTAAACTTTAAATTGAGGCCTATTCTAGGCTCATTTGCATGCGTAGAAGCCGAGTTACGATCGATAAAGTTTCGAAAAATACTTATTTTGCAATTTGCAATTTGCATTGTGCACTAATTTTACAATATCTTGAGTTCTAATTGTTGGATTTAAGTTTAGTAAACCTTTTTTTCTTCGTTTTTTATTAAGGAACAAATTTTATTTGAAATATTTTTTTATCTCTTTTAGTTTATGAGCCAGAGCCTTATAAACAATTAAATTGTTTATAACAATTTTTTGACCACTCGGATCGAAATCCACCCTCGAAATTCGTAGTCAGCAGCCAAAAATCCATAAGAAACCGTTGAGTTTGTCCATCAGAATTGAAAAGGAAACGGTGACCTCTATTTGGCGCCTAGACTAAAAGTCAATAGTGAAAGTGAGCTCTCAATATCTACTATTCTGAAATGCCATGTCTAAAATTTGAGGCGCATACTTAATGATAAAAAGTGTAAAAGTCTTCTCTGGCTTTACATAGAGACGGCATCTACGATAAAATTCAAATCGAGTGAAAATTCTAAGAAATGGTGTATGGCGTAGACAATAGGAAAACCATGGAAACAGTCATACCAGTGGTGTTACAAAAAAATTTGAGCTTGAATTATAAATGAGAATATACATAATTTCTGTATTTACAAAGATTGTTGTCTTAAAACCGAAATTTTAACGTATATTTTACGGAATGGGACGTTTCGATGCCGCCGGTTCATCGCCGGCCGTTTCGATGCAGCCGGTTCATCGCCAGTCCATTTCATCGCCGTCATATCTCGCATTTTCTAGAATTCCTAATTAATACTAAAAATAACTAATAATTGTAACTGTCGAAAATTCGGAAATATATCAGATAGCGATTAACTGACTGGCGATGAATCGGCCGGCATCGGCATCGAACTGGCGGCATCGAAACGGCGGCGATGAAACGTCCTAGACCCTATATTTTAATATATACTTCATCATCATCATCATCATCATTTGGCTCTACAACTCTATGGGAGTCTTGGTCGCGTTTACTATTTCCCTCCATTGTTGTCGGTCCTGAGCAGCTATTTCCCATTGCTGTACTCCCATTTTGCGTAGATCACTAGCTACTGCGTCCTTCCACCTCTTTCTTGGGCGACCAACTGACCTTTTTCCATCGGGCCTTTTAGTGTCTTTCGTCACTTGATCTTAGCACGTGACCCGCCCATCGTATTCTGTTTGATTTAATGTAGCGTACTATGTTTTCATCTCCATATATTGTCTGGAGTTCATCATTGTGTCTTCTTCTCCATTCTCCTGTTGTCTTTTCTCTGCAAGGCCCATAGATAGTCCGCAGTATCCTTCTTTCAAGTACCAGTAATTATGTCGTTTCCCGCTGATTCAGAGTCCATGTTTCGCTTCCATGCGTTATTGTGGGACGAATTATTGTCTTATATACTCTTATTTTTGCTGGTCTTGAGAGTATTTTTGATTTAAGTAGGGTCCTTAATGAGTAATATGCCCTGTTTCCTGCAATAATCCTGGCTGCCACGTCCTTTTCATATTTATTTTCAGATGTTATGATCGCTCCCAGGTACTTAAATGCTTTGACGACTTCAAAATTTTATTTATTAATTGTTACGTTTTGTCTAACCCTTGCTCTTGGGTTCTCCGTAACCACCATGTACTTGGTCTTGTCCTCGTTGACCTTAAGACCAACTTCCTTGACTCCGTTCTCGAATAGGGTGAAAACTTCTTTTGCATCTCTGGCGGATTGTGCAATTGTGTCCAAGTCATCCGCAAAGGCCAATAGTATTTTTGATCCTTGTGCGGCAAATCCGTTTGTCAGTTGTGGCTGAGCTTTCCTTACTGCATCTTCCAGTGCGAAGTTAAACAGCAGGGGGGCGAGAGGATCTCTTTGTCTAAGCCCGGTGTCAATGAGGAATTCCTCAGACGTGGTGCTGCCAATTCTGATTCGTGCGGAAGCGTTCTCCGTGCTCACCTTCGCTAATCGTACCAGCTTTCCAGGTACTCCCATTTCTACCACAGTCTCCCACAATGCTTCTCTGCTAACAGAATCGTAAGCTTGTTTGAAGTCCACGAAGATTTGGTGTACATCGTGGTTGAATTCCCAGTTTTTTTCCAAAACCTGGCGTAGGACGAAGATCTGGTCTATGGTCGACCTTCCCGGTCTGAATCCGCTTTAGTAGTCGCCTATTATTTCCTCTGCGTATGGAGTTAGTCTTCTAAACAGTATTATGGATATAATCTTGTATGTTGTGTTAATTAACGATATTCCTCTATAGTTCCGACATATTTGTTTGTCTCCCTTCTTGTGAATAGGTATTATATGGCCTTCATGTCAGTGTTTCGGTATTTCTTGTCTTTCCCAGACTTCTCTTATAAGATAGTATATCTCAAGATGTAGTTTTTCTCCCCCTTTTTTTATTAGTTCCGCCTGTATGCCGTCTGGGCCTGAGGCTTTATGGTTTTTTAGGGACGAAATTGCGGACTTTACTTCAGCTAGTGTGGGCCCTGGTATTTCAGGTTCGGCTAACTGGTTTAATATATACTGATGGCCAAAAAAGATGCGTCACCCCAATTAGAGGAAAAACTTACTAAGTGCATTTTTTGAGATTTAGACATTTTTATCAATTTATATTTATACTCAATACAGTACCATCCAGTCGTGGAAAAGTCACCAAGTGCTTAAAGCCTTCTAATTGCGAGATAATAATTTATGGTACAATTCACTAAGCGCGTTATTGTGAATTTCGGTTTCAAGTAAAACTCATTAAAAACTTATTATTGTATTTAGTGAATTTTTCTTTACAATCTGCAGCGCCGAATCGGTACTTGGTGATTTTTCAAACAATACGTTAGTAAAAATAAACGTAGATCGAGTTCCAGAATTATCAATATCTGATAGCGAAAGTGAAGAAGACGAGTGAAATTAAAAGTGGATTCACAAGATTTTTTTTTTCGACTTATTGTGTAAATTCGCAGTTCCCTTAGAGGTTAGATAATCTGTTTTAATTTTAACTTTTGTACTATAATACATTGTTTGTTACTTATTTCTTTCAATTTGAATACCGAAGTCTTCATACTTTATGAAGACAAATTCATTAATTTCACAATATCCAATTATTGTGTTCATTTAAAAAACTCATCAAGTACAAAAATTAACCTAATATTTAATAAATAATAGTTCCTGTGACAATACTTGGCTGGTTAGATCTCACTTTGATTACTGTTCCACAATTTGGTCCCCCTTACTCATAAAGTGAAACTTAAGGCTGTCCAACACAATTTTCTGAGATTTACTGCCACTAAGATGCATGTATACTACGACTATTCTGCATTAGAGCGCATACTGAACTTACCTCCTCTTGTGGTACGCAGAAAACAAAGTGACTTAATAATTTTATTTAAAATTATCAACGGGCTGTGTAACTGCCCCGAGCTTCTCTCCAAAATATCTATATTTGTCCCCAGTCGTTCGACTAGGCAGGTGCAAACCTTTTATGTTTCTTTTCATAGATTCAATTATTCTTACAACACATTTATTCCTAGAACTCTTCGATTAGCTAACTCATTAAATAACCTCGAAATTTTTAACATATCAGTTTCCCGCTTTAAAAATCATATTTTTCCCTAACTTTTTAATACTTTCGGCCAGAGCTTTTGTATTGTGATTGTTACATGACCTGTATGTATCAAAACCCTTATACTTTGGAACATTTCTGAATTGATTTATGTCTTATCTTTTGTTTGTAATTGTACTGACATATATGCTATCTTTTTTCTTTTTTGTAACTGTACTACTCATAGAATTATTTTTTCTCAAACCACTTTTTTATGTTATATTATGATAATTTATGTTATATTATGATATTATGATAATTTAGAACACTGTAACATTTATATCTGAATAGGGCTTGCCCGTGAATAAATAAATAAAAAATATATATTTTTATTTACTCTTTAAAATTGCATTAAAAAATTCCAATGATCAAGACAGGTGAATTTAAAAAACAATTTGTTCCTTTAAATCGATTTTACTCCACTTTCTGAAAGTGTAGTTAGTGAGTTTTACCTCTAACATGACAAAATATTTTTTAAATATTTATTTATGGAAGTATTCATTATAATATTGTTATTATTTGATAATATTATAAACAAATTAGCAACGTCATTTTCGTAAAAAAATGAAAAATGGGTGACTTCTCCTTGATTTTCTATAAACTCAGTTACTCTATGAGGCATTAATGGAATTAATTGGTGTTTCGTCTCCTTATAGTTTAGTTAATTTTAGTTTTTTTTATTTTATTTTACGATGTAAATTCATATCAGACCATTCCCAAAGTTTGGGTAAATTATTTTCCAGAAATCTCTTAAAAGATTAAAATACATTCATTTTTACCCATATTTCTGGGTAACATTTGTCATTTGTATTCATAATCCTCTTTAGAAAGTAGGTATTTGGAAAGTTATGCGAGGCAAGCGATATTGTCAACTTCTGAGAAGGACAGTGATGACGATTAGTTAATTACGTTTTTTCCAAAGTGAAATTGTGTAGGACAAAATAGACATTTTGTGTTCCCACCATCAGGTATTTCTGGTGGGGAGTCGTTTTGTATTTTCAGTAGTAAGTAGTAGCGAGCAAAACTTAGATCTGTAAACACGTATAGCAATCAATGAAGAGTTCTATAGAAAAGTGTCGTCGAATATTATTTTAATTTGCTAAAGTAATATTTTTTAGCAACGTATATTCACGGTAAACTAATCGTGAATTAAACAATTGGTATATATCATATTGCGGAATACTCATCCAGATTATTCCTATGACATACGGGTTGCTGTACTTCACCAATATATCGTCGAACTGTCAGTGTACCATTAATAAGAACTAGAGTTGATTTGCTTCCCAAACGTATAGCACCTCATACCATAATGCTTAGTTTTTCAATGAACGTTGTCATTGACTTTCGACTAATCAATTTCTTTCCTTCCACTTTTCCTTGGCCACAGGCGAAGTAGGTGGTATTTAGGTTATCTAGTTATATGATCTAAGTATTCTGTTGTTCTCCTCTTTATGATGTTGAGCAGACGTGCTAAATTCATCATTTTAAGAACATTTTCATTAGAAATGTGCGAAACCGACGATATTTTTTGTATCCGTCGATAACACCACAATTCGAATACTTCTAATTTGTTAAGCATTGTAGTTTTTAATGTCTGTCTCACAACTATATAATAAGATAGACCACACATTACATTTCAGGACTTTCTTGCGAATATGCATCGATAGGTTTTGTGTTACATAAAACTGGTTTCCAGATCATAAAATCCTGCCGTAATATTTCGACCCTGATTATCATCTCTTCATCAGAATCACAATTTATAGTTAACCAGCTGTCCTGGTATTTAAATTGGTTTCTTCCCTTCTTCATGTACCATGTCCTTTCAGAATGTTGGTTACCATCATAGCTATCCTAATTTTATTCACTACCACCCTAAATAGCATGCTTGTATCAACACCATACCAATCTCGCAAGTTCTTCAACCATGGGGTTCTTCTTCGTCCTGGACTGCGTTTGCCTGCTATTTTTCCTTGCATGATATTTTGTAACAACCTATATTTGGACCTCTCATTACATGTCCGAAATACTCCAACTTTCTCTGCTTGATGCTTTTTATGATCTCAGTAGTCTTGCTGAGACGTTCTAGTATTGTGGAGTTTCGAATCTTCTTTACCCAGGAAACTTTTAAAATTCTTCTATAGCACCACATTTCGAAAGCCTCAAGGCGATTTAGATCGATTTTATTCACAGTCGAGTTCGATAACGAAGCGAAGGATCAAAAATCGAGGTCCAGGACTCGACACCGTAAAGTAAGACCGAGAACACGTAGCAGCGAAGTAGGCGGATCTTCAATGCCAATTTTAGGTCTCTGTTACATAACACCTTGGACATCCTTCTAAAAGCTGCTCTAGCCTGCTCTATCGTAGATCTAATTGTGCCGTGACTTTTTGCGTTACAATTCAATTGCTGTCCAAGGTAAACGATTTTATCAACTTGCTCAAGTTTGGTATTATTTACATATAGAGACGGTTTTATTTGCTGTTGTTTACTTATTACGAGTATTTTGGTTTTCCGTATGTTCAAATCCAGATCTGCCTCCCTACAACTCTCAACGACACTATCAAGTAGTGTTTGCAGAAATTCTTGAGTAGAAGCTAGGAGTACTGTATCGTCCGCATATCGCAAATTATTGATGACTTCACCGTTCACAAGTATTCCTTCTTGTTTTTCAGAAAGTGCTTTTCTGAAAATTCTTTAACGTTGAAAAGCAGGGGTGACAAGAGGCATCCCTGCCGCACTCCTCTTTTAATATTAAGAGCCTGTGATTCCACACCATCTACTAAAACTGATGTTGTTTGATTCCAATATAAATTTACAATTATTCGAACATCTCTGCCATCCAAGCCAATGTCTTTTAGAGCTTCGATCAATATAAAGTGCTAAACACGATCAAATTCCTTTTGTAAGTCAATAAAACAACAGTATATGTCTACAGATATATCTCGACATTTTTGAGCAAGTACGTTCATTCCAAACAGTGCCTCTCTCGTTTCAAACCAGTTACGGAAACCAAAATGTGTGTCATTCAGGTATTCCTCGCATTTATTGCAGATACGACCATGTATTACCTTCAGAAAAATTTTCAATAAGTGGTTTAACAAACTTATGGTTCTATAATCAGCACAGGTTTTTGCTGTTGTCTTCTTAGATAGAGTTATAAACAGTGAATTAGAGCAACCATTAGGTAGTTGTCCGCTGGTATAAATGGTATTGAAAAACGAAGTTATAGCCTCTTAAACATTGCTATCATTTATAAGCTTGTATATTTCAGCTTGTAAATTGGTTTACACGTTCTATTAGCAAGAAAAAGATCAAAGAATGTCAACTCTACATCAACCACTGTAGAAAGAGTGACGTACTACAACTACCTCGGCACTATTTATGAAGAATGGACCAATATCCAAGTGATAAAATCTCGCATCGAAAAATCTAGATCATCTCAACCGTATGGGGGTCTTTTTCACGAGCCACAACGTCTCTCTTGTCACAAAAGTAAGAATGCTGCGATGCTACGTCTTTTCTGTCCTTTTTTATGGTGTTGAATCATGGAACTTATACGAAGATGTGTGCTGAGAATTGGAAGCATTTGAGTTGTGGCTAGATAGGAGAATTCTTAAAATCCCGTGGACTGACCGGGTTATAAATGACTAAATGAGGAGGTCCCTAGAAGAATGGGGAAGAACCGAGAGGTAACAACTACCATCAAATCTCGAAAGTTGGAATAATTTGGACATATCGCACCCTCAGTGCAAGACTGCAGTAACTCAAAATTTTATGAAAATGAAGTAATCATGGAATTTGATTGTAAACATGCATATCTATCCCCTGTAAAACTTTAGTAACTTTCAAATGCTTAATGGGCTAAATATTACAACAATAACAGTTTAACTATTTTGCGTTTTTGAACATAAGTTCCGTGCAAAACTGTTGTAACTCTAGTGTAACAGAGTAATGTAACATTGCAACGGATTAGATAACAAGCAATGAAAAAAGTAAGATATTTGTTATTTTAATATCTGTATCTGTGGTGTTTAATTTTAATATACAGCGCGTCTACGTAATCCATTAACGGCTGAGATAATAAACAAAGATTTTCGAGACCAATCTATTCATGTAAATTTTATGTCCTTTGTGTGAAATTATATTTATTTTCCATAAGATGTGTGCGATGTCATTTGACCATTTATTTGTTAGATTGGATTAAAACCACATAAATTAAGACTAATTATTTACGACCAAAAAGTATTTTTTCTTATGAAAGGAAAAACAGTTATCTTAAAACTTGTGTATTGACAATACTGAGAGGTCAAAAATTTCTATTCCCAGAAAACTTGCCAAAGAACAGCCAAAAATTCAAATGGCCAAAAGAAAGATTTGGTATACTTATGCCATTCGGGTATGATACCAGAAGCCCACCATAGTTTTTATAAAAATATTTTGGCACAAGATGATGTACGAGAAGAGGACAACATCTACGGTAAAACCTGTCAGCAATGGTCACTAAAAATGAAAGAACTATTGGCCGATATAGAAAGGTGGCCGGTATTGCCAGTTTTTGTAGTCTAGATATACATAATTGGTTTGGGGAATTTTTAAACTGGCCGTTAGTACAGGTGGCCGATGTTGGCAGGTGGCCGGTAACACAGGTTTTACGGTAAAACTAAATGTGTCTACACTTTTTACAATTTTCTCCGTGCAAAACTGTTGTAACTTTGAAATTCTAATACTAAATGTGTAGTTCGATTAACAATTTTTTCCGTGCAAAAGTGTTGTAACTTTGAAATTCCTAATTTTTTTTGCATTAATATTATTTTATTTAAATTTCTATTTTTGGTTAATGTAATATAGGCTGAAGAGCATTCAAAATCATAATTAAATGTTAATTTTTCTTAAAACTTGTGTCTTATTTCACCGATATTAGCACGAAAATAAACAAAATCGTCTTTATCTCGAAACTTACTTATTTTGACTTACTGCAGTCTTGCACTGAGGGTGCGATATTATACCAAATTAATCCAGATATGCCCTCCTACAAGCAATCCTGCAAGGAAAAATATTTGGAACGCGAGGTCCAGGAAGAAGAAGAACATCCTGGTTAAAGAACCTCAGAACTTGGTTCAACACAACATCTGTGCGGCTTTTCCGCGTTGCGGCAGATAAAATACAGATTACCATGATGATCGCCAACATTCGTCACGGATAGGCACATCAAGAAAAAGAAGGCACCTTAAACCTCCTCTTCACTAAGAGAAAGTAGACATTGATCTATATTATTTTGTCCAACTGCCATCCACTTTGTCTTTGAAATATTAATTTTAAGGCCTTACCTAATCCGGTAACTTGCTTCACTGACTAGATATACCAATGCCTGTGCAGATCTTGTAAATTTTCTGCAATAACGGCTATTATATCACCTGATATTTTTGATTGCTTCTCCACCTAAGTTTACTCGCTCTTGTCTGTCATCCAACGTCTCTCTAAGACTTCAGACTAAAGATTTCTTCAGAGTATATATTAAAAAGACGGTGACAAAACACAACCCTGTCGTAATCCACGTTTGATGGGTAGTTTTTTTAGTACAACGATCTCCAATTTGGATATAGGCTACTTATTGTAATAAGAGATAATAGTAATTATACCAGATCAGATACGAACGTTTTTGTTACATTTTAGATATTTATCTAACAATAAAACACTGAAAACGTTTGTTTTCTATACTTCCATAAAATTTATTATAACTATGTGACTACAGCTGTTTCGGCAGAGTACTTTTCTCAAGTAATTTAGTTTACTATGGGTTTGCTTTTTTAAAGTCTTTAACTGAAGAAGTTGAGGAGTGGGGAGCTGTTTGTCTCGAGTTGGTCATTCAGAATTATATCTGTATTTTCTAATTTATTAATTTCCATAGATTCTAAGAAAGATAGCTTAAGGCCTTTATTTTGAATATACAGAATTTGAAACTCTTCATTAAAAGAATGATTATGATCTAGAAGGTGAAGTGCGTATGTAGAAGTGTCTGTTTTTTTATTGTTGAAAACCCTTTTGTGTTCTGCTATCCGTTTGTCAAAGTTTCTGACAGTTTGACCGATGTAAGTTTTCGGACAGTCAGCACAAGTTAGTTTGTAGACACCACTCTGTAGTTGTTTTCTCTTTCGGCTCTTATTGTTCCTAATATATTTGCTTAAGTTGGTGTTACTTCTGAAAGCTGGTGTTATTCCTTTCTTTTTTATGTATCTGGCTATTTTTGTTGTTATCTTGCCAGTATATGTGATAGAGCAGAAGGTACTGGGTTCTTTCTGCGGTGGTGGATAGACTAATTTCAGGGCTTTCTTATGTAGTTTTTGGTTTAAAATTTTATTAATTGTTTGTTCGCTACATAGTGTAGGAAACAAAGGTTGAACCTTGCAAAATGGACACAAGTCCGGTTTTATTTTTTTTCTGGTATATCAAGGGGTGTTTATTATAAGACTAAATTTTTCTGAAAAAATTTCGCCCCGGAACCTCCCTTTTCACCCCTTTAAAGGGGGTAATTTGTGGTTTTTGCGGAACGTAGCCCTTCCTGTAACTTTTACAAAAAATTTCTTTTGTGGAAATATGAAGAGGACTATATTTTCTACGATTTATTTCCGACACCATCTCTCTATCATCCACCGTTTAGCAGGGGTGGCGCCCTAAAGTTGACAAGTTTTTAAAAAAGATATTTTTAAAAAATATATATTTTTCCCTAACTGTAACGGAAATTAAGAAGAAATCCTACGGCAATTATTCACAAATAATTATCTGATTTTTCGGTATAGGTTTCACTTAAGGGTAATTGCCCTTTCTTTAATTACAGGGTGTTACATTTTAAAAAACCTCTTTTTATACCATCTGAACCGTTTATGCTAGAGTAAAAAGACTTTCAGCGATTACCCACGTATTGGTGCTATTTACAAATTTGTATAATGCACCCCCATTTTTTCCCCGAAACCACCCAAAAAAAAAGAAGAATTAATAAATAAATTGATTTTCTTGGAATCCTCCACACACAATGCCCTTTATTAATATGCTTCATATATCATTTTGTGCACGTTATTATTACCCATGCATGGACACCAAAAGCAATTCCCTAGTGCAACCCCTGTAGCAAAAAGAAATAAATAAAATAGGGGGTTAAAAATTTTTTTTTGTTTTTTGCTTTTTGATCCATATGGGCATATGCTTCATCAATAGTGCTTTTCAAAAATATATATGGTTATTGCAACATCTCTGCGAAAACCACCCCTATCCTTGAAAATATACTGCAGAAACGACCCCTATCCCTTGGCGAGCATGTTTTTACGATTTTCTCATTACCTATGTATTCTTTTTAAACAAAATTTATACAAGGTTAAAGACCACTATTTACTCTAAAAATTATGTCCTATTCATTTTTTCGTATAAGCAACCGTTACGGCACAGTGGCGCCGTAAACCTCATATATGCTTTGGCGGGCTCAAGTTTTTGTTTTTTTTTTCCTTCGTCATCTGATCGTTTTATTGATAAAGTACTTATGCAAAATAAAACAACACAGTGTAACCTACAAATTATGACTTATGCACATTTTACATTCTTTGCTCCCCAAAGCCACAGTGGTGGCCCAAAATAAATTTTTGCATATTTTCGCCACCTACATGCATTTTATTGCATTAATGCTACCTTAACAGCACAATATTTACCCTTAGGTGGTCGCTACGCAGTGGCGGATCCAGGGAGGGGTGATTGGGGTGATCATCTCCCCACCTCTCAAACCAAGTGATATTATATTCAAAGATTATAAAAATATTCATTTATTTTTATAGAAATTTAACCAATTGGCACCCCCCTCTTAACGATGCTGGATCCGCCACTGTCGCTAAAGCATAAAAAGTCATTCTTATAAAAATAATATTAACATAATATAAGTATTTCTATAAAAATAAATGAATATTTTTATAATCTTCAAATATAATATCACTTGGTTTGAGAGGGGTGGGGGTGATCGCCCCCATCACCCCTCCCTGGATCCGCCTATGCTTAGCGACCACTTAGGGGTGAATATTGTGCTATTAAGGTAGCATTAACGCAATAAAATGCGTGTAGGTGGCGAAAATATGAAAAAATTTATTTTGGGCCACCACTGTAGCTTTGGGGAGCAAAGAATGTAAAATGTGCATAGGTCATGATTTGTAGGTTACACTGTGTTGTTTTATTTTACATAAGTACTTTATCAATAAAACAAACAGATGACGAAAAAATAAACAAAAACTGGAGCCCGTCAAAGCATATATGAGGTTTACGGCGCCACTGTGCTGTAACGGTTGCTTAAACGAAAAAAATGAATAGGACCTAATTTTTAGAGAAAATAGTGGTCTTTAACCTTGTATAAGTTTTGTTTAAAAAAAATGAATAGGTAATGAGAAAATCGTAAAAACATGCTGGATAAGGTATAGGGGTAGTTTCTGCAGTATATTTTCAAGGATAGGGGAGGTTTGCGCAGGGATGTTGCAATAACCATATATATTTTTGAAAAGCACTATTGATGAAGCATATGCCCATATGGATCAAAAAGCAAAAAACAAAAAAAAAATTTCAACCCCCCATTTTATTTATTGTTTTTGGCTACAGGGGTTGCACAAGAAAATGGCTTTTAGTGTCCGTGCATGGGTAATAATAACTTGAACAAAATGATATATGAAGCATATTAATGAAGGGCATTGTGTGTAAAGGATTCCAAGAAAATCACTTTATTTATTAATTCTTCTTTTTTTTGGGTGGTTCCGGGGAAAAATGGGGGTGCATTATACAAATTTGTAAATAACACCAGTACATGGATAATCGCTGAAAGTCTTTTTACTCTAGCATAAACGGTTCAGATGGTATAAAAAGGGGTTTTTTTAAATGTAACACCCTGTAATTAAAAAAAGGGCAATTACCCTTAAGTGAGACCTATACCAAAAAATCAATCATCTATTTGTGAATAATTTCCGCAGCATTTATTTTTAATTTCCGTTACAGTTAGGGAAAAATATATTTTTTTTAAAAACATCTTTTTTAAAAACTTGTCAAATTTGGGGCGCCACCCTTGCTAAACTGTGGATGATAGAGAAATGCTGTCGGAAATAAATCGTAGAAAATATAGTCCTCTTCATATTTCTATAAAAGAAATTTTTTGTAAAAGGTACAGGAAGGGCTACGTTCTGCAAAAACCATAAATTACCCCTTTTAAAGGGGTGAAAAGGGGGGTTCCGGGTCGAAATTTTTTCAGAAAAAGTTAGTCTTATAATAAGCACCCCTTGATATGCCAGAAAAAAAATAAAACCGGACTTGTGTCCATTTTGCAAGGTTCAACCTCTGTTTCCTACACTAACAGCCATTGTTTACTGCTATTTGTTTAATGATGTTCAGTTCGATTTAGAAGTTATTTTTTGACATGGGAATTTCTGTCAGTCTATGTATCATGCTATGGTAGACTACTAGTTTGTGTTGTGTAGGATGGGCTGATGAATTGTGTATAGTTGTGTCAGTATCGGTAGGTTTATGATATACGGAGAACTCATGTTTGTTGTGTAGTCTGGTAATTGTTACATCTAGAAAGTTTATGAATTCTGTTTCTATTGTAAACTTAATATTACTATAAAGTGAATTAATGTATGATAGAAACTGGTCAAGTTGCCTGTTAGTTCCTGTAAAGCATAGTAGGTCTGGACCCCGCGTATGAAAAAAAAGTTGATTAATAGCAAGCTGAAAATTTGTTAATAGCTTAAGGGTGTCTAGTCGGATAAACTTTGATATATGGGAACACTGGAACCGGGGCAGTTTTAATTGTGGAACAGGTTAAACATTTGGAACGGTCAGACCACGAAAACGGCACATTTATTTTGTCCGACAGAATAGACTTAAACTCTCCGAACAGAGATTAAACTCTCATGCAAAAATCAGACTGCTCTTTATCACCTGTCATAATTCCTGTCATTTGACATATTCTACATGTTCCACTCATTAAAACGCCCATTTGGTGACAAATAGCAGTCTGATTTTTGCATGAGAGTTTAATCTCTGTTCAGAGAGTTTAAGTCTGTTCTGTCGGACAAAATACATGTGCCGTTTTCGTGGTCTGGCCGTTCCAATTTTTTAACCTGTTCCACAATTAAAACTTCCCCTGTTCCAGTGTTCCCATATATCAAAGTTTGTCCGACTAGACACCCTTAAGCTATTAACAAATTTTCAGCTTGCTATTAATCAACTTTTTTTTCATACGCGGGATCCAGACCTATAGGTAATATATCATCCACGTATCTCCACCAATATAAGAACTGTTTAAATACGGGATGTTTAGAAATTGTTGTTGCAAGCTAGTTCATAAATATATCTGATGGCAATGGGCTTAGAGGCTTACCCATAATAGGTCCTGTACTGTTGTTTGTGTATATTTGATTATTGAATTCAAAATAGTCTTGATTTATGCAAATTTCAAGAAGGTGTAAAATTTCAGATGCAATGATCGGATTTGTACTATTATGGTGTAGAATATTTTTAACTAGAACAAAAGTTTCTGTAGGAGAAACACTAGGAAAAACATTTTTTACGTCAAATGAAATTTGTCTGGAGTTGTTGGACAATTGAAAATGTTTTATTTTACACAGACTACACAACAAATATGAGTTCTCCGTATATCATAAACCTACCCATACTGACATAACTATACACAATTCATCATCCCATCCTACACAACACAAATTAGCAGCCTACCATAGCATGATACATAGACTGACAAAAATTCCCATGTCAAAAAATAACTTCGAAATAGAATGAACATCATTAAGAGTAAACAGTAGCGATCAACAGGTAGCAATAAAATATAACTTCGGGAGATAGTATCATAAACTTTGGCAACAGTGGTGATCTTTGACATTGTCTAAGATTAATATTATTGACAATTTAACTCATAGGCGCGCTAAATGGAAGTAACCGAAAACAATTTTGTTATTAGTAAATAAATATTTATAAAAATAAACCAAAATGGGTGAAAATTATATGTTAACATAGGTATTTGCACGAAATAATAATAATAAATAATAATTTCGTTGTGAAGCGAAACGAGAGCCGTCTTATTTTATTTAGTTCATAGAGTGCCAAAGAATAAAGATCTGAATAATGAATAAAGGAGGCCGTTGTACCCCCCTAACGACAGGACTATGAATACCTACCTAAAAAAAATTGGCATTTGTACTGTAGTCAGGATTTCTGTACCTAAACATAGATTTATTACGAATTTCATTTTCATGGGAAAAAACTTTTGACACTTTTTTATTTATGACAACAGTAGATTACTTCTTCTCATAGGTACTTACATTATTAAAATTTGTGGTGGCTCCAATTTCGGTGTTCTCATAATTTTGGCACGGCTTTTAATGGACTTTTTCTTGGAATGATTCGCTTTATTTTTCGTTTGATTAACTTTTCCCATTTCGTTAAACTATTGATATGTTAAAAATAAAAAAATCCCCCTAAAACTTTATACTCGCATTAGAATCCGAAATAATTTTACGTAAAATATACTTACCTACCTACATAGAACTAAAACACAATTAACAACAATCTATTATTTCAAAGAGGCCAACAACTTATACAACAACAAAAATATAATAAATTAACTATCAATAAACGAATTCTTAAATTAACACACTACACTACTGCACTGAACAGATATCGATAAAGATGACAGAACAAATTAGAGAAAATCTGACGCAGGTTTGTCAAAAAGACAGTGATAATTTCTCTATGTTGCCTAATTAGTTATTTAGTTATAATATGTTCGATTTCTTGTTAGAAATAAAAAATTTTAGTAATTCCAAGATTACACAAAATCTAGGCATCGGATAAAAAAGTTTATTTGAAGAAAGTTTATTATTTTTTTCTTCTTAATGGCGGTACAGGCTCCTTTTTTCAATATTTTATTTAGTTATAGAGTAATTTCCACGTACTAACATATTTATGAAATTGGGCTCTGTACCGCCATTCTTTATTATATTACGAATATCTGTGCCAAATATCTCGACAAAATATTCAAAATTAGAGCCGCAATCTTGGAACGCGTTTGTTGCTACCTGTTGCTCGCTACTGTAGCCTCTTAAACAAATAGCAGTAAACAATTGCTATAACGAACAAACAATTGATAAAATTTTAAACCAAAAACTTCATAAGAAAGCCCTGAAATTAGTCTATCCACCACCGCAGAAAGAACCCAGTACCTTCTTCTGCTCTATCACATATACTGGCAAGATAGCAACAAAAATATCCAGATACATAATAAAGAAAGGAATAACACCAGCTTTCAGAAGTAACAACAACTTAAGCAAATATGTTAAGAACAATAAGAGCCAAAAGAGAAAACAACTACAGAGTGGTGTCTACAAACTAACTTGTGGTGACTGTAACCTTTGACAAACGGAAAGCAGAACACAAAAGGGCTTTCAACAATAGGAAAACAGACACTTCTACATACGCACTTCACCTTTTAGATCGTAATCATTCTTTTAACGAAGAGTTTCAAATTCTGCATTATTCAAAATAAAGGCCTTAAGCTATCTGTATTATAATCTATGGAAATTAATAAATTAAAAAATAAAGATATAATTCTGAATGACCAACTCGAGACAAACAGCCCCCCACACCTCAACTTTTTTAGTTAAAGACTTTACCATAGTAAACTAAATCACTTGAGAAAGGCACTCTGTCGAAACAGCTGTAGTATAGAAAACAAACGTTTTCGGTGTTTTATTGTTAAATAAAATGATCTTTCATCAAGTAACGGTCGAATCCATCAATTATTTTTAGATTTTTAGTATAAATTTTGGAATTATAGAAAGGTTTTTTTTTCATTGTTATCAAACTTTATTTGAGTTTTCTTTACAATCACTAGCAAATATTACAAAAAAAAACAAATGCAAAACCAGTAAACTTATCCGAGAATAATAATTTTGTTATTAAGACTCTCGAGTTATCCCTAAGCATTGTCGATGCGTGTATTACCAGTATTAAGGTTCGGTAAACCTATACAGACAACTTCATAAGCATAATACGGCACAATTATATGAAAGCCAGAGGTCAATGTCGTAGTTCATTAATTTATCCAGAATAATTGTAATGACAATAATTGCTACAAAGTTATGAGTACGTCATTTCCGTAACTCTTATTACATATATGTAAGGAAATCATTATATCATCGGCCTCTTTGAGCTTCCCCTATGCGGGTTTAACTTCCCTTATTTTATTTTTTAATATATAATTTCTATTGTTGATCTTACTGAGATCGTAATCATAAAATTTACCTTTGTTGTTATTAATGTACTTGCTAAAGAATTAGAAAAAAACTACACGTCTTTTTAAAATAATCTGCAAAAGCTTTTTCATATTTTTAAAGTTATGCTTCTTTAGGTGCGATTGGGGAAATTGTTGAGAGTGAATTTTAATAAAAACGACAGTATGAACTTTGGCACACGACCGTATGAAGTTAGTTGCTAAATCTTTCAAGTTCAAGCTATATGTATTATTATGTATCACTTTATCAATCAAAGATAGAGTAAAAATTTAAATTTTTAATTATAACGCGGGCACATAAATTTGATACACCCTGTATATTGATTTGTAGCTATTTAGTAGAAGGTAGCTTTTACGCAGTGGGTTTCTCCCTAATGAGTTTTTCCCTGAAGACTTAAAGACATTTGTAAATACAGTGAAGTGAAATGACAATTTATTTCGGATTATAATTTAAAAAGATTGTTTGTTACGGGAAGGTAAAATCCACAGGTAGTTGTAATTATTAGTTTTTAGAAAAATAAAGGTAGAGAGATTTGGAATTTTAAGGCTGTTTGTTTTAAGCACAAGAGTATTTGAATAATTTCCGGAAAGTGTTTAGGATGAGTAGAAGTATTGTTTGAAAGAATGCCTGGGTTTTTCGAATGAAAAGAGAGGAATGTGGAAAGAGAAATGTTTCTGATTGGCTTGGCAATTTAAAATGGGGAAAGGGAAGTTTGAATGTTGAGACAGTTTCGAAAAGAAAAATTATTGTGTGGTCGGCATCCGAGAAAGGCAGTCGAAAGTTTTCGCGTATAGTTCAGAAGCAAGTACTAGTGGTTGTTTGATAGTGGAGAGTAGCTGAAAAGTGGAACGAGAGACAAATCAAATTGAGAAGAAAAACCTCTTTGATTCTGTAAAGTCCAAGAGAGTAAATTACAAGATTTATCGTTACTAAAATTATTGGTGACACCAAGTAAAAAAGATACTTGGGTCTCAGGAGATTATTATTGAGAGAAAGAGAGGAGAGAGTTTTGGAGTTTATTGAACGAGTACTGGTCAAAAGCGGCCTGCTTGTGTTTGGAGAAATAGTTGCTGGTATGCTGCTGGATTGATGCTGATAACGGAGAGGGCTTTGATTGCTAGCCTAACATAATCAACAAGGAAGAGCTGTTTGGGTCAAGAGGAGACATCATTGTGTGTGAATCAAAAAGGTCAGTCAATAACTTATGTGATAGATGTTTTTTATAATCAGAAGTTAAAATATTTGCGTAAAAGCATATGAATTAAGGTTCCAACATTTCAATAATTTAATAGGAGCTATAAGTAGTTTTGCAAATACCTAAATTTGTTTGTTTAGCTTATTTTATAAATGGTATCAGGAACAAAGCGATAAATATTTGTTTAAATTAGATTAATTATATGGTAAAAGTTTCATTTGGACAATTATGCCCACAGGATTTATACCCCAGGCTGTGGGTAAAAAATAGGTCGATTTCAGGATATAATTCAGGAATTTTTGAAACCTATCAGGTGTTGTAAAGGACGATGCCAGCAATAACTTCTACTAAAATGTAACCAAAAATATTGTGCGCTTTTTTTCTTATTGCGATTTTCATTTGTTAAATTTGCAATTTTTAATATTTTTAATTTTGCAGCTTAGGATATTGATTTTAGAGAAAAACTTTTTAATACAAAGTTGTAGTAAATTAAAAAACCTACAATTTGAGGTATGGTATGTTCAATTTTGTTAATTGGTTATTGCAAAACAGCCTGCGCAATGTCCAAAATGGCCGTTTTTTACAATTGCACTATTTATTGTACAAATAATTTTTTTTATTTTTTAAAGCTTTAAAATAAATATCTTTCAATTCTAAACATAAAAAAAAATTGTAAAGCCAGATTAAGGAATTTGTTGCTTAGATATTATAAATTGTTTATCCCAAGAGGTCAAATGTCGAAGGCTATAACTTTTTGAAAAAAAATCGTAGAGAGTTGGTGAAACATCTAATCTCCTTCTAAAGAGTTATGTTTTCATATTCTGATGTAAATAAATGCGTAAAACATTTTTAAATCTCTAATTTTTGGGTTTGAAAATAAGGGGGCAAATTTCGTTATAAACATTTAGAGCTGAAGCGTCCCTGTACATCATATGAGTTTCTAACTTCAGATTATTGTTGCTGAAGATAAAACGAAGATTTATAAAAAAATAAAAAATTTCTACGACCAACTGAAGCCGAGATAATTTTTGGGTTTGAAAATAAGGGGGCAAATTTCGTTATAAACATTTAGAGCTGAAGCGGCCATGTACATCCTATGAGTTTCTAACTTAGAGATTATTGTTCCTGAAAACAAAACAAATATTTATAACAAAATAAAAATTTTCTACAACCCACTGAAGCCGAGATAATTGTTTTTTTTTTCTTAAATCGTAGTGCCTTTATTTATACCAATTAAAAAATTATTTTACAGTCATTGACTAAAGAAAGACTTATATTATCTTAAAATAAAAATTATTATAAAATATAATTACATTTAATTATTAAAAATTATTTTTAAAATCGGTGCTTTTGCGAGCGGCCGAATTTTGCAAATCGCCCGGCTCGCTTCAAATCCGCGCGCTCGGAAAATGTTTACCTAACTTGTATTAAATTTTGTCAGAAAACAATTTAATAATATTACCATTATAATATACACTCTATTTACTACTGTATTTGCTTTTCTTGATAATCATTTATATGTGAAATTTCATTTCGGAAAAAATAATATTACAAAAATGATACATATTGTTATATTCCTATTTGACATAAGAAATAAAAGTCTATAGTTATATTTAAAATTCAAATAAAAATAAAGGTTTTCGTTTTTCTCGACCGCGGGCATGTAAATTTGGAACACCCTGTATAAAACAAATTATGTATAGGTAGTTTTTAAGAAAGTGTTTCGCAGAAGTGTTTACGAACCCCAGGAACAATACGACTCAAGTAAACAATTAGAGTGATGTTTAAAAAGAAAGTGTTCATGGAAAGGTGTGAATAACCACCGATAATTCATATTCTAGCAAATAAGATAATAGGTTATTAAATTTGTAAAGAGGGTTAATGTGGAAAGTAAAATTGAAATGGGGAATATTATTTTTTCTTGAAATCCATTAAGATATTTAGAAAAAGGAAAGTTTGTGTTGGTAAATACGGATAATTGAAAGTTGCTTTGGATTGTTTGATTTTTGAATGCTGGAAGGGGTATTTGGAAGGAGGAGAATGAATGAGCAATGAGAAGGACAGTATGTTTTGAGCGATCGAGAGGCGAAGTCCAGAGTTTTCGAGAGGAGTGTACAAAAAAGTGAAACGCCGGGTTGGTTAGTTTTGTCTTTAAAAAAATAAAAAGTAAGATATCGTGGAGCGAGTGATAGACCGAGTCGAGATAGTATATAATTCCTTGAGTCTAGAGTATCCCGGTTTTTGTTGAAGTGTTTGAAAAAGGTAGAACACGGCATCAGGAGAAGGCAGGAACGAGGGCTGTACGAGGCTTAGTTTTCAAAGGACCAGAGGCATTACTGGAAGACTTGGACGAGTTTTTGGATCGCAAACAAAGCCAATAGGAAACGTGTTTTGTGACATTTGGAAACGTGTTTGGAAACGTGTGAAGACATTGTGAAATCATCAGTAAA
Organism: Diabrotica virgifera virgifera; assembly: GCF_917563875.1. Classification (NCBI taxonomy): domain Eukaryota; kingdom Metazoa; phylum Arthropoda; class Insecta; order Coleoptera; family Chrysomelidae; genus Diabrotica; species Diabrotica virgifera. The sequence continues at coordinate 203,390,365 of NC_065447.1, forward strand.
GGTCAGTCTATTTTGTTATGACATGAATGTATGGTTTGTGTATTAAATAACACATTGAAAATTGAGCTACACAATCACTATTAAAAAATTTTCATCAAACCCTAAATCAATTTATTACTGATAAATCATAATAGTTCATTATAAATAAAATAAATTTGGAGACAAAAAGAAATAAGATTCCCATTTTTGTAATTGTTGTATTAAATAAAGATAGAAAGATAAGATATAAGAAATATTAAGCAGTTATTGCCATTTAGATAAAATAAACGATTTTTATAATTTCTAATTGAAATCCGTATATGTGTATTATTTTACTCTCTTTTATCTATCCCGATTAGGAATCCACTGAGAAATACTTTAAAGCCACGAAAGTAAGTAATTGATATTATAATTTAGCCCTGAGATTGACACTATATTGGTACTTGATCTGTTTGATTAATGAGATAATTATTGATTAATTAATTAAGATAAATTACATCTGAGAACATCATTAGATTTCAAAAGTAAGATCACAACAATATATATGAAATATATAACTATATTTTTAATTTTTTCATTGTTATATAAAAAAAATAATAATAATATTACTTCTTACTATAGTATACAATATAAAACTTTTTTTTGTAGTGACAATTCGTTTTGGATTTCACATATAAAAGTTTATCAAGAAAAACAAATACAGTGGCAAATAGACTGTATATTATAATGGTAATATTATTAAATTGTTTTCTGTCAAAATTTAATACAAGTTACGTAAAAATTTTCCGAGCGATTTGCAAAATTCGGCCGCTTGCAAAAGCACCGAATTTAAAAATAATTTTTAATAATTAAATGTAATTATATTTTATAATAATTTTTATTTTAAGATAATATAGTCTTTCTTTAGTCAATGACTGTAAAATAATTTCTTAATTGTTATAAATAAAGGCACTACGATTTAAATCTTCGTTTTATTTTTTTATAAATCTTCGTTTCGTCTTCAGCAACAATAATCTGTAAGTTAGAAACTCATGGGATGTACAGGGCCGCTTCAAAAATTATCTCGGCTCCAGTTGGGCATAGAAATTTTTTATTTTTTTATAAATCTTCTTTTTATCTTCAGCAACAATAATCTGTAAGTTAAAAACTCATAGGATGTACAGGGCCGCTTCAGCTCTAAATGTTTATGACGAAATTTGCCCCCTTATTTTCAAACCCAAAAATTAGAGGTTTAAAAATGTTTTACGCATTTATTTACATCAGAATATAAAAACATAACTCTTTAGAAGGAGATTGGATGTTTCAATAACTCTCTACGATTTTTTTTCAAAAAGTTATAGCCTTCGACATTTGACCTCTTGGGATAAACAATTTATAATATCTAAGCAACAAATTCGTTAATCTGGCTTTACAATTTTTTTTATGTTTGGAATTGAAAGATATTTATTTTAAAGCTTTAAAAAATAGAAAAAAATTATTTGTATAATAAATAATGCAATTGTAAAAAACGGCCATTTTGGACTTTCGCAGGCTGTTTTGCAATAACCAATTAACGAAATTAAACTTACTATACCTCAAATTGTAGGTTTTTTAATTTACTACAACTTTATATTAAAAAGTTTTTCTCTAAAATCAATATCCTAAGCTGCAAAATAAAAAATCATTAAAAATTGCAAATTTAACAAATGAAAATCGCAATAAAAAAGAAGCGCACAATATTTTTGGTTACATTTTAGTAGAAGTTATTCCTGGCATCGTCCTTTACAACACCTGATAGGTTTCAAAAATTCCTGAATTTTATCACGTTCTTTCACCCACAGCCTGGAGTATTAATTGATAGATTTTTAAGAGCATTGCTTTTGATAATAAAGGTATTTGTATGTGCTTATTTATGTTTTTTCTATTTATTTCCTTTTCCTATTTTATCCCGATAAGGATCAACTAAGAGATACTGAAGCCATGAGAAAGGATAAGTATAACCTAAGATAATTTTAGTTAATTTTTATGACAAAAAGGCACCCTGAGATTTTTTATTAATTAAAAAAATAAGAAAATCTACGGTTTCGTTTTGATTAAAATCTGTCTTCCTCCATCCCCCGATAGTACTATTTCTAGGTCTACCTGTTGTCAAGGAGGCTCTAAGGAAGACAGATTTTTACCATTCCGACCGTAGATTTTCGATATAAATTAAAATAATTTATATCGCAGTATGGATAGAACGCCCTCTAACGGGGAATAAGCGAAATTAATTTCGACTCAATTCAAGCTTTCTGCTTAACCCAGGTATAAACATAACAAAAGGCACCGCCAGGAAAACATTCCACTTTGCGGTTCAGAGAGCCCATATGAAACGAGTCTTTGTACTCTATGCAGAGTATGGCATTAACAAAATAAGAAAATCTACGGTTTCGTTTTGATTAAAACGAAACTTTGTACTCTGCATAGAGTACAAAGACTCGTTTCATATGGGCTCTCTAAACCGCAAAGTGGAATGTTTTCCTGGCGGTGCCTTTTGGTATGTTTATACCTGGGTTAAGCAGAAAGCTTGAATTGAGTCGAAATTCATTTCGCTTATTCCCCGTTAGAGGGCGTTCTATCCATACTGCGATATAAATTATTTTAATTTATATCGACAATATACGGTCGGAATGGTAAAAATATGTCTTCCTTACAGCCTCCTTGACAAGAGGTAGATCTAGAAATAGTACTATCGGGGGATGGAGGAAGACAGATTTTAATCAAAACGAAACCGTAGATTTTCTTATTTTGTTAATGCCATACTCTGCATAGAGTACAAAGACTCGTTTCATATGGGCTCTCTGAACCGCAAAGTGGAATGTTTTCCTGGCGGTGCCTTTTGGTATGTTTATACCTGGGTTAAGCAGAAAGCTTGAATTGAGTCGAAATTCATTTCGCTTTTTATTAATTGTTTATGTATGATTTGCGTCAATTCAATAATTAATTAAATAAATACTCAATTAAAATAAAAGTAATAGAAAGCAGATCACAACAGTATATCAGTGCAAATATTTTAGTGGCGACTAAGAAGTCCAGTGAATATATCTGTCAAGTGAATTTTTGTTTGTACAAATTATTACGATGAATTTTACGATGTATTGTCCTCTTTATTTATACACAAAAACTGTGGTGAGCCATACGCTAAATAAATAAAATGCAAATAAAGTGTTAAAAATATACATACATATGTATATATTGGTGTTTTTAGTAAGTAAGTATATTCTATTATAATTTTTGTGTCTTTCGATTTGTCTTGGTCGGGAATAGGATAATAAATATTAAAATATAATGAAAAGAAGATTAAAACACAATCTTAATATTATTTGTATAATCTGTCAAAACAATTAATTTTGGTGGGAGACGAATTAACTGTCATGCTAATTTGAGACATATTTTTATGAATTATTTATGGTATATTAGGTCGAAATATTTCTTAATTTATACTAGAATACTGGATTATAATGAATTATTACTAAAATTTAGCAAAATTGTAAATTTTCATGTTGTTCTTTGCCATATTGTTTACGAAATTTAGATCGACAGATGACAGCGGCTGTGCTAGTAGTGGGGGGTTGCTAATTTTTGTTGTAGGTTTCTCTACATGTACCGATGCATAATTATGTACTTTTTTAGGGATCATGATACAGGTTTAAAAAGGGGTGACTGACCGCTTGGGAAAACCTCATGTTGTAGCTATACTTTTTTTTAATTGTTGGTATTATTTTGAGTATTAAAATTCGTTTAATATTTATATAAAAATACAATTAAACTGTTTAAAATATATTTATTTCGTTGAAATTATAATAACAGAAGTACATTATAACTTCTTACGTGCGTACAAATTACACACACTCTTTTTTTATTTATTACTTTTTGTGCTTAACTATTTTGATTGGGAAATAAGCCACAATTAAATTGAAAAAATAATTTTATTAACGTTTCAATGCCCAAATCGGATGTCGTTGTCAAAAAAAATATTACTAAATTAAACAAAAATGTTCTTGCTTAGTAATAAATTCTTCTAATAATTTATTTAATCTGACTCATTTATATCGGCAATTCAGACATATACATATTATATATTTAAAAGTAGAAGTATAATTGGAATCTCTAACACTAGAATATTACTGTCACCGTTGCCTTTTTGTTGCCTTTTTAAAGACAGATCACATGCTATGATTTTTTTGTGGCGGATATTTTTGAGTTGGGGTTGATTTCGTGTAATCGAATGAACTATCTTTCAGTAAAGTCTTTCAGCAACTCATAAATATTGGCAATATCATTTTAAAGTCTTCTACTTTAAAATGTATAATAAATGTCTGAATTACCGATATAAATGAGTCAGATTAAATAAATTATTTAATAAGCAACAATATTTTTGTTTAATTTGGTAAAATTTTGTATTTTGACAACGACATCCGATTTGGGCGTCGAAACGATAATAAAATTATTTTTCAATTTAATTGTGGCTTATTTCCCAATCAAAATAGTTAATTATAGAAAGTAGCTTCAGAACAATATTACCTTTTGTGCCACGCACAGATAGGTACCTAACTTTTTTAATGAAGTATTTAGATATTTATGAAAAATGCAGGACAGAGATCCTAAACAAGAATGTTGAAAATATAATCAATATAACGGAAAATTTTAATATCTCGTGGGTATACTGCGAAAGCAGGGAAATATTTTGTTCTCTTGACGTCTCAATAGCCAGGTATTCGACGAATTTTTACATTAATATTGGTACCTATTTATCCTTAAACCTAAACATTGTACACAATATCATCAATATTAAATAGAAAAACTTTCAAAATGGCCTATTATAAAAGTCTTTAAATTAGTTACTTTCTCTAAAAACTACAAATAATTAGTTACTTGCTCTAAAAATAAGGCTTGTTTAGAACGATTATAAAAACTAAATTGCCCTTTTGAGATTTCTCCCAAAGTAAAGATTTGGAGTGCTTAATAAACTCCTTAAAATTTTTGCTTGATCCATAAATTAGTTTGAAAGTTGTTTAAATTGTTTATGTCAAAGGATATTTTTTTTGTAATAACATAATAATAGTATGGTATAGTTAGACCCAAACCCAGACATCCAAAGTGAAAGTTATCCTCCAACACCAAATTGTTCTATATGGTCCACATAATGTTCAGAAAAAAGTCACACCATTTTGAGCGTCGGGTTTGGGGGGTAGAGGGAGGAGAAATCTGCAAATTCGTAGTTTTTTACGTTTTTCGTCAATATTTCTAAAACTAAGCGGTTTAGCATGAACAACCCTTTACACAAAATTGTTCTACATTAAATTTGAAATAAAAAAGGCCCTATGCATAACCCTTCTAAAATAAATGGTTCCAAAGTTACGGAGGTAGTATAGTATAATTGGTCCAAAAAAAGGCCTAACCCAGACATCCAAAGTAAAAGTTTTCCTTCAACACCAAATTGTTCTATATGGTCCACATATTGTTCAGTAAAAAGTTACACCATTTTGAGCGTCCGGTTTGGGGGGAGATGGGGGAGAAGTCGGTAAATTAGTAGTTTTTTTACGTTTTTCGTCAATATTTTTAAAACTATGCTTTAGCGTAAGGAATGTTCTATAGAAAAATGTTCTACATAAAATTTAAAACAAAAAAGGTTCTATACATAATTGTCATAAAATCAACGGTTCCAGAGTTACGGAGGGTGAAAAGTGGAGGTTTCCGATACTTTTTATATTTACCGATTTCTCCCCCTCTCCCCCCCTCTCCCCCCACCAAACTTGACGCTCGGAATGGTGTGACTTTTTTCTGAACATTATGTGGACCATACAGAAAAATTTGGTGTTGGAGCATAACTTTCACTTTGGATGTCTGGGTCTTTGGTATGGTTATATCATAAATGTTGCCCAAAAAATATAAAAAGTATCGAAAACCCCGACTTTTCACCCTCCGTAACTCTAGAACAGTTGATTTTATAACATTTATGTATAGAACATTTTTTGTTTTAAATTTCATGTAAAACATTTTTGTATATAACATTGTTTACGCTAAAGCATAGTTTTAGAAATATTAACGAAAAACGTAAAAAAAACTACTAATTTACTGGCTTCTCTCCCATCTCCCTCCCAAACCGGACGCTCAAAATGGTGTAACTTTTTACTGAACAATATGTGGACCATATAGAACATTTTGGTGTTGGAGGAAAACTTTTACTTTGGATGTTTGGGTTAGTCCTTTTTTTGGACCAGTCATACTATACTACCTCCGTAACTTTGGAACCATTCATTTTAGAAAGATTATGCATAGAACCTTTTTTATTTCAAATTTAATGTAGAACAATTTTGTATAGAGGGTTGTTCATGCAAAACCGCATAGTTTTAGAAATATTGGCGAAAAACTTAAAAAACTACGAATTTACCGATTTCTCCCCCCTCTCCCCCCCAAACCCGACGCTCAAAATGGTGTGACTTTTCTCTGGACATTGTGTGGACCATATAGAACAATTTGGTGTTGAAGGATAACTTTCACTTTGGATGTCTGGGTTATGCCATCTTTTGGATCAACTATACTATACTATAATAAGACATAAAATATTGAAGAAATGATAATTCTACGAGTAAAGTATGATAGGTGCACCAAAAAAAATTATAAATTCATTTTTATAACGAATAATCGTTTTGCACGTTATTTTTAACTCATAAACAATTAGAATCACTTTTAAGCTAGTACTTGGAGACGAAATATTTTTTTGCCCATTTTACAACATCAAAATGTAAAAACTTTGAATTATCAGTAGTAATAATTATCGTTTTGTATCCCGAGTGACACTTTGATTGTTTTATGGCAAATTTTCACGAGGGCAAAACAAATCGATAAATTTTAATAGTTCGAGTGTAATTTAATAAGATTATTTCATAAATAAAACTGATTTTAAATAATTTTAACTAATAATTTATTGATATCTTCGCCTCAATATTTGCTAAACCTGTTCCTAGTGTTCTCTTTGACAAGTTGTAAAACACGAATTGTCACTAATGTCACTGAATGTTCATTTTTTTCGTAGTAACGAAGGGCATCTGACGTAATACTTGACGACGGAAAATAATCAAAAATTATCGGGTATAGTATCACAAGAGAGTGAGAATAAATTGAAAATAATGCGACAGTTTTTCGAAAATTTGTTGTTTTGCAATAGACACGAGAGCCTGCAGGGCTCGAGTGGCTACTGCCCAATGACAACAAATTTGAGTAAAAATGAAGCATTATTTTCTTATTTACTCTTACTGTCGTGTGATATTCGTAAGATTATTTTTAATACGTATATTATGGATATTTTTTAAATGTGACAGTTTAGCCCAGTAAATGAACGGGAAATACGGCGATACCGTGTAATTTTAAGGGGCAGCACCGAATTGCATGAAAATTAGGATTTAGGCTCTACTGACCCTCCACTTCAAATTGAATTTGTGTCGTCGGTTGCTTTTTATTTTTTAGGGGAGGAAACAAACCCTATTATAAAAAAATCATATAATTGTAAATTAAAGCGGGTAATTGATTCAAATCATATTTTAATGAAATGGAGGAGTGTCAATTAACATGAAATAACATAGTTTAAGATTTTGTCACAGTTTAACCCTTAAATTTCACCCCCTAGAATAGTTACAATTCAAACAAACAATGTAATTGAATACCATGTCGTTACTGATTTGCATTCAAATTTGGTTTTAGGTTATATTTACCTTTTATTTCAAAATGTGAATACTGCCGTTAGTTGATTTTAATTTTTTAGGGGTGAAAACTACCCCTATGATAAAAAATCATATAATTGTAAATTCAAGCAATTTGGAATTATCTAATTATACGGTCACATTAAACTTAGATTCCTTTACTGATTAAATTTTTTGCCACATAATTTCTACCGTTATAAAAATGACCCCTTGAGAAGAAAAATTCGAATAGTTACATTGTGTATACAGTGTGGGCCAAAGAAAACAGTCCACCTCGATATTTGGCAGTATTTATTAGATTTTAACGAAATGACGAAACAGGTTGATTTTTGATCTAATGGGGACACATTTTTACGGTACATACATGTGTCATTTGTCAACCCCCTCCCTTCCACTCCCCCACCCCTTATCTTTACATAGGGAATAGGACTCGTGTGGTAGCGCATTTGAAAGGTTATTCAACTCTCCATTCAGTAATGTAAACATTAACATAATTACGGAGTTCAATTGCTTGAATTATACATTATAAATTCGATGACTAAAATGATACTGCCAATATTTATGAGTTGCGTTGCTTCGACAACTTTATTGGAAGATAGTCCTTTCCTCTGTAAATCAACTTTAACTTTTGTAGTAAAAATTGTAGTATTTGATCAAAATTCTCGTGTTAGTGATCTCATAATAAGTCACGAGGGAAAAACCAGGAAAATAAACCTTATTATACTAACCCGGCATGGTAAGTATATGGTCTTACATTTAGTTTACTCTCAAAATTCACTACAAACTCTGATTTTATATGTAAGTTATTTTAAAATATAAATGTATCCTAATATGTTATGGACTTACAACGAAATTACAAAAACCATAGATAAATATCTTTTAAACTATCTCATATAATAGTACAAAATCCTTTATTTTAAGAGAAAAGACATCAAGGAGAATCCAAAAATGCAAAAATATACAGAGTATTCCATTTAAAAAACATAGGTTTGTGTCACCCTGTCAATACGAGTGGCCTTGTATATTTGAAAATATATTTAGAGTATGGTCCTATCTGTGCCCCGACTTTATCTAAATAACTTTTTTCGTATCTCTTACTACAAACGAGTAATTGGACTTCTTCGCACTAATGCCCCATCCTGTATGGGGCTATGTATAAAGTGCTAAAAAAAACAATTTGTAGGTTTTTCTAAGGGCAATAAGAGTACGTAAATATATTTTTTTAATCCCTTATTTTTTAAAAGAGTTTGAGTTAAAAGGGCTTGAACGAGTTGCTAATCACCAGTGTATGCAAATTTTGAACAGCCATATCTTACCCAATTTTTATCTTACATAAAATTTAAACGTAGAGTTTATGCGAGTAAAAACTATATTTTTTTACTGTTTGAGATTTTTCGTAACACTAATACTTTTGAAGTTATTTTGAAAAGAGTGTAATTTTTCCAAAAGTAAAAAAAAAAGTTTTTTAATATAAAACCAAATTTTTCCAAAAATAAGCACTTCAAACCGGTCAAACTTACAGATCATATTAGCAATACATATATAAAGTAAATGGTAAAGCAGTAACGATTAATTTCATTTGGCATGTTAAATAGGGGGAGACTTTCACGACTTATTATAACATGCGCACATTATTATGCGCAACTCGCATAATTTTGATGCTACAAACTTTTATGAAAAATAAAAATAAATATATTTTTAGACGCTTTAAAAGAGTATTTATGAGTTTTCTGCGAAAAGTGCTTCATTTTTTGGTTACTTCAGCTTGAAACATTCGATTCGGAATTTTACGAGTAAGAACGTACTTTTCATGATATACAACTTTGCTTCTTCTGGGTTTATAGTCCAAGTGAATACACCAATTTGTTCCTTTTTTTATAGGCTACATTTTTTCTAAGAATATTTTTTTCGATAAAGTACTTAGTTTTTTAGTTATTTGCGAAACACTGCCAGAAAACGTGTTTTTTTTTTTGTTGAAAAATGCACATTTTCACTCTCAAATAACTCGAAAAGTATTAAAGCAGTTAAAAAACCTTATAAAACAAAAGTTGCTTAAGGCTGTATGACACTATGCATTTTCTTGTATCATTTCTAATATCGTTTCTGATATCGTTTCTTGTATACATTTTCTTGTATCATTTCTTGTACGTACATTTGTGCCCTGTATGACACTATGCAAGTTCTTGTATCGAAAACTGTATGAAATTCGGCACGTGATTGGTCGAAATTTTGTTTGTCACCCTGTCACGTTACATTGGTATGGTAGTACTGCGTCTACAGCTGATTTTAAGGATTTTATAAAATTTATAAACTTTTAAAAACAAATATTTTAATGTTATAATAACTAGAATTTTTACGTTGACTGTTGATTATTTGTGTTTTCATATTTATGCTAAAATATTTGCATTATAATTATCTTCAGTTTGATCCAAATTGGAACTATTGTATTTTCCCCTATTAAAAAATTATGCAATATGAAACCCAAAGTTATTCTAAATATATGGTTATTAGTAGAACAGGAGTCCATACCAAACGGTATATTAAGTATCAATAAAATATATATAAATAATACCTACAAAACACAAATAAATTCATCAAGACATAAATCATATGATCTCATTTTCAGCCGCCATTATGACATTTAGAAGTTTTACCAGCAGGTTTTACGTTTTTGCTCTTTGCGCAGAAATTGGCGCAGTTATTGTACAAGAATCTGTGCCTGACACAAATTCTTGTATCGTTTCTGATATCGTTTCTTGTATCTGTGTATGACACTATACATTTTTTTGACATATCAGAAACGATATTAGAAATGATACAAGAAAATGCATAGTGTCATACAGCCTTTAGAATTAGTCAATTTATCCATTTTCAGACTTATTTTAAACATATGTTTTTTCACCCCCGAGAAGGGGTAAATTTCACCCCCCAAGTAAAAGCAACCAACGGCGCAATTTCAACTTTGAAATATAGGGTAAGTAGAACCTAAATCCAAATTTTCAAGCAAATCTGTCTTGCCCCTGAAAATTACACGCCAAACCGGTCATTTACTGGGCTAGTTGTCAAAACTAGGAAACTGGTTGCCATTAAACAGAAACAATCTACTTAAAAAAATTCTATCGGTAATTTTCTACAGTAGATAATTATTCTCAGTATAATTTTAATCTGATTGGACAGAATTAAACACGTGATCAAATATCTTACTATACGATTGGAAGTTAAAATCATCAAAAAATAATCGCTGTAATTGTTATTTCTGCAGAATGGTCTTTCTATTCGTCAGAATCTCTATGAATGAAATAATCAATAGTAATTACACGAGAGCTCTAAAATTATCGATTTGTATTCCGAGTGATAGTTTGACAGTTTTAATGATTAAATTATATCAAAGTGTCACGAGGGCAAAACAAATCGGTAATTTTTAACAGGTCAAATGTAATATTTCATGAATAAAACTGTTTTTTTAAATATTTTAACTAATATTTTATTGCTATCTTGGCCTGAATATTTGCTAAACCTGTTAATGGCGTTCTATTTTAGCTTCATGGTTAAGTTGCAAAACATTAATTGTCATAAATGTCACTGAGTGTTCATTTTTGCGTAGCAACGAAGGACATCTGACGTCATACTTGACGACAGGAAATTATCGAAAAAAATTACCTCTGTAATTTTTATTCTTGTAGGTTCCTATTGGTCAGAATCTTCTTTGAATGAAATAATCCAAATCCAATTATTAATTATGTCTGTCTGTCCAACCGTGAACATAACTCCTCCATTATTAGAATAGATAGTATGACAAATAAGGTATAGAATAAATGGTTATAACCCAAGGATGATATTAAATGTAAAATATTTTAACCTCGGACTTTCAGCTGCAGGGTTTTAACCGGAAGTACTGTTTTAATGTCGACGAAATCATACAAGCAATATATTATTTTTCCAAGCTAGGATACTTCGGTCACATTATGAGACACCCTAGAAAATATGATCTTTTACATTCAGGGGAAGGTCCAAGGTAAACATGGTCCTGAAGAACATCATGGCTGAAAAATCTAACTAGCCAACATGATATCCAACGATCGAAAACGGTCATGGAACTAGAAGAAGAATATATTATTCGACGCCCCTTAGCAAGACGAGAGTAAATATTAGACTAAGGGTTATATCACTTTCGGTTAAAAATTTGTTAAGAGAAGTGACAAACTGTAGTCGGAAAGATAGTACAGTAGTACATATGTTATAGTCAAAGCCCGAATTTCAGGCACTCCTAGGTTTGACTAGGCAATCCTCAGGTCTGACTGACGGTCTTAGTCAAAGCCCGAAATAAATTACAGTTTCGACCTTTGACTCGTCAAACCTAGGAGAGACTAAGTTGGTCTGGCAAAGGTCGAAATTTAATTCTTGAAATCGGGGTTTGACTAGTCAAACCCCGATCAGCTATGAAAAGGTCGTAATTTGTTAGATTAGGTTTAATAAAACGTGATTTATTAATTTTAATGTTTATTATTTTTGTACTGTCGTAATTAAGATACTAAAATTAGTGTTTATTCTCACATTTTGAGGCATTATGGCATTTAGAGTTGCACAATATATTAGACCCTTTACACTTACATAATTTTGAAGAGCATTTCTTATTGCAGTAGCATTTTATAAACCCTTGTCCTCCAATTTTAGAATCTTTTGTACTAATTTCTCGTAGAGACCGCTTAACCTCTGGAACATCTTCGAAATTATGAAAATTTTCTTTGCATTATCTTATTAGATTTCTTGAAAAAAGTGTGTTTAGCGCAAATATATGGAATGGGAATGTCATCGTCAACTGTGAAAGGAGATATTGCAATCGGAGGAAAAACTAAGGATCACCATAATACTAACGAAGCCCCAGGACCATTGTCACTAGGAGAGGAAGAAAATTGTCAAACAATTCAGATTAGTTCTTCAGATGTGGTTTGTTGTATTTGCCAAAAAGAGAGCTCTGACGCACATGCGTGCATAATTTGTAATCAGGTGGTACATGTTGTGTGCGCTGACAGCACACTTGGTGCATACTATGAATGTTTTAAAAGAAAAGTTACATACATGCGTTGTGCACAGACAGAAAAGATTAGAATAAATAAAGGAAAGGCGATTGAAGGTCTTCATGCCCAGACTAATGTTATGAAACAATGAAGTGAAAAAAAATTTCCTCCAATTTAATCGGAAAAACTGTAACAATACCTATCCCCAGCTTTGATAGAGCCAAAGGAGATGCTCGAAATATTTTTGATATCATACAAGATAAAATAATTGATGGTTTATATAGAGTTGGTACGAAATACGGATCAATAAACACACTTTTTCAAGAAATCAAATCGGAAAGTGCAAAGAGAATTTTCTTAATTTCGAAGATGTTCCAGACGTTAAGCTGTCTCTAAGAGAAATTGGTACAAAAGATTATACATTTGGAGGACAAGACTTTATAAAATGCTACTGCAATAAGAAAGGCTCTTCAAAATTATGTCTAAAAAAGGTCTAACGTATTGTGCAACTCTAAACGCCATAATTCCTCAACATGTGAGAATAAACATTTTTTTAGTATTTTAATTACGACAATACAAAAATAATAAACAATAAAATCAAAAAAACACGTTTTATTAAATCCAATCTAACAAATTACGACACTTTACTAGCTGATCGGGGTTTGACTAGTCAAACCCCGATTTCATAAAATTTAATTTCGACCTTTGCCTGACCTACTTAGTCTCTCCTAGGTTTGACTAGTCAAAGGCCGCAAACTGTAATTTATTTCGGGCTTTGACTAAGACCGTCAGTCAGACCTGAGGATTGGCTAGTCAAACCTAGGAGTGCCTGAAATTCGGGCTTTGACTATAACACATACATTCTTTCACGGTTTTTGCTGTAAATTTTAAAGAACCGCTTGGATTGACATGTGGCATGCGCATAGTTAACATGTCAAAGAAAAAAAGTGATATGGTGCCAATGTGTGATTTTGCCATGGGGTGACTTTCACCCCATCTCGGGGTGAAAAATATATGTCCAGGATAAGTTCCAAAATGGATAAACTGACTAATTTTAAGCAACTTTTGTTTTATAAAGTTTTTTCACCAAATCAATACTTTTCGAGTTATTTGCAAGTGAATATGTTCATTTTTCAACAAAATAACCACGTTTTTAGACGGTTTTTCGCAAATAACTCAAAACGTAAGCATTTTGTCGAAAAAAATATTCTTAGCAAAACTATAGCCTATAAAAAAGTGAAAAAAACGATGTATATATTAGGTCTCTATACCTAGCAAAAGCAGAGTTATAGCTTATGAAAAATAGGTTCATATTCGAAAAATTCCAAGTAGAATAGTTCAATGTGAAATATCCAAATAATGAAGCATTCTTGGGGAAAACACATTACAACGTTTTTAAAGTGTTTATAAAAAATTTTATTTCTGTTTTTATAAAAAAAATCTAGTATCAAATGTAAGCAAGTTACGCTCAAAATAAAGTTGGTCCCTTTTGTTTTGGCAAGAAAAAATCAGGAAGATCACCCCTTCAATTAGCAACTTAAATGAAATTAATCGTTACCGCTTCACAAGTTACTTAACTTATGTTGTGTTTATATGATCTGTAAGTTTCATCGATTCAAAGAGCTTATTTATGAAAAAATTTGGTTTTAAAGTAAAATTTAAAAAAATAATTTTGAAAAAAAAATGCTTTCTTTCAAAATAACTTAAAAATTGTTAGAGATACCAAAAATCTTATACAATAAAAACAGTCGGCTTTACTTTACTGAATATTTTTATTTTTTTATTTTTCTGTAAGACAAAAATTGGTTAAGATTCGATATATTTCTAAATTTGCATACACTCGTGATAAGTAAATCGTTCAAGCTCTTTGAACTACAGCTCTTTCAAAAATAAGGACTTTGAACCGATGAAACTTACAGATCACATGACTAATACATACGCGAGTAAAAAACTTGTAAAGTGGTAACAATTAAGTTTATTTGAAATGCTAATTAGGGGGTGATTTTCCCGATTTCTTACCAAAAAAAAGGGACCAACTTTATTTTGAGCGTAACTTGTTTACTTTTGATGCTAAAAAAATTTTTTTAAAAACAAAAATAAGCATTTTTTTAAACACTTTAAAAAAGATAAAATTATTTTTCCCCAAAAAAGTGCTTTGTTTTTTGGTTATGGCACGTTAAAATATTCGATTTGGAATTTTACGAATATGAACCTTTTTCATTAACTATATCTCTGCTTCTATTAGATATAGTGACCTAATATGTACACCATGCTTTTCACTTTTTTACGTGCTGTATTTTTGATAAGAATTTTTTTTCGACCAAATAGTTACTTGTTGAGTTATTTGCGAAAAACAGTCCGAAAACGTGGTAATTATGTAGAAAAATTAGCATATTCACGAACAAATAACTCGAAAAGTATTAACTTGGTGAAAAATCTTTAAAGAACAAAAGTTGCTTAGAATTAGTCATTTTATCTATTTCCGGACTTATTTCGAACATATCCGGACTTATTTCACCCCAAATGGGGGTGAAAATCACCCCTAGGGCAAAAGCACACATCGGCACAATATCTCTTTTTTCTTTGACTTGTTAGCTATATGTATGCCAAAGTTCATGTCAATCCGAGCGGTTCTTTAAAATATAGAGGTTTTGCAATATTTTTACCTTTAAAGAATATCAATCGATACGTATTGAAAAGTCGAGCTCGAATATTTACTTTTGGTTTTGATGTCATTTCCGGTTAAAAAGTTATGACCGGAAGTTTGTCAAAAATGACTCAAAACCAGTGAAATCATATGTCATTCGACGAAGTTACACGAAGAGTTCAAATACCGTCTTCCCAGGACTAGGACTGACGAATTCCAATTGCTTTTTTGTTCATGCTCAAAAGCTGAGAGTTTTACATGGATTTAAAAAGGTACTATAGAACGATTAAGTAGAAAGTTTGTAGAAGATTAAACTAATTGCATTTCTCCACACAATTCTATCTTGGGTCATATCAATGTTAATCCGCTTTACCACCATGCCCTGCCTTATCGTCTCCCCCCAGGTCTTCTTTGATCTTCCTCTCCTACTCCTTCCAGGAATCTG
Source organism: Diabrotica virgifera virgifera (assembly GCF_917563875.1). Taxonomy (NCBI): domain Eukaryota; kingdom Metazoa; phylum Arthropoda; class Insecta; order Coleoptera; family Chrysomelidae; genus Diabrotica; species Diabrotica virgifera. The sequence continues at coordinate 203,406,175 of NC_065447.1, forward strand.
CACTTCAGCTATTCTTCGTATTGGGTGATTAACGTCTCCACGTTGAACTTGACCAAACCATCTTAACCTATGCTCTCTCATTTTGGCATCAATTGGTGCCACACCTAGACTTCCCCTAATATACTTATTTCTAATTTTTTCCTTCTTTGTCACTCCACTCATCCATCTAAGCATTCTCATTTCCGCCACATGCATTCGTTGTTTCTCTTTCTTCACTGCCCAACATTCGGTTCCGTACATCATAGCCGGTCTTATGGCTGTTTTATAGAATTTTCCCATCAGCTTCATTAGAATTTTTCTGTCACACAACACACCACTCGCTTCTTTCCACTTCATCCATCCAGCTCTAATTCTACTGCATGCATCTCCATTACTCTGTAATACCGATCCTAGGTACTTAAAACTATTGCTTTTCACAATTATTTCACCATCCAAAGATACCATTTTATTTGTAGTAACTCCATCTTTAAATGAACATTCCAAATACCCTGTTTTTGTCCTACTAAGTTTTAAACCTTTTTCATCCAGAGCTTGTCTCCACTGTTCCAGTTTTTGTTCTAAGTCTCTTTCACTACATCATCAGCATACATTAGGAACCATGGAATGCTACCCTGTAGTTTCGCTGTTATCTGGTCCATAACTAATGAGAATAAATAAGGACTAAGCACCGAGCCTTGGTGCAATCCTACTTTCACCTGAAATTTATCAGTCTCTACCACACCTGTCCTAACACTAGTCGTTAGTCGCTCATACATATCTCTCACAATATTTACATATTCGCCAGGGACTCCTTTCTTGTTGAGTGCCCACCACAGAATCTCTCGAGGAACTCTATCATACGCTTTCTCAAGATCAATGAATACCATATGAGCGTTGGTCTCTTTATTCCTGTATTTTTCCATCAGTTGCCTTACAATTAAAATTGCATTTATTGTTGATCTGCCCAGCATAAAGCCAAATTGATTATCGGATATTTCGGTTTCTTCACGTATCCGTCTATCAATTACTCTTTCCCATATAGTTTTATAGCCCTGTAGTTTGTACATTATTGTATGTCTCCCTTGTTTTTGTAGACAGGTACACTTCGCGTCATGTAAAACTGGTACACTTTTTTTTCCCAATGTAAACCTGTGTTCAGACTGACAATTATTGTTCGTGAATTACTTCGTTGTTGCCATCACAGATAACGGAATTGCACTAAATCTAAATACAAAAAAATAACGTTTAAAATGTTGTACATTTCGAATTGTAATACATATATTTAAATTACACACTTGTTCACTGTAAAAGTTATTCATTTTGTATTAATTTCAAATTAAATTTTTAATTTTTCCAGTGTGTTTTATTTATTCTACAAAACTTAATGCAGGTTTGTCCTACAATTTACGATAAACCAATCACACCTCTCGATTTGACATTAAACATAATAATTTAAAGTCATGTCAAGATTTATTATCTATTATTATTTTTGAATTGAAATATTTTCATAAATTATAATAAAACACGAATCAATGTATGGATACTTAATTGAGATGACGGAAAATTACAATTGTTTTAGTTTTTAGTATATTAAAAAATGCGGTCTGTCGCACAGCCCCGTTTTTGCCTAGTTTGATATAATATTTTCGTTGAACTGACAACGTTGCCCTAGAAATTGGAATGACACTTGTGACAAGATCAACTTACACAACTTGAAAAACACGATTTTCGGTTATAAGAGTTGTACCAGTTTTTTTTGACGCGAAGTGTACTAATATAATTCTTCTCCATTCGTCTGGCATTTGTCCAACTTCCATAATTCTATTAAATAGACCTGCTAGCCAACTTATTCCTGTCTCTCCCAATGCTCTCCATACTTTCCCAGGAACATCATCTGGCCCGACTGCTTTTCCTTTCTTTATTTTTTGAAGAGCTTGAGCCACTTCCTCGTTTGTTATTCTGGTAACCATTGCTGCTACTGTCTCCGTTAACTCCCCTGGCTGTCTGTCAAATTCTTCATTTAATAAACTGTCAAAATACTTTCTTCATCTCTTTTTGACATCCTTTTCGTGAATTAGTATTTTGTTCTTTTTATCTCGGATACATCTAATCTGATTAAAATCTCTTGCTTTTTTGTTCTCTGTTTGGCTATTTTATATATCTTTGCTTCGCATTCCCTGATATCAAGTTGATCGTGTAGGTTTGAATACTTTTCTGCTTTAGCTTTTGCTACTGCTACTTTCGCTTCCTTTTTGGCGACCATATAGTTTTGAAGATCTATGTTCGATCTGGTTTCTTGCCACTTTTTATATAATTTTCCCTTCTCTTTTATTTTTCCTTGTACTTCATTTGACCACCACCAAGTCTCTTTATCCTCAAACTTCTTTCCTGACGTTTTCCCAAGTATTTCAATAGCCGTCTCTCTAATAATATTGGCCATTTTTCTCCAAATTTTGATAGGGCTTCCTTTCATGTTCCAACATAATATTTCTACTATTCTTTCCCTGAATAGACCTTCTTTCTCATCTTTTAGCATCCACCACTTGACTTTTTGTGGTCCTCTCCCATATTTTTGTTTAGGTTCGTTTTTTACTTCGATGTCCAGAACAAGCAGCTTATGTTGTTGGCTTACTGTCTCACTAACTATTACCTTACAGTCCTTGCATTCACGTATGTCTTCTTTCCTTATCATGAAGTAGTCTATTTGGGATTAATGTTGTCCACTTTTGTAGGTAATAAGTTGAGTTTCTCTTTTTTTAAAAGAATGTGTTAGCAATTGCCATATCCGATGCTGTTACTAATTTAAGCATGTCATCTCAAGCTTCATTTCTAGTTCCAAAGCCTAATCCCCCATGTATTGTTTCATATCCTGTCTTGGCTTGGCCCAAGCATAAATGATAATATAGAAAAATTAAAAACTTAAATTCGTTAAATAACTGGTCAAAGTCAAAACGTCAATAAAAGATACCGCTTGTCCCAAGCTTGAACAGCCATTGTCTGTGAGTGTTAAAAATAATTCTAAAATGAAGTGAAATGAAATGAAATTAGTCGGAACGTGTTGGGGGAGAAACAAAAAAAATCCAAGCGTTCAATAAATGAAAAAGGACGCCTAAATACAGGGTAAGTGTCTGTGTTGTTCTGTAATCTGCATTTACTTTTGCGTATACTACACATATGCAATGTTTTAATAACAATATAATTAAATATACAATTAGTGGAGTCAATGAAGGTGGATATGAGTTATTACCTCAGATTTCGTTGAACCTCCATCCATTTTCATAAAAATTGGTGAGTGGTTAGAGGATACCTCAAGGAACAAACGTGACATAGTGCCAACTTGCGCTTTTTGCATTTTAGGGGTGAAATACACCCCTTTTTTAAAAATTATTTTTTAGATTTCTGAAAGTGCAGTCACTGTAAGTTTTCACTTCCTATTTTGTTGAACCTTCATCGATTTTCATGAAAATCGGTAAGTAGTTAGAGGATACCTCAAGCAATAAAAGATATATAGCATCAATTTGCGCTTTTGCATTTTAGGGGTGTAATACACCCCTACTTTTTAAATTGTAAAAAATGCAGATTTCCGCATTATGGCACAAGTAATCTCGTTTAATTAAGAAAAATAAATATTTTTTTTATATTTATGTGCATGAATTACATTTTTTTTAATTTGCCAAACCTTATAGCAACCAAAAATCCGAAAATTAACAAGTCGAAAATCACGAAAACCTTATTCTTCTATATTTCTGAAAGTGTAGTCACTGAATGTTTTCACCCACGATTTCTTTGAACCTTCATCGATTTTCATGAAAATTGTTGATTAGTTAGAGGATACTTCAAAAAACAAAAGTGATATGGCACCAACTTGCGCTTTCTGCATTTTAGGGGTGAAATCCACCTTTTTTTTTAATGATAAAAATGCACATTTCAGCATTCTGGCTCAAGCAATCTCGTTTAATTAAGTAAAATAAATATTTTTTTACATTTATGTGCATGATTTATAATTTTTATTAATTGTTTAAACCCTATAGTAACCAAAAATCAGAAAATTAGCAAATCGACATCACGAAAAAAATTAATCTTTTATATTTCCAAAAAGGCAGTCACTGAAGGTTTTCACCCCTGATTTCGTTGAACCTCCATCAATTTTCATGAAAATTGGTAAGTAGTTAGAGGATACCTCAAGAAACAAAAATGATGTGATACCAACTTGAGCTTTTATCCTGGGGGTGGATGTTACCCCTTCTCATGGGTGAACACTATTTTATTAAAAATAACCCCATAATTAGATAGAGGAGTAAATTCTAAGCAAACTTTCTTTTATCAAGTTTATAAATTTTTTATTTAAATAATATTTCATAATTTAATAAAATATTATTGGTACAGTAAAACCTGACAATAACGGCCACTAAAAATAGAAAACAATTGGCCGTTATAGAAATGTGGCCGCTAATGCTAGGTTTCCTTTTCCACAAATACATAAAATATAATTGAAAATTTATTTATTTTAGTAATTAAATCAAATCTAATTAAATATAATTCTACAAACAAACGGAACATACTAAAACTAAATTCAATTTACTACAATATAAAACAATATCTATACGAAAAAAGAACTACAAAAAAAACAGAATTTTTGTTTGTTTTCCATTTTTTTAGATAAACGAAACATACTAAAACTAATTTAATATAGGTAATACATAATATAAAACAACATACTATAGCTACTACGAAAAATACGCTTATCACTAAAGTATCGTCGTGCTTTCATGCTATATTCAACAAAACCAACTTGGTACGGCCTTTAATTAGATATCGCAAATCACTTTGGCTGATTTTGTCTGCATATATATTATGTTTGAAGAATCCCTTTTTTTTGTGAGACTGGATATAGGACATTTCTCAAGTATGAATTCACATTCATGGTATATCGTTGCTATACAGGGATAATAATCTGTGCAATGTTATGGTACAGGCTACGTTAAATATGAAGTAAATGTGGAAAATATACACTGGTTATTCATTTCAATTTAATTTGATTGTTTTTTAATCGTTTACAATATTTAAAATAATTAAAGACATAAAGTTAGGGATTTCAAAAATAAATTCAGTTCTCACTGGCATGGTGGGAACGGAATGGGACGTTTCGATGCCGCCGGTTCATCGCCAGTCCATTTCATCGCCGTCATATCTCGCATTTCCTAGAATTCCTAATTAATACTAAAAATAACTAATAATTGTAACTGTCGAAAATTCGGAAATATATCAGATAGCGATTAATTGACTGGCGATGAATCGGCCGGCATCGGCATCGAACTGGCGGCATCGAAACGGCGGCGATGAAACGTCCTAGACCCGGTGGGAAATAATAAAGTGCCATACAATAGCATTTCATTACAATGCTCATTACAGGCATTACAGGCTGCTCCGTTTGAGAAAACTCATACTCTCAAACTTTGAGAAAACACTCATTCAGTTTCGACCAACCCTGTATTAGCTAAAATTAAACGTTTTGCCTAGATTAATAATTTTTAACAATAATAGATTATACTAAAAATCACTTGAACATAAATTGATTTTCTGATGTCAAATCACTACGATTATACAGGGGGTGAATATTGCTATGAAATTTGAAAATAAAAACGTAATTATCTTTTAAACTACTTCGTATAACATCACAAAACCTGATATTTTAAGAAATAAAACATAGAGGAGAATCCAAAAATGTAAAAATATACAGGGTGTTCCATTAAACAAAAGATAATTTTGTTTCACCCTCTCAATATGGGTGGCCCTGTATATTTGGAAATGTATTTAAATTCTGATATTATCTATGCCCCAATCTCACCTAAATAAACTTTTTTTGTATCTCCTACAACAAACGACTAATTGGACTTCCCACAACCTGTATACATACAAAATCTCCGCTATAAAATTTTTTCAAAGAAAATGTTATTGGTTTTTTTAAAATAACTTTTTTATCCAAAAACCATTACAAATCTAAGTAAAAGTTCTATAACACTGTATTAAACATAATTTTCTAAATCCTTTATTTTTTTTTAAATACAAGGTGAAAGGGCCCCGGTTACATGGTTCTCGCAGTAAAATTTAGGATTTAAATGTTTCTATCTCGGTTATTTTTTGTCGTAAAAAAATATTAAAAAAAGAAAAAGCTTAAATAACGTTAAAACTAAAATTTTGTTCTCCACCATTTTTTAAGTATATCGAGTATTTTTGGAGTTATTATCAAAAGAAAATGAAATTCACGAAAATTTAAAAAATTCTAATTTTTTTTAATCGTATCTTTTTTCAAAAATATGCATTCTAAACCCGTCAAAATTGTTGAAGTTATTACTCATGTTAAAATAAATAAAGTTTTAAATGGGTTACTATAAATTTTAATTTTTGTGGAAATGACGTATGTTTCATTTTTCATTCTTCTCTAAAAAATCTGAAAGGGTCCTCTTATTTTTATCATAACTTGCTTAATTTTGATGCTATCGACTTCTTATATAGCTTTTTGATAGTTACCTTTAAGTACTTTATTAAAATTTTTAATATCTATATTTAACAAAGTACATCGTTTTCCTGTTATTTAAGCTTGAATAATACTAAGATTTGAGTACTCGCGGAAAAAAATATACATTCAATTGCATATAACTCACTTTGTATATGTAATAAAGGATTTTTCGAATAAGGAGCTTATTTATTTTTATATGATCTTCGATTTTGGTAATAACAACTTTTTTGAAGAAACTTATGGTTTTTGAGTTATTTATGAAAAACTGCTTTAAAACACGGATTTTTTTCAGGAAAAATCAAAACTTTTGATCTTTAATAACTCAAAAACTATTGATTTATTGAAATAACTTTATATAACAAATTTTACTTATAATTTGTCCTTCTATCTATTAGTGGTATTATTTTTAATATAATAATTTCCACCCCCGAGAAGGGGTGGCATCCCCCCCCCAGGGTAAAAGCGCAAGTTGGCACCATGTCACCTTTGTTTCTTGAGGTATCCTCTACATACTTACCAAGTTTCATGAAAATCGATGGAGGTTCAACGAAATCGGAGGTGAAAACCTTCATTGACTCCACTAAATGTAATTTTTTTAAACAATTAAAATTATATTTTTCCAATAAATTCAAATTTTTATTTTATTCTGAATGATTTTGCGTTGAATAATAAAACGTTTAATATTTCTTTTTAAAACGAGACTAATTAGGTACCTTCCTTAATTATAAACAAATTAACTTCGAATAATTATAAAAAATTATTTTCTATAAATGCTATACAATGTGTAACTTCTCTCACTACTTACATACATTCAAAACGAACAATTTCTCATGCAGTGAGAAAAGTCGGCCATTGCAGTGAGAAATATTTTTTCTCACGGGTTCTCCTACGGTTTTCCATATACGATCGCCGTTTCCATGGTAACATGTACAATACACACAATTAATGTTGTCAAATAAAATGTGTTGTAAGTTGTAGCAAAACTTACCAGGAATTACCTTTCAAAACTGTTCGAAAATAACTGTTAATTAGAATTTTAAATAAATAACGTAAGTACATAAATTTTAATAATATTAAATACCTACATGTGTATATATTTTATTTCAACTTATGCATATAATATACCTAAAAGCACCTAAATTATTTAATTTTTAAGTTTGAACTCTTGACAAAACTGCATCCATGGAAAAAGTACAGTGTACAACACATAAGAAAATGACATAATTCTCCCTGGCTTGATTTGCGGCGCTCGTGAGAAATATTTCTCTTTTCTCACTTGTTGTACAATATACTATACGAGTACTTACCTAATCGTCCCAGAATTACTTTCTTTTTCTTGAATTCGTGGAAAAATGTTTAAATTTTTAAATATAAAACAATATTTTGTCTACGAGTAATATAGGTTGAAATTTGAACTTTATTAAAGTTGACACCATCTATCTATCGCCCGTCGGCAAATTCAAACAAAAATATAACTTCAGGCCATCTTTTACCACCTTTAGTCCAGACAAATTAATATATGTATTTAATATATTTTTTACCATCAAAAATGAGATATTTTAATCAAATATTGTATCAAATGTAATTTGCAGAATAATTTTGAATTACGTTCCGCTAATGAACTCGCTTTTTTCCTTCAAAGTAGAAAAAAGTTTCAATTATATTGCTTAATAGTATAATTGTCTAACAATTTTAACTGTACTAATCCCCAAGTATAAATTTTTAAGTGCTAAACTGATTGATTTACGATGAGTAACTGGGTTGTAAAAATACCGGCATGTGCCTAGGTAAAGGGACATCGGTTTACTCGAATTTCATAACATACAAATATTATCTCTTTGAATTTGCCGACGGGCGAAATATCGATGGACCCGACTTTACAGACACACTCTATCCTATTATGAAAAAAGACATCTTCTAAGAATGTTTTACTAACTAACAGATCTGTTAGTTTTTATAAAAATAGGAATATGTAATATGAATATTATATGTCCGATTTAACAAACAATACTACGACGCATAAAAATGCATGTTTGAAACATTATTCCAATAATAATTACAAAAACGAATTTGTGTTAGATAACTTTTGCAACACACATGTGAGTATGCTCTTGGGATTATCTCATGTCGGTGCATGTTACTGCATAATTTAATTTAATAGCAATAATAAAAACCGATGTCTGCATGCAAATGTAATCAATCCCCTTATTTGCGTGCAAATATATGAAATATAATACGAGTAATGAACCAATTAGGTAATATTTGGAAAAATTATATTAAACCATAGTTTTTATTCGGATCCCCTCTGGCAGTAGATTCGACCTTCACCGAATATTTTCACCTACCGGTTATAACCTAAAACCGGTTTTTTTACTCCGCAATAATCGGTTTTTCCGGTTGTTTTTTTGTCCCGGTTATGACCGGTTTTTTCTTTTTAAAGTAATAACCAGTGAAAAACCGAATAAGTGGAAAAAATAATGCATTCGGAGAAAAAATGGAAAATGTTTCGCCCCTAGCACGCGAATGAGAAAGTTTAAGCTGACTGAAACCGATTTGACAACACTGATGACTGATATCGATTCGTATGAAGTATTGCAAACTAGAGAGCAATGTAATTGTAACCTACTGGGTATTTGGCTATTGACTAAAATTTTGACTACTATTTTGGAATAACCGGTTTCTTTGACCAGTTATAACCGCCAGGTTAAACCGTAGGTAAAAAAACCGGTATAACCAAAAACCGGTATTTTGTCAACAACCGCCATTCCTAACATGTTGGTCAATGAATGCCCAATGAAACTTCAGTCTAAATACATAATGCAAAAATTAGGAAGACCACGTAAGTGAAAAGATAAGTGAACGGAAATATGTTGCAAAGAATCAATACCTGAGGAATAAATCTAAATTTGAACAAAAAGAAGTAAAAGAATAATAAACTTACAAAGTATGTAGGTACCTGTATTCTTTGGTAAGAAAAAAGAATGCTTAGCTGAAATATAAATCTGAGAGAACGTTGTTAGTCCAGTCGGGTTAGACGAATAACAGGCCTAACCTTGCATTAGGAGCTGCCCCAAATTTTATTTTTTTAATCTTTAGGGGAGGTCAATAGTAGTGTAAATTTAAAATCTCGACTGAATTCCGCCATTGCGTTAGCCGCCATCTTGATTTTAAACGATAACCGTTTTTGCGCATTATCTCCGTCATTTTCAACTTTTCGACAAAAAGTATAACAACCAAAATTGTTGAAAATGTAATTTTCTATCATTTCTATTTATACAATTTTTTCGTGCCATCGATATTTTCTGAGTTATAGTGGAAAATAGTGACAGTTATATATAAATAGAGCATAATTATCTCGTTTATTGTTAGTTTTACGACAAAAATGTTCCTATACAAAAATAGAGAGAATTGAATTCTACGCAATTTTAGTTTCTTTCATTTTTTGCTAAAGTTAATATTTAAGGTAGTATGTATGCGGTAATGGCGCGAGCGTAAGACCTGATTGATTTTGTAGCAATTGCTTTTGTTCAATATCTACGCCATTTTTAACTTAAATTGTTCCAAATATGATTTCCTACAATTTATTTTTAACAATTTTTTCACGCGGTTGATATTTTCCGAGTTAAGTGGGAAAATAGTAAAAAGTAATGGGGGGAGCATAATTACTGAATTGAATCTTTTTTCCGAGCTGCCCCAAATTTTATAATTCTATCCTTTAGAGGAGATCACTAGTAGTGTAAATTTAAAATCTCGACTGAATTACTCGGTTGCATTAGCCGCCATATTGATTTTAAAGAAGAACGGTTGTTGCTTAATATCTCCGCCATTTTCAAGTTTTCGACAAAAACGGTAGGAACTAGAATTGTTGGAAACGCAATTTCCTACAATTTCCGTTTCACAGTTTTTTTATGCGATCAATATTCTCCGAGTTAAGGAGGAAAATAGTGGAAGCGGAGGAGAAGCATAATTATTGAATTGTCTCATTTATTATTAACTTTACGACATAATTGTACATAATCAAAAATAAAGAGAATTATATTTTATACAATTTTTGAAACTTCCAATGAAACACCAACCAAACTAAGTACATACATAGAAGACATAAATAATAACTTATATGCATTAAGTTCACTTAATTTTATTAACTAATGGGTTTTATTGGTTGAATTTGTCTGTCGATAATTAAGTTTCATGTCAGCTAACATATTTTAATATTTCAACAATTTTTTTTTTAATTTTGTACCCCGTTGGGGGGAATTTTCCCATTAACCCCCTCTTAGACCCGCCACTGGTTCTCTCGAAAAATTGTAGTAAATCGTAATTGCACCAATTTCAGTCCTTACACTTTTTGTCGAAAAGTTGAAAATGGGGAAGATATTGAACAAAAACAATTGCTTTAAGATCAATCGGGTCTTACGCTTGCGCCTTTACCGCATACGTACTACCTTAAATATTGATTTTATCAAAAAAATGAAAGAGATCAAAATTGTACAAAATTTATTTCTCTTTATTTTTGTATAGATCAAAATTTGTTGTAAAAGTAATAATAAACGAGATAATTCAATAAATCCATAATTATGCTTTAACTGTCACTGATTTTTTCCCCATAACTCGGAAAATAGGGACCGCACGAAAAAAATTATATTAAACGAAATTATAGAAAATCGCATTTTCAACAATTTCAGTTTCTATATTTTTTGTCGAAAAGTTCAAAATGGCGGAGATATTGAGCAAAAACCGTTCTCGTTTAAAATCAAGATGATGGCGGCTAACGCAACGGTCAAATTCAGTCGAGATTTTAAATTTTTACTACTATTGACCCCCCCTAAAGATTAGAAAAATAAAATTTGGGGCAGCTCCTAATGCAAGGTCAAATCGTATCCCGACTGGGCTATGTTATGTAGGCTTATAAACAATATCAGAAGAAAACAGAGCAATCGGAACGGTTTGGGAAAGGTTTGGAAAATTAACAACTAGGAACAGCATACTCATTTACTCTTTACTCACAGCTAACGAGAAGTAAATGTGGTGCATGTCCTGGTGTCTTAAGAACAACGGCACAGACACTGTGTTTTTCAACTGCTGAATATGCCTACCCCGTTTGGAGCAGATCTGCCCACACCAAATAAGTTGAGATATGCAGGATAGTAACGAGGTGCATGAAACCGACTCAACTCACAAATCTATAAAAAGCAGCGGGTTTTGCAGAACCAGGGCCGGATTTAAGGGGTGGCAGGCTGGAGAGCTGCCTGGGGGCCCCACATTCCGGGGCACCCACAAAGCTTCAAACATAAAAAAATCAGCACATTATTCACATAGAATAATTTTTGTCAATCTATTAAGTGTGATATTTCGTTACATGGAAGGTTGCACTCCTGTTTGAAGGTTTCTCATATTTTTGTCAAATCACGGTCATAAAGCAGAAGATATATTTAATTCTCTAATGACATTCTTGCAAAAATAAGATATCGATTTGAAAAACTGCACGAGAGAGTCCTACGACAACTCGTCAGTTATGAGTGAAAAAATACAATGGTGTTTAAGCTAAAATTAGAGAACATAATATCTAGACGTGGATTCCGTGTGCCGCCCACTCTCTAAATGTAGTTGCAAAAGCTGCAGCTGAGAGTTGTCCTGCTGCCATAGCATTACTTGATTTCTTAGAAAAACTATATGAACTGTATGTATTTTTCACTTCCTCTACATATAGATACAACTTGTTAATCGAATGTTTAAAAGCTGAGTCTTTAAGCGACAGCAACGCCGACCATTGCAGAAATAGTATTGTTTCTAAAAGTAAATACTACTAGAAGTGATACTGATCATCTAGAAGCAATGCAGCAAAAGCACTAGTTAAAGGTTATAATCAGATTAAAGGAGCATTATCCAAAATTTCAGAAGACTATGAGCAACTACTTAAAACTCGTAGCAATGCAAATAGTTTGTATAATCGAACGTGTTTGCTAAAAACAGGAATATTTGCAATATTTTGAAATCTCAGAGAGGACAAAGAGCACAAGGCGTATTCTCCAAGATCCAAATATTGACCTTAATTCTGTAGCGGCGGTACTTAAATCATTTCATCAATTTATATTCTCTTAAGGAATATACGACTGATTCCACTGAATTATGGAACATCTCCAGAGACTGAAATGATAACATCAGAGAAATTAAGGAATCAAAAGGTTTGTTCCAACACAACTAGAAACCGTCCATGTAACGATCACCGTCTTGCGCAGTACCATGGAACGTATTATTTAGTTCCCATGTAACCCATGGAACGTTAATTATCTAGTAACGTGATCGTTACATGACGGTTCTTCGTCGTGTTGGAACAAACCTAAAATGTTACTATTATAGATCAGTTAAGTTCTTTTTTTAGTCACAGGTTTTCTGCATATGAATTAATTCATTCCAATTTGGGGTTTTTACATCATTTGGAAAATTTAACTCCCAATGAATTTGAAACTCACTCACTGGAGCTTACCGACATTTATAGCAATGATTTAGATGAAAACCTATGTGTCGAACTGGTACAACTTGTAGATTTTTTCAATTCATTTAAATAGGAAATCGGCTCATTAAAGTAAAAAACTTTAAATGTACAGACTGCCAAAAGAAAAAAATGTGAATGCGTTTCCAAACGTTGAGGTGATACTTCGTTTATATGTATTTAGTTCTGATGCTAACTAATTGCATTGGAGAGGGATCATTGTCAAAACTTAAGTTAATTAAAAATCGACTTCGGTCTATGTTGGGCCAGGAGCGTTTGAATCATCTCTCTATAATGAACATTGAACACAATGTCTTAAAGTAACTAGACATGCCCGACATAATCAAGGAATTTTCAATTAAAAAATCTCGAAAAGTACCCGAATTTTACCCAATTATGTAACACATACTATGATGTGTTATTGATACACATCAATGTTACACTGTTATGTTACACTACTTGCAGAGTGCTAGATAAAATTAAATATATCGTGGATACAAAGAGCTATACAAAGCTCGAACACCACGAAAGCTACTTAATTAAGTCCAGGAAAAGCTTTCTTGGAACAGTGCAGGATGAACCGCCCGAGTATTTTCCTCTTCTCTAGATTCAATTGTCCGGCCAATCTGTGGAGTTTAAAACGCAGAATAATATAAATAGCATAAGAAGGAGGGTCGCCCCAGTAAAATAAATTGGCAAAATGGGGGAAAATATACAAGATAATGTGAACTTTGACTGTGAAAAAATACAGAATATGGAACATCTTTTTACATGCTGAAACTGTCCTCATCGGTGTACCTTCGAAGATTTATGGCTCACCAACAAAGATCGAAACGACGTAGCCTGATATTGGGCCGAAATTATATAAATGATATTAGCCCGGGAGGTAGTGTCAAATTTAACCGGAGCATTTTAGCATGGCTGTTTTCTTTTTATTTAGTTAGGTGTTCCAAAGCTTATTAACAAATGATATGTCAGCTGGCCCAAAACCGGGGATTTTAGCCAAGAAAAGGTAAAATGTGAAACTTGATGGAAAAACGCTACAACTTATATGTCAAATATTTATCTCCGTGACTTATGTGTATAATAGCCAAGAGTACCTAGCTATTGGCTTTCACCCAGACGACTCGGGTTCAAATCCTGGCCCTGAAAATCTTTTTGTTTTTAAAATTGACATTTTGATTTGAAAAATAAATATTTTTTGATAATACATACCATGTTTTTATTATTTATAAGACACAATATAAAAAAGTCTGTATGTCTTTTATAGAATCGTAAACTATGCATTGATCATAATATGATAATATCATAATATTATTATGATTGACCTCCTTAATAAACAAAGTTGTTGTACATAATCCCCTAAAGCTTCCTCAGTTAGTACGACCAATCGAGTACGACCCCAAGTGAAAAAAGAGGTTGCCCCCACCCCCCTTATTTACGCAGACACCACAAAAACAATATTGTTTATTAGAAAAAAAGTATACGCAATATTTTTGAGAATTTTTTGGCTCTCTGGTAATTTTTAGGTACATATTTAACTTTTAAACATTATTTTTTAGTTCTAAGGCGGTACGAAGTTTGCCGGGTCAGCTAGTTAATAACAAAAAAATATTCTTGAACTATGTAGTTTGGCAAAGATTAAAAAGTATAAATCATTAATTTATGAATTTTAGATTGTAAGAAAAAAGCGTCAGCTGAATATATATGATCAAATGCAAAGTTTACGATTCTATAAAAGGCATACAGACTTTTTTATATTGTGTCTTATAAATAATAAAAACGTGGTATGTATTATCAAAAAATAATTATTTTTCAAATCAAAATGTCAATTTTAAAAACAAAAAAGATTTTCAGGGCCAGGATTTGAACCCGAGTCGTCTGAGTGAAAGTCAGTAGCTAAGTATTCTTGGCTATTATACACGTAAGTCAGGGAGATAAATATTTGACATATAAGTTGTAGCGTTTTTTCATCAAGTTTCTCATTTTACCTTTTCTTGGCTAAAATCCCCGGTTTTGGACTAGCTGACACATAATTTGTTAATAAGCTTTGGAACACCTAACTAAATAAAAAGAAAACAGCCATGCTAAAATGCTCCGGTTAAATTTGACACTACCTCCCTGGCTATATGTCCGGACATGTTGGCCAGGGTAATAAGACAAAAATATACCCTGTTCGTGACACTCCAGCAGCCAGGGTACTCAAGAAATTATAACTATTACAAATTATAACTATTTCCTGCGTAGGATCTGGCGGCCATTTTTATTTATAAACAATTAACTGTCAAAAAATGGCATTTCCCCCTTTTTTTCAAATCAACGGAAAACAGTACAACCTATGATTTTTTTAATGCAAATATCTTCGAGAATTTGGAAAAAGCTTTAAAATGACGTATTACAAAGTTTGATATACTCATTTATTGTTAATATAATTGCGAAAAAAACGTCGGAATTGCAAAAAAAAATATTTTCTCAATAACTGTTGTAAAAATATTAGTGTACAGCTTTGAAATTTTTGTCAAACGAGGGTTCTTGGGTGCTTAATATGTGATAAAAATTTCAAAGCGATTCATTCAATTGTTTAAATTTTATTCAAATTGTTTATCCCAGAGAGCATGTTTTTTGCATTAACATAAGTCAGAAAAAAATGACCTTAGAACCATTCCACAGGTGTCAAATGAAAGAGCATGAGCTACATTTTCAACATGATTTAAAAAAGTGAATAAAAATGCATTTATTAGTAATAAATACTATGCAAAATTATCGTCAATTTTTCTTTATAAACTTTTTGAATAACTTTTTCCAAAAAAATTAACTTCTTTACCCTGTTTCAAGTGCACAACTACCAAGCAATGTTATTTATATCATAATTGATAAAAAATTGTAATAAATATGTATAATTTCTTATATAACAAAATAAAAAGTTTATAAGGAAAGATTTACGATACTTTTGCATACATAATTATTTATTACTAATAAATGCATTTTTTTATTCACTTTTTTTAAACCAAGTTGAAAATATAGCTCATGCTCTTTCATTTGACACCTATGGAATGGTTCTAACGTCATTTTCTTCTGACTTATATTATTGCAAAAAAAATGCTCTCTGGGATAAACAATTTGAATAAAATTTAAACAATTGAATAAATCGCTTTGAAATTTTTATCACATATTAAGCACCAAAGAACCCTTATTTGACAAAAATTTCAAAGCTTTACACTAATTTTTACATCAGTTATTGCGAAAATATTTTTTTTTGCAATTCCGACCTTTTTTCGCAATTATATTAACAATAAATGAGTATGTCAAACTTTGTAATACGTCATTTTAAAGCATTTTCCATAATCTCGAAGATATTTGTACTAAAAAAACCATAAGTTTTTCTGTTTTCCATTGATTTGAAAAAAAATTGAAAAATGCCATTTTTTGACACTTACTTGTTTATAAATAAAAATGGCCGCCAGATCCTACGCAGGAACTAGTTACAATTTGCTCTTTGCCCTGTCGAAAAAACGCTTCAGTACCCTGGCTGTTCAAGTGTCATGGAAAAAACCTTATTACCCTGGACTAATGATAAAGTAGAGTAAGTTTGCGAAAGAAATAAAACATGATTTTTTGGATTACAGAAAGAGATGTATTTACACTAAACAAAAGGAGCCACTACTAGAAGTAAAAACTACCGCCATCGTTATCATCGATAGATATTCCATCCATCGTTAGATGTACATAAGCCTCCCTTAGGTGTGTCCATTCATTTCTTTTCGTTCCTTTTTGCATCCATTCGTGGCCTACACATCCAAAACTAGCGTACATTGTCACCAATAACACATGCCAGTAAACTATTGTTGCATATCATCAAAAACAGTTTAAAAACTTCCGTTCTTGTTCTTCTTCTATCGTCCACGTTTGGACATAGGCCTCTCCCAACTCCTTCCATCGGTCTCTATCCTGAGCAACATATTTCCAATTTGTTCCGGCTATTCTTTTAATATCATCAACCCACCTCATCTGTGGTCTTCCTCTCGGTCGTTTACTTTCGTAAGGTCTCCAGTGTTGTATTGTTGCATTCCAACGTTGGTCTTTTTGTCTAGCAGTGTGGCCTGGGAAATGCGGGAAGACCACCCACAAGATGGACTGACGACATAAAGAGGATTTGTACCAACTGGATTGCAGCAGCGCAGGATAGATCTGAATGGAAGTTTATCGAGGAGGACTATCTTCAGCAGTGGACGACTATGGGCTGATGATTATGATGAGTGTGGCCTGCAAAGCTCCATTTAAGTTTGGCAACTTTTGTTGTTATGTCCTCGACTTTTGTTTTTGAACTTACGCAGTCGTTCCTCTTTTTATCTGACAGTCGTATACCTAGCATAGCTCTTTTCATTGCTCTTTCTATTGTGGCTAATTTGCTTGGTTAGGGTTAACACTTATTAAAAATCTATACCAGTTCAATATGATAACAGAGATTCTCAAGCCAATTCAGAGCAGAGAAGGGGGTTAGACAAGGATGTCTTTTATCCCCTGACTTATTCAATATAACAATAATAATAATATATAAAGGAAAAGATTCCTCTCATTGGCTGTATACCATAATAAAAACTTACTAATGAAGTAAAAACCTCACATGTAGGTAGGTGGTATATAATTTATTAAATATAAAAAAAGTATATTATATATTTATTTTTCTACCACCTGATGATGGACTGATTGGTCCGAAAACGTTTGTGATTTTATCCATCTTGGATCATTTTTAGAAAAAATTTTTTAATAAATTATATACCACCTACCTACATGTGAGGTTTTTACTTCATTAGTAAGTATTGGTCCGAAAACGTTTGTGATTTTATCCATCTTGGATCATTTTTAGAAAAAAATTTTTAATAAATTATATACCACCTACCTACATGTGAGGTTTTTACTTCATTAGTAAGTATTGATATATATATAATAAATATATAAAAAGTATATAAAAAAAAAAAAAAAATTTTTTTTTTTTTAATAAATTATATACCACCTACCTACATGTGAGGTTTTTACTTCATTAGTAAGTAAATAATAATAATATCGTATGGCATTTTTGCCGGGAGATCCTTTCGGACAGTTCCGGCGCCATTTACATCTTTAACCTAGTGCCGATGTACTATCCCAGGGGGTAGTCGATATCCCAGGGGACCGACGGCTTTACGTGCTCTCCGAGGCAGGGTGAGACGGCTCGTGTCATTATTGGAAATTAAAATGGTTTGTCTTTGGCAGGGCTCGAACCCACGTGCACTGGCGTATGAGGCCAGCGAATATGCCGTTACTCCACGGCCGCTCACAGACTTATTCAATAATTGTGGAAAATAGATGAAGATAGTATTAGAAGGTTGGTTTGTTGAAGTAATGGTGGTAGGTAGAAAAATCTCCAATATAAAATTTGCTGATGACAGTACAGTAATAGTAGCAGTAGATAAACAAGAAATGCAGGTAGCATTCGCTTCTGCGAAAAGTAGTAAAGCGTGAAATTTGGTCTTAAAATAATCGTGATTGGCAGATTCAACATTGGTTTTTCCGTTCAACGGCCAGACGACTTGGCCTGTATAATTTTGTTTTTTTTTTACTAAGTATAGTATTTTTTATTTCCCATCAATTAAACATTCAGCCATTCACTTATAGCGTATATATTTTTCATTCTAAAGACTTTTATACTCATTATAAATACCTTTAAAGGCTTACTTTTAATAATCAGTAAATGGAAGATAGCATACCGTAAAAATTATGATTGTTAAAAATGAAAATCACCAAGTGTACTTGCTTTTGTTAATTGCAAAGTGTGCTCCGTTCTAATGAGAAGGTAAAGCAGTCGTGACTCTAAAAGATATGGAACATTTCACTTGTTCTTAGGTCAGTGTGTCTGTATTGCATGCACCTAAAGTCTTTAGTACGATAAATTTAGACGAAAAATGAGCATGTTTTTAAATAAAATAATTAATGTTTTGAATTACTTTTAAAATCTTAAATTTTTTAGTTGTTGCTGTACTCTAGATTTAACTACAGGGTGCGTATAGTTCGCAGATTTAAATAGAGGATGTTCTTTAGCATAACAAGCATTTGGTCCACTGCAAACAGTATTTGAGTCAAACTTACCAAATACTTTAAAAGCAAAAACCTTCGATCTGTATTTATTACATATGGAACTGAAACATAGGATTTTAACAACAACATAGTCCACAAACTTCAAGTGACTCAGAGAGCTATGGAACGGAGATTGTTCAACATTAAGCTCACCAATCGCAAATCTAGTGGAAAATAAGAAGATGAACAAAAGTAACAAATGGAATCCAAAATATTGCCATATTAAAATCGAACTGGGCAGGACACATAGGAAGAATGAAAGACAACCGTTGGACCGAGCGGGATTCGTATTTAAAATTTTAAATTTACCCCCCACCCCTCTCCGTGGGGAGTCGTGTTTAGTATCATTCGATAGATTTTTGAGAAATATTGAGCACGTATTTTTTAGTTTTTAGATCTATCGTTCATTTCACGAAATATTCGCTTTTTTCTTGTGAAACTTTGTGACTCATCCATTTCCCCGCCCAAATCGTCAGAATTTTGAAATGTACACTGTTTTGCATGTACTTAACTTACCTTATCTTAATCTGATGATTTCGAGTTTTTCCATGGATAGATTTTTTTTCGGCGACCCCTTAACGAACTCCCCTGTGTTTAGAGCCAATATTATGGTAGAGGTAGGTACATCTACAGGGTACCAGGTTTTTCCCATATGATAATCTGAAGCGCTCGAGTTACTGCAAAAATCCCCGCTTGGGCTCCCCTACCATTAACTATCAATAATGTTAAACAACTGTCAATATCAAATTACTAATTTTGTTTTAATTTACTTTTGATGTGACAGAAAAAATATTAGACATATGATCAAACCATAGGCGTTACATTTAATTTTTAAGAGGTGTTGTAATTTAAATGAATTAAGACTTTTTTGCAAAGACGGTGCAAATATAGCAAAAATAACGTGGACAACCATTATGTCTGAATACTCCATCTAAATGCCTTTCTAATGATGTGCCGCACATGGTATATTCCCTATTATTATGGTATTATATGTGGAAGCAAGGGGTTGACAAATGACAGGTGTATGTATCGTAAAGATGTCCCTTAGAACAAAAATCGACCTGCTTTGTCATTTCCTTAAAATCTAATAAATACTGGATATCGAGGTGGATTGATTTCATTGTCCCACCCTGTATTTCTCTTAATTAATGTAATGTATCGGTAATGTATCAGTTAAAACCGTATTGTTGCTTGCCTTCGACAAGCTTCAGTTGCTTTAATGCTTCAAATATTCGGAGAATTTACTATTAACTTTCTCAGCACAGCGAATCGTTTAAGTCAAAGCTTTCATCAGTGGCGTGCTGGCCATATAAATGAATCGGTGCAATCACCGAGAGGCCGCGGCCTCTTGAGGCCGGTCAAATAAGTTTTCATTATAAATAATGAATAAAAAATTCTGATGATAGAAGGTAACATGAGGATGGGAGGCCGCTTTCCTATAAAATCACCGGGCCGCTTGAAAAGGTCCAGCACGCCACTGGCTTTCATCCTTAATCCAAAATAGTCGTAAATTCGTGAAATATACTATAGTATCGGCAAAAAAACTAAAGTAAATAAATTTAATACTTGCCATAAAACACTGAAGGCAAATAAAACAGTGAAGGGATGAAAGATTTCAAGTTCATCGAATTTCAAGTAACAAAGAGAAGAAAATCAAAAATCAGGACACAATAAGAAAAGAATACAATATACCGGAATAAGAGTAGACCGGAAAATACATAGCATAACAAGATACGTAAACAAATAAATACATATATTGGAACAAATTACCTTTTTAGCTTCACAAATAAATTCTAAAAAGAAATGTTAAATATAATTCTTCCTTTTAATAACTAATAAAATTTAAACAACTGAAGTAATTTTCTGTAATAAAACATAAAGTCTTACCATTCCTTAATCCAGAACTAAAATTAAGTTACAAATAAAATCACAAAGAACTTTCGAGACACTAAACTAACAATCAAATTTATCGGGACGCGGAAGTTCACGGAGCAATACTCACGACCGGAAGATGCGCTAGGGATGCTGGAGAAACCGTGGAATAGTGTTGCGAGCGAGATGATGGTTCAACGAGAACAAGATTACAACTGGCGCCACATGGCCTCGCTTGGATATTCAGATGCCGCACCACCGACGAGGATGACGCTCCGGACTTTTGGGCATCATGTGATTTTGCGTTCATCTCATTCATGTGGCCGGGCCCTTTGGTATTTCGATAGGTCGATTTTTGTCTTTGAAGTCTGTTTTATTGATGAAAAATTTAATGATAAACAACGAGACCTATATTAGATGTGGCCAATTTTTTTCTTACTATAGAATTTCTGAATATCTGAAGAACAACATACTTATCTGTAAGAAGTAGTTGTTAATGATGTGAAAACATAAATCAACACCTAGAAAACATTGGGAGAGAAATATTAAATCACTACCTGCTACCGAAAATGGCAGAAAAGAAAAATTGGATGACTGACACTCTATTATAGATGACAGGCAGAAGAAAAGAGTTCAAGGGGAACGACTACGCCTCATCAGCATCTAGAGTCACTACCGGATTAACCAATAGGCAAAGTAGGCAGTTGCCTAGGGGCGTCGACCCCAAAGGGGGCCTCACAGGGCCCAAAATGGGAATATTCACTATCTGCGTTTGCTGATAAACCTGTAAGATATTGTTGTATTTTATTATTTTTGATATTGTGCAATTGTAGTTTAATTTCCTTGGTGATTTTATTTAATTTTGTCTTGTTCTCAGGTGTTCTTTTTCTTCGCCACTCCTCCTTTATTTTTCTCTTTCTAGCAATCATTTCCTTTGTTACAGTTGGGCAATGCTCTTTAAATTCTGTTTGGTAGCAGTCAGGGGTAGCATACCAAGCAGCTTCTTGTATAGATTTCTGAAGATTTTCTACTGCTGCGTAGATGTCACTTTCTGTTTTCAGTGGGATGTTTATGTCAATTAGTTCATCTAGTTTAGTCTTGAAAATGCTCCAGTCTGTTTTGTTACTGTATAGTGATGGTTGTTGAGTACTGTTTGTTATTTGTGCATACCATGTCGCGATTATGCTAGAGTGGTCAGAGGGTAGATCTTAACAAGATTCTACTTTTTCCAATTTAACATTAATTCCTTTAACAATATAGAAGTCGAGTATATCAGGTATTTTTGCATTGTCGGTAGGCCAGTAAGTTGGTTCCCTTGTGGTGAGATAATTTGCATTGGTCGCATTTATAGCTTTAAGAAGTTCTCTGCCTTTTGTGGTAATAATTCTGGATCCCCAGGTAGTATGCTTAGAATTAAAATCTCCTCCTGCTATAAATCTATTTCCTAATGTTTTAAAGAAATTTTCAAACTGTTCCGTTTTGTTATTGTGCTTTGGCGGACAGTATATAGCTGATACTGTTAGTGGGCCTAGTTGATCTTCCACAACAATGCTGGTGACCTGTAGATAGTCGCATTCATGTTTTTGTATTTCGTACGGCTTTAGTTTATTACTAACTATTATTGCAGTGCCTCCATATGCTTTTTCGTTGGGATGTTGCGTATGATAAGTTGTAAATCGTGGAATATTAATGTGGTTTTTGGATGTAAAATGAGTTTCTGTAATCAGCATTATGTCAATTTTTTGTGTGTTAATAAATAGTTTTAATTCTTCTACATGTTGACTTAAGCCATTGGCGTTCCATAATACTAGCTTCAGTAACTGAGTCATTTCTGGTTGAGAATCATGGTTAGGAGGTTGAGCATAGTGCTCATTTGTTCCGTTAGTTTTTTTAACATGTCTTTCAGTTCTGACATATCTGTGTAGTTATTAGTTTGATTTGGTATAATATGTTGTGTAGTAGTTTGGTTGGAGGCTTGCTGGTTAACTTCTTGCGTTGCTTGTGCATATGTTATTCCAGGTTGCACATAGTTGACTGTTGTAGGGTCGGAAGAGGGGGTGGTTTTAGTTGGTAGGCGGCTGGTTATGGGGGGCACGCGGGACGCATGGACCATACTCTGGTCTGTGTGCCCTGGCGTGTTCTCCTCTCCTGTCTGAGTCCAACAGTACTAGGGACATCTTCCCTAGTCAGCTAAGAGCGTTCCAACTTAGTCAAAAAAAAAAAGATTAACTTAGTAAAGCTCTTATTAGAGGGCCTATGGACATGGCCAGCCCATCTTAGACATTGGGATTTAATCTCTTGGGTTGCGATGCTAGCCCTATACATATATCTGTTTGATCTCGACATTATTGTTCTCATTTCATCTCAAGTTTGTCCTCCGTACTTATAGAATTCGTCGGTATATTCTCAGAGCCTGAACGTTTTGCCTTCTACAATTTGTGAATTGCTTGCAATGTTTTGTCTATCTTTGGGTCCTCTATCTCTACTCTAAGATATAAATCCTCTCCATATTTTTCCTCTTGGTGTATGTTCAGTAGATTTTTAAAATATTCTTGCCATGCTTGGAGCAGCTCCTCTTCGTTGATTATTAGTTCATAATTTTTTTTCCTGAGTAAAGACACGCAGTTTGGTTTGAAGCCTCACTTTTTGTTTGACACCGATTTATAAAATGCTTGACTATTTGACTGTTCTCTATTCCGTTTTATTTTTTTCATATTGCTGTTGTTCGTATTTCCATTTTTTTTTCTCCCTTTACAATCCGGAGTACCTCAAGGTAGTGTCTTCGGTCCATTCCTTTATCTCCTTTACACTGCTGACATACCTGCTGATGATGACATTACTATGGCCACATTTGCCGACGATACAGGAATTCTTACATCAGACGAAAACCCAGATAGAGCTTCTAACAAATTGCAAAACTATTTAAATTCACTTCAAACTTGGTTAACAAAATAGAAGATTAAAGTAAATGGTGAAAAGTCTTTACAAATTACGTTCACAACAAGAAGGATCGACTGCCCACAGGTTCATATTAATAACATTCCTATCCCCTTAAAATCAGATGTCAAGTACCTGGGACTCCATTTGGACCGAAAGCTGACATGAAAGAACCATATCAAAACCAAGAAAGCACAACTAAACTTAGAAGTCAGACAAATGTATTGGTTGCTAGGTAATAGATCCCAGTTATCATTAGAAAATAAAATATTACTATACAAAATTATACTAAAGCCGATATGGAGTTATGGTATAAAGTTATGGGGCTGCAGCAAACCGAGCAACACTAAAATACTGCAAACTTTCCAATTAAAGACGCTGCGCATGATAGCGAATGCACCATGGTCCGTTTCCAATATAACTATCCATAATGGTCTTGGGATACCATTCATTGAAGACGTTATTAAACTATACGCAAACAAAGCCCAAGAAAGAAATTTCGCTCATGAAAGTCAAACTATTCAACAACTCTATCTACCAGCCGCCACTTGTGGGAAGAAGACTGAAAAGGACATGGCCAGAGGACTTAACTGATTAGGTGTATTGGAAAACCATCGATGGATGGTGCCCAAAGCATGCCAGGATTCAAGACTGTTTGCTATTATTTGCTAAATACTCTGTGTTGTAATTAGAGTAGATTGTAAATTTGCACCTAATAAAATGATAAAAAAAAATTCTCCTCAATTAGTTTTCTTTGTCTGTTGTTAGTTAGTCTGTTGTTTTATCAAACTTTCTATCTTTCTTTATCAAATCATTTTGTTGTTCTCGTCCTGCTGTTTCTTATTATTAGTTGTGCTGTATCTGTAATTGATTTTTCCATTTATTGCCACAGTCTTTCGACATCTCTGGACTTTCTTTGCTCTGGTCAACTATGTTTAAATGTTGTTTTATTTCATATTTTTGTATGTAATTTCCTCTGATTTTGTCATTTTGCATTTCTTTCTCGATATTCCACTGTCCCAATGCTTCGTTCGTGTTAAGTATCTGTAATGATATTCTCAACCTGATTTTGTTCTCTCACTAGGTAATGATATTTCGTGAATAATTTTATGTTTGGAAAAAGATAGAGTGGAAGAACTAACTGCTCTCACGAATTTTACATCAAGAATATTACTTTTATGTCTAGCATCGACAATTACATCGTGAATTTGATTATTCCGTGTGGAGTTTTTTTATTATTTAAAACAAAGCCGCATCCTCCCGAAGGATATTAGCGACATAACAGTTACAATTTACAATAGATACAAATTAATATCAGTAATATCTGGTACTTACATGATTAAATTTTGTACAACATATTGATACGAGATAACTACCCTATTAGTTTTCTGTAATCAAAGTTCTTTCCTAGTAACGTTTGCAAGCTGTTCGGAATGCCATATAGACGTCTTTCAATAGTATATTTACATAGGACAATTAATTAAGAAATTATCTATACTGTCTACTACGTTACCAACGGAACACTTTAAAGCTTCGCTGTTTGTGAATAGGTGTTCGTGTGTATACATACTATGGCCCAGTCTCAGACGTGTTAAGATTATTTGGGATTTTCTGCTTGTTGCTGTCAGTTGCCACGGAGAAATGTCACTTTTAACCAGTTTTAGTTTCGAAACAGAATTTTGCCACTTCTGGTTCCACGAACTTAACACTTTATTTTTGAAAAAGGCTTTTAAATAACTTACCGCACTCCGATATTCGACCTCCGATTCGTCACTACCAATAGCATCGCGAGCACTTACATCTGCCAGTTCATTACCTTCGATACCAATGTGCGAAGATATTTACACGAAGATTACTGTTCTGAGATTTTCTTGAGCTTTCTGAAGTTCCAATTTTATCATCTTCTCTATGGGATGTTTCGGGTAGAGATTTTGCATAGCTTTAATTGCGGAGAGGAAATTGGTAAGAATGACACTGTAGGAGATGTTTTTGCTGTTAATGTATTGTAGGGCTTTGAATAAAGCAAAAAGTTCTGATGAGTGTATGGTGGAATCTGAAAGCATATTATATCAGGTGATTGCTCAGTAATAAGTAGTTGGAGAAAAGCGAGGTGATAGAAAAATTCATCAATATTCCATTGAAGTAATGATGCGAATGTTATTTTTGACATAATTGAGAAGTGTCACTGTCAGAGTCAGAAATTTCTTTACCAATTCTGGCATAAATTTTCTTCTTAATTGACGTTAATTTTCGCTTTATACTTCTGTCTTTTAAGTGGGGATATACTTTTGAGAAAATATCAATTAGACCGGTGTAATCTTTTGTGTATTCTTGAATGATACTCAAGGGATCAGCAAAGCCGGTAATGTTAGTTAGAAGCATATCCAGTTGGTTGTAATCAAGAACGAAAGATGGAGAATTTTCAATGTACGTTTTTGCGGGTTCTAGTAGCAGTGATATAGAGTTACTACTACTTTCCGTTGAAACAGTTTTAGATTTCTTGATTTTTGGAAGAATTTTAGGCTCAGGGAACGACTTGCATTCTGCTGAAGAAGACTCAATTTCAGGTGAAATTATATCATCAACGGTGCGCTTATGAGAGTTAGATTCTTGAACAATGTGTGTTATCGGGGTTGTTGTGTTTGAATCGTGGGATGCTAACGTTGGTTCTTCTAATACTGATGTACATGTTGGGAATCTTCATTGGTGGAAACGTGGGAAATTAACATTTCTTCAGATGGTGTATGTGTTTGTTGCGAAGCTGCATTACCTAGGCTGGGTAAAGATTTTTCATCATTTGAATGTTGATCTTCTAGAACTGTTGATACGGAACACTGAGATGCTTTGTGACCAGGCTTGTTGCAATTGTAGCAGACCAAACTATCTTGTGATATGAAAATCCTATGAAAGGTATTATCAAACTCAAGTAGAAATGATTCCGGAAGTGTTAAATTGTGGGGACTGATGTATATTTGTCTCCTAAAGCTGAGAATATGGTTATGTTCAGGTAAGGTGGCACTGATTTTTAAGAATGTCATAGGTAAAACCGGTACTAAACCGATATTTTGTAATTCGTTGATTAGTATTTCATGAGGTATGAAGGGGCATACGTTGGAGAGAACAATACTCTCTGCTGGTGTTATTAATTTCCTAGCTCGAACAATTTTGCCTTGGATTTCAATGTATCCACTGTTGGTCATGAAATCTTCTACCAGTTGTTTGCTAGATAGGTACATACAGATGCGATTGTTGGACAGTCGAGAGCAGAATATAATATTTTTGGGTTGAATTATATTTTCCAAGGGGATAAGGTATTCTTGGAGTTTGGTATTGTCTAATGCATTAATGCCATCTTTTGAGAAGGCGTTTGATAGAGTTCAACATGATAGGTTGTTTGAATATCTAGAAATGATTGGAATAGATGATAAAGATCTGAGACTTTTACAACATCTATATTGGAATCAAGAAGCTTCTATTCTGGTAGACGGCAAAGAAACAGACAAAATTTGCATTCAAAGAGGTGTCAGACAGGGTTGTGTGTTATCCCCAACTTTGTTTAACGTATACTCAGAAATAATTTTTAATGAAGCCTTGGAAGGACAATGTGGAGTTCGAATCGGGGGAGAAACTATTAACAACATTAGATATGCAGACGACACCGCGATCATGGCTGAAAATATCGAAGATCTTCAATTCCTTATTGATCGAGTCACTAGAGAATGCTCCAATAACGGACTTAACATAAATGCAACAAAGACAAAGTTACTTGTGGTTAGTAAACAAGACGTCGGCCCTATGCAACTAATTGTCAGTGATGAATCAATAACAAAAGTTAACCATTTTAAATACCTAGGATGTTGGATAAACGAGACACTAAATCCGGATGAAGAAATTAAAACTCGTACAGAAATTGCAAGAGGAGCATTTATGAAACTTAAATCTATTCTGAGCAACTCTCAGCTGAACTTACAACTAAGAATCAAGTTCCTAAAATGTTATGTGTATCCTGTATTACTATATGGATGTGAAACCTGGATCATGAAGGTTAACATGATGAACAAATTAGAAGCCTTTGAGACGTGGTCGTATCGTAGAATGCTCAGAATATCTTGGGTTCAACGCGTTTCAAACAGAGAAGTCTTAAACAGAGTAGGTCAAGGCGAAGGTGACTTAATGAAGATGATAAAAAAGAGAAAACTTGAATATCTGGGGCATATAATGAGAGGTAGCAGATACAGGATGCTGCAGTTAATACTCAATGGAAAGATCGACGGAAAAAGAGGAATTGGTCGAAAGAAATATTCATGGCTCCGAAACCTTCGCCAATGGACTGGCTTATCAGCAGATCAATTGTTACATGCCGCACAAGATCGAGAACGATATCGGCAAATTGTTATGGAAGCTACCCACGCCTAAAAATTTGGGCACGGTACTTAAAGAAGAAGAAGAATGCATTAAAAATGATCGCGTTCTTTTTAAAAGGAAACAACTTTTGAAGTTGGTAAAGAATATGTTTGAGAGACATTTTGTTGATGTTGGATATTGGATTGTATTGTGATAACATTATTTTCCATTGTTGATTAATTTCAATAAACACTCTCTGTAATAAAAAGGATCCGACCCTGACCACCTGCAAAAACAGGCATATGGGTCTGTATCAAGACAGGTGTAATTAACGTGAAACCACTGATAACGAGAAATTGTTTATAATAGAATTAACAAACGGTCCCAATATATTAAATTCATAACGTTTTTACAAAGAAATTAGTTAAATCTTGTACACTTACAGTTATCGACTATAATTAGGCACAAGTTCACAATTTATAGCTTTGTTTTGCTTTTAAGTATGTTTACGAATGCTTTTACATTGGAACATAATAGACTTTACAAGCATTAGTTAATATATAGTTAACCCGCATTATTATTTTATTAAAATTACTGCAACCTTTAGACCAAGAAAATTTCAAACAAAAAATGTGAAATTCTTCTCTACTGGTATACCTATACACTCAACAAAACTTATATGGAATATGGAATCAATATATATTTGAAACCTGCAGCTTTTGGAAGCTATAGTTATAAATATTTTAGTTGAAACGATAAGAAGAAGAGTTGCCGTGCCCAAGGACTATATAGCAGGAGGAAGTTACGGGATCCCAAGTTAACCAGGCAGCACAAGATTGATCACGTAAATTGTTCTCTTCAAAACCAAAACTGGAACATTGGAAATTGAAAAAGTGTGCTATTCGTGTACTTAGAGGGCGAGGAAGAAAAACAAGAACGGAAACTGACAGATTTATTCTTAAATATAAAAGAGGAAGGGTCATGTTCTGTGAGGAATTATGATCGGTAAAAAAAATCCTTTAATTTGCATCTAATCAACTTTCATACCTCGTAGGTATGTTCATTTGATTCTATAACCTGTAGTTAGGCTCATGACAACAATCACAAGTCTTTTTGAAGCAGCAGTGTGCAAAGTACAGATTGCCATGATGGTCGCCAACATCCGAAACGGATAGGCACTACAAGAAGAAGAAGAAGAAGAAGAAGAAGAAGAAGAAGAAGAAGAAGAAGGCTCATGAGAGATGCGATGGAAGAAAATTTAATTTTGCATCAATTGGCTTAAACTAATAAAAAATATCAGATGATTCCATATAAGTTTGGTTGAGTGTATATTACGTTGAGAATTATTAGCTGTCATAAAATTTGTGTTATCAATAATTTTCAAACGAAGTATGTATAGTGTTTTTATAATAGAGATCACAAAACTTTTCTTAATTTATTTTAAGTAAGTATTTCTTAATACTTATTTGTTTCGATTATATGCTGATCTGACTATAATAGGTCTAGATCCCGCTTACCAAAAGAAAGTTGATTAATAGCATGCTGAAAATTTGTTAATAGCTTAACGCTGTCTAGTCGGACAAACTTTGATGTACTGGAACACTGGAACAGGGGAAGTCTTAATGGCGGAACAGTTTAAAAATTTGGAACGTCAGATTACGAAAAAGCCCCATGAATTTTGTCGGACAGAACTTCCAATTGATTTGTTACCGTTTCATTATCTCTCAGGCAAAAATCAGACTGCTATTTATCACCAATATAATTCCTGTTATTTGACATGTTCTTTGTGTTCCACTCATTAAAATGACCAGTTGGTGATAAATACCAGTCTGATTTTTGCATGAGATTTTAATTAAATGGTAAGAAATTAATTGGAATTTTCGTCCGACAAAATACATGGAACGTTTCCGTAGTCTGACGTTCCAAATTTTTAACCTGTTCCATAGTTAAAACTTCCCCTGTTCCAGTGTTCTCATACATCAAAGTTTGTCCGACTAGACACCGTTAATCTATTAACAAATTTCAGCTTGAGATTAATCAACTTTTTTTGGTATGCGGGATCCAGATCTATAATATTATTAATATATTTGTTGAGTTCGCCAATATGTAACTTAGCAAAACATTTTTTGTAGACTGTGACCTACAACATTAATTAAATTTCACTCTCGAGCTACGGAGTAACCTTTTATATAATTAGCCACGAACAACAAACTAGTCTAGTAGTGTATTTACTAATTATTTAATTAACGTATATATGTAATTAAAGAGGTCAATAAACGATATTAACTGTTCTCCTGAGTTTACAGAGTGCTCTAATTATTTAACCGACAAAAGTGCATCAACCTATAACTTACACATGTTATGGTTTATATACATACATTGTGGCTGTGAAATCACACCGGCATAAATGCAAAAGTGGCATTTTTTACAAGAGTGTTCCAAAATTTTTACAATTAATCTTTAATCAAAAAAGAAAATAATCGTTTCGTTTTTATTCAATTCGAGTCTCTTGCCATCCTCTGACACCTGATGTTTCGGAATCTATTCCTTGTCAAAGAGGCTTTGCAGCCCAGGTCGTAACTCTCGACCTGGGGGGTCGTGTTTAGTACCATTCGATAGATTTTTCAAAAATATTTTGAAAGTATATTTTACAGTTTTTCGATCTGATGTTCATTTTGTGAAATATCGCGGGGTTTGTATTTAAAATTTTAAATTTACCCCCCACCCCTCTCCGTGGGGGTCATGTTTAGTACCATTCGATAGATTTTTGAAAAATAATGAAGACGTTTGTTTTAGTTATTCGATCTGACGTTCATTTCGCGAAATATTTGCTTTTTTTTTGTGAAACTTTTTGACTCGCCCATTTCCTTACGCACCACTCAAATCGTCAGATTTTTGAAATATACACTCTTTTGCATGTACTTAACTTACCTTATCTTAATCTGACAATTTCGAGTAGTTTTAAGGATACATTTTTTTTTTCGGGCCCCCCTTAACAAACTTCCCTGTGTTAAGAGCCAATATATGGTAGAGGTATATCTGCAGGGTACCAAGTTTCTCCCCATATGATAATCTGACGCGCTCGAGTAACTGCAAAAATCCCCGCTTGGGCTCCCCTACCATTAGACATCAATATGGATCCTTTTAATTTATAAGAATATATGATTTTTCATTAAAATCAATATTAAAGGCACAATATGAGGTAGACCGTAAACAATGACATATTAAGGTCCAAAATAATATTTCATAACTTAACAAACAACAATTTTAAAAGAAGTACGAAATCGGAAAGTGAACTACCTTTCGAAAAAATATATTGCAGTGTACCAATTTTTTTCTTATAACGCAACCAACTTTTTCAAAACAAAATAAAATTATTTTTATTTTCAGTAATTTTTTTTCACAGTTGTTAAAAATTTTATTATAGAACTTAAAATGGAATGCTGATATTATCCCTTTACAAATTTAGGATGCCGTTTTCCTTTTTTTATCGATAGCAAATATTTTAGGGTATGCTTGAATCAGAAAAATTATCACGCTGTTTTTGCTCCAATTGTTTCTTTTCTTCACCTCCCAAGCGTGCGATCCGTAGGATGTTTTCATGTAGAAGATATATGTAAGGGTAGAAGTAAAATATATATGTATATACTCGGTTCGTTAATCCCAGTCCCAACTTTCTGTAGTCCCAACTTTCTGTCTCTGTCAGTAAATTTGGTAATTATTTTTTGTTACTTTGGGCCGTCTAGCAGTGACTGAAAATTACTATACAACCAAACGTTCATAGTCAATATTTCCACAACAAAATATTCACATGCAGTTTATTCACAAACTAAAACTGCAGTAATTAAATGTTTATTTTTAGAATTTTATAATTGATTATAGATTAATATTTACAAATGGATAGTTTTATTCTTCTTTGTGTGCCTGATCATGACGAATGTTTTCGATCATTATGAAACTTGTCTGCATCAGCACGGAAAAGCTACACATATGTTACGTTGAACTATGTTCTAAGGTTCATTGATCAGTATATTCTTCTTCTTCCCGGTCCTCGCTTTCTCTTTTTTTTTTTTTTTTTCTTTTAGAGTGACTTGTAGGAGGGAACATCTGGATTCATTTCGTTAGTGTGTCCAAACCGTAGCTTTCCTAGAATCTGACAACTTTTATCTTGTCTGCATCAGCACGGAAAAGCTACACAGTTGTTGTGTTGAACCAAGTTCTGTTCATTAACCAGTATGTTCTTCTTCTTCTTCTTCTTCCTGGTCCTCGCTTTCTCTTTTTTTTTTTTCTTCGAGAATGACTTGTAGGAGGAGGGAACATCTGGATTAATTTCGTTAATGTGTCCAAACTATAGCTTTCCTAGGAATTGTAGCTTTCGAAATTTAATTGTGGTCAGTACCTCTCGGTTCTTCTTTATTCTTCTGAGGACCTCATTTGTAATTCGGTCAGTCCACGGGATCTTAGGTGTTTTCCGATATAGCGATATCTCAAATTGTTCCAATCTTCAGCACATATCTTCGTTCAACATCCACAATAATTCATCACCATAAAAAAGGACAAAGAAGACAAGGTATCGCAGCATTATTACTTTTCTACTAAGAGAGGTTGTGGCTCTTATAAGAAGGCCATTATCTGGTTGAAGGTGGATCTAGTCTTTCCATTGCGCGCTCTTACCTCCTGGTTGTTTGTCTATTCTTCATTTATTATAGTGCTACGGTAGTTGTAGTACGTCACTTTATCTACTCGGGTTTGGTTGACGAAGACTTGATCTTCTGTCATCTTTTTCTTGCTAAGTATCATGAGCTTTGTCTTCTATACGTTTATATTGAGTCCATGTCGTTGATTGTAATACGTGATTTTGTTCATAAGAACTTATAGGACTTTTAGTTTCTCCACAAGTACACAAATGGTGTCATAAATAAGTTTTTAATAACAATTAAGGAATATATTCTTCTTTGTGTGCCATATCCTCTAATAATGTCGGCCACCATCATGGAAATTCGCATTTTCGATACCGCTGCTCTAAACAGATCAGCAGAAGTGCAGTTAAACCAAGCTCTCAAATTGTTTAACCATTGCGTCTTGTTCCACGACTCCTTCTACCTTGTATTCTTCATTCATCATCATCAATATTATATTTGCCTTATCGCTATGCGGGATCGGCTTCCCTAATTTCATTTCTCCACACAATTCTATCTTGGGTCATATCAATATTAATCCCCTTTACCAGCATGTTCTGTCTAATTGTCACCCCCCACGTCTTCTTTGGTCTTCCTCTCCTACTCCTTCCAGGAATCTGCACTTCAGCAATTCTTCGTATTGGGTGATTAACGTCTCGACGTTGAACATGACTAAACCAACTCAACATATGCTCTCTCATTTTGGCATTAATTGGTGCCACACCTAGACTTCCCCTTATATGCTCATTTTTAATTTTATCCTTTTTTGTCACTCCAGTTGTTTTATAGAATTTTCCCTTCAACTTCATTGGAATTTTCTTGTCACACAGCACACCACTCGCTTCCTTTCACTTCATCCATCCAGCCCTAATTCTACTGAATGCATCTCCATCTATTTCTGCATTACTCTGTAATACCGACCCCAGGTACTTAAAACTATTGCTTTTTACAATCAGTTCACCATCCAAAGATACCATTTTATTTGTAGTAACTCCATCTTTAAATGAGCATTCCAAATACTCTGTCTTTGTCCTACTAAGTTTTAAACCTTTTTCCTCGAGAGCTTGTCTCCACTGTTCCAGTTTTTGTTCTAAGTCTCTTTCACTATTTCCTACTAACACGACATCATCAGCATACATTAAGCACCATGGAATGTTACCCTGTAGTTTCGCTGTTATCTGGTCCAAAACTAATGAGAATAAATGCGGACTAAGCACCGAGCCTTGGTGCAATCCTACTTTCACATGAAATTTATCAGACTCTCCCACACCTGTCCTAAAACTAGTCATTACTCCCTCATACATATCCCTCACAATCTTTACATATTCACCAGGGACTCCTTTCTTATTGAGTGCCCACCACAGAATCTCTCGAGGAACTCTATCATATGCTTTCTCAAGATCAATGAATACCATATGAGCGTTTGTTTCTTTACTCCTATATTTTTCCATCAACTGCCTTATAATGAAAATTGCATCTCTTGTTGATCTGTTCTGCATAACGCCAAATTGATTCTCGGATATTTCGGTCTCTTCACGTATCCGTCTATCAATTACTCTTTCCCATATTTTCATTGTGTGGCTAAGCAGTTTTATAGCCTTGTAGTTTGTACAT
Organism: Diabrotica virgifera virgifera; assembly: GCF_917563875.1. NCBI lineage: Eukaryota > Metazoa > Arthropoda > Insecta > Coleoptera > Chrysomelidae > Diabrotica > Diabrotica virgifera. The sequence goes on from NC_065447.1 coordinate 203,440,727, forward strand.
TGTTGTATATCTCCCTTGTTTTTGTAGACAGGTAGTAATACTGCTTCTCCATTCGTCTGGCATTTGTCCAACTTCTTTGTATTCATTGGCATTTGGCATTTGGCATCTGGCATTTGTCCAAACTTTATTCTTCATTGTATTATTAATTTCAACAAGTTATAACGCTCGCTTCTTATGATATGTCAGTTTTCTAACTTTAATTGTATTTAAAACCTCTCTTTCTTTTTACCCATTCATCTCGACATCTCGACATTCGTAACTCTATCCACCCAACTTATTCTTAATAATATATCCTTCTGCAGGCTCTAATTCGAAGGCTTCTACATAATCTGTCTGAAACATCTTTCTTTAATGTCCAAGACTCCAAGTATTAATGAATATGCACTCCTATTATTTATGATTATTCTTCTTTTTTCAATGAAATAAGTCTGCAATTCTTCTTCTTCTTTTGGCATCATAACCCTGGATGGGTCTTTGCCTGTCTGACTATGTCCATCCATTTAGATCTCTCTTGTGCCCTTCTGCTCCATTGTCTTACATTCATGGTTTTCAGGTCGTCTTTCACGTCATCCAACCATCTCGTCCTGGGCCTTCCTTTTTTTCACCTTCCTACCGGCTTCCACTGTACTTAATATCTTCTTTGTCGTTTTCGTATCTTGACTTTTCACAAATCTTGCAATATCATACCCTTCATTCAGTTCATTAACCTCGTTATTTCTCCTGATTCTCCATGTGCCGTCTTCCTCTTGCACCGGGCCATATACTTTTCTCAGTAGGTATCTTTCTCTCTATAAGATAATAAGTCTGCAATAGTAAGTTTATTTGGGTTATTTATGGTGGGAGGTAGGAACTTTTGTGTTGTATGTTTCTGACAATGAATATACAGGGTGTTTGGTAGGTCGATGAAAATTTTTTAAGGGATAATAGGGGACGCCATTTGCAACATTTTTTGCTAATAATGTATCGCTCAAACTGTTAAGGTTTCCGAAATAAAGTTAAATTTGTCAATATTCGACAACCGTCTATTTCACGTTTAAAAATTATCTAGAATCTAGGCGTAGTACCTCCCTGTTTTACGAGTGGAATAAAAATGTAAACCTACAACACTGACCCTTCGCATACAATTTCTATCAGCTATCGTCATTCTCCGAACGCATAACAAACAAAAAACAATCTACCTGCTACGCCAACAAACAATCTACCTGCTATGAAGTGGTTTATTTTGGTTTATAAACATGGTTATTGTATGCGTATGAAAGGTGCGTTTTACTGTTTTGACATCCGAATTGTGTTTGGAATTGCATTAACAACGAAGGGTTTTTGCAATCTGAGCAAGTAATACGTAAGGCATTTTGTATGTCAGGGAAGTATCTCGCTTAGGTAATTATTTTTAAAAATAAAATAGACGAGCAGTCTTATTTTCGAATATTGACAAATTTAACTTTATTTCGGAAACCGTTTGAGCGATACATTATTAGCAAAAAATGTCGCAAATGGCGTCCCCTATTATCCCTTAAAAAATTTCCATCGACCTACCAAACGCCCTGTATTAAAATATTATGCTGAATATTTTGTCAGATTCTGCGAATAGCTGAGCTGAATAACGAGTCATAGCTGAACGAACGAACTATACCTACTATTGTGCAATCACAAATTAAATGCTTAATTTGTAATCTCATATTAATTTAAATTTTCTAATTTCACTTTGTATAATTGTAATAGAATTTCCTCTATAATTGAACTAATTTGTGTAGGTAAGCATTTGTCCAAAAGTTTAGTTACGATGCAAAAGCCAATAACATTTTTAATTAATTGTAGTTTATTTTTGAGTTTATAAATATGGGGTCGGAATCTTGTGAGTTCTCAGTCTAATTAGAATATTTTACTAATCAAGTAGTACGTAAGTAAGTGTGAAATTACATCAAATATAGGTTTTATTAACTACCAATAATTCATACACTTCATCATTTAGATTTATTTCACATTGTCCGTCGAGAAGTTCGGACATAGGGCAATCGAATTATATTGGAATTTATATTATATTTGCATTAAACAACTATTGATATGATTTTTCTTCTTCTTCTTATGCAATCCACTAAGGATGTTCGCGATCACGTTTGACCATTTTTCTCTATCCCTTGCAGTATGTATTAGGTCTTCTATTTTTCTTAGCCCTTTCCATTGTTTTACATTACGGTGCCATGACATTTTCTTCCTGCCCACTCCCCTTCTTCCTTCGATCTTTCCTTCAATTAAAGTTTACAGAACTGGTATCTTTCATATCTAATTAGGTGCCCCGGGTATGCCGTTTTAGTCTTAGTGCCCGTGAATCTTAGTCTTAGGTTCAGGTCAAAGTGAGAGTTCGTAAGGGCGTTTCTGAATTTCATGAATGCACTTCTGGTCCTTTCTATCCAATATTTAATTTCCATATCCGACATCCAGTCTTCATATAGCCAGGTTCCCAGGTACTTAAATTTTCTTACGCGCTCTACATCTTGATTGTTATAGGCTAGTCTTGCATTTTGATATTGACATAATTGACGGCTGATTATAAGGAACTTCGTCTTTTTTATGTTGATGCTAAGTCTCATGTTCTCGCTATGTTCTCCAATTTTATTAAGAAGGTTTTGGAGGTCTTATATTGTCTGCTATTAAGACCGAGTCATCCGCATATCGTATATTATTGACCCAGGTACCATTTACGTTGATGCCGCTTTCGCATTCCTCAAGAGCTTCCTGGAAGATACTTTCTGAATATAAATTGAACAGTAGTGGGTAGAGAATGCATCCCTGTCTTACACCTCTGAGAATTTTTTGAGCTTGTGTTATTTCATTATCCACCTTGACGACAGCTGTTTGATTCCAGTAAAGTGCTTCTAAGAATTAAAACGGGAAATCTCATAACACCTGGATTCACAGTAACTAAAGGACTAAGGCGAGGATGCTGTATCTCACCAACACTATTCAAAATATACCTCGAAGCAGCTTTCAACAAATGGAAGAAAAAATGTACGAATATGGGCATACTACTAACGGACTCAACTTTGTACACGCTGTGCTTTGCGGATTACCAGGTGATTATCGCACAGGACTCTGAAGATCTTAGTTACATGATGCGAAAACTATTAGAGGAGTTTACAGAGTGGGGCCTAGAAGTGAATATGGAAAAAAACTGAATACATGAGTATCGGAGGAGACCAACATAGCCTCCGAGTAGAGGAAAATAAAGAAATAAAATTATGTGAAGGCTAAAAATACCTGGGAGTAAAGATCACTCAAGACGGAAAATTAGATGCAGCTATTAAGGAACGAAATATACAGGGAATGAAAGGCCATACTTTAGGTCCATACCTTAGGTCAGACATACCCTTACTGAACAGCGTACTGTGGGATAAAAATATTTCTAAGGAAAATAAAAGAAGAATATATAACACTATAATAAAAAGCATCACAACATATGGATGCGAAGTTTGGCCCCTAAAAGACAGAACAGAGAAAATTCTTAGAGCAACAGAAATGGACTTCTGGCGCCGTTCGGCGGGAATATCTAGACGCTACAGAATAACAAACGAGAGAGTCCGAGAAATCATGGAGGTTACACATACTATTGTTGACGACATCAGGACGAAACAACTCAGCTGGTACGGACACCTAAGGAGAATGCCGGAGAATAGAATAACAAGACAAATCCTCGATTGGCAACCAAGAGGAAGGCGCAGACCAGGAAGGCCTAGAAGAAGTTGGAGAGAAGGAGTTGATAGGGAAATCAGGGACAGAGAACTCGAGGACGATGTATGGAATAACAGAACGAGATGGAGATTGGAAATCGGAAGACGTAAAGAACGTTGAAAACCAATATTATATATAAAGAGCTTCTATGCAACGAATGTCTTTTTGATCTATATCGAGTTGTTTTAGTATATGTACGAGTTTATGATGCTGTACTCGATCGAAGACTTTTTCATAATCTATAAAACACATCATTACATCTTTCCTTTGATCGTAGCAGTTCTGAGCTAGCACTTGGGTTGCAACTAGTGCTTCCCTGGTAACCAGGCCTTTTTTAAATCCAAATTGTGGGCAACCGATAACCTTATCGCATTTTGTGGAGATTCTGTAGTGAAGAATTTTGAGGAATTATTTTAAAGAATGGCTCATGAGACTTATCAGTCGGTGGTCTTTACACATTGTTGCGTTGTTCTTTTTTGGCAACGGGATAAAGGTAGATACAAGCCATTGAACAGGGAATTCTCCTTTTTTATAGATTTGGTTGAAAAATCGTTGGAGTACCGTAATTTCCTCTTCATCTAAAAATCTGAGTAACTGAACAGGAATTCGAGCAGGTCCAATTGCTTTCCCGTCTTTCGAGGTATTTATTGCTCTAGTAATTTCTTCAATTGTGATCTCGAGACCAGATAAGTTGTTAATATCTATCACTTTTTCCTGAACGACTTCTATCTCAGGCCTCTCGTCTGCAAAGAGATGATTTCTACAATTATTATATTTAGTTTTTATTATAATTTATTTACACTTATTTTTAATTTATTTATACTAACGCTATTTACACTAAAACACAATCAATATACTTGATTATGATCAACTTCATTTTTTTAGAGTTAAGTATGGAGGAGAGTAGCGTAACACTAATTACATATAGTTCTAATACATAACCTAGAGATCGAACTCCTTATTATCTTATTAACAGAGAATTGAAGCCCGTCAAGAAGCGCTTTGTTCAGCGGGAAAAAAATAAGGTGCCAAGAATTTGAAAATTAAACTTGGCTGAATATAGGAAATTGGAAAAGGAATATAGGAAATTGAAAAGGATCTCTGAAATTTTAAACATTATTTATATTTTTTACCTTCTTTTTTTCACCTAGCGGATAGCATGAGCACTAAATTTTAACCCTTAACCACTGACATGCGGCATGTCGTACCGCACCGAAAATATATTTTTTTTTTGCAAAAAGTCTTTTATAAAAGGTTCCTAGAACACCATATATGTACCTTTAAGTGGTGTGTAATTGCTCCCAACTGCTGCAGTTTTAGTATGGTTTAGTCTTTGAGTTACGTTAACGTAAAGTTTTCTTGCCGTATCACGTACTTCTTGAGAGTGTTTAAGTTTCTATAGTTAAAATCAGTCCAGTGTATTGTTTCGCTATTAGTATGACATCAAGTTCATTCAATTTTTCTACTTTTAAGTGCTTTCAACATGACTTTACTATTTTTTAGTTACCAATACTCAAATTTTTCTTGTAATCCGGTTCTAAAGGATTTTGTAAGAACCTCCACCATTTTTCTAAATATGCATGCGTTCATAACTATCTTGAAAAAATAAAGTCTATTTTATTTGGAGCAGTATTTTATTCTACAGATATAAGACAATTTCGTATTAAAAACAAAGAAGAATAGGCGACGGTATGATATACCGCATGTTAGAATGAATCTACGTCGTGAAACATCCAGGGCCGGATTTAATGGAGGGCAGGCTGGGCAGCTGCCCGGGGCCCCCACATTCCGGGAGCCCCCACAAAGCCTCAAACGTAAAAAAATATCAACAAATTATTCACATAGATTTATTTTTGTTTTATGCAAACACTGGTGCCGCCCAACCTCAGAATTTAGTTGCAGAAGCTGCATCTGAGTGTTGTCCTGCTGCCACAGCATTATTTGATTTCTTATTTTTGTTATTTAGAAGTGATGCCGCCAAATCACTAGTTAAAGGTTATAATCAGATTAAAGAAGAATTATCCAAAATTTCAGAAGACGGTGAGTAACAATTTAAAACTCGTAGCGATACAAATGGTTTGTGTAATCGAATGTGTTTACTGGAAACAGTAATATTTGCAATATTTTGGAATGAAATCTTAGAGAAAACAAATAGCTCAAGTCATATTCTCCAAGATCCAAATGTTGCCCTTAATTCAGGGGTGGCGGCACTTAGATCACTTAAACAAATTATACAGTCAAGACATGGGCATTTTCGAAATATATGAAACTCAAGGCGCGATGGTAAGTGGAAGTCAAGACTATTCGTCACATAGAAAACGACCACAGAATTTTCGACTGACTCCACTGGATTATGGAACATCTCAAGAGACTGAAATGACAGCATCAGAGAAATTTAGGACTCAAAATTTTATCGCTATTATAGATCACCTCATCACCTCTATTAAGTCAGAGGCTTTCTGCATATGAATCTATCCATTCCAATTATTTTGGATTTTTACATCATTTGGAAAATTTAACTCCCTTTGGAAACTGAAGCTCACTCACTAAAGCTTACTGACATTTATAGCAATTATTTAGATGAAATCCTAGGTGTCGAACTAGTACAATTTGTAGAATTTTTCAATCCATTTAAAGAGGAAATCGGCTCATTAAATATAAGCAAAGAACTTTTCAAATGTACCGACTGCTAGAAGAAAAGCATGTGAATGATACTTTTCCAAACGTTGAGGTGACACTTCGTTTTTATTTAGTTCTGATGCTAACTAACTGTAGTTGGGAGAGGTCATTCTCAAAACTTAAGTTAATTAAAAATTAACTTCGGTCTATAATGGGCCAAAAGCGTTTGAATCATCTCTCTATAATGAGCATTGATCACGATGTCTATAGCAACTAGACATGTCCGACATAATCAAGGAATTTTAAATTAAAAATCTCGAAAAGTACCCGGGCTTTTACCATACATCTTACTATGTGTAGAGAATTATACTTTATTCATAATATGTTCCGGTAAGTCTTTCAGTCATACTATGTTTATTTTTAATATTTTACTAAGTATAACAAGTTACAGTTCTTGTATTTTTTATTATTTAACAATATAGATATTTATAAAAGTAGATCCACATTTTTTAATGGTCGGACGTAGGGCCCCCACACCAATTCTGCCCAGGGGCCTCCACTGCCCTAAATCCGGCTCTGGAAACATCCACGTCAGTAGTTAAGGATTAAAAGACTCGACTTCAAAATATTTACATATACCAAGTTCTATATCTAGTTTATTATTACTACATCTATGATCAATTACGTCTAAAGAACATATTTAAATTTACAAAGGACAAACATGTTGTTTCTTATTATTACATATCATCATATATCTTAAAAAGTACGAGCTCATGTATCCAGTAATTTAACTCCAAACCACATCCAAACTCCCAAACAATAGTATATCAAAACGTAGTATAAATTAGGCAGGGTAGTGATTAATTGCTTTGTATTATCTTATGTACAGGTAAATTACCTGCAAAATGTCAGCCGAATAACAAGGGTTGTTAAATGAATATTTACTAAGTTTGGTAGCTTGAACTAATGGAATCATTTAGAAAGGTATTTGTGTTAAATGAAAATTGGTTCTTCAATTACATATATTAACGGACTCCAGTATGTAAAAAAAGAAAATACTATGGCAGTTGTTGGAAAAATGCAATACTAGATAGTCTGATTATAGTTGTTCCGTTATACCTTTGCAGAAACGTCATGATTCATTTGCAAACAAACTAAATCAAAACATTAAGTGAAAGGTACGTCGATATGTAATATCATTGATATGTACTGTCAATGTAATAATTGGGTATTGGCTATTATCAGAGGACGTATTTTATAAAGTTACATTGTACATTTATATTTAACTATGTATATATGAGTCTGAGACTCAGATAGTCAACAGTAAAGCTACTGAGTAAAGCTGGTCAACACCTAAAATTTTTAAGTCAACTGTTCGAGCCATTTAAATATTTGATTAATTGTTCTCCGGTTTGAAGCACCACCCTATAGTCAAAAATAGTTATTATATTAGGAGTTTCAAAAACGCTGAATGGACACATTCTTCTACTCAGATATACGTTCTGTTTTGATAATAATTGCGTCGTTGTGTTGTTGAATATACAAAAACCTTCGCTTATACGGTGGGAAGAATTTAACCTTGGTGTAGGTACCGGGAATTTTCGTGCAGTGAGCGTCGTAAAAGATTTAGTATTCAGAAGAATATCACTGATATCGGTTGGATGTGCGTGGTTTTTTTGCACCGCCGGTAAATAGGGAACCTTTTTAAGATACCGTGTAGTGGTAATAATAAGTTCGACAAGAAATACTGTAATGCACGTTTGACATTCCGGATTATGGTATTTACTAACATTTTAATTATACGCTGTGTGTTAGAACTATCTATTTTAGAGATATACAGTTAATTTTTCGTCATTTAATAATTTTCCAAGCTGCTAACTCTTTTTACTTAAAGCTAATTATAGAAGATAAAAGTACAAAGGCTTTTATTTAATTTGAAATCTCGGGAGTTTTGTCTTAAGATCGGGTAGATTTTTAGAGGCCCCCACATCAACTCTAACTTACAGTACAACCATACTTAACTTATAAAGTCCTCTGTAGTACCTTAATAAGTGTTTGTATCGTTATATATGTTACAGTTGAAGTTGATTATCCAGTTTGAGTTGACTATTCTTGGTTCGAGTCAACTCAAACGGCTAGTTTTAGTAAAAGTTGATTATAAATATAAAATGAAGATTTTTATTCAACATGTACTAGTAAAAGTAGATTTCAACTAGAAAAAGTATACTCTTCTCAATTCCATTTAGTAAGAGTTGACTCACACAACCGATTCTAGAAATTAAATGTCACTGGATATGTTAACATCGTGATAAATAGTTGAAACGACGATCAAAACAAAGAGAGTCACACTCATCAAAAAATCACGTGAACGTGAGAATATACTCGTATAATCTACATTTACTGAATCGATCCAGAAATAGTCTACTCAAACTAGTAAGAGTTGCTTATATGTTTCCCGTGATCTACTTTTACTAACAAGAGTTAGGAAGAGTCTACTTCAACTAGTAAAAGTTGAATTAAATTTTTCACATCAACTCTTGCTGCTCGTTTTAGTTGGAATTGACTCGAACTAGGAATAGTTAACTCTAACTGAGAATCCACTTGAACTGCAACATAAACACTCTTTAGCATCATTGCATTTACACACAATATTTATATGTTTTTTAGCCTTAGGGCCGGTTGTTCGAACGCTAATCAAAAATGGAATCAACTGATCATTATCAAATATTTAATTACTGTCACCAACTGTCAATGTCAATTTTGTTTGTGTTGCTGAAAACATAATTGATTACAATTATGAGATTTATTAATCAATTATGTTAATAATTGTTATGTTAATTAATAATTAATAATTAATTAATCAATCAATTAATGTTAATTATCATATTGATAATTAACATAATTGATTACAATCACCTGATTGACGTACGAATGAGGGATGTTGTTATTTGATGGTTGTTAAGGGGACTTAATTATAATCAACTTCTTGATTAGCGTTTGAACAACCGGGCCTAAGTCTCTTGTGGGCCTGACAATGCTGTAAAACATGTAAACAGCGAAACTGGTCGTCCCATCTTACTGTAATGTAATAAAACTTATTTAAGTATTTTGAGTAGAGGACCTTTATTTGCCCTAAGGCTACGGCCAGACAAGCGATAATTTACGGCGCTGTAAGAGCAGTAAGCGCAGTAAAATGAAGCGGCAGTAGCTGCAGTAAAAAGCATAGCCAGACGGGGATGTAAATTACGGCGTGTCGCGAAATATAAATACAGTGTTTTGGTCGTTGTTGTGGCTCGATAAGCTACAAATTTGGACCCAGGTTTATTCGCTTGCGACACGACGCCGAAGATGGGTCCGTTCGATGTTGCTGCGTGATATTTTACAGCTCAGTCTGGCCATCCACTACGCGGGACCCATTCTCGCGCTTCATTTTACTGCTCTTACGGTGCCGTAAATTGTCATTTTTCAATTTTCTATTTTGCGTGCATCACTTCTGTGACTGTTGCCGCATTTAACACATCCTGTGTTTGAATGACAAGCCCTCTGGTGGTGGTAAAAGCCTTAGCCATTGAATCAACGAAAGTAGTCTAGTTCTCTTCTTTTAACATCTTCTACATTTATTGACATGTTGCGATGTTGCATAGGTTGGTAGTTTTCTCTGAGCTGCTTCACCGTTTTCGTGCACTGTAATCATGAAAGCGGTAACGCTTTTATGTTAGTAACACCATCCTCGATAGATTGTCTAAATAACTTTGATTGTTTGTAACTTTTTATCTCATTTCTAAAGAGCTATCTACAATTATTTTCATCAAAGCTATCCAAACAAAAAATTACGTATGCCTTGTTTTAATTTGAATTTGTATCACTTGTTTATAAATTATTTTTTATTAGATAACATTGTAAAACATAAAAAAAATCAGCCAAAACCTTTAACATAGGACTTTAGTCAAAAATAAAAAAGTGAACAAAATTATAAGTAACAATATTAAACAAAATCAAAGAAGATGCTGTATATGTCCACCACCAACATCTCTATATATCGTAACTCTTCTTCTCATTAAGTCTATAACACTGTTTAGGACCGACGGAGTATTATTTAATTCTTTAATATGATTCTTTATTATTTGTCTAAGATCTTCCAAATCCACTACAGGAGTTATAAAAATCGAATTTTTTAAATGTGGCCACAGAAAGAAATTGCAGGGAGTCAAATCACAGAATCGAGGGAGGAATATAATAGGCTTATTTAAACTTATGACGCTATTGACAAAAAAGTCCATAATAAAATTCAAATTTTCAAGCGTTGTATGAATTCGCTGAAAATATCCTTCTTTTAATTCATCATCCATCAATTATTGATATAAATGGAATTAAAATTTCTTGACGGTATCTTTCAGCATTTAGAATCCCTTCGAAAATTATGGGTTCTACAATACGTCGCTTGCTTATAGTAGCCCAAACTCCAAGTTTCTGTGGATATAAAGGCGTTTCAGTAAAATAATGCGGGTTATCTCCACTCCGCATCCTCATATTCTGAGAATTTGTGTATTTAGAAAGATAAAACCAACATTCGTCACTAAAAAAGTTTTGCCTAATACATCACCATTATTATTGAGATTGTTCAGAAACCAATTTCAGAAAGCTAGCCTTTGGGGATAGTCGTTTAGGGTGATTTCATGGAAGGCTTGTAAACGATATGGATGAAAATGTAAATCTTGCTTAAGAATACGCTAACCAGTTCCACATGAAAGATCTACCTGTTGATATAAATGCCGAATTGATGCATGTGGTTGAACTACAATAACTGTTCTGACCAGTTCGATGTTTTCTTCAGTTCGCACTTTAGGCCTGTCTGCCCCTGGTTTGTGAGTTTCGCTTCCCGTTTCTCTATAAACCTCTACAACGCAACGAATAGCTCTGCAAAAAAAATCCCGAGGTTTTGCAAAGAGTAAAACAAATTACTGTAGATGTAAAGACGGTGTGCTTTTAAGAGAAACAACAGAAAAATTGAACAGATGATCAGAGTATTTTGAAGAACTATTAAATGCAAATAAACAAGCAGAACCCCAGGAAATAAAACAACATCAAAAGGATAACACAGAACAACAACGCGAAGAAGAACCTACACTACAAGAAGTAAAAGAAGCAATATTGAAGAAAAAAATAACAAAAGCGCAGGAGAAAGCGGAATTCCGGCAGAGATTTTTAAAGCAGGAGGAGAAAAGCTGCAAGAAAAAATTTTCCGACTAATATTAACAGCCTGACAAAAAGAGGAAATGCCGCAACAATGGAACGATGCACTTATCTGTTCAATCTACAAAAAAGGTGATGCAACAAGTTGTGAAAATTATAGAGGAATATCGCTATTAGAAGTGGCCTATAAAATACTTGCAAAAATCATCCGAAATAGATTGCAAAAGGAGGTAAATAAGATCATTGGAGAATACCAAGGAGGTTTTAGACCAGGAAGATCAACAACAGATCAAATATGTTTATTAAAACTAATACAGAACAACAGCTACGAACAAAATTTGGGACTACGCATGTTGTTCATTGACTTTAAACAGGCTTACGACTAAGTAGACCGAGATATGCTATATGAAGCAATGAGAACCTTGTGTATTTCAGGAAAGCTGGTTAAATTAGTGAGAATGACGCTCAACAATACAAAAGACAAGATAACAATGGAAGGAAATTTTTCAAAACAATTCACAGTGAATAAAGGACTGAAACAGGGTGACCCTCTATCCACAGACTTATTTAACTTGGTACTAGAGCACATAGTAAGAAGGATAAAAATTAGTACAAGCGGTACTATATTTAACAATAGACAGCAGTTTATAGCTTACGCTGATGATCTAGTCATCCTAACAAGAACAAAGGAACATCTCCAAAAAATATTCCAAAAGTTCGAAGCGGAAGCAAAAAGGTATGGATTAAGAATCAACCAAGGAAAAACACAATACATGGTAATGAAAGGAGATATAAATAAAAAGAATAACTATATAAAAATGAAAGGAGAAGGACATGAATATAAATTTAAGGAAGTATCAGAATTCGAATACCTGGGAGTGACTGTAATCAATACTGGAAGGGAAGAAAAAGAAATAGATAAAAGATTATTGAAGGGAAGTCGAGTTGTGGGTAATGTGGGTGCCTTAAACACGATATTAATTGCAAAAAATGTATCAATAAACGCGAAAATCAGAATGTACGAAACGATAATACGGCCCACAGTGTTGTATGCGAGCGAAACGTAGGTAATGAATCAACAAGAGGAGGAGAAGATAGGGATATGGGAAAGGAAGGTCCTGAGAAAGATTTTTGGAGGTATCCAGATAGCAGAGAAAACCTGGAGGAGATGAACAAATAAAGAAGTAATGAGAATGTGTGGGAGACCAAAAATAACGACAAAAATACGAGCCCAAAGAGTTAGATGGCTGGGACATATTACTCGAATGCCAGAAAGTAGAAACGTCAAACGAATATTGAATGACAGAGCATTGGGAAAAAGGAGACGAGGTCGCCCAAGAAAGAGATGGTTCGAGGCTGCAGAGAGGGATTTAGAAGAAATCGGGGTGAAAGACTGGAGAAAGAGTGCAGAGGACCGAAAAGAATGGAGAAACATTATCCAGAATTTAGAAGCCGTAGGCCTATAAGGCCTGTTAGCGCTGTTATATATATATATTTCTTCATCCATCAATTATTAATATAAATGAAATTAAAATTTCTTGACGGTGTATTTCAACATTTAGAATCCTTTCGAAAATTATGGGTTCTAAAATACGTCGCTTGCTCATAGTGGTAGCCCAAACCCAAGTTTCTGTGGTTATAAAGGCGTTTCAATAAAATAATGAGGGTTATCTCCACTCCGCATCCTCACATTCTGAGAATTTGTGTATTTAGAAAGATAAAACCACCATTAGTCACTAAAAAAGGTTTTTTCCCAATACTAGTACATCAGCTTTATTATTGAGATTGTTCAGAAACCAATTTCAGAAGGTTATCAACATCAAAGGTTCAAAACGACTATCCCTTTGGGGATAGTCGTTTAGGGTGATTTCATGGAAGGCTTGTAAACGATATGGATGAAAATGTAAATCTTGCTTAAGAATACGCTAACAAGTTCCACATGAAAGATCTACCTGTTGATATAAATGCCGAATTGATGCATGTGGCTGAACTAGAATAACTGTTCTGACCAGTTCGATGTTTTCTTCAGTTCGCACTTTAGGCCTGTCTGCCCCTGGTTTGTGAGTTTCGCTTCCCGTTTCTCTATAAACCTCTACAACGCAACGAATAGCTCTGCAAAAAAAATCCCGAGGTTTTGCAAAGAGTAAAACAAGTTACTGTAGATGTAAAGACGGTGTGCTTTTAAGAGAAACAACAGAAAAATTGAACAGATGATCAGAGTATTTTGAAGAACTATTAAATGCAAATAAACAAGCAGAACCCCAGGAAATAAAACAACATCAAAAGGATAACACAGAACAACAACGCGAAGAAGAACCTACATTACAAGAAGTAAAAGAAGCAATATTGAAGCAAAAAAATAACAAAAGCGCTGGAGAAAGCGGAATTCCGGCAGAGATTTTTAAAGCAGTAGGAGAAAAGCTGCAAGAAAAAATTTTCCGATTAATATTAACAGCCTGACAAAAAGAGGAAATGCCGCAACAATGGAACAATGCACTCATCTGTTCAATCTACAAAAAAGGTGATGAAACAAGTTGCGAAAATTATAGAGGAATATCGCTATTAGAAGTGGCCTATAAAATACTTGCAAAAATCATCCGAAATAGATTGCAAAAGGAGGTAAATAAGATCATTGGAGAATACCAAGGAGGTTTTAGACCAGGAAGATCAACAACAAATCAAATATGTTTATTAAAACTAATACAGAACAACAGCTACGAACAAAATTTGGGACTACGCATGTTGTTCATTGACTTTAAACAGGCTTACGACTCAGTAGACCGAGATATGCTATATAAAGCAATGAGATCCTTGGGTATTTCAGGAAAGCTGGTTAAATTAGTGAGAATGACGCTCAACAGTACAAAAAACAAGATAACAGTGGAAGGAAATTTTTCAAAACAATTCACAGTGAATAAAGGACTGAAACAAGGTGACCCTCTATCCACAGACTTATTTAACTTGGTACTAGAGCACATAGTAAGAAGGATAAAAATTAGTACAAGCGGTACCATATTTAACAACAGACAGCAGTTTATAGCTTACGCTGATGATCTAGTCATCCTAACAAGAACAAAGGAACATCTCCAAAAAATATTCCAAAAGTTCGAAGCGGAAGCAAAAAGGTATGGATTAAGAATCAACCAAGGAAAAACACAATACATGGTAATGAAAGGAGATATAAATAAAGAGAATAACTATATAAAAATGAAAGGAGAAGGAGATGAATATAAATTTAAGGAAGTATCAGAATTCGAATACCTGGGAGTGACTGTAACCAATACTGGAAGGGAAGAAAAAGAAATAGATAAAAGATTATTGAAGGGAAGTCGAGTTGTGGGTAATGTGGGTGCCTTAAACACGATATTAATTGCAAAAAATGTATCAATAAACGCGAAAATCAGAATGTACGAAACGATAATACGGCCAACAGTGTTGTATGCGAGCGAAACGTGGGTAATGAATCAACAAGAGGAGGAGAAGATACATATATGGGAAAGGAAGGTCCTGAGAAAGATTTTTGGAGGTATACAGATAGCAGAGAAAACCTGGAGGAGACGAACAAATAAAGAAGTAATGAGAATGTTCAAAACGACTATCCCTTTGGGGATAGTCGTTTAGGGTGATTTCATGGAAGGCTTGTAAACGATATGGATGAAAATGTAAATCTTGCTTAAGAATACGCCAACAAGTTCCACATGAAAGATCTACCTGTTGATATAAATGCCGAATTGATGCATGTGGCTGAACTAGAATAACTGTTCTGACCAGTTCGATGTTTTCTTCAGTTCGCACTTTAGGCCTGTCTGCCCTTGGTTTGTGAGTTTCGCTTCCCGTTTCTCTATAAACCTCTACAACGCAAAGAATAGTTCTGCAAAAGAGGTCATAATTGGGAAATTTTTCAACAAAGTCTTCAAAACCATCTCGGTTGAGATCTTGAGTCTTCAAATCGCTTTTGTTGATCCCTGAAAACCATTTTTAGTAATAATTTTGTTTTCAAAAACTTGAAAAGTCAAAGATGACGAAAACTGACAAGTATATTTGAACACAGGCAAAGTTGGCCTAAACTAACAAGATATGCGCTGTATAGCTCTTTGTCCTTCAGAGCCCCCTATGGTGACCATCATTTTGGATCAATAATATGCCCACATATTTTATATTTAAACATCATGTATCTAAAGCCATACGATAAATAAATCAATATTATTTTTTAGAGAAAAAGCTGCGAGAAAACATCGAAGCCACACTGGATGACAGCCAATGCGGCTTTAGGCCAGGGCGAGGTACAGCCGATCTCATATTCACGGTGAGACAGTTATCAGAAAAAGCCCTAGAGCATAACAGTAAGTTGTTTCTCTATTTTGTGGACTTGGAAAAAGCATTTGATCGGGCGTCACGTTGAAATATTAAACCGTAGAAATGTGAATCCGAAGTTAATCCAAGCAATCAAGAGTATATAATATAAATGTACACGTAATAATGTAAGAATAAAGAATCATTCATCTCTAGAATTCTACACAAGGACAGGTGTAAGACAAGGTGGTGTTCTGAGTCCTTTGTTATTCATCACTCTAATGGACGAAATTGCAAAAGAATGCAGGGGTAAGGTAAAAAGAACTAGGGTTGGGGTGTATAAACTTCAACAAGTTTACGTGTCAGAGTTGATATATGCGGATGACCTGGTAATTGTGGAAAAATCAGAAAATAGTCTTGCAAGTGAATGTGAATGTTTGGAATGAAGCCTTTAAGAAATTTCGGATGAAAATAAATATTGAAAAAACAGAAGCTTTAATAATATCGAAAACTAGAAAAAATATAAATGTAAAGCTGAATAATGAGACCATTACACAAGTAGAGGACTTCAAGCATCTAGGATCAACAATGAATGGGCAAGGAAATATAGAACCAGAAATAAACAGCAGGGTAATTAGTGTAACAAAATTATTCTATGCACAAAGACAAAGGTTTTATTAGGAAGAAAGAAGTAAGCCTGAAAACAAAAATGAAAGTATTTCAAACTGTATACGATCCGGTGCTACTCTACGGTAGTGAAACGTGGACAGTGAACGACAATATCCGTCGTAAAATTCAAGCATGCGAAATGCGATATTTAAGTGCGGTATCCGGGGTGACCAGACGTGATTGTATAAGAAAAGAAGACATACTTGAAACGTGCGGTGTTGGAAGGACCTTAGACAGACTTAAAACGAAACAGTTATCGTGGTTCGGACATATGGCGAGAATGAGTGAAGGTAGAACTATAAAGAAGATATGGAAAGCGGCACCTAACAACAAACGACGAAGAGGCAGACCAGCAATAACGTGAAATGCAAATATTGGAAAAGGTTGCGTAAAAAGAAATATTGGGTGGAGAGAAGCAGAAAGACTAGCTACTGACCGAAAGGCATGGAGGCGTCTGATTTCTCCACTTACCTTGACACCGTAAGGTACAAGAGGACGGCTTAAGTAAGTAAATAAGTATTTTTTAGATTCAGTAAAAAATCTATCAATCAAAGAATCACAAGAGTGGCAACAAGCAAGGAACACTTGGTATAAGTAATGGATTGTGCTCTATTAACAGCAAACAATAAAGCCAAATCCGTCGCTTAATATCTGTACATAACGCTCCTCATAAATCGTCCAATTTGGAGTTAATGTGATAATGCAGCACTATTATGTCGATATTGACTAAAGCATACACATCAAATATCTAATTTTGTTTCACTGCGGTAATTAGGACTGGGAAATTGATGACATATAAAAAAACTAGAGTTAGTAAATTAAATTGGAACAAGGTTTTTTGCACAAAATAGAATCACAAAGAATCTTGAATACACATGAAATACAATTTTATAAATTATTTTGAACAGTTAGATCTGGGTGTATCAGAGAATCCTACGAATAAAGTGGGTGAATAGAGTTCTTCTTCAATTTTCTTCATTCTTTTTTGATCCCAAGTAACTCGAGTAGAGCCATGTAACTAACGCATTATTAAATGTCAAACTTGCTTTTGTTTTGTTATAATAGATTAATTTATTTATAAGAAACGAAAACTACACAATTTTTCCAGTTGTAGACTTTTTTTTAGATGAACTTACCTGTAGCTTTTAACGTTAGAAACACAAATATTTTCATTTAAAAGCTGTATAATTATTTAAACAATCTTTATTTAAACAAATTAAAAACTGAATTAAAACTTTGAATTTAATAATGCATTAGTTAGATGGCTCTGCTCGAGTTACTTGGGAACAAAAAAATGAAGAAAATTGCTCCATGGGAAGCCGAAAAAATGCATTTTTTTAACGTATGCCGATTTTGAACTTTGAGATTCTATTTTCTCCAACCTGATTTTTGATTGGAATTTTGCTATTTTTGGCATTTTTCACTCGTAATATCGATAGTTTTTATTATAATAATATATGTTATGAGTATTTTAAAGATATGAAAATTGGTGTGGAGAAAGAGGATCGAAATAAAAAGGTGATGGTTCGAAAATTATGATCCTATTGTGTATATCTTTGCCGTACATTCCGGTCAACTTTGATGGATTGTATCTCAGGAACCACTTATCACAATTAAACGTCTTTTCTTTTATAAGAAGCGTTCTGTCTATTCCTGAGAGGCCGCTTAAGTAGTCCAATTTCAATTCTGTAAAGTACATTAGATAGATATAAGTAGTGCCTTTTTATACAAAAAGCATAGTTCTTCTTATGCATCGTAATTCTTGTGGATACTATAGCGACCGTAAATTTTTAATTAACAATTTAGTTGTTGCTAAACTGTTCATTAAATTTCCATCGGCTTCTCGAATTATAATCAATACGAATGATCTTTTATATTACCAAGCTTTTTAATTATTGATAAACAATTTCTTACCCAAAATTTTAGTTGAAAATTAAATATTTTGTTGGAAAACCCGCATTTTCCGAGGATAATTTTTGTCGAAGAAAATCGGTAAAAACATGTCTCTATGCAGAATTTAATTACGATGAATTTTCGTGAAAAACACGATTTTCGGGCGCCATTTTGTTTATAAAAAAGTAGCACACTATCTACGGACTTTGCATACCTATATTATTAATATATAGAATCAGAAGATTCGACTCCAGCAATAAAATTGCTGGTAAATAACTTTTCCCAAAAATGGTCTATTCTCCGATAATATGCACAGACTATAGATGCATAATCTACAATTACACGCAATACATATTATTATGTATACAACACCCAATAAATAAACAGATAATTCATAAAGACATAGGTAATACATAGTAAGACAATACATAAACATACAAAACAAACAGAATTTGATAGTACAAACGTCACGTTCAGAATTTTGTAGAGAGAAAATGGGTTTTTTTTGTAGCATAGACATTTTTCGCGTCCTGTTACGACATAATCAAAAACATATCTTTATTAATTTTTCTTTGTGTTCATGGCCAAAAGGTTATTCCCGCCCAAAATAATCACTTTATACTTGTGATACAATTGGATGTGACAACGATGGCATATTATTTTTTGAATGTAGATGTTTAACACATAACCTTACAGGTTACTTTTTGATATTTATCATATATATTAGAATTTAATTTTCCGAACTTTTTATAAAAACAATTCAAAATTGTATTTCAATTTCTATTGTAACAATCGTTTTTGTGTTTGTTTTTCTTCCTAAGCAACATCACCAATAAGATTAAATCGATCCGTTAGAATCTCGAAATTTCTATTGTTAGATAATATAATGGGCGCTGCGGAAATCTTTCATGATAAACTCTTTGTGCCAGTACCTAAGACATTTTGATTACATTCAGCCAATATCCAATTAATATGGGTGAGTGCTTGATTTAAAAAATTTCTATCTTCGGTTTTAAAAGAAAAATAATCATAGGATTACATACTTAAAATATACGCTTGTTAATATTGAAAAAATATTACAAATATTTACTGTCAAAATTCCAAATATTGTTTCCCAGGGCCGTAACTACCATTGGGGCAACCGGGGCAGTGCCCCGGTGCCCCTGCCTAAGGGGGGCCCCGCAGGGTCACCCGTTTGGTTGGCAGTGCATAAATTTTAACGAGGTCAAATAAACTTTTCAAAGTATCACCTGCACCATTATAAAAAATTTTGTCTCAAAATATCTCCATGAAGTCACCTCATTTTCTTCGCTTTCAAACCACAAAGCCCCGTGTTTTAGGCTTCTTATAATTTCTTTGCAGGCTTCGAAAATCTGAATGTTGGAATTTGTTTTGTAAGATTTTAATGAAAGGTACCAGATGTCGTTTTCTAATATCCCCGCCAAATTGGATTCTGCTCTCATTAGAGCTATATACAATTACTTCCCGACGGTCTCCTCCTTTTTTACATGTTCCTATCCCCTTCAATTTTTGTTCCACTTTTTCCATATCGAATTTTAACGTATTCTCGAATTTTTCTTCCGCCTTTTCAATTTTCTGTATCTCCTCAGCAATCTGGTTTACCTCTTCCTGCATTTTCTCTAAATAAACCTTCATATCTTCATATTTTTCAATTCGGTTTTAAAGTTTCAAGAAATTTTCTTCTTATTGTTCATTGTTTCGTATTGTTGTTCTTATTTCTGTTGTTATTATTGTTTTATTATATTATCTCATTTTGTCTTACCGTCTGTTCATTTTGTTGTTTTTCTTTTAAATTCTAAAGCGTTTTCTTGTCTTTCTGCTAATAGCCTATTATCTTCCATTTGTCGTTTATTCTTTCATTCTTCTTTCATTGCTTGTATTTGACTTGTTTGTCTCTATAAAGCCCTTTCTTGTCTTTATGTTCATAATTTATTCTCTTCTTGTTGTGATTTCATCATTTGAAACAATTGTTCAAACCTTGCTTATGAATTGAAGTGCCTTTCAAGTCTAGTTCTGACAAAGTACCTAATAAAAGAAACTTCAGTCATGGAATGAATTAAAATGCGTTTTCAATGGGTTAAATATCAAACATTTTTCCCGACCTCACCTTCCGTTGGGGGGTAAACCCCCAGACCCCCGATAGGGGGGCCCCACATCACGTTTGCCCCGGGGCCCCCAACATCGTACTTACGGCCCTGTTGTTTCCCCTTCCATCCAATTCCTCCTTGGAGTATGCACCTCCCCTCAAACTAACACATTACATATTAACAAAATTCAATAAACATGAAACGCCTATAAAGAACTCAAACTTATGATAAATGCATTTTTTTTTTAATTATACACAATAATCAGTATTTTCTACGAGCCTGCAAAAATGTCTACTTTCGCGCACGCATTTTAGTTTAGAAAGTTTCACTTTTCCGCAGGCGTGTTACTTTTCCGCAAGCGTGTTACTTTTCCGCACACGGTTTTTGCTTTTCCGCACGCGTGTTAATTTAGATATGTTAATATGGCCTTAAAGTAACTATAATACATGCAATAAACTAATATTTAGATATTATTTACTAATTTATTTCAAATATATCTTATTGTGTTCCTGTTTTAATGAAATTAACGCGACAATTCGATGAAATAAAATTATTTTGACATAATATTCGAAAGTCAAATCGGTAGACAATAACAGTCGTTTTGAATCATCGTCATGGAAACCAATATCGTCGTCATGCTAACTAATTATATTGAAAGTTTGGTTTTTATAACCTTGTCAAAGAATTAATTTGTGTATGTATTTTCATATTAAGGTGAAACAGCAGCAATCAACAGGTAGCGAAAACGAGTTCCAAGATTGCGGCTGTAATTTTGAATATTTTTTCGAGATATTTGACACACGTATTCGAAATATAATAAAGAATGTCGGTACAGAGCCCAATTTGAAAAATATATTAATATGTGGAAATTATTATGTAATTAAATACAATATTAAAAAAAACGAGCCTGTACCGCCATTAAGAAGAACAAAAAAATACACTTTCTTCAAATAAACTTTTTTATCCGATGCCTAGATTTTGTGTCATTTTGGAACTAATAGTGAAATAAAAATTTTTAGTAGTTCCAAAATGACACAAAATCTAGGCATCGGATAAAAAAATTTATTTGAAGAAAGTGTATTTTTTGTTCTTCTTAATGGCGGTACAGGCTCGTTTTTTTAATATTGTATTTAATTACAGAGTAATTTCCACATATTAATATATTTTTTAAATTAAGCTCTGTACCGCCATTTTTTATTTTATTACGAATACGTGTGCCAAATATCTCGAAAAATATTCAAAATTACAGCCGCAATCTTGGAACGCGTTTTTGCTACCTGTTGATCGCTACTGTTTCCTCTTAATTAAATTAATTGATTAAGATTTGGTAATTTTTTAAAGACTCTTAGAAAAAATATTGTTCCTAACTCTTGCAGAAAGTCTTTTTTTCTACAACCACTATTAAAAGTGCACTTTTCTGCACGGTTTTATGTTAGCAAACTTGATATTTTCTCACAGTATAAGATATTTGACATTAGTGTGCAGAAAAGTGACGTTTCTGTGCCGCAAAGTGACGTTTCTGTGCCGCAAAGTTCTTTTCTGCACAGTTGACTACCTCATTCTGAGTAACGTTATATTCTGTTTACATCCGTGGACTACCGCATTCTGAGTAACGTTATATTCTGTTTACATCCGTGGTTAAACTTTAGACAAATATATAACCTATAAGACAATTATTATATTTAACTATAGCATAGAAACTAAATTATGGATGTTACAACTGTTTTATTTTACAATTTTATTCTTATTAAACATTTTATAATTATCAAATAACCAATAAGGATTTAGCAACCTGTGCAAGAGACGTCGAATGAAGTAGGTTTTGTGTAAATCCGTGACTGCATAAATATAATGTCAATAATGTGTAATAATTGTTTAAATTTAAACAAATTAAGGCAGTGCATTAATTTTTTAACTGATTTCTGTGCAATTTATTTAGGTATAAGGAATTTAAATTGATTAGTAGGTATTAATTAAATACAGTTTAAAATTTATCACATAGTGATTTTTATTTTTAGGAAAAACTGTGCTTGTAGAAAAAGTATAGTGTGAAACACGTGCAGAAAGGTAATTTCTCACTTGTTTGAATTGCGGCACTCGCTTGCGCTCGTACCGCAACTTTTCAAACTCGTGAGAAATTAGTACCTTTCTGCACTTGTTGCACAATATACTATTTCCGCACTCGACTGCTTGCCGAACTCCCGCTTCGCGTCGTTCGGCAAACTGCAGTCGCGTGCGGAAAAGAATGACTTTCTGCACTTGTTAGGAAAATAACTATTACCTATCAAATATTATACACTGATTCTTCCAAAATTGATTTGGGGGTTGGCTGTTCAGTTACCTCTAAAAACAATCTCATTTGTGCTTCTTCTATTCCTCTTTTGTGCAGCGTACATACTGGAGAATTGTATAGTGTCTTTCAGGTTGATCTTACAAGCTCACGAACCATTTGTACAGACTCTATAGCTTCCATTTTATGCATGCAGGAGTTTTTTACCGATCACCCCCTTATCCAAAATATCCAGCACTCTTACCACCACCTTTCTACATTAAACACTAAGCTTATCTTTATACGGACTTTATCTCACATTGGTATACCCGGCAATGAACTCTCAGATCAGTATGCTAAAACGGCTTCAACAGATACCACGTCAATAACTCACATCCAAATTTGCAAATATTTAAAATGGTACCCACTGGAGCTTCTTAAATACGTCCTTACGTGCAATCCAGGTCAATTATACGAAGATACGAAAATGAATTCGCAGGTCATAACGCCAGACAAACGGACAATAGGTAAAATAGCATAATATAACAATGGAGACCATGGACAGGAAAGAGAGCAAGAGGACGACCCCAGATGAGATGGGGAGACGACATTAAAAAGATAGGAGGAACGCACTGGAAACAGAAAGAACGAAACAGGAGCGAATGGAGGAAACTGGGGAAGCCTGAAACTGGGGTTCAAAATTGGATGAATTAAAGGGCAAGAGAAGAAGAAGAAGAAGCTATGATATGAAGCTACATGACGAAGAAGATGCACACTAGCCCAGGAGGACTGACCGTTTTACGTACCCTCCGAAGCACGGTGAACGGATCGTATCATTTCAAGAATCTGTAAGACCAGCATAAGACCAATAATTATTTACGCATCAGAAACAAGACCAGACCAGCTAAAACACAGGGAATGTTGGGAACTGTAAAAATGATAATACTCTAAGAAAATATCTACTAATACAGGAAACACGCTAAGAGACCGAATAAGGAGTGCCGAGATCAGCAAAAAGTGTAATGTACCTACTGGGTATAAACGAGTGGACACTAAATAGAAAAAAATAATGGAACGCATCGATATGACTCACAGCTCTTGTCAAAATCCATTACCTTAAAATATTCATACTCTGGGCTAATTAGCAAAATACAAGGAAAAGTTATTTACCAGCAATTTTATTGCTGAAATCGAATCTTATTATTGTATGTATTAATAATATAGATATGCAAAGTCTGCAGATAGTGTGCTACTTTTTTTATAAACAAAATGGCGCCCGAAATTCGGTTTTTTTTTTCAATTTTTGCTCTATAATTCCAAAGATTTTAACTTTAGAACAAAAACACCCAAATAAAAATTCACCGCAATTAAATTCTGCATAGAAACGTGTTTTTTCCGATTTACTTCGATGAAAACTTTCCCCGGAAAAAGCGGGTTTTTCCAACAAAATCTTTAATTTTCAACTAAACTTTTAGATAAGTAGTTGTTAATCAATAATTAAATAACCTGGTAACGTAAAAGCCCTTTCCGTATATAATGCAGTTCCAGAAGTCTATGGAAATTGAATGAACAGTTTAGCAACAATTAAAATGTAAATTAAAAATTTACGGTCACTATAATAACGACAATAATTATGATGCATAAGAATAACTATAATTTTTTCATAAAAAGACACTATATCTATCTAATTTACTTTACAGAATTGAAATTGGTCTATTTAAGCGGCCTCAGGAATATTTTAAAATTATAAACAATTTTTTGGTTTATAAACAAATAGAATATCTCGGGAAATATTAAACTAAATTAAATTGTGAAAGTATTCGGTATTCGAAAGACAGCGGTAGGACGCTTTTTTTAAAAGAAAAAACGTTTAATTATGACGAGTGGTTCCTGAGATACAACCGGTCAAAGTTGACCAGAATTTACGGCAAAGATATAAACAATAGGATCATAATTTTTAAACCGTCACCTTTTTATTTTTGTCCTCTTTCTTCACACCAATTTTCATATCTTTAAAATCCTCATAACATATATTATTATAATAAAAACTATCGATAATACGTGTGAAAATTGCCAAAAAAGCAAAATTCCAATCAAAAATTAGGTTGGAGAAAATGTAACCCTCAAAGTTCAAAATCGGTATACGTTAACAAAATGCATTTTCTCGGCTTCCCATGGAGCAATTTCCTTCATTCTTTTTTTGTTCCCTAATAACTCGAGTAGAGCCATCGAACTAATGCATTATTAAATGTCAAACTTGCTTTTGCTTTGTTATAATAGATTAACTTTTTTATAAGAACCGAAAATTACATATTTTTTCCAGTTGTAGGCTTTTTTTTTAGATAAACTTACTACAATTGTACCTTTTAAAGTTAAAAACATAAATATTCTCATTTGAAAGCTGTATAATTATTTAAACAAATTAAAATATTGTGTTATAATAAATAAATTAATTTATTATAACAAAACAAAAGCAAGTTTGACATTTAATAATGCGTTAGTTCGATGGCTCTACTCAAGTTACTTGGAAACAAAAAAAGAATGAAGGAAATTGCTCCATGGGAAGCCGAGAAAATGCATTTTTTTTTAACGTATACCGATTTTGAACTATGAGGGTTACATTTTCTCCAACCTAATTTTTGATTGGAATTTTGCTATTTTTGGCAATTTTCACACGTATTATCGATAGTTTTTATTATAATAATATATGTTATGAGGATTTTAAAGATATGAAAATTGGTGTGAAGAAAGAGGACAAAAATAAAAAGGTGACGGTTTGAAAATTAGGATCCTATTGTTTATATCTTTGCTGTAAATTTCGGTCAACTTTGACCGGTTGTATCTCAGGAACCACTAATCATAATTAAAACGTTTTTTCTTTTAAAAAAAGCATCCTGCCGCTGTCTTTCGAATACCGTTTTCGCTATTTAATTTAGTTTAATATTTCCGGAGATATTCTATTTGATTATAAGCCAAAAAATTGTTTATAATTTTAAAATATTCCTGAAGCCGCTTAAATAGTCCAATTTAATTCTATAAAGTACATTAGATAGGTATAGTGTCTTTTTATGAGAAAATCATATTTATTCTTATGCATCATAATTATTGTCGTTATTATAGCGACCGTAAATTTTTAATTAACATTTCAATTGTTGCTAAACTGTTCATTCAATTTCCATCGGCTTCTGGAATTATAATACATACGGAAAGGGCTTTTACGTTATCAAGTTATTTAATTATTGATTAACAACTACTTATCTAAAAATTTAGTTAAAAATTAAAGATTTTGTTGGAAAAACCCGCTTTTTCCGGGGAAAGTTTTCGTCGAAGTAAATCGGAAAAAGCACGTCTCTATGCAGAATTTAATTGCGGTGAATTTTTATTTGGGTGTTTTTGGTCTAAAGTTAAAATCTTTGGAGTTATAGAGCAAAAATTTAAAAAACACGATTTTCGGGCGCCATTTTGTTTATAAAAAAAGTAGCAAACTATCTGCGGACTTTGCATATCTATATTATTAATATATACAATTATAAGATTCGATTCCAGCAATAAAATTGCTGGTAAATAACTTTTCCCAAAAATGGCCTATTCTCCGATAATCAGCCCTGACTATCATTAGTTTTCTAACAAGTACTCTTATTAAGTTTCTTAAATACTGTCAATACGAAAATAAACGATATTTACAGCTACGTCGCTAATAAAAAGTATAAAGCTCTGTCTCCTTTCCGAAGCGGCTCTAAAATATTGAATGTGGACGTGGACCCGACGCCGCTCTCCGGCCCTTTTGGCGCCGGAACGGTGGAGATGAGGCGCCAACTGGGCTAACTCCAAAACAAATCAATGACGTATACAGCGGAGGAATGTAGGTTTCGGGAATACATAAGATCTGGAATAATTGTCTTTAGCTCAGAATATATGTCAGTGCACACTGCCAACTTTAAGAACTTCTTACATATCAAAAATATATTGTTACGTTGTTATGTAGGTTCAGAGGTTAATGAAGCACGACGAGATTTAACTAATTTTATGTAACTTAAAAACTCACTTAATTACAAATATCACAATTAAAAATTACAATAATCTATTATCGATTCGAAAAAAATTCGCACTAATTACATTTGTACAATAGCCACTACTACATAATACCTACTAGGGCTGTCCGATAAGTACTCAGCCTCCAAATAGGGCAGTCAATGAGAGTATTTGGCTCCGAATTCCATCCTACTACATCGATTTACTTGATATTTTCACAGTAAGTGGGGAATAGCTCAAGAAACAAAGTCTACCCTATGCCGATGTGTGCTTTTATCTTGGGGTGGTTCCCACCCCTTATCGGGGGTGAAAAATGTTTTTGTTAAAATAGCTACGGAAGAGGCTAAAGAACCTAATTTTAAGCAAAAACTGATCTATAATTATTTTTTCAAAACTATATACTTTTTGAGTTATTCGTGGTTGAAAATTGGCCATTTTCATTGAAAAATGACACCTTTTCGGACGGATTTTTGCGAATACCTTAAAAACTATGCATCTAACAAAAAAACTATATAAAATATTTCTGTAGGTTATAAAAAAACAAAGAGATTCGTCCCTTCATAAATCTTCTAGTTAAAATACAAAGAGGGATACGGTAGGTAAGAAGAGTTTGTTTTTTGCTGCATGTTCAAATCGGTGTATTCAACGTGAAATAACAGATAAACTGTCGATTTTATATAATCGATATGTCGATTTATATGTCGATAATGATACTAATAACTTTTGTAGTGCTTGAAAAGACCTTTAAAATGAGCAATACTAAATGTCGATTACTTTCAAACTAAGCGAGATATTCTGCAAAAAATTGATGACTAATGTATTTTAAGAAGAAATGAGAAGTATATTTAACCCCTCATCCATCAGAATTTAAATACATCGTTTTCCTTTTACAATACTTTTTATCATAGTGTTATTTCTATGTTCAAAAAGTTGGACTGGATTAAAGTGAAAAAGTTTTTGAAAAAAATAAGATCAAATTATAGGACGCATTTTTAAATTTTCTTAAAAATCTTCCTTTTCCTCCATGTAACTCGAAAAAGATAAGAGATACGAAAAAAGATACCACACAAAAATGTAGGGCTTTTTCAGATTAAACTTTCTTTTTATTTTTCATTACTGTATCTCTTATCATTTTCAAGTTACATGGAGAAAAAGGAAGATTTTTAAGAAAATTTAAAAATACGCTCTATAATTTGATCTTTTTTCCAAAAACCATTCATTTTAAACCCGTCCAACTTTTTGAACATAGAAATAACACTAAAATAAAAGGTATTGTAGAAGGAAAACGATGCATTTACATTTTGGTGGATGGGGGTTAAAATTACTTCTCATTTTTTCTTAAAATACATTAGTTATCAATTTTGTTTGCGGCATATCTCGCTTAGTTTTAATGTAATGGACCTTTAAAGGTCTTTTCAAGCACTACAAAAGTATTAGTAGCATTATATACCTAAAATCGACCGTTTCTCTGTTATTTCAAATTAAATACAGCAATTTGAAAATGTACCAAAAAACAAACTATTTTCACCTACCTACCATAATATAACTCTTTTGTATTATAACTAGAAGATTTATGAAGGCAAGTGTCTCTTTGTTTATTTATAACCTACAAAAATGTTTAATATAGTTTTTTTAGTTAGATGCATAGTTTTTAAGGTATTCGCAAAAAACCGTTCGAAAAGGTATTATGTTTCAATGAAAATGGCCAATTTTCAACCACGAATATCTCAAAAAGTATTGAGTTTTCAAAAAAAATTATAGAACAGTTTTTGCTTAGAATTAGGTTCTCTAGCGAATTCCGTGTTAATTTTAACCAAAAAATTTTCCACCCCTAAGAAGGGGTGGGAACCACCCCCAAGATAAAAGCACACATCGGCATAGGGTAGACTTTGAATTAGGAGATAAGTAGAGGCTAGGCCCAAAATTTCATTAAAATCCATGCAGTAGGATAGAATTCGGAGGTAATGTCCTATTCTTGCTCCCATTGACTGGCGTAAAAGGAATATCGAAAATTTTGGAAAAATGTCGATTTATTTTTCAACACTGTCTCCTTTTAACTCGATACACTTGACCCAGCGATGCTCCAACTTCTTTAATCCGTCTGAAAAATACGTTTTCTTGGGGTCTGCAAAGTAAGCTTGCATGGGGGCGATGAACTTATCATTCAACTTAAATCTCTAGCCGATGAGTGACTTCTTCAAGTTTGGGAACAAAAAGAAGTTGTACAGATCGTCGAAAAGACGTCGTACAGAAACGTTGAAAAGACGTCATAATTATCACCTAACCACGTCAGTCTATCACGTTTTTTCGACGTCGAAAGTCAAGTGAATATGTTTCATTATAACTGACGTCATTTTTATCACGTTTTAGATACGTGATATCAAAAACGTAGGTTTTATGTCGTTTTTTAGATGATTTTTTATTTTATGGTTTTAAAAATATACAATAATAATTATTCGTATGGGCATTGTTGGTATTGCAATTTTTCATTTAACTGTTTTAAATTTAGCTTATAGGCTAAAAGTAAAACCAAATGAGACTTTATAAAATGCATAGAATTACAATCAAATTACAATAATTACCTTCAATGCAACATTATAGAACTTTCACTTTTTATATAGGTATAGGTACTTACTGTGTCAAAAATGAAACAACATATAAACCAATAAATAATTTATTAACAAATTATCCAGCATAATATCTTAATTTAACGTAACGCTGTCCATTAAATCAAAAAGAATCTTGAACAACACATTATAATAATTAGTTCATTAATGCCCGGTTGCACCAACAGATCTTAAGCTTAAGTCGAGAATATCATAAGAATTAATATAATATAATTATAATATATTACAATAAGAATACCATAATATAATAATAAATATAATTGATAATAAGGTAAGAATCTAAAATTATGGTGCAACGTAAGTGATACGGCCCAAGGATCAAGGAGGCCCTATTTATAAGTAGAGCTTAGCTAATCTGGAACTTAAGATCTGTTGGTGCAACCAGGCATAAATATCAGAACATAAACACCAAAACACCAAAAGTCTTATTTTTACCACACAACGCACGTAAACGGAGTTAGACGTCAGACTTGCGCTGTCTGAAATAAAAACGTGTTTTTAAACGTATTTTAACGTCATTAATCTTACGTATTTAAAATCACCTACAAAAGACGTTTATACGACGTAATGTTCAAACACGTGTATATATTCAACCAAAAACTGACGTTTCCTCGACGTTATTGACGTCACTTGGTTGCCTGGGACGGTGGATGGGACAGTAGTTCGTAGCCCAAGTTGACCAGTTTGGCCATGGCGACGGCGGAGGTGTGAGCCGGTGCGTTTGTCATGGTAGAAGAGCTTTTTTCTTCCCCAATTGGACTATTTTTTATGTAATTAGGCGTCGAATCAACCCAATAATGCGGTATAGTAAAGCCCTGAGACCGTTTTGCCCTTTTCCAGGAAGCTGATATAGTTTACACTTTGTGAATCCCAGAAAACGGTGACCATCGCCTTTCCGGCCGGTAGGACAGTCTTCGCCTCCTTCGAAGCACGTTCACCGGGTCACGTCCAAGGTGTCGATTGTTCCTTGGTTTCTGGTGAGTACTGGTGGATCCAAGTTTCGTCGACGGTTATGAAGCAACGTAGAAACTCCTTCAGATTAGGCTAAAGTAGCCCCAGACACTGCTCTTATGACGGTGCTTGTTGACCTGAGTGCGAAAACGCGGCACCCATCACGCCGGCAGCTTTCTTATACCCAAAATTTCATACAGGAGATGACTCACGCGATCTTTTGACTGTCTCAGATATCTCGCTAACCTTTAGTCGACGGTCTATTTTTTCACGTTATGCTCCGTGATAGCCACTCACGGAGCACTTAAGCGTTAGGTATTTATTAAAAATCGACGCGCGACCACGTTGAAAGCTCGATAAACCAATTTTTGTCAGTCGCCATCGAAGTAGAAGAGTCACCGTGCACAGCATTCAAGCGCTCTTTGATTTCACTGTGCAGTTTCCCCTCCAAAAAGAAGAATGAAATCACTGCTCTTTTTTCATTTTTGTAAAATCCTCAGATACGCTCGCTTCCACACGCGGCCAAAACAAAATTACGAATCTAATTCAGCTGAGATTTTGACATAGGCCGTCTAAAATAATATACAGTAGATTTAGTATTAGTAGATTTTTTTTGCAATAATGACCCCATCGGGCGGAGAGGCTAAATACACTAAGCATCAAAATTAACGCACCACCTTAAAAATGGGATATTTTTGATGTCTCGTATTTCCTAAACCTGTTGTCCGATTTTAGTAATTTTTTTAGTATTGTATAGCTTTATTCTTTATTCTTCAAGATGAATATCGATGTAATGATATTATTGCTAAACAGGTAAGTGTTATTGTATACCGGGTCACAGTATATAGAGGTTCCACAGTAAAACCACTCCTCTGTCGGCGCTTTGATCTCAAGAAGTAATACCGGCAGTACGCAATTGGTAATTCACCAGTAGTGGATGCGGGTTTTCTCTGTTAAAATCCGTAGGTTTCTATGCGACTAGCAATGCAAGAGTGGGGCAAAAGCGACTAAGAACATTGCGCGGTCGCCATGCGCGACTACAGATTTTACTTCCAATTTTTCGGAGAGTAGTTCTACTGTGTGCTCTTTATACTGTGACCGGGCGTAACAATGATAGTGTGTTTTTTCCTCAAAGTTTGGAACACCCTATTGAATATTCTGGCGTATATAAAATACTAAAATTAAAACCTAACTATAGCCTTATACTTTCTTAACATTATGCTTTTTGATTCATTAGCTTATGTTGGATAATAAAAAAGTTAGGTACTTTAACAACTATAGCAATGTTATTCATCAATACAGGGTGTTTCTAAATAAGTGCGACAAACTTTAAGGGGTAATCCTGCATGAAAAAATAATGACCGTTTGTTTTATAAACATATGTCCGCAAATGCTTTGTTTCCGAGATACGGGATATTGAATTTTTTCTTACAAACTGACGATTTATTTATTACTCTAAAAGTGGGTAAGATATGCAAATGAAATTTAATAGGTATTGCGCATTTTTTGACATACAATTAAGAATTTTATATTCACCATTGGCGTGTATACGGGTATAAACATTTTAGATATATCCCGTGTTAATGCACGCCAATGGTGAATATAAAATGTCTACAACTACATTTCTACTTAAATTTCTAACTACATCTTTTTTTTTTTTTTTTTTTTTGGAGGTCGTCTGACATATGTCTCCGATGGCACTGCAGCCTCATGGGCTTATTGTGCCAACCATCCTACCTTTTATGTCACCCAATCCACAAGCTTGGTTCCACGTACCAAATTGTACATCCCTAGCATGGGTTGGGTGGCATATTCTGCTGGACTTAATTTTGGTTGTCCATAAATAGCCTGCCTTTTGTGATCCAAAGCCTCACACTCGTACAGTACATGATGTGCTGTTTCAGTTCCCCTATTGCACAGTCTGCAGTTAAGGTTCCCTTCGTACAGCCCAATTCTATTCAGGTGTCCTTTTAGGGCACAGTGACCCGTGAGAAGACCTGTAATTATGCGGAGCTGACTCCTATGTAATTTTATTAGTTCCTCAGCTCTCCGTTTTGAGGGTTCCCTTATTAAGGGCCTCCCGTGTCGCTGACCAGGTACGTTCCCCCAGTATTCTTTGTGTTTGTTTTTGACCCATTCCCTGACTTGTCCCCTAATTATTGTTTTAGGTACTCCTAGAGCAGGTTCTGGGCCAAAATATAAAGTTGATGAACCGTTCCTTGCCAGCTCATCTGCTTTCTCATTACCGTCTATCCCGGTGTGTCCTGGCACCCAGAATAGAGTTACACTATTTCTTTCGGCCAGTTCTTCCAGTTCTTGCCGGCATTCCCATACCAGCCTTGACGTCACTTTCGGGCTCATTAGTGCCTTCAGTGATGCTTGGCTGTCTGTGAGTATATTGATCCGTCTATTTTCATAGGCCCTCAAGTTGTTCATTGCGACACACTGCAGAATTGCGTACATTTCCGCTTGAAACACAGTTGTGTATGTTCCTAGTGAGAAACTGAGTCCTACATTCTCTGTTTCACTAAAAATACCGGCTCCAGTGCCTTCATCGGTTTTTGATCCGTCTGTATACCAGATCGATCCTCTGATTTTGCTACTGATGCTGTTCCATTCCCTTCGGTCATTGATTTCTATTCCGAGGTTCCTATTAAATGTGTATTTTGGTACCATGTGGTCAGTGTATGTATCAGATATACTTACCCCACCATAGTTCCAAATCTGATTATGGCCAAGGTTCTCGTATTTATCCCTTGGTTTTCCTTGCAGCCTGTTTGCTCCCATCCTCGCTTCCCCTTTGATAAATATATCAAGAGGGGGTAGGTCTAACAGGGTTTCCAGTGCCGCCGTCGGTGTTGTTTTTATTGCTCCCGTTATTCCCAAGCATGCAAGTCTTTGTATCCTGCTTATCTTGTTTATAGCGGTTCTTTGCTGCATCTTTGTCCACCATACCAAGGATGCATATGTTATCATGGGTCTCACTATCGTTGTATATGTCCAGTACGCCATTTTCGGACAGAGTCCCCATGTTTTTCCATGTGTGCGTCTGGTCAGCATTAATGTCGCCTCCGCTCTTTTAATTACTCTTTCAAGCTGTCGGTTCCAGGTAAGTTCTGGGTCCAGTATAACCCCTAGATACTTTACCTCTTTAGACAGCTCCAATTGTTCACCATTAAGGATCAGAGGCCCTAAGTCCTCCAGCTTCCTTCTTCTGGTGAACGCAATTGTGACTGTTTTGGAAGGACTGACTCTCAGCCCTTCTTCCTCGGTCCATTTGGTGACAATATTAAGGGCCTGTTGCATGCGTTCCCTTACTATGTTTTGGAATTTTCCCTGAACAAGGACTACCAAGTCGTCTGCATAGCCCAGGGTTTCATGGCCGTTCAATTCCAGGGACTCAAGCAAATCGTCCATGACAAGGTTCCATATTAGCGGGGACAGAACACCTCCCTGCGGACACCCTCGTCGGACCTGGGCGATAATGCTCTCCCCTAGAATGGACGTATATACGAGTCTCTGTTGTAGCATGTGGTCTATCCACTTGCAACAAATTTCATCGATCCCTTTTCTCCTCGATGCTCTTGAGATTGTTTCTAAGGATATGTTATTGAACGCTCCTTA
Organism: Diabrotica virgifera virgifera; assembly: GCF_917563875.1. Taxonomy (NCBI): domain Eukaryota; kingdom Metazoa; phylum Arthropoda; class Insecta; order Coleoptera; family Chrysomelidae; genus Diabrotica; species Diabrotica virgifera. The sequence continues at coordinate 203,474,734 of NC_065447.1, forward strand.
TATGTCCAAAAAGGTCGCTAATAGTACCTCTTTGTGCTTGAGAGCATATTCAGCTTTTTCTACAAGCTGATGTAATGCTGTCTCTGTTGACATTCCTGCTCTATATGCATACTGGTTCTTATGTATCGGTCTGTTTTCCAATACGCCATCCCGTATATGCCTATCTAGCAGTTTTTCTAGCGTCTTAAGCAGAAAAGACATAGACTTATTGGTCTCAGAGACTTTGCCCCATCCTGTCCAGTTTTTCCAGGTTTTGGTATAAAAGTTACTCTGATCATTCTCCATGCCTTTGGAATATATCCTAGAGCCAAACTGCTCTGAAGCACTGTACATATTCTATTTGCCAGAAGGTCGGATCCCTTCTGCAACAGTACTGCATAAATCCCATCTAATCCTGGCGATTTATAAGGTTCGAATGAGTGTAATGCCCATTTTACTTTTTCCCCAGTTACTACTTTCTTTGCTGCCTGCCATTTCTCCTTGGATGCCCACAGAGGGGTATCTAGTTCTGATTTCTGGCAGTTCTCCAAAGTTAAGTCTGTAACTTGGGAACCGGGGAAGTGGACTTTCAGCAGTTCTCTAATAGTTCCTTCCCCTGTTTCTGTGTACTCTCCGTTTTCTGTTTGGAGAGTATATATCGGGCTCTGAGGTCTTTTTGAGAGAATCTTATGGAGTCTGGCGTATTCTGGAGTTCTTTCTATATCCTCACAGTACCTTCTCCATGATTCTCTTTTCTGCTTCCTCAGAGTTTTATTGTACTCAGTTAGGGCCTTTCTGTATTCATCCCAACTGATATTCTTGTTCATTGCGTTGTTGAATTTTTTACGAACTTTCCTTCTTAATTCTTTAAGTCCCTCATTCCACCAGGGCACTTTCCTGTTGGATTCCTTATTGATTGAAGGACAGTTGTCATTATACGCCGAGATGATTGTGTCTTGCAGCTGCTCCACAACCATTTCGAGGTCTGTTGTATTTCTTATCGTATCCTTAGTCTGTTTTAAACTATATTCCAGGTCTGCTTTATAAGCCTCCCAGTTAGTTTTCCTAGGGTTACGATAGGTTTCTAGGGTACATGTTTTTTCCCCTACTTCAAATTGTATGTGTCTGTGATCCGAGCAACTCGCATCATCAGACACACGCCAATTTGTAATTTTATTGCTAACGTAGTTGGTGGCTATCGTTATGTCTATGACCTCCTTTCGAGCCCTAGTCACAAAAGTCGGTTTATTACCTGAATTTATTATGTTCAGCTCGTTTTCCATGACAAATTCGAGTATAGATTCACCTCTTACATTCGTGTTCGTACTTCCCCACGTTGTATGATGTGCATTAGCATCACAGCCGATGATCAGCTGGGTTCTGGATCCCCTGCAGTCTCTTACCAGCTGCTCCACTTCCTTAGTTGGAGGAGAACCAGGTGCATCATATGGAAGGTACGCCGATGCGAGCGTAATCGCTCTTGACACCCTTCCCTTCCCCGGCCTTATCTTGACTGCCGTCAAGTCTCTAAAACAAAAATTTGTTAACGGCAGTATGTTAAATTTCTTTTTGATAATAATGCAGGTTCGAGGGACCTCGGAGGTTCTGTCATATATGAGTTCCCCTCCAACTCCCCCTAACCCCATAATATTTCCCCTGTTCACCCAGGGTTCCTGAATAAGGGCCACATCGAATTCCCTTTTTGCAGCCGTAAGGGCAGCCGAAGCAGCCTTACTGTGCTGCAAGTTAATTTGAAGGATTCTGATTCTCCCCTCCATCTTTTGCTCCAAGGACTCTAAAGATGACCATTCCGAGTCTGTAATAAGCTCGGAAACGGTTCCTCTCGAGGGCCCTGAAGGACACTTCGTCTATAGAGAAGGCCAGGAGTACTCCTTCCTTCTCTACTTTTTTGTTTAGAAGGAGCCACCCTCCCACTCTTAATTCTGGGTTCTGTTGCCCCAGTCGTGTTCGGATAACTCCCTCTTCTTGTGTCTGGCCTGGTATAAACACAAGAACTTTGGGTCTTTTGGGAAGATCTTTGGATTCGACAGCCGTCAAATCCGCGTTCTCCCACAAACGGCCCAGCCGTTCCACTGCACCTACCAGCCAGTTTTTGGTGTGTTCATTAGCGGGGGTAATCCATAAGACGCCTCCGCTAAAGGTAGTTCTGGCGAACTGCGGTGGATTACTGCTCCCCGAAGGAGCTTCATCCATTGCATCCGCAATCCTACTCTGGATCAGGTCAGCTTGAGCCTGATCCAGTGTTACCTCAGGATGTCGTCGATCTATGATCGCCATCCTGAGTCTTTGTGCGGCCTCTGTATAAGAGTCAGCAGGTCTGGGAGCCTGCTTCGTCTTTTTGGAGACCTGGGGTGGTGTAGCAGAGTACTCTCGGGGTCTCTTCTTACTTTCTTTATCGGGTCCTTTGTCTGTCCCGATAGCAGGTCTAGAAGAGCCCTCTTTCCTCTGCATCCTTTTCCGTGGTCGTTGTTCCCACGTCCCTTCTGCCATTTTTCTTTCCTTTGTCTGTTTCCTCTTCTGAGCCCCAGACAAACGTTTTTTGTCTGACAGGTCCATTCTTTCAGCCCCTGTCGTGATTGTATCAGCGGTTCCTTGAGTTCCCGCTGATGCTTCACTGTCGTGTTTTATTGTGTCCACGACAGTGCTTGAGCTGGAGGACTCGTCCGAGTCCGAGATCACTTCAGCCTCTTTTTTTTTATTTTGTTTTTGTTGGTCCATGTTTTATCCCACGAGTAGCTAGGGAAGTTTTGGTCACCTGTGCCAGAGCCCCGCATTAACACAGGAAGGCTAATAAAACCAGGGATTCGCCCATTTCCCGGAGTTCGCATAATAGCGGCTTAGCAACCCCTAAGTCCCGTAGGAGCATCCTCTACTACGCCAAACCTTCGGCTTATGCTGTTCCACCTTAGCTTGAGGGGATTTTTATTGTGGTTACCTTCCACTTGGCCGGCCGGTTAAGGCAAGCCCCCACACCTGGCAAACATTTCCTCAACAACCACCCGTCTGCCAGGCACGGTATGATAGCAGTCATTCACTCTCTCATGGAAGGGCTCATGTGTCGCACGATTTGGGCTGATACCAGGTCCTTCCTCCCGCGACACACGGGTCCTCGTCATTCATCCTCTCAAAGCACAGGTCAGCTGCCTCCCCTAAACTGTGCTACCACATGATCCGCGGTGCCTATTCTGTGGAAGCCCACATTATTTAGCAATCTTACCAGCGAGTGTGCGAGGAGCGTCATGCTCTCCGACAAGTCCGGAACTTCATGTCGCACCTCCCCCTCTCACTGGCTCACCCTATCAGCCATTGGGACGCGCCAGATGGGTCGTGGTCAACCCCCCGTGGGTTTGCAATCCGCAGGAGGAGGGAACTAGTCCCAACTACCGCAGACTACAATCCCCGGCTGGTAACTACATCTTAAAACCTACCAAATTTCATTTGTCTATCTCAACCGGTTTTAGAGCAATAAATAATTTGTCGTTTGTAAGAAAAAGTTCAAAAGTCGTATCTCGGAAACGAAGCATTTATGGACATATGTTTATAAAGCAAACAGTCTTTTTTTTATGCAGAATTACCCCTTAGTAAGTATTTTAAGTTTGTCGCACTTATTTAGAAATACCCTGTATTGATGAATAGCATGGCTAGTTGTTAAAGTACCTAACTTTTTTAATATCCCACATAAGCGAATGAGTCAAAAAGCAAAATGTTAAGAAAGCCTAAGGCTACAGTCGAGTGTTATTTTAAATATTTTATATATGCTAGAATATTCCACAGGGTGTTCCAAACTTTGAGGAAAAAAACACACTATCATTGTTACACATGGTATACAATGGCACTTACCTGTTTAGCAATAATATTATTACATTGGTATTATTGAAGAATAAAGTTATAAAATACTACAAAAATCACTAAAATCGAACAATAGGTTTAGGAAATACGAGACATCAAAAAGGTCCCATTTTTAAGGTGGTGCGTTAATTTTGATACTTAGTGTACTATGGACCACCCACGTATGTACCTATACTAATGCCGGCTTGTGCTGGCTTATTAGGCAAGGCTATGAAGCAGTAAAAAGTCCACCAAAAAATCTACCAAATTCTTGCAGTTGGATGCAGTTCAATGAAACTTGTTGCGAAATGCGAATTGCATTATTCAACAAGGAAAATGCATGGTGCTCAGGACAGGCCCTGCCTAGATTAGATTATGTGAGGCCGTTAAGGCTATGCAGCCTCTCCGCACTTCAACCTATACCTAGAGATCTTTTGTGCATACCTTAATCTAGTTAAACTCTAGGATGCTTATACTTCTGATGAAGTCGATTAGCATCATAGGTGACTTATAAGATGGCACTAGTCGATGGCTAAAGTGCAAAACCTCGTAAGTCAAAATTTTCCAGTTTTGGGATTAATTTACCAATAATTTTTATATATTGCTATCTATTCAACTACAAATCCTCATAAAAGTCTATTTCAACTTAAGACCTCTAGTGACATCTATCAAAAACTAGTAAAAACTCTTTAGCAAAAAGTGTAAAGCAGAAACCTATTAAGTAGGACTTACGAGTTTTTTATATTTACATTTGCTCGGATATTTTATGTAGTAATACAATGTTGTGAGGTTTTACCGGAATGCGGCAAGTGTTTTTTTAGGTTTTGTGTTTCACTCTTGTGAATAAACGCAGTTTTGTTGTTTTGTTTTGAAAAATATGTCTTGTAGTCGTGGAAAAACAATTTTGAATTTAGTGTTGCAAGCTGATACAGATGGGTAAGTGATTTTTTGCCTTTTTCTTATATTTTTATTATTATTTATCGTTTGAGGTTAAGTCTGCTTTCTTTCTCACTGAAAAAGTAGGGCATGGTGTAAATTACAATAAAGCAAATAATGATTGTTTATAAAATACTTTTATGCAAACGTGAATTATAAGAGTTAACGTTATGCCATTGAATTATAAAATAGATTATGAAAATATTGGTTATGAATTTTATAGTGATTGTTATGACTATTGAAATGTAAAATTCCACTAAATTAGGTATACTTATCTTAAAATCTTGACAAATGTTTCAAGAACTCAGGTTCTTATCAATAGTTAAATTAATTATTAATGAATTCAACTATGTACTATCAATCTTCTGATGATTGAGTTCTTAAAATAATTGTTAAATTTTTAAGATAGGTATTCTTAATTTAGTTTAATTTCATATTTTAATAATTTATTGGTTATGAATTTGATGTTTTTTACAGTACAATACAGAGTAGCAGCTCAGATGAACCTCAAGAAGTTAATAGCGTGGTCGAGGAACCACCATCAGCGGTATCAAATAACGTAAACATAACCACTGATATGCCAAATTTTCAAGATGAAAATTCCGATAGCGAACCTTTCCAAGATAGTGGATCGGAATATATGGCATCAACCGAGTCCAATGAATCAGATGAAGAAACACATAACCAGTCGCTAAATGAATTACTAAATGAGACAGAAACAGTAACATCGCCCATAATGAGAAAAAGATCAAGGAAATCTGACGTCAATTATTTAAACTGGGAACGAAATAAAAATAAACTGAAAAGAATGAAGGGAGAATCATACCAATCCTGTCAACTAGATAAAGATGACAACAAGTATAAAAAAATTGAACGAGACGAGCGAAAGATGGGACCTCCATGTCAATGTAAGAATTCGCAAAGATCTCTAAAATTTTTTTGCAATATTTTTGAAGACGACGACAGAAAAAATATTTTCAATATGTTTTGGAAAAATTTGGACTGGAATCAGAAGAAAATTTATGTTACCAGCCTTGTAGATAAAGAACCGGTGAAGTATCATCGAACAGGTATTTATAAAAATTTGTTTCCGTAAATCACATTTTACAAACCTTCATTGCATTTCAGTTACTCCAGAAAAGCAACGAAGTACTTCGTATATTTTTTTCCTTAAGAAATCTAATTCTCGAAAACGGGTATGCAAGAAAATGTTTCTGCAAACATTAGGTATAGGCGAATGGAGTGTGCAAAATTGGATTAGTCAAGGAGAACAAAACATTGCAGTTCAAACTACAAAGAGTTCAAGAAAAGGCAAGATATCCGAAGATAAAGCCTTCCTAATCCAGTTTTTAGAGAAAATTCCAAAAATGGAGAGCCACTACTGTAGGAAAGACACTAATAAATTGTATTTAGATACACAGTGGACCAGCGTTAATGAACTATACAAATTTTATACCAATGAGTGTGTGACTGCAAAGATAGCCAAACTGAATAATACAACTTTTCGTCAGGAGCTCGATAAGCAACGTATAGCCTTATTTAAGCCAAAGTAAGTTAAGCATACAGGACAATAGAAAACGTTTTTTTTTTTGTTACAAGAATTTTTATTTTTTAGGAAAGATCAGTGCGACACTTGCACTGGGTATTCTGTCGGCAAAATAAATGATGAACAGTTTCAGCAGCATTTGGAGAAAAAAAATTTAGCTCGTGCTGAAAAGGAAAAACTAAAAGAAGAGGCTAGTAAGGACAACAGTAAACTTGTTTTGACTATGGATGCACAGGCAATATTAACAGCACCAAGATTACAAGTATCAGCTGCATATTATAAAATGAAGCTAAATGTTCACAACTATAGCTTCTATAATTTATCCACTGGCAAAGGCCATTACTATGTATGGCATGAGGGTTCAGGTGGGGTTGAAGCAAACGAGTTCACTTCCATTATCATAGATTATATCAAAAGAAATTTATCTCCTGCTACTAAATCCGTTGTTTGCTTCAGCGACGGATGCTGCTACCAAACTCGAAATGTTACGCTTTCGAATGCTCTTTCTTACTTATCAAGAACATCAGGTGTAGAAATATTTCAATATTATCTAGAAAAGGGTCATACTCAAATGAAGTGTGACTCGATTCACGCGTGTATTGAGCGTAAACTTAGAAATCGTGTCGTGTATGTACCGGGATGCTATGTTGACATTTGTAGGTCTGCTAAGGCAAAAGATCCTTATGAAGTTGACTACTTAAATTATTCCTTTTTTAAAGATTACTCGGTAATCAAAACATTTTCTTCAATTCGTCCTGGCAATACTAAGGGAGATCCTAAAGTAACTGATCTTAGAGCACTGGCATACCGTTGTGATGGTGCGATTGAGTATAAATTATTATACCAGGACCATTGGACACCATTACCAAGGCGTACAAGAGCAATTCAAGATAATTTGGATATACCCCAATTGCATAACGCTCCTCTAAAAATTAAGCCTGATAAATTTAAACATCTTCAAGAATTAAAAAACTATATTCCAGAAGATTTTAGGCTATTCTACGACAACTTATCTCACTAACTCAAACTTTTTTTTTATTTTTTTTTGTATTTCTGTCGAATAAAGTTTTTAGTTGTGTTCGTATTGTTTCATTAATATTTTTTAATCATCTAATTAAACAAAATATTGTATTAAAATCCTTAACCAGATAATACTTTTCATGTCAAAACATCGCAAGTTGAAAAATGATTTAAAAAAAATACAACAAAACCTCGTAAGTCGATTTTTTTTTGAAAAATCAAATCCAATTTAATGTACTTGCATACCATTAAAAAGAGGTGTAATTATAATTTTTTATATCGCTAACACCAAAACGGGAACGCCTTATTAAAAAAAGTAATCAGTTTTTTGTCTCTCCTGTAAAATTTATAAAATTCGACTTAATAGGTTTTACACTTTAGCCATCGTAGTGTGACATCTTCTAGGAATTTTAGTCCTTTGCAGAACAGTGCTACGCAGTTGCATAGTATATGTTCTGCTGTTTCTTTTTCGTTGTCACAGAAACGATAGTCCTGACTATCTGATTTGTCCATTTTTTTTTTTTGAGATGATATCTCAGAGGGCAGTGGCGAGTGAGAAGGCCAGTGACCATTATATCTTTTTTACTCATTTCGATAAGGCGGTTTGTTGCAGTGGGCTATACACTTTTATTTATGAGCCTTTTTGCTTGCCTTTTTGTCCTGGTGATCCAGTATAGTTGTAGTTGATTGAATTCCCAGGTTCCGGAGTTCCTCTCTGATGTGGCTTTTCGATAGTCCACAGAATGGGATATTAGCCCCTTCTCTTGCTAGGCTGTCAGCTTCCTTATTTCCTGCAATTCCCTTGTAACGTGGCACCCACATCAAAGTTATTTTGACCCAAACTAACTTTGACTCACAAGTAAATGACATTAGAGTATTTTAGGCGGCTTGGCTGTCTGATAAAATAAAGGTTTTTGCCCTACGAGTGTCTCGGTTGAGACATTCTTGGGTACTAATTGTCTATAGCATGAATTTCTGCCTGAAAGATAGTTAAGGCGTTTCCAAGAGATTTGGTTAGCCTGAAATTGGGCCCACTAACTCCCACTCCTGCCCTTTGATATATCTTAGATCCATCCGTATTCCATACGAGTGGACCTTCTTCCAATTTCGGTTTAACTTTTTCAATTATTTGGGGCTTTATATACACTGGAGTATAAAGTGAGGGATTGATTTCTTTTGTGTGTTAGGACAAATAAGTTATATGTACTTAAGATTTTTCAACTTTTTTAATTATATCTCCGAAACGCTGACTCTTAGCAGAAACAGTATATTAGCTATTTTTATATAATATGTACCTAGATAATTCTATAAATTAAAATTTTTATCTGATGTATTTTTATAATAAAAAATGATAAAACTTACCGTTTGGCTGAAAAAAGTGAAAAGACGTAAAGAATCCAAATTCGCGACATTTGATCCTGAATAACTTTTTTTGCAGATATGCGATTGATGGAGACTTTTCATATTTCATTTATAATGGTGTTTCGAACATTCGTACCAATTTTTAACTCTATGCGAATTTTTGTAACCATACAAATCTTTTTGGGCCAACTTGACCAGATTATAAACTTTTAATCGGCTTTTAAGAGCTTTTTACATCACTCAATTTTATCCTTAAATTATATAAACAGGGACAGACGCCGCCGGATGTCCTATATTTTATTTATATGGGTTAGCCAGTCAGTCTTCAGCTCACTTTAATGAGGTCGATAAAATTGGCTATGATTTTAATGACCGCTGAAATAAATTTTGATAGCGTACTTGGGATTCGTTAAGTAATTAGTTATGGTAAATAGTTCTTTTTTAACCAAGAGTGTACCTATAATATAAATACAGAAAATTATGAAGGAAATATGTACCTAAGTTTTATATTTACGTTCCTGCTATGTCTAGGTCTCGAATGTTGTTTTTTTTTTGATTGGAATGTGTCTGAAGATATTCAACCTCTCATCTTCACCGATGAGCCCATAGAGGTTGAAGAGGGCGAAACACATTTCTAAGAGCTGGTGTTTGGATCTTCGATTCTATTCAAAAAATTTTTCCCAGCCCGAAGTGTAGTGGATGTGTGAATTGTTCGTAAGGGGATTTTTCCGCATTCTCTATTTCATTTGTTTGTTTTCGTACGAGTGGTCGTCCAAACCAGTACCTGTGGATATTTTGATCACTGAGTGTGTTTCAAAGATCTACATCTTTTGTTTTTTCATAAACATTATCTTACTTACTCTAAAGTAATTAGGGAATTAAAACTTGAGAATGGCATTGTCAGGTTGGGCGTAGATTTACGTTCCTGCTATGTCTAGGTCTCGAATGTTGTTTTTTGATTGGAATGTGTCTGAAGATATTCAACCTCTCATCTTCACCGATGAGCCCATAGAGGTTGAAGAGGGCGAAACACATTTCTAAGAGCTGGTGTTTGGATCTTCGATTCTATTCAAAAAATTTTTCCCAGCCCGAAGTAGTGGATGTGTGAATTGTTCGTAAGGGGATTTTTCCGCATTCTCTATTTCATTTGTTTTTTTTTTATGTACCTAAGTTATATACATAATAAATAAAATCGATATCTATTTTTATTTACGCGCATTTAAGTTTATGCAAGCACTAATCGCCATAAATACATACATATACAAATACCCCAGTCTAGAAAAAGAAAGTGAAAAAAAGAATGTGTGTGTACGTTGTACGCACGTAAGAAGCTATACTTCTATTCTGTGATTTCAACCAAATTGATATACATATATACTTTAAACAGTTTATTTATATTTTATTTAAATATTAAACTAATTTTAATACTTACTACTTTCCAAAATTTTTATTAAATTAATACCAAAAATTAAAAATATAAAAGAGTAAAACACACAAACACGTTGAAAAATGCCACAAGAAATTATTTCTGAACAATAATTGTTGGCAAAAATTTTAACTAAATGCGCATTTTCTGAAAAAAAAATTATATAACAAATATACTTACAATCATAAAATGTATTAAAAAAATAAAAACTCGCATTGGGATTCGAACCCGCGCATTTTAGAGTGCTTAGATTTGTAATCGAAGCCTCTACTCATTTACCCATCTACACATATCTGTCATATGTGAAGATAGTCGAACTGAACGTGTTACTGTTTGACAGTTCTGAATTTAATTAAATTAGTTTGATTTTTGTGGGATTAAAATATTAAAATACAACAAAATATAGAGTAAAAAAACAATATATTAGATAAAGATTGGTAGACATTTTGTTGGTAATCAAATTATGTAAATCAAAGCATTACCTACTAGGTAGGTAATACCTATTTCCCATTTTCCAAGTAGGTAAGTATCTATGTAATTTTTATGACAATACTGAAACATTTACAATTACGTACTACGTACCTACCTCTTGCTTTTAAAAACTATTTAAAAAGTCACTACAATTATAAACTTGCTTTTGTCTGTGTCCTCACAACAATAAAAACTAATATACACAACATTTGTTTACCCATAACCATTGATTGACGTATTAATAAAATAACCGGCATATTGAACAATAATTATTGTTGACAGGTCATTGTAATTACCCAATCAGAGCACATATAACGTTTCAGCTGCGCCCGGGACCAAGACTTTTGATGAATTCGCGCACATATAAATTTACTCCCAACGCGCCTAAAGAAGTACAACTTCAAAAAATATTACATTTTCAAATCATATGAGGAATATTTAATAAAAAATAGGTACCCACGTATCGAAAAATCATTTGTGTCCATATGGAAAACTTTTTTATTATTAATTTTACGAAAAAAAGTGATTCTTCATAAAAAGCTCTGCATGGTCCAAAACCTAAGATTTAACCATCAAATATCAAATTTCTTGAATATTATACGAGGTATGTCAAAAAGTTTGAATTTCACTCAAGAGTAAATTTACTCTTAAATTTACTTAAGTAGCTTTATTTTTCACCATATTGAAAATTGCTATTATGAAAAGTTGTTTGGAATTAAAAACTATATTCTAGTATACAATTACATCCTTCTAATTGAAAAAAAAAATTTTGAAAAATTATGGGTAAGTAACATTATTTTCAGTATTTCAATTCTGATAACTCTTTTATTATTAATTTTACGAAAAAAAAGATTCTTAATAAAAAGTTCTGTATGGTCTAAAATCTAAAATACAACCATCTTATATCAAATTTTATAAATTTTATACGAGGTATGTCAAAAAAGATAAATTTAGATCAAAAGTAAAATACCTTTATAGCTCAGAATATTTCAATTAGAAGGATGTAATTACATACTGAAAATTAGTTTTTAATTCTAAATAACAATTCATAATAACAATTTTCGATATTGTGAAAAATAACCGTATTTTACTCTTGAGCGAAATTCATATTTTTTGACATACTTACCTCGTATAAAATTAATCAAATTTGACATAAGATGGTTGTATTTTAGGTTTTAGACCATGCAGAACTTTTTATTAGCAATCACTTTTTTTCGTAAAATTAATAATAAATTAATCTGAATTGAAATAACTGAAAATAATGTTAGTTAGGTATCCATAATTTTTCAAAAAAAAAAAATTCAATTAGAAGGATGTAATTGCCTACTAGAGAATAGTTTTTAATTCCAAACAGCTTTTCATAATAGCAATTTTCAATATTGTGAAAAATAAAGCTACTTTACTCTTGAATGAAATTCAAACTTTTTGACATACCTCGTATAATATTCAAAAAATTTGATATTTGATGGTAAAATCTTAGGTTTTGGACCATGCAGGGCTTTTTATAAAGAATAAATTTTTTCGTAAAATTAATAATAAAAAAGTTTTCCATATGGATACAACTTACAGGGACATACTGTATAAAGGCGTGGAGGAAAACGGATTATGGCGTAGACGCTATAATTTTGAACTTTACCACCTTTCTAGTGAGTCTAGTAGGTATTGGTAGATCTATCAAAATTAACAGGCTGCGGTGGCTAGGCCACTTGGAGAGAATTAATTAGGCGGAGGTGTCGAAACATATTTATAGCCAGAGACCGGATGGAGTGAGGAGAAGAGGCAGGCCCAGAGCATGATTTAAGAACCAGGTAGAAGACGACTTGAGAGTGTTAGGAGTGTGAAATTGGAAAACCAACTCGAGGAATAGGAAGGAATGAAAAATCGATTCTGGAACAGGCCAAGGCCCACCATGGGTTGTAGAGCCAATGAAGATAATGACGTACCGAAAAATACGTGAAACCGGCCCTTTTCTATAAACAAAGGCAAAGTCCAAAATGTAGTATTTGCTTTTAACATTTTTTAACTATACCTATTAGTAGCAATTGTTGTTACAATTGCTACTAACCCACACCCACACTACACAAAAGACATATATAATGACTTACATACTAATAATAAATATTACATTAAGTTCTCTTAATTTTTCTAACTAGCGTGTTTATTGGATTGAATGTTTGTCTATGGCTATGGTTTAAATTTCATTTGAGCTAATATACCTACTTTTATGTTTCATTTTTTTTCTATAATTTTGGAATTTTCCCTATTTCCGCCACTAATAAGTAACATATTCCCTACATATAATACCATATAATAAGGCATACCTAATACAATTAGAAGAGAGGAAACTGAAATTAATAATATAATTCAAAAATGGATGAACCTATACTGGGCAATAACCAGGCAATAACCAGCAATAACCAGGCAATTTTTACAATTTTCGAGTTTGCTCTTTTATATGGGTTATTACACAATTATTAATATACCTAACAAAGTTAGAAAGCAGTAAGCCTTCATTCCTGGGTCTGGTATACTATTAGAATTGCAGTAACTCAACTTGTTGTTACGCATTACTTAGTTAAAAGGCAGTAAGTATCTTATACAAGCCTAAAAAGCAGTATCTCCTACAGAAAAAATGGAGATACTGCTTTTTAATCTAGCAACTGCTTGACTACTTTTATTACTTTTAAGGAAGTGTGTAATAACATACCTTGTTTCAAAGCAGTAACCGCCATTTTCATTAAAATTTATAAAAATATCTTATAAAAAAATAAACTTATCCAATGATATGAAAAAGAACTACAACGCAGTTAAACAATTCTGAAATCCATAAATATTTTTATGGTGGCTCAGCCCGTTAATTAAAATCTGCATTATCTCGAAACTTAAGTACATTTGTGGAGATACTGCCTTCTTTCTTAGGACGGCAGTATACTCTGCAATGAACAATAAATTCATAAATAAATAAGAAATAACAAGAAAAATAAAAATTAATGTGTTCAAGTCAATATATAAGTAGGCCTGTATTAACCTTTGGTTGCGAGTTGTGGGTTCCAACAGAACGGCAGAAGAGTAAAATACAGGCAGTAGAAATGAAATACCTTAGACGATTTCGAGGAGTTACCAAAAGAGAGACTATGGAACACTCAAATAAGAGAAGATTTGGAAATAGAATCAACCTTAGAATTTATAGAAATTTGGCAGGTAAAACGCAAAGAAGAGAGGAAGACCACGACAAACATAGGATAGAACCTTAGGAAAATTTTTTGAAAGAAAATAACTCAAAATAGAAGTGGAAGATAAAGTAGATAGAGCAAATAGAGCCGCAGGTTGCCTGAATGAAACAATATGGAGAAATAAAAATATTGGAAAAGAAATGAAACGCATAATTTACAAAACAATCATCAGACCAATAATGGCATACGCAGCAGGAACGTGACTTGGCACAGAGGACAAAAAGAATGCTAGAAATAGCAGTGATGAAAACTCTTCGAAAAATCGTTTGTAAGACAGTATAGGACAGAGCTAGAAGTACAGATATACGACAGAGATAAAAGGTGGAGAACACTAATAATTGGGTAAGAAACATAAGAGTAGAATGGAATGACCACATAAGCCAAATGACAACAAATAGAGTAGTAAAGGCAGCGAGATATGGTTCCCTAATAGTGCAGTCACTGAAGGATTTCACCTCCGATTTCGTTGAACCTCCATCGATTTTCATGAAAATTGGTGAGTAATTAGAGCATACCTCAAGAAACAAAGGTGACATGATGCCAACTTGCGCTTTTAATCTGGGGGTGGATGCCATCCCTTCTCGGGGGTGAAAATGATTTTATTAAAAATAATACCATAAGTCGATAGTGGGACAAATTATAAGCAAAATTTGTCATATAAAGTTATTAAAATAAATCAACACTCTTTGAGTTATTAAAGACCGCAGATTTTATTTTTTCGTAAAAAATGCATGTTTTAAATCGGTTTTTCACGTATAAATCAAAAACTAAGTATAAGCTTTTACAAAAAAGTTATTATTACTGAAATTGAATACATTCCTCTATAAAGAACTAAACTAATGTTAGTTCAAAGTGAGTTATTGGCAACTGAATGTGTATTTTTTTCGACGAGTAGGTACTCAAATCTAAGTATTCAATCTTAAATAACGAGAAAACGATGCAATGTATAAAATATTACTGCAAAACATTTGTAAAAGTACTTCGGAATACCTATCAAATGAGCTTCAGAACAAGATAATAGCGTCAAAATTAAGCAAGTTGTGATGGAAATAAAAGAACCGTTTCGATTTTTTTAGGAAAAAGTGAAAAATAAAACATACGCCATTTCCACAAAAATTAAAATTTATAGTAATCCTTACAAGAACTTCTTTATATTAGCATAAGTAATGTTTTCGATAATTTTGACCGGTTTAGAAAGCATTTTTTGAAAAAAAGATATAATTTTAAAAAATCATAATTTTTAAAATTCTTTAATTTTCATATTCTTTTGATAATAACTTCAAAAATACTTAATATACGTAAAAAATTATATATAATCAAATTTTAGTTTTTTTTGTACCAAATATTTTACCTGTTTTACTATTTCTATAGGGTAAAAAATAACCGAGATAAAAACGTTTAAATCATAAATTTTGCTGTGGGAACCATGCAAACGGGTTCATTTAACCTTTTATTTAAAAAAAAATAAGGGGTTTAAAAGATTAGGTTCAACGTGCTTAAATAGCACTTGGAATTAACTTTCAAAATATCGTAAACACGAATGGAGTTATTAAAAAAAAAACAATAACATTTTTTGGAAAAATTTTTAAAAGATATATTTTAAAAAAATTTTGGAGCATAAATTTTAATGCTATCAACATGTTCGGGGGCTCATTTGATAGATATTTTTAAGTACTTTGACAAATGTTTAATAAGTTTATGTTATAAAATGCATCAATTTCCCGTTATTTCAGCTTGAATACTTAAAGAGTTTTTTACTCGCCGAAAAAAATATACATTCAATTACCTCTAACTCACTTTTAGTTAACATCAAAAAGGTTTTTCTAGTAAGGAATTTATTTCCTTTTTTATTAGCTTCAATTTTTATAATTATAACTTTTTTGTAAAAACTTACAGTTTTTGAGTTATTGATGAAAAATCGGTTAAAAACATGCATTTTTCTCAAGAAAAATTAAAATCTTTGATCTTTAATAACTCAAAAAGTTTTGATTTATTTTAATAACTTTATATAACAAATTTTGCTTAGAATTTGTCCCTCTATCGAATTATTGGGTTATTTTAAATAAAATAATTTTCACCCTCGAGAAGGGGTGGCATCCACCCCTAGGGTAAAAGCGCAAGTTGGCACCATGTCACCTTTGTTCCTTGAGATATCCTCTAACTACTCACCAATTTTCATGCAAATCGATAGAGGTTCAACGAAATCGGAGGTGATAGCTCATATCCACCTTCAGTGACTCCACTATTAGGAAGACAATCAGTGGGAAAACCATGAAAATGATGGAATGACAACTTACTGGAGGCACATTGAAAAAATAGACAGTCATGTGTACACAAAAAGAAGATGTTCAACTTAGAAATATGAATATGCCAATACAGATGTTAAGTTACTGGATATAGAAAATATGACAGGAGACAATATGGGTCAGATAGGCAAAACATGCATGCAAAGGAGAGTAATATTAATATGGCCCCAGATAAAAACATGTAAAATGTTAGTAGGAAAGTAAACCTACATAGTAGTAGATATAAATGAAAGGAATTTGGTGTGTCAAATAAAATACAGTCAACTAGCATTTATCCATGGGGTTGAGTGTTATAGTAGAAAATAGAATGTTATATGTATAAATATGTATTTATTGGGAATAAACTAGAATTTTCTTTGAAACAGTATATTTTTATAATAGTAGTAAAGATAATACATACCTAGATCTAGTTTATAAAATAGGTTTTCATTAATATTAAATAAAGCTTCTACAAAGTCACGGATAAACCACTCATAGATAAACGGGAGTTGACTGTATAGTGAAATTTTTCACAGATGAAATATAAGCATCAAATTAAAAATAAAACAAAAATTGATCTAAAATATTTATTCTTGTAAACTCTGTACAATATCACGTGCTCTCTTTAACTTGCTTTGATATTCCTCGTCTGGATTGTCCTCATCTGCTTTATCATTTTCAATTAACTTTAGAGCATCTCTTAATATTACCTTTCTAACGAATCCCCTAGATTGTGTAAAGTATTCTAATGTTGTTGCCCAAAACTCTTCAGGAATCTTTGCAGAATCAAACAGATTGTTTGAGAGCCATATCTGTTTCAATTTCTCAAATTTCCACTCACTTCTGCTATGCTTCCATTTTGACAGATAATTAAGACAATTTTCTTGTGTGACTAGTGTGGCTTTCAATTTTTTAGCAACTTGTAACTCCAGATGTTTTTTTCGCCTCTTAGCTCTTTTAGATTCTGTATTTTCTGTAGAATTTTCTAATGTATTGGTAGTATCTTCTTCTTTCACCTCATTGGAATTGTCTTTGTTTTTCTTCATGGATATTTTGTCTGTATCTTGATTAACATCGCTTATTTCATTATTAACTGCTTTCGTTTTCTTTTTAGAAGCTTTTGACGCAGTATTCAACTGTTCAGAATCATCTTGTACACTGTCACCTTCTACCTGAACTTTTCTTTTATTTTTCTTTTTCTTCTTGGATATTTTGTCAGAACCTTCTGATACAACATTCAACTGTTCGGAATCATCGTGTATACTATGATCTTCTATCTGAACTTTTGTTTTATTTTTCTTTTTCTTACCTTTTATAGTTTTGTCTTGGAATATATCTTCATTTTCAACAATACTTTCCTCTGATTTAATTTTTGTTAACACTTCTGTAGCTCTATCTTTGTTTATTACCTCATCTTCAAAACTGACAATATCTTTCCTTTGTTTATTTTTCTTGTTTGATTTTATTTTTTTCGGTTTGTCCTGTGTTTCAGTTTCAATTGCCATTTTAATTTTAATAAAAACGTGCCTCTACAAATATCTAGTGACAGTGCGACAGTGGTAATAATGTTAGGTTATATTTTTCTAACCTGTAAATTTGTTTAGTTTTCGTTACTCTTCTTCTTTTATGATTTACAAATTTAGATTCATTTTTATGGTAGGGTGTATGAATTAAATTACAAAAGAAGAATATTTTATTACTTATTTATTTTAGGATATTACTTTGACCTTATGAAATAAAATATTTTCGGCTCATTGTAACTTTTTTGTTGGGCAAAGTCCATTTGATTCCAATAATAAGGAAAAATAAGAATAAATTCGTGAATCTGACAAGGGTCTTCTTTTTTCTTGTCATTGTTATGTCCTTGTTATGTCATTATATTTATTATGTCATTATTATTTATTAATGACCAAACCTTAAGTATTTAAAGGTTTTTAACAATTTTTCAAATTAAAATATAAAATAAAAATAGTTATTTGAAAATCATATCACAATGAATTTAAAGAAGGGAATATGGAAAAATCCAGACCCTTTGAAAAGAGGATTCCGTTCCAGTAAGTCTAAATACGAGGACTGGCCAAGTACCTAAGAGGTGGAGGCCTTAGACAAGGAAAAAAGAGAGAACGGGTAACGGGTAACACTAGGTTTGTTCGTAGAACGATCAGCAACCGTTGCCAACCGTCAGACGCAAGCGCGTTCGTAGTCTACGAACTCGAACTGTTAACTGCGCAGCGCTAACTGTTAACTGCGCATGCGTCTGATGGTTGGCAACGGTTGCTGATCGATTGGATCGTACTACGAACAAACCTACTCATTTAAAACCCATAGATATAACAGAATAGATTAGGCCAGTTCGAAAAATAGCGTAACGCGGAACAGTTCCGGTCGGTGGTCTATCTATCTCTCTCTACCGGTGCTTAGCTTTCTCTCTCTAGCATATGATGGCCGCCGCCTGTGTGTCACTGTCGTTCCGTTATTCCCACCTCTTGGTAGATACGCTCACACTCGCACGACAGACAAAGATAGCTAGACCACCGTACTTGATATCGGTGTTACCTTAGACAAGGAAAAAAGAGAGGACGAGTAACACTCATTTAACACACACGTTCCAAAAGTGAAGCCGGTTTTTGGTTTGTTTGTCACCAGAAACATGGCGGTCACGTCAAAAATAACAATGGGTTGCCAGTGGTGGGTGTTCGTTGAAGGTTAAAATTTCATAAAAAATAAAGTAAATCATCATCTAAAATTCGTAATAAAAACATATGTATGTATTGAAACATATGTACGTAATATGAGAAACTTAATAAAACATTTACCGTACACAAATTCTTCATTTTAAATACATTTCATGTTTTTATTTTAAATACTCAATGCATAATACCCCAAAGAAACGTCGATGATCAAAATCTCTGGTGTCAGTTTGGCTTCACTTTTGGTCATAGGATTACTCGTCCTCTCTCTTTCCTTGTCTAAGGGTGTTACACCCCGGTGCATTGAGTGGCATATGACTAGCCTGATCTATTTTCTTTACATATCTATGTTTAACACACACGTTCCAAAAGTGAAGCCAGTTTTTGGTTTGTTTGTCACCAAAAACATGGCGGTCACGTCAAAAATAACAATGGGTTGCCAGTGGTGGGTGTTCGTTGAAGGTTAAAATTTCATAAAAAATAAAGTAAATCATCATCTGAAATTCGTAATAAAACATATGTATGTATTAAAACATATGTACGTAATATGAGCAACTTAATAAAACATTTACCGTACACAAATTCTTCATTTTAAATACATTTCGTGTTTTCATTTTAAATACTCAATGCATAACAATACCCATAGCCACCTTTACTTTACAAGCCATGAAGTTGAAACTTGGCAACATCTAAGCGTAGACCGGTTAATTCTGACAGTTCTCATTTATTTTTAAATGTTTTTAAATAATATTCACTGTATTTACAGAAAAACTCAAACATTTTACAATATTTCGTACTCCAAATTATAAAGAATATTAAAAGGTATGTATTAAGATGATTTTAGTTCAATATAATATATTTTTATATAATATATTTTATAGTATAATATATTTTTATATAAACTTACGTGCATATAGAAATGCGTCCACTTAAAATTTTTGTCATTTTTGATGTCTTATATTTACTAAACCTGTTGGCCGATTCAAGTGATTTTTTTAATATGTTATAGCCTGAAATTGGGACTATAACTAGTCCCAATCTTGAAAAATTATTTTTGCAGCACAATTGTCACCTGAAGCTGTTCATGTTTGGTAATGAAAAGTTTACAACATGAAGGCTTTCATTTAAATTTTGAATTTGAGTGTGAATGTGGGGAAAATGCCTTCAAAGTTTATTCTGCTATTATAAAAATTATGTGTAATATTGTTTTAAATAATTATACAAAAAACAAAAATAGCATCCATCAAAGTGATGAATTTTCAAAAAAGTATAAAAAGAAAAGTAATGCTAAGGGGAATAACAAAAAAAGAAAGTTATCGACTCTAAACCCCAACACTTCACATCAAACCATGTGAGAAATTGTTGTTATAGTTTTTTCTAGCGATATTTGTATATAATTTAAAATAAGATATTATTTATTTAAAATAAAGTATTTTACACATATTCTTGTTATTGGTTTTTTTTGTATAATAATAATAATATATTAAAACCCAACTATAGACTCTGGTTTTCTTAATAACATTCTGTTTTGTTTTGATTAATTCGCTTATGTTGGATAATAAAAAAAGTTAGCTACTTTAACAACTAGATTTTTGTTCTTTATCAATTCAGGGTGTTTCTAAATAAGTGCGAAAAACTTTAAAGGGAAAGGAACAAAATGCAAAATTTTGACGCCTGTCAAAATTTTCAGTGTATTTTAAATGCAATATCATTTTGTTCGAATCCTGAGAAAACTAATAAGTCTTTTTGAAAAATTTAAACGCTGAATGAAAGATTACTTTATTACCGAGGGCCGAAAGTCCCTTAGAATGAATAAAAAGTTGTTTTTGAATGACATATTTGAAACTAAAAATCACACTAAATTTTCTTAATTTTTCGCCCCTGTAACTTATTAAAATAAACATAGAAGTTTTCAGGGACTTTCGGCCCTCGGTCCTAACGTAATCTTTCATTCTGCGTTTAAATTTTTGAAAAATACTCATTAGTTTTCTTAGGATTCGAAAAAAATTAATCCCATGTATATTCTTGTTATTGGTTTTTTTTTTGTATAATAAACGTTACTTACAAGGAAGTACTTTTAATTTTATTTTGTACAAACTTCTAATTAATAATATTTTCTTGTTCGACTCAAAAAATACTATAAATTTTACCAGAATTTCTACTTTAAAATTGTGTTTTCAAAAGCGGTAGTCCGAAAGTCGGACTACGCAGGTCATCAATTGCGATGTTGCCTTTTTCTCTTCATGGCTTGTTAAGTAAAGGTGGCTATGCAATACCCCAAAGATACGTCGATGATCAAAATCTCTGGTGTCGGTTTGGCTTCACTTTTGGTCATAGGATTCTCGTCCTCTCTCTTTTCTTGTCTAAGGTGGAGGCCATGAAACTACAAGAAGAAGAAGAAGACTGTGTTTTTGACATGACATTGACAAGATAGAAACGCTTGTAAACTTAGAAATTTCGTAGAAATTTATTGGATTTCAGAGTTATGGCTACTATATTTTAGACATAAGTCCTAATTAATTAAGTTCTTAATTACTAACTTCGTTTAAAAAACTGTTCTTTTTAGTGTATTTTAAGTATACAGTATTTTTTGATAGCCCAAGTTTAAGGTGAGTGACCCTTTTTCTTTCATCTCTAATCACAGTTTGTGTTTACAATTTAGCAATTATGCTTTAAAAAACAATACAAAGCTTCTTAAAATTTCACTGTATTTATATCATATAAGGAAAATTGATGCGAAACAGGCAGAAATACTGTTGGGAGTTATTTATGTACCAATATCATCAAACTACTGCCTACAGTGGGGGGCCAAATTATTAGGGACAGTAAAATGTTTTCAATTTTCTAGTTTAACTGAATTTTTTTACCAAGTAATTGGCTTTAAGGGTTGCATTTATCTTTTGTATAAGAGAGTGTGGTACTGTCACAATAACTGAGTTTTGTTAGTAAAACCATTTATTTTTTCGCAAAAACAGTTGTAACATAAAATTGCTAATTTTAATATTTAGTGCTTTAGCTTGCTCTGAATACAAGATTCTGTATTATTTTTTAAGTTTGGGTTATGATCACATTGTGAGATGTGATGCCATTCTTTAATAAGAGCTTCATTCAACGGCCTCTTCACCATGATAACATCATTGGTGATTGCCCGTTTGGTTACCTCCCACTTGCTGCAATATTTTCTTTGGGTCTTATGGCATGGTGCAGGATCGTGCATAAAAATGTATTTTTTTTTCACCATGGAACTATTCTTTGAGTTTTCAGTAGCCAAGTTTCAAGTACTCTCTTATACTGGTCCTGTATAACTGTCCCTTCCACCCTATAAGCATCCCATACCCTTGGCCGAGATTACAAACCACACCTTAACACTAACCGGATGTTTAACCTTCTCGACAATGCAATCTGGATGGAACTGCTTCCTAGGATGTAGTAAGACTAACTTACTTTTGTCGACCAAAATCTGGAATGTTGATTAGTCAAGTAAGCATACCTGTAAAAATGATAATTTTCACTGTCCAAGAACTATATTCGATAGAAAAAGTTGTACATACTTACCTTCAGTAAGCCGTGGTTTTTTCATAGACCTCCAGATTCTCTTCGGTCAGTGGTTGTCGGGTTGTTCTTCTGAAAACATTAGTTCCTTCATTAATAAACATAGTAATCAGATATGCCACACTATTTTTATGATTTTCGAGACAAATATCCCTATTTTACAATCAGTATAAGGAATGGCAATCCTTTTCCTGCCACATGTTCCAACACGACTTGGTTCCAATGCCTCGTTTGCGTTTGAATCCATTATTATTATTTGATTAACTGCAGTTAATTAAATAATAAGTAGTTTGACTTTTAAACACCTGCAGTAGTTGCTATAACGCTCTGGGAAAGTGTAGATTGCTGTAATAACTTCTTTCTCTAATTTTCCCTTGAACAAGTCTGCAATTTTGCACTTCCAAAAAAAAATTTTATTTTGAATATTTGTTTAAATAAAATCTTGTCATTAACCCTTTCACTGCGATATTAATATAGGAATGTAGACCTGTCCGGAACATATAGGTTATATTTGAAGTCACATTTACATGGGCCGCTAGATTGGGCCATCCGCTTTTTATGAAACACTCTGAGGAAGCGATATCACGCTTTCAGCAGTGAAAGGGTTAAATGTAACAAAAATAACTAAATAACAAATATTACTTAATCTGTTAAATCTATTGGACATAAAAACCTAGCCAGAAGCAATTTTAAAAAAATTTTAAACGATTTGCAAATATTTTAAGCCTCACTGTGATAACAACAGATCTAACAACCAACTGAGATGCAACAGCAATTATTATTCCAAACATAAGAAGTCTACCAGTTTACTGCTTATCAAAAATTTGAAAGGTCATTAGTCATACCAGAAGAAGTAGGTACTATATAAAATACAGAGATGAACACAATTTTTTTTTTGTCAAAAAACAATTTTTCTTTCTTCTTTTATGGCCTTTGGGAACTGCGCCCATAAAATCAACGCCTAACCAATCCTACCATACACCAAGACCATTACAAATCCAATCGAACAATCAAAGGGAGGGAAGGGCAAAAAAACTTTTCACACCCAGGTCGTTCAAGGTGACTAACCACCAACCACCGTTCAGACTAAGTAGGGATACAGGGGATTATTACCAGGGAGATAAGGCAAAGGTAGCAAGCTAGACCTAATCTAAAGTTTAATAAACAATTTAAAGTAAGAAATATATGTAGTGTCCCTAATAACTTGACCACCCACTGTAGACTGATCAATCACTCAAAAGAAAAATTCAATGTTATATTCTTTTGTAGATCTTCACAACAATGGCACTTCCAGCCAACTACAAGCAAGTGGCAATGCAGGTCACAAATACTCAATCTTCAAATCGTAAGAGCATCTATTTACGTATTGTGTACTAATATATTTTTCAGAATAATTTTGATTATCAGTAGTTTTTCAGCAGTGTAAATTTAGTTGAATTGTATTCTAATTAAGCTTAAGGTCGCATGTGTATTATTGATCAAGATGCCATTTGGATAAAAGTTTTACAGTATGCATCTGAAGTCTATTATTACATTAAAAGCATGATTAATTTTATTTATTTTGTATATCTTTAAGAAGCCTGATATACTACAGTTTTCAGAAATGTATCACTACATTATTTACAATTGATTAAACGTTATTTATTATTGTTAAATGTTGTATATTCAAATTGGCTAAGGATTTGCAGGCCAAAACATCAAAATAAAGTATTTAAGAGGACTTTTCATGATTTTTTTTAAAGTCACATTTTTAAGATTCTTTTTAAAGAAACTATTACATTTATTAACAAAATTTCTTTTGGATACTATTAATATAAGTCTGAATACATACAAAAAAATTTTTTGATGATTTTAATTTTCTTTGCTGCCGTAGATGTTGTCTTGCAAGAAGTGTGTTTTTTTACTGTAGGGCACTTTAGGGACCTCCTGTAAAAATTTTTCGGAAAGTTCAAAATGGATTCTTTTCTTCAGACTCAAAACTAGACAATAAGCCTTTAAAATGCATAGTTTGTTATATTTTTCTGGAAATATTTTTGGACAAATTGAAAAAATGTCATATTTTTTGGTTGATTCAACCATATATAGGAAAGCAGGGTTAGTTTTTAATGTTTCGGAGGCTTGTTGTCTAGTTTTGTTTTTGGTTTATTAGAATTGGTCCAGTAGATTCAGAGAAAAGTGGCCTACCAGTTGAATAATGGTAGTTTGACAAAACACATTTTTTATCATAATAATATTGAATAAAAGGTTTTTACATTTAAATACCGATTCCTGTTTCAGAAACCCGACATGTCCAAAAAAGCAAAGTTGTGGAAAAGGACAAAAAACATCTCGGGGTTGCCGGGTTTCTCTTGATACAGAAAAATTTTCTCCACTCTTTAGGTTCATTTAGAATGTTAAATCGGGTCGAGTTTTTCTTGAATAGAATAGAAAAAGGCTTTATTCTCAGGATTCACAAGTTTACAAAAATAAAAATGTCAATAGGGAGAATGGTGTCAAATACAATTTATAAGGATTGCTGAAACATGTGACTCTGTAACTAAGGGTAAGGGTAGTAAAAATTCAAAAAAATGAAAATCGATTTTTTTGGACATGTCAGATTTCTGAAACGACCAATTCAATTGCTGTAAATGGCTTGCCAAAGCTTTTTTCTTTTGGCTTCGGTGCTCTCCTGACTGTTCACTACTCCTACCAGCTTGTGAGATGTGGGCTTCATCAACTTTTAACAACCAGGCCGTTGCTATTTCGCCAATTTTTATACCCACAGGTCCATAATGGTCAGATAAGTTTTTGGACCTTCATTGAAAGTCAATGCTTTTTTCTGTTTATTTTTTCTTACTCTTCCCTCTTTTTTCTTTCTTCCTCTAATAATGTATGAAGAATTCACTCCAATTTGCTATCTATTAGATTTGTATATGTTTTGCTGTCACCATCCTCAATTTAATTCCTGTAAAAGACATTAAACAGATCTTTTGGTCTGCTAAAAATACTTACCGCTGTAGATAGATTGATCAACAAATTTGAAGAAATATCCATCAAACTTGTGAATGTTTTCAAGCCAAGACCTCTCATTACAAATACATTTCTCTGATTTATTTTAAACATATTTTGAGTCCCTGTAGGAGGTTGCAATTTGTCGCTTCTTTTTAATTTTTTCGAAGAGGAACTTGATAAGTCAGGATTACATTCTGCGGTAAACTGATTACCTTTAAATTGTCTTTTTTTAGTTTTCCTTCTAAAATGAAGATTACTTCGACTGCCTTTACATTGCAATGAACTGATTGAGGCACTTTTTACAACTTTGAATTTTATATCGAGAAAATACAGAAATTATTTAAGTATTTAGAGAAAATAAAGCAAGTGTCACTCTAAAAATCATACACAGTAATCCCCTAGCAGTATAATATCTAAAAATACATCACTTTTTTTAATGTAAATTTTAGGAGGTAATTTTTGAATGATTGAGTGCATATAATATTATGTAAAAAAAACAAAACAAATTATTTTTTGAAAATTATTTATGAGAAAGTCCTCTTAAAATTTTTACATTGTGGTTAATATATAATAATATTAATAAAATTCCATATTTCCTTAAATATCTAATACCCATAGACTTTTTTACTTAAAACTTTAATATTTACAGAGTTAAATCTATGTTTTTATTGTCCACTGTGTCAACATTCTTCTTATTTGTCCATATAAAGATGCCCTTTCAGAGGTCATAACATTTTTTAGTTATGAATTGCATGAAGTATAATATGGTTTCTCTTGTACCCATTGCATTTTTAAAACCAAATTGAGTCTTGGATTGACTTCTTCACATGGATTGACTTCTTCACATTTGTCATATTATAATCTTAAATGAGGAATTTTCAGATGGTGTTTCTTCTCTATTATTTATATTTGACATGGACGCTTGAGGTGTCATTCATTTGAACATCTCTGCATAAATGTTATCTTCTTCTGGTGTCTTTTCGGTTTTTTTTATTATTGATAATAATATGTAGTCTCCTCTTCTGATACCAGTATAGATATAGACCAAGAGGCAGCGCTGAAAAATCTATTTGAATTTACTAAAGCTACAGCCGGAAAAATGAAAGAATACCCATGAACGAACATATAAAACACGCTGTATTTTCCTGTCACCGTGTCACAAAGAAAATTGTCACAAAGAAATTTAAAGGTAGTAAATGGTTGTTCAGGAATGACAAAAAGACTTATATTAGAAGCAAAAAATATTAATTTAGATATTATCATTGCATGGATCCCAGGGCATTCCGGAGTATTAGGAAATATTAAAGCTGATTCACTTGCTAATGTAGGTCGTTGTCTCAATTGTCCAGTAAACATAAAGGTGGAGAAAGATGACTATTTTCCCTTTTTTAAAAAAATGTACTGGGATGAATTTAAAAGAGTGGAAGGAATCTTTTAAATATAAAGGTATTTGGTATCAACAGCTACAACCAGTTTTCAAAAATAGTCCTTGGTATCTCAATGTTCCTTACATAGATAGAAGACATATAACAACTATTATCAGAATGCGTACAGGTCACTGTTTGGTTCCAAATCACCTATTTAAAATGGGGATAGTAGAACATCCTTATTGTGAATGTGGTCAATTAGCAGATGTACAACATGTGATTCGTGAATGCCCTATTAATACTGTGCAAAATTTTGATTTATATAATGAATTAGCTAAAAATGGGTGCCCAACACCCATATCCCTTACAACCCTTCTTTATAAACCGCAGTTGGTTCTTATTAAACTTTTAATACATTTTTTGAATATACACAAAATTAAGTTATGAGTATAAATAAATATATTATAAATAATTTGAAAAATATGTCAAAAGTACACGTGAAAATATAATTCGTATAACCGAATAATATAATCTTTTGTTTCTATATAAACATTCTGTAATCACCTGGGTCTTTCACTATACCTATCTGAGGCAACAACATGGGATTGTGTAATGGTCAGGTGTTGCCCTGTATAAGAGAAGTTTGTGCCTTTGTTGTATTTATTCCATGCCAACTCAAAATTGCCTGTAAATAAGATATAGAAGAATAAGATTGTGTAATGATCGGCAATTAACCCTGAGAGCAAAGTTTGTGTCTTTGTTGAATTTGTCCCATGCCAACTCAAAATTGCCAGTAAACTAAAAAAGAAATAGAAGAATAAGATTGTGTAATGGTCGGCAGTTGCTCCTGAGAGCAAAGTTTGTGTCTTTGTTGAATTTGTCCCATGCCAACTCAAAATTGCCAGTAAACTAAAAAAGAAGTAGAAGAATAAGATTGTGTAGTAGTCGGCAGTTGCCCTTGAGAGAAAAAAGTTTAATGTCGTTGAAAAAAAAAGTTAAGTTTTTGTATTTGTCCCATGCCAACTCAAAATTTCTCCTAAATCAAAGAAGAAAAAGAAGATTGTGTATTGATAGACAGTTGCCCCCTTAGACAAGGAAAGAGAGATTGCCCCTAGCGTGAATTTTTTTTTTATCTTGTCATGTTTGTCCCACACCACCCAAAATTTCTAGTTAACTAAAGAAGAAGAAGAAGAAGAAACAAATTGTGCAATGTACTAACTCCAAATTGTAAGTGAATAAGGGATTTTTCCCTTGTTCCGAGACGATGAGCTGGCCAAATACCCAAGTAGGTGGAGGCCAATAAACTGAAGAAGAAGAAGAAAATTGTCCAGTGCAAGTACATGTAACAATAATTATTACATGTACTTGCGCTGGCCAATTTTTTGTGTGACACCGTGACAGGAAAATACAGCGTGTTTTATATGTTCGTTCATGGGTATTCTTTCATTTTTCCGACTGTAGATTTTTCACAGTTGATTACTGTGAGTGTGTAGAGAAACATACTGCGGTCGGTCAAGCGAAACGTAGAACAGGGGTTACTGAGAGGGTATCAAAGTTGCTTTCCTACGAAGGTAATTATTTCCATTTACTAAGGCTGAAAATCAGTACCCACATTCTAAATTAAATATAAATAAAAGTTATTATAGTCGGTCAGCTGTATGACGGGACAGAGCTGGTCAGTCGGCCCCAATAGTCGATTGAGGAAATAAAGCATTTTGGCTTGCAATTTTTTCGTCCCGCATGGATTTACTTGAAATTTTCACAGAAGGTAGGGAATAGTCCAAGGATCATTTTATATATCATGCCGCTGTCATACGCTAAATCCTTGGGGGTGGTTGTCACCCCATCTCGGGAGTGGGAATTTTTTATTACATTTTAACCATGTAATTCGATGGAAAAAGTGATTCTAAGAAAAAAATGTTTTTTACATTTTCTTCGTAAAACTAATATTTTTCGAGTTATTCGCACTTGAAAATAACAGTTTTTCGACGAGAAAATTGACTTTTTTAGAGGGTTTTTTGAGAATACCTCAAAAAATATGCATTTAATCAAAAAAAAACTGTAGATATCGAAATTGTATCTTTTGGTAACACAAACCAAATTTTTTTCCTATAATATCTTTAAGACCAATACAAACCGAGATACGGCATGTTAAAGGTTAGCTTTTTTCGTCAAATGCACAATTTGAAATATTCAAAGCCAAATAATGGGACAAATTTGCATTTTTCGAGGAAACCTTAAATAATTTTTTTTCAAGCGTACAATTAGACCTTTCAAAAAATAATAATAAAAAGTTTCTAGCATGAAAATTAAGCGACTTACAAAAAAAAATGTCGGTACCTGCTTTTCTCTACGAAAAAATCAGTGAAAACAACCCCCTAACTACCTTCCTAATTCAAAATTGGTATTCACCTTTCTGTAGTTCCTTTTATATTTATATTATCAATACACTCAAGGAGTTTGACCTATTTAAAATGCCTAATTTTGGAAAAATTGGAGTTTAAAGAAAAAATGGTTTTTTGCAATTTGGTATTTTTCACCTTTTACTTCAAAATATCTCCGAAAATACTGAAGATATGAAAAAAATTATATACTACTAAATTGTAGCTTTAATGACTAAAATTACCCTGTGCATATATTTTCATTACAGTGAATAGTTAGCCAGATATAGCTGTTTAAAACCTCTATTTACCAGAAAACACCCCCTTATTCGAGCACTTTAAACCCGCCCCAATTAAAATCTAAGGCATCTTACGGAATTTAATTTACAAAGTCTTTTAACTCTTTCTAAATCCTACAAAATCATTTTTGAGGGGTCTCATTACTGAGAGGGTATCAAAGTTGCTTTCCTACGAAGGTAATTAAATCCATTTACTAAGGCTGAAAATCAGTACACAGTGAGATATAATATTTTTCCAAAATTAGGCATTTTAAATAGGTCAAATTCCTTGAGTGTATTGATAATATAAATATAAAAGGAACTACAGAAAGATGAAGACCAATTTTGAATTAGGAAGGTAGTTAGCGGGTTGTTTTCACTGATTTTTTCGTAGAGAAAAGCAGGTACCGACATTTTTTTGATTAAAGTCGCTTAATTTTCATGCTACAAACTTTTTATTATTATTTTTTGAAAGGTCTAATTGTATACTTGAAAAAAGATTATTTAAGTTTTCCTCGAAAAATGCAAATTTTTCCCATTTGGCTTTGAATATTTCAAATTATGCATTTGACGAAAAAAGCTAACCTTTAACATGCCGGATCTCGGTTTGTATTAGTCTTAAAGATATTATTGGAAAAGAATTTGGTTTGTGTTACTAAAAGATACAATTTTAATATCTACAGTTTTTTTTATTAAATGCATATTTTTCGAGGTATTCTCAAAAAAACCCCCGAGATGGGGTGGCAACTACCCCCAAGGTTTTAGCGTATCATATCGGCATGATATAGAAAATGATCCTTGGACTATTCCTTACCTTCTGTGAAAATTTCAAGTAAATCCATGCTGGACGAAAAAATTGCGAGCCAAAATGCTTCATTTCGTCAATCGACTATTGGGGCCGACCGACTATAATAACTTTTATTTATATTTAATTTAGAATGTGTGTTCTGATTTTCAGCCTTAGTAAATGGAAATAATTACCTTCGTAGGAAAGCAACTTTGATACCCTCTCAGTAACCCCTGTTCTACGTTTCGCTTGACCGACCGCAGTATGTTTCTCTACACACTCACAGTAATCAACTGTGAAAAATCTAGCTTTAGTAAATTCAAATAGATTTTTCAGCGCTGCCTCTTCGTCTAATAGTTCCCATCTTTAATGAAAGATACAATTTAGTCAGAGGTTGTAGAGATCTGGTATTTGCTCCTATTCTGTAGTGGTTAACACTGTCAAGATATTCCATGTTTCATATTCTTTGAAAACCTCATATTTCTTCTAATTTTTGGTGGCAGACCATTTTGGTTGGCAACCCTTCCCCGGACCCATGTGTAAGAAAGTCATGGCTTCTTAATATCACATTGGACATAGAAAATAAAAGGTATAATGAGTATTTCGTAGAATTTAACTCCATTCCTATTAATGTACTGGTGTATTTGCTATTCAAAGCTTTCAATATGGTTTTCAAAATATAATTTAATTTTTATTTCATTTCACAAAAGTTTAAGTGAGTAAATATTAACTCAATATCTAATTCATATTAATGATTTATATATTAAATAATCAATACAGTAGATATCTGATTGCATAATCACTTTGGCATTGGCATTGTACCATGCCAATGGCCATTAGTTGTCGAGGCATTAAGCTAAATAAACAAAAATATATGAAATGATCAGTTTATTTCCAAATTAATGCGATATGTTTTTGAAAATGATTGTAGTATTCTGTAGATTAGAGCTCATTGCTTCGTTTGTGTTTGTTGTTCAGATTTGCTGTCGGCAGGTGCGCCCATGACTTTCAACATATTGAAAGGTAACTGCGAAATTACTTTTTAATAATAACACTCATTTATTAATACTCATCAAAATTCATTTGTGTAAAAGTATTTTTAAAATTTAGGTATTCGACAGATTGAACTTAAAATCCAAGTTTTCATCTTAAAATAGTTGCATATTTTGCAGTTTGCTACCTTGGTATTACTAAATTGCCACATGTCTTGTTGTTTAAAGTATATTTGTTTCCAACTGGCAGCTCCTTATAAATGCAAATCTTCAAATACAGGTTAAGGGTCATCCTCAAGGCCGTAGACCAGCGGTTCTCAATCTGTGGTACATGTACCACTGGTGGTACATATCATTTGAGGTGGTACGCAAAACGCAAAAGCAGCCAACATCAGCACCACTATTACAGTTAATTAGATCACTTAGCTAGATAGGTACATATTTCAGTTTGGTGGTACCAAAAATAATAAAAAGTATTTGGTGGTACATGTCTCAAAAAGATTGAGAACCGCTGTTCTAGCATATAAAAAATATTTAAATTAAAACTCAATTGTAGCCTGAGGCTTTCTTAACATCTTGTTTTTTGATTCATTCGCTTATGTTCGATAATAAAAGAGATATGTACTTTTATATTACAAATGAGGTATGCTATTCGGTCTTAATCAATGTCATTTCAAATCTCGAGAGCTACTGTTTCTACCTCTTGTAAGGTTCTAGGAGGTGGCAAACGCTGTCGTAGTCTTCTGCCAGTTATGTCCCACAAATGTTCGATCCGGTTAAGATCTGGACTATGCGATGGCTAATGCGAAGCCCGCAGATTTACCTGTTGTAAATATTCGGTTACAGTTCGTGGAAGTGAGATCTTGCATTATCGTGCATTAGCAAAAAATTGTTACCAATATAAGGAGCCGATAGCATGGTAGCTTAGTGTTTCGCTATGTAAGATCACTGCTTGAACACACTCATCGCGAGTCAAATTCCTTGTAGCGCATTCCATTTCCACCAATTAACAAAAACAAACTGCGGACTTAATTGAAACTTTAAATAATAAATCTACTAATTTTCACAACAAACCAGACACTTTTTGACTGTTAACCATTTGACATCCATTAAATTGTTAATTTCTCATAGCCTACTTTAGGCTTGTTTATTAAACTAAGCAGAAAATGAGGATTTATTGATGAAAGCCATCGCTAGTTGTTAACGTACCTAACTTTTTTATTATCCAACATAAGCAAATAAATCAAAAAATAGAATGTTAATAAAGCCTAAGGCTACAATTGAGTTTTAATTTAAATATTTTTTATGTATACAGGGAATATTCAACAGGGTGTTCCGAACTTTAAGAAAAAAACACAGTATGATTGTTACACTCGGTATAAAATGACCTTTACCTGTCTAGCAACAATAATATTACATGGCTTTTCTTAAATAATAAGGCTGTAACGTACTAAAAAAATTACTCGAATCGGACAACAGGTTTAGGAAATTCGAGACTTCTAACGTGTACAATTCAGCAAGTGTGTCGATTATTTTGCTCTCAAGTGTAGTTTGTCCTAGGTCAAACTAGTTTATCCTGATATAATGAAACTCACACTTCAGGATAAACTAGTACGGACTACTCTAAACCAATTTAACCGAGTCGAAAGTAATTTAGCCAACATGTAAGGACTTTTACATGCGGGGAATTCCCAAATCACGTCCCAACAGGGATGGCAAAAAAATTATACATCGATATATTGTATCATATGATACATCGAATGAAGATATTGATACATGCTATAAATCAATATATTCTTATATAATTAAATAATATAAAAAATAATCAATAAAAGCATGAGGTTTTCTCCAAAAATTAAAATAAAAGATACACTTACGAATAAAATCGAGTACGAATTAATATTGTTTTCACCAATTTTGAAAAAATGTGAAAACGTTGAATTATCCACGTACGTCTGTCGGTCCGTTTGTCCGTCTGTCCGTGAACTCAACTCCTCCGTCATTATATCAGGTAGAATGACAAATGATGTGTCAAATGAAAGCTTATAATCCAAGGATGGTACTAAAGGTGAGAAATTTGACCTAGGCTGTTTGTCCGTCTGTCCGTCTGACCGCGAATATAACTCAATATTATTGTTTGTTTGTTACGAATAATTATAATTTTAATGAAAATTTTTTTTAAGAACAAAGTATTTTATTCAATTTATTATTCATATTAAGCAGTACTAGTTCGCTGAATTACTTTCTTCTTCTTGGCTTTTTCCCATTATGAGTTTGCCGTTTTCGTCTTCCATGGCACTCTATTATCCCAGTCGCCATCTCTGAGGTCTCTATCTATCATAGCATTTCCTATGTGAGTTGTCCATCTCACAGCAGGTCTTTGTCTCCGTCTTCCTTCCCGCGGGTCCCAGACCAGTAATCTTTTCGGCCACCTGTGCTCCGGCCATCTCGGTTTATCATTTACTCTAAATACTTAAAAGTCTTACAACTCTTAATACTGTCTTCTAAACTTACGTTTAAATCAGCAACCAGTCTGTAATCAATTACTTTCGACTAGATTAAATTGGTTTTGACTAGGCTAAACTAGTTTATCCTGATATATAAAAACATACACTTCAGGATAAACTAGTTTGGCCTGAAGTGTGCGTCTTTAGATCAGGATAAACTAGTTTGGCCTAGGACAAACTAGTTTGCCTACGCGCGATAGGACAAACTTGTTTGTCCTGAAATCGGGTTTGGCCGGTAACACATGTTAAACAGAATAGGAGCCAGCTCCTCTCTCTGTGTTAGCCATTTAGTTATCTTGAAGGGGCCTATCAGTTGGATTGGGACTCATACTTGTGCTTCTGTATGAGTCATAGTGGATTGAGCTAATTTTAACAGTTTCTTACTACATGTCCTGCCCATCTTAGTCTTCCTATTCTTATAACAGATACTACGTCTTTACCACCAAATAATATATGTTTATATCTGTGGTATACCTCGTAGTTGTACCTCCTCCTCCAAATACCATTTTCACAGATGCCGCCGAATATGCCTCTCAGGATCCTTCGTTCAAATATAAGCAGAAGGTTTTCATCTGCCTTGGAGATGGTCCATGTCTCCGATCCATATGTCGATGGACCGTATGTCGATGTATGACGTTGTTATAGGCTTGTCGAAAATCTACAATGGTTTTTCAATGGCATCCATTATTCGATGTATTGTGGGTGGTTATGTTAATTCATTATTCTGGTTCTGCTCTTCTGTTATTTCCAAATTCGCTACTATATGGGCAGTGTGTGTTTGTATTTGCTCCATTAGCAGACCATCACAATAGTTTTTCCAGTTCGGTTTTATTGTTTAATCGTCACTGATAATTTTTGTTCTCTGCTATTTCTACAAAAATTGGTGCCTTTTCTATCTAGATGATCTCGAGTAGATAGTATCACATATCAAATGCTGCATTCTTCTTTGTGAAAGTCAATGACTTAGTGTCATTAGGTTCATTTTTCGTTGAATGTGTCCTAACCATCTATGTCCTATGCTCAGTCATATATTTTGATTTCTACATTGAAAGTAGACAGTTTAAGTACAATCACAATTAGACATCTTTATATTTGGCAATACTGATGATGCACATATATTAGTTCCCCACTACATTTTCAATCTTTTATCAGAGTTGAATATTAAAAAAACATAATTACATACTTTCAATACGCATTGTGCAAAATCACGAAAATTATAAGGTGAAAACTTAATTTCTTGTTCAATCTGTATAAGTATTTAGTGTCATTTAGGATTTTTTTATACAAAGCCTTTTAACAAAAATTACGCTGTATTAAAACTAATAAATAGTTAAAAAATATTATTAGCCCAGTAAATGAACGGGTAATATGGCGATACCGTGTAATTTTCAGGGGCAACTCCGAATTGCATGAAAATTTGGATTTAGGTTCTACTTCCCCTTCAATTTGAAGTTGAATTTGTGCCGTTGGTTGCTTTTACTTGGGGGGGGGTGACAGTCACTCCTTCTCGGGGGTGAAAAAACATACGTTCAAGATAAGCCCGGAAATGGATAAATTGGCTGATTATAAGCAACTTTCGTTCTATATAGTTTTTTATATAAGTCAATACTTTTCGAGTTTGCGATTGAAAAAGTTTATTTTTCGACAAACTACGTTTTCAGACGCTTTTTCGCAAATAACTCAAAAAATAAATATTTTATCGAAAAAAATATTTTAAGCAAAAATGTAGCTCAAAAAAACGAAAAGAGTTTTGTACTCGTGAAGTTTATAGATCCAGCAAAAGCAAATTTGTAGCTCATGAAAAATACGTTTTTATTCGTCCAATTCCAAATCGAACATTTCATCGTGAAATAACCAAAAAATTAAGCACTTTTCGGGAAACCCCCATTTAAATCTTTATTTTAATTGTTTATAAAAGTTTCTATCATTAAAAATAAGCGAATTACGGTCAAAATAAAGTTGGCCCCCTTTTTTGTAAAAAAACATGAAAATCGCCCCGTGTTTAGCTCCCCAAATGAAGATAATCGTTACCGCTTTACAAACAATTTACTTTACTTATATATTTTTTGAAGATATTCTTCTTTAGCGACGAATCGATTGAGGGTAAAATTGTACATTTACCGCGCGCCTGCGCACACTGACAGTATGTAGTTCTGACAGTATGTTGCTAATCTTTCAAGATAGGTATGTATGTATCTGTAACCGTGCAAATAAGTCATTAAAAGATATTAGTGGTTTTAAGAAATGTATTGTTTATTATAATTCTTGTGTTTTTGGATTAATAAAATATTATGTAAGCATAACATTTTTACACTATATGTCGCCGTGTTGTGTAATTATATCAGAAATTTACATAATTATTTCCAGTGTCTCGATGGAGTAGTTAGAAATGCGTTAGCACTGAGATTGAGGTCCATGTCACCAGCCCCCCCTTTTTCGATTTGAGGGTCAAAAAAAAGCTCATTCGTTTGTATTGCGTTAGTACTGGATTGTATCACCCTTCATTCGTTTGTACTGCCCCCACCCTTTTAAATCTGCCTGGAGGGGCTGGTGACATGCCATCCCCCCTTTTTCGATTTGAGGGTCAAAAAAAGGTTCATTCGTTTGTATTGCGTTAGTACTGGATTGTATCACCCTTCATTCGTTTGTACTGCCCCCACCCTTTTAAATCTGCCTGGAGGGGCTGGTGACATGCCATCCCCCCTTTTTCGATCTGGGGGTCCGGGATGGGTATGTTCGTTTGTACTGCGTTAGTATCGGATTGTATCGCCCTTATTTTGTTTGTACTGCCCCCACCCGTCTAGATTGGCCTGGGGGGGCCAGTGACATGCTACCCTGTACTCTGCACTTTTTGCCTTCTAAATGTCGAAAATAGGCTATTTCGTTTGTACTGCGTTAGTACTGGATTGTATCACCCTTCATTCGTTTGTACTGCCTCCACCCTTTTAAATCTGCCTGGAGGGGCTGGTGACATGCCATCCCCCCTTTTTCGATGTGGGGGTCCGGGGTGGGTATGTTCGTTTGTACTACGTTAGTATCGGATTGTATCGCCCTTATTTTGTTTGTACCGCCCCCACCCGTCTAGATTGGCCTGGGGGGCCAGTGACATGCTACCCCTCTACTATGCATTCTTTGCCATATGAATGTCAAAAATAGGCTATTTCGTTTGTACTGCGTTAGTACTGGATTGTACCGCCCTTATTTTGTTTGTACTACCCCTACCCTTCTACATTTAAAACAGAGAAGGATTAGTGCTAGGAGTAAGGACACAAAATCAGCCAAACATTGTACATAGTAACACCGTGGGTGTAAAATTTGGTAAATTCGTCAAAAATGAAACGAATTAAATTTTGAAACTGAAAAACAGGCTTACAAGCCACTCTCCATGGGGAATGGAAATTTACCCCCTCAGATGGATCTCGGAGTAGTAGCGATTTGAAAAATGGTACATGTATTTGTTGGAGATATTTTGAACACTTCTAGATTTTGTCTTTTCCTACTAGGAAGAAATTTATCCATCCCCTCAATAAATTTTACCGTTTCAGACGCTATCGATATGATTATCAAAGATCTTATGCGGCGTATTCCGAAATGCACTCTTCGTTGTACAATTTCAACCTCTCTGGATAACTGATTAACTGAAACATACATACGGCAGAATTCATTGGAATCGAAAATTATTAAAAGTATGTATTTGGAACATTAAATGAAAAGTTCCCACAATCAATATCTTTCTTACCATCTAATGTCAGAGACCAGATAACAATAATTGCAGCTGCTATGTTCTGGCAATTTGTTTTCTAGAAAGGTTTGTATTGTTCATTTATGACTGCAATAAGATTCAGAATTTCTGTAGGTA
The DNA here is from genome assembly GCF_917563875.1 of Diabrotica virgifera virgifera. Lineage (NCBI taxonomy): Eukaryota > Metazoa > Arthropoda > Insecta > Coleoptera > Chrysomelidae > Diabrotica > Diabrotica virgifera. The sequence continues at coordinate 203,512,245 of NC_065447.1, forward strand.
TTTCATTATTTGTAAAATAAATATAGTGTCAAAAACTTGCTTATACATTTGACGCACTGTCCGTCAACGTGTTAATTGACTCTACAGATTCAGTGCCAAAACGAGACATTTTTATAGAAAAATATTTGCAAGTATATTAAATGCCAAACTGACCTATTAAATAAACAATGACATTGCAATTTTCGATTTCTACTATGGAATTATCGCTGTATAGACCAGGTGTGGGAGCACGCCAAATAGAATTCTATTTTGCTGACGTCACAAAATAGAATTTCCTAATGGGAGAATCGACGGTTGCTTGGCAACGTGACGTCACTAAAATAGAATTCTATTTGGCGTGCTTCCACACCAGGGCGGATCTGTTTTGAGGTGGATGTGAGAGGTGGCATTCCGATTTTTGCAGATAAAATTAGGTAACAACTTCAGTAATTAAAATTGACTTACGCTCCTTCTCAAATATGTTTGGAACATTATTAAAAAAATTTACATATTTAAAAATTTCGAAAAACATCGATTTTTTTCAACTTTCATTGCTTGTAACTTAAAAACGATTCATTTTGGAACAAAGTCATAGGGAAATAAAATAAAGATAATTGAATTTTGTATGATATACGACACGACTGCTATAAAATATCTTAAATGATTATCCTTTCTGCAAAATAGCAATAAATACAAAATAAGAGGGCAAAATAAGCCTCTTTTTATTCAATGTTTTTCAACCACTTTGGTTGCACTTAGAACCTTCGTATTTTACTTAGAAAGTTCTTACAACATACTCAATCCGTCCACCAAATTTTATTAAAATCGACATAATAGATTTTGCATAATAATTTTGCAATCTAAATTTTTTTAGAAAAGTTCAAATTTTTTAAAAACTTTCTGAACAAAAAGTAGACCTGTTAGAAGTTTGCTAATTTTTTTACATATCGAGAGGTACTTTACCAATCCAATACACTTTACAAAATTAAAATCGGATTATTTAAGCGGCCTCAGCACTGTTTTAAGGATATAAACAATTTTTTTGCTTATAAACAAATATAGTGAGGACGTTTGAGTTGGAATAAATTCATTTTCTCGAGAATGGGCAACTCTGGAGATAAATCCCTAAACAGGTCGATTTTTATATTTAAATTATAATTTTTGGGATATCTATCATACTACTAACGTCATCCATCTGGGTGTGATGACGTAATCTATGATTTTTTTTAACGAAAATGTGGGTCGTGTGCTAGCTTATTTGAAACATTATTCAATTCTCTATTTATTACATAATTATTTATACAGGGTGCCCAATTTTTTTTTTAATTAATTGAGACAAACAGAAGAAAGTATTTAATTTAGTTAATTCGAGATACATTTTACTGTTGTCCTAAAACAGAAAAAAATGTTTATTTGATAAATAACAGAAAAATGAATTTATTCGTATTTATTAACTCAAACGTCCTCACTGTATTTGTTTATAAGCCAAAAAATTGTGTATAACTTTAAAACATTACTGAGGCCGATTAAATAAACCAACTTAAGTTCTGTAAAGTGTATTAGATAGGTAGGGCGTATCTTTATATGCAAAAAAATGAGCAAACTTCTAAATAATGGTCTACTTTTTGTTCAGAAAGTTTATAAAAATTTTTAACTTTTTTAAAAACATTTAGATTGCAAAATTATTATGCAAAACCTATTAAGTGTATTTTATAGTCGTATATCATAAAAAATTCAATTATCTTTATTTTATTTCCCTACGACTTTGTTCCAAAATGAATGGTTTTAAAAACGATTGAAAAGTTTTCAACAGAGAGGTTGAAATTGTACAACGAAGAGTGCATTTCGGAATGCGCCGCATGAGATCTTTCATTTTCATATCGATAGCGTGTAAAACTGTAAAATTTATTTAGGGGATGGATAAATTTCTTCCTGGGAGGAAAAGGCAAGGTCGCTCCTCTGATTTCTGATCGAAAATGGTGTTCAAAATATCTCCAACAAATACATGTACCATTTTTCAAATCGGTAGCGTAGAACTACTCCGAGATCCATCTGAGGGTGTAATTTTCCATTCTTCATGGAGAGTGGCTTGCAAGCCTGTTTTTCAGTTTCAAAATGTAATTCGTTACATTTTTGACGAATTTACCAAATTTTACACCCGCGGTGTTACTATAATAGTTTTGGCTAATTTTGTGTCCTTACTCCTAGCATTAATCCTCCCCTGTTTTAAATGTAGAAGGGTAGCATGTCACTGGCCCCCCAGGCCAATCTAGACGGGTGGGGGCGGTACAAACAAAATAGGGGCGATACAATCCGATACTAATGCAGTACAAACGAACATACCAATCCCGGACCACCATATCGAAAAAGGGGGGATGGCATGTCACCAACCCCTCCAGACAGATTTAAAAGGGTGGAGGCAGTACAAACGAATGAAGAGTGATACAATCCAGTACTAACGCAGTACAAACGAAATAGCCTATTTTCGACGTTCAGAAGGCAAAGAGTGCAGAGTAGAAGGTAGCATGTCGCTGGCCCCCCCAGGCCAATCTAGACGGGTCGGGGCGGTACAAACAAAATAAGGGCAATACAATCCGATACTAACGCAGCACAAACGAAGATACCCATCCCGGACCCCGTGATCGAAAAAAGGCATCCCCCTCCAGTCAGATTTAAAAGGGTGGGGCAGTACAAATGGATGAAGGGTGATACAATCCAGTACTAACGCAGTACAAACGAAATAGCCTACTTTCGACGTCAGATGGCAAAAAGTGCAGATTAGAGGGGTAGCATGTCACTGCCCCCCCAGGCCAATCTAGACGGGTGGGGGCAGTACAAACAAAATAAGGGCGATACAATCCGATACTAACGTAGTACAAACAAACATACCCATTCCGGACCCCCATATTAAAAAAGGTGGGGATGGCATGTCACCAGCCCCTCCAGGCAGATTTAAAAGGGTGGAGGCAGTACAAAAGAATGAAGGATGATACAATCCAGTACTAACGCAGTACAAACGAAATAGCCTATTTTCGACTTTCAGAAGGCAAAAAGTGCAGAGTAGAGGGTAGCATGTCACTGGCCCCCCCAGGCCAATCTAGACGGGTGGGGGCAGTACTAACAAAATAAGGACGATACAATCCGATACTAACGCAGTACAAACGAACATACCCATCCCGGACCTTCAGATCGAAAAAGGGGGGGGTGGCATGTCACCAGCCCCTCCAGGCAGATTTAAAAGGGTGGGGGCAGTACAAACGAATGAAGGGTGATACAATCCAGTACTAACGCAATACAAACGAATGAACCTTTTTTTGACCCTCAAATCGAAAAAGGGGGGATGGCATGTCACCAGCCCCTCCAGGCAGATTTAAAAGGGTGGGGGCAGTACAAACGAATGAAGGGTGATACAATCCAGTACTAACGCAGTACAAACGAAATAGCCTATTTTCGACTTTCAGAAGGCAAAAAGTGCAGAGTAGAGGGTAGCATGTCACTGGCCCCCCCAGGCCAATCTAGACGGGTGGGGGCAGTACAAACAAAATAAGGACGATACAATCCGATACTAACGCAGTACAAACGAACATACCCATCCCGGACCTTCAGATCGAAAAAGGGGGGATGGCATGTCACCAGCCCCTCCAGGCAGATTTAAAAGGGTGGGGGCAGTACAAACGAATGAAGGGTGATACAATCCAGTACTAACGCAATACAAACGAATGAACCTTTTTTTGACCCTCAAATCGAAAAAGGGGGGGATGGCATGTCACCAGCCCCTCCAGGCAGATTTAAAAGGGTGGGGGCAGTACAAACGAATGAAGGGTGATACAATCCAGTACTAACGCAATACAAACGAATGAGCTTTTTTTTGACCCTCAAATTGAAAAAGGGGGGGCTGGTGACATGGACCTCTGAGATTAGAAGGTTGCGGGTTCAATTCCCCCGGGCGGTTCATATTTTTTTTTATTTTTGGTTGTTTTAATAAAAATTTTTTGAAAGTGGTAGATAAGAAAGTTAGTTTGATTTTTAAATAAAATACAAATAACCTTTTAAGTATATTTACTTCGTTTAAATTACCTATTATATAATAGAAGAATATCTTCTTACGTGCGTACATAGTACACACACATTCTTTATTATATTATCTTTCAGTTTCACCGGTTTAAAGTGCTTATTTTTGAAGAAAGGGTTATAGTTAAACGGGCTTGAACGAGTCACTAATCACGAGTGTATGCAAAGTTTGAACAGCCATGTCTTAACCAATTTTTGTCTTGCAGAAAAATAAAATGAAACAAGCATATTATTTATAACAGCAAAACCTACATTTTTTACTCTTTCAGATTTTTCTTTTCATAATACCTACTTTTTTAGTTATTTTGAAAAAACGATATTTTTCCAAAATTTTTAGAAAAATTTGTTTTTACTGCAAAACCAAATTTTTTTGGTTTTATAGTTAAACGATTTTTGGTAACGATTAATTTTATATAGGGTGCTAAATACAGGGAGATTTTCACGATTTTTTTACCAAAGAAAATGGCCAACTTTTTTTTAGCGTAACTCTTTTATTTTTGATGCTAGAGACTCTTGTAAAAAATAAAAATAAAGCTTTTTTTAAACGCTTCAAAAAATGTTAATAAGTTTTTCCAGAAAATTGCTTAATTTTTCGGTAATTTCACGTTGAAATATTCGATTTGGAATTAGACGAATAAGAGCGTATTTTTCATGAGCTACAACTTTGCTTTTACTCGGTTTATAGACTTTACTGATACACCATTTTATTCGTTTTTTTATAAGCTACACTTTTGCCAAGAATATTTTTTTCGATAAAATATTTACTTTTTGAGTTATTTGCGAAAAACCGTCTGAAAACGTAGTTTTTTTGTCGAAAAATAAACATTTTCAATCGCAAATAACTCAAAAAGTATTGACTTACGTAAAAAACTCTATAGAACGAAAGTTGTTTATAATCAGTAAATTTATCCATTTCCGGGCTTATTTTAAACAAGCGTTTTTTCACCTCCGAGAAAGGGTGACTATCACCCCCCAAGTAAAAACAACCAACGGTACAAATTCAACTTGGAAGTGGAGGGTAAGTAGAACCTAAATCCAAATTTTCATGCAATTCGGAGTTGCCCCTGAAAATTAAACTCCAAAACGGTCATTTACTGGGCTATATATCAAAAGCCTTGGCTGCATACTACATTATAGTTGTACTAATATAAAATACCTCGAGAAAGATAATTATTTAGTACTGACTTTTATTATGTTTTATTCATAATTTTGTAAATGTTTTCAGTTTTGATTAAATTATACGAACTCAGATAAATTTTAGTCAGTACTTAAGTATATTTTTGCTGTAGAGTATTTCAGAATCTGGTAAGTTCGTTAAAAGATTTAATGTGGTTTATTTTTGTGCATGATTTAGGATGAACGTTAAGAGCATACCTTTTAGTACTTGTTGGAATACTCTAAATTTTATTACCTCAGTAATTTTATCGCTTCAATGTTTTTGTAATTATTTTCCCCTCTTGAACTAATATAATTTTTAATTGTCGTAAACTCGTTTATCATCACCAAGCCCGTTTTTCATTTGCACATATATGTACAGTTCCACCAAAATCTTATTTCAATCTAATTGACTTCTTTTATAGAGAGATTAAGGGCTTCAGGAGGAGCTAGTTCGACTACAGCGGTAAGTTAGACAGAAGAAGATAGAAACTTGAAAATTTACTGTTGGTTTTATTTTTAGAAAGAGACAAATCCATTTGTTGCTTCAACTAATGGACATCCTGGATTTGTGCCCCAAAAAATCGGAAAAAATACTGCTGTAAGTTTTATCGCAATTTTGTCACTTTTTTTGTTGTATTTGTTAATATCATTTTTACTTATACAGGGTGTTTCATTAATAATTGTCCACAGTGCTGTTTTTGTGACGATACGCGCCGGTACGCCGTACCGGTACCTCTTGGAACAAAAAATAAAAAAAAAAACAAAAAAATTATAGACAAATTTTTGAATTTTTGCCTTGCTCCCAAACAGCTTTAAAACGCCCTTATTGAGGCTAAATTTAAAAAGTTTTCCCGGAAGTGGGCCCCCCGTATGAACACTCCCCAGACCCCCCGGAACATTGAGTACCGGAACCTATATTGTTACAAAAACAGCACCGATTGTCCATATAGGATGGATTCGACCGTTACTTGATGGAAGTTCATTTTATCTAACAATAAAACACTGAAAACTTATGTTTTCTATACTTCCACAAAATTTATTATAACTATGTGTCTACAGCTGTTTTGGCAGAGTGTCTTTCTCAAGTGATTTAGTTTACTATGGGTTTGCATTTTTAAAGTCTTTAACTGAAGAGGTTGAGGAGTGGGGAGCTGTTTGTCTCGAGTTGGTCATTCAGAATTATATCTGTATTTTTTAATTTATTAATTTCCATTGATTCGAATAAAGATAGCTTAAGGCCTTTATTTTGAGTGTGTAGAATTTGATCCCTTCATTGGCCTCTTCATTAAAAGAATGATTATGATCTAGAAGGTGAAGTGCGTATGTAGAAGTGTCTGTTTTTCTATTGTTGAAAGCCCTTTTGTGTTCTGCTATCCGTTTGTCAAAAGTTTGACCGATGTAAGTTTTCGGACAGTCACCACAAGTTAGTTTGTAGACACCACTCTGTAGTTGTTTTCTCTTTCGGCTCTTATTGTTCTTAATATATTTGCTTAAGTTGTTGTTAGTTCTGAAAACTGGTGTTATTCCTTTCTTTTTTATGTATCTGGCTATTTTTGTTGTTATCTTGCCAGTATATGTGAGAGAGCAGAAGGTACTGGGTTCTTTCTGTGGTGGTGGATAGACTAATTTCAGGGCCTCCAAAAACTCCATAAGAAAGCCCTGAAATTAGTCTATCCACCACCACAGAAAGAACCCAGTACTTTCTGCTCTATCACATGTACTGGCAAGATAACAACAAAAATAGCCAAATACATAAAAAGAAAGGAATAACACCAGCTTTCAGAACTAACAACAACTTAAGCAAATATATTAAGAACAATAAGAATCGAAAGAGAAAACAACTACAGAGTGGTGTCAACAAACTAACTTGTGGTGACTGTCCGAAAACTTACATCGGTCAAACTGGCAGAACCTTTGACAAACGCATAGCAGAACACAAAAGGGCTTTCAACAATAGAAAAACAGACACTTCTACATACGCACTTCACCTTCTAGATCATAATCATTCTTTTAATGAGGAGTTTCAAATTCTACACACTCAAAATAAAGGCCTTAAGCTATCTTTATTAGAATCTATGGAAATTAATAAATTTAAAAAAAAATACAGCTATAATTCTGAATGACCAACTCGAGACAAACAGCTTCCCACTCCTCAACCTCTTCAGTTAAAGAGTTTAAAAAGGCAAACCCATAGTAAGCTAAATCACTTGAGAAAGGCACTCTGTCGAAACAGCTGTAGTCACATAGTTATAATAAATTTTGTGGAAGTATAGAAAACAAACGTTTTCAGTGTTTTATTGTTAGATGAAGAAAAGAAAGCAAATACAATTTAAATGTAAGTAGTGTTATTTGTACCAATGTTTAAAATGCATTGCTTTATCCATTTGACTTTGGATAGATCTAGAAATACCCGTATAAATCAAGAGTTATCAATCTCCTTTGCCTTTTATCCAGCCATATTGGATAATACGCAAAGTATCCGGGTAAAGCTAGTTTACCCAATTTTTGGGGTCATAATATAAAGGCACGTATCCATTACGTTGGTGCTCCGTGTAACTGCTCCACATAGTGGATACGTTGGTGCTCCCGGAGCGGCGTTCACCCTCGGCGATCCAGTCGGTGGCGGTTTATATCTAGAAGATCGAATGCCGTATCCATTGGAGCAGTTACACGGAGCACCAACGTAATGGATACGTGCCAGAGTTCTGAGTTGTTACTGTGCATATATTTCATTATATATAGGGGTGGCCAAGGTCCTTGGTAGTCCGAGCCATTTTTCAAAATTTGAAATTTTTCGCGAGCCGCAATTAAACAATTATTTAAAAAGTGCAAAAAAGGTATTAAATTTTTCTCTCTTCTACCGTCTGGTCGATCAGAAAACACTGTCTTTAACACTCTGTCTTCCTCTAATCTTACCACATGACCTGCCCATCTTATCCGGTTAGCTTTCATATGCCTGACGATGTTTTCAGTACCTACCATACAATCACCAATTCAGCTTTGCGGCACCTTCCCCACTCTTCTGTCGATTCATATCTTTGAAGGCTAAATATCATTCTGAGAACGTTCTTTTCAAAAACCAGCAGCATCTTTATTTCCCGCTAATGTAGAGTCCATGTTTCACTTCCATATGTAATAATGGGAATAATTGACATTTACAATCTTAATTTAGACCGTCTTTTTAGCATCTTAATAATGATAAGAGGGAGTATGTATAATGCTCTATCTATTCCACGTAGCTATCCTTGCTGATACCTCTTTTTATCTGTGTTTGACATCTGTGATTACCGCGCCTAGATATTTAAACTCTTTTAATACTTCGAAGTTGTGGTCATTAATAGTTATGTTCTGCCTAACTCTTGGTCTTGGATTTTTGGTTACTAGCATGTATTTCGTCTTCTCTTCATTTATTTGAAGGCCCAGACTACCTGTTTCTTCCTCGAGTTCTGAAAACACCTCTATCACGTCTCTTTTTTAAATGAGCGACTGCATCTAAATCATCAGCAAAGGCCAACAATGGTTTTGATCCTCGATTCGCAAATCCCCCTGTCAGCTCAGATGATATTTTACATATTACATATTCTAAGGTCAAATTTGAATAGCAACGTTGATACAGGGTCTCCTTGTTACACTCCTGATGTTACACTTAGTCTTTTATTTGTTGTCAGTAAATTAAGACATTTTGAAACATAAAAATTTAAAAGTAATTCAGGTACATTTATTAAGAGCCACAAATAATCCTTTAAAGAGCCACATGTGGCTCGCGAGCCACAATTTGGCCACCCCTGAATATATAGTTACAGCCAAATGAAGATCAACGATTTTTGCTTAAAAAATGGAATAGAAAATATTTTTACCTCATGCATACTTGCCAAATTAAAAAAAAAATTATTAAACATTTATAATAGTTAGTTGGTCGTTAACCTCTCACTAGAACACAAGTACCTTGTGCAATTTTCGAGCAAGGATGAAATACATTCACATGTGATCTTCAAAAACCTTAAGACATCGACTTTATGTCGACTACTTTTTAATATAGAATGTAACAATAATGTAATTTAGAGGTTTTTACACCTATTGAAGTTGCTAGTTACAATTACTTGTACACTGGACGTTTACACTGATGATGGTCAGTTTGACCGAAAATGTTTTGTACTTCCACTCCCTTGTGGATAAATTTTAAGAATTTTTAATAAATTCATATGCCTACATACAACAGAAGTGTTTACTTCATTCCACGTTGATTTATTTTTTCAGAAAAATGAGTCCAAGACACCCAAACCGCCGAAAGCGCCAGAAAAACCGCTAATGCCATACATGCGGTACAGTCGTAAGGTATGGGATGCAGTGAAGGCTCAACATTCGGACCTGAAACTGTGGGAAATAGGAAAAATTATTGGACAAATGTGGAGGGATCTTCCTGAAGATGGCAAGAATGAGTTCCATGAAGAATATGAACAAGAAAAGGTAAACTTTAATAATTATTGACCTTGGTCTTTTCTGGCTTTTAAGTTATTAGTTTTACATCCATGCTTAAATTTTTTGTTTGGCATACCTTCATACTTCTTCTTCTTCAAGTGCCATCTCCGCAAGGGAGTTCAGCAATCATCATAGCTATTCGGACTTTGGAGACGGCTGCTCTGAAAAGTTCATTTGATTTACATCAGTACCATCCTCTCAGGTTGCGCAGTCATGATATTCTATGTCTCCCTATGCTTCTTTTCCTTGAATCTTACCCTGCATAATCAGTTGGAGCAAGTTGTATCTCTCTCCATATTTCGACGGGTTTTTGACAAAGCATCGTAAACATCAATTTTCCGAAAATGGGATTTTTATCTTAAATGGTTCCTTACGATAGTTTACAGCTAATTCAAAATAATTTTTCTCATATTAACGTCCTAAGTATCTAAAATTGAATTTAATTTTTATCGTAACCACCGCATTTGAAGCTCATTTTGTGCCTTTGGTATCGTAAACGGCAAGGTAGTACCGACAGATGATAGTAAGCGCCATAAATCTTGTCGGTTACGTTTGCGTATCTTGCCGCTTACGATAAGATTAAGTGACCAAAATGACCGTTAGGATTACTCAGTGTTATCTTAAATGTGTTAGAACTCAGTGCAAATTTTATTTCGCTAGAACAATTTAAAAGGAAATAGTGGTAGTTTTGATAAATCCGCTTATTCAATAGATGCGGTAAGTTTTTAATACTTGTTTTTATGGTTTATTTTTTTTAATAGAATTTTAAGTCTAATTTACTAGTTTGATAATGATATAACTTATGCTTTTTAGTTGTTTTTGTGCAAATATCATAATTAAGTATTATATTTGCAATAAAAATATATCAACTTATAGTAAGTTCACTGAAACCTGAAGCAAATGTAGGGGAGTCAATATACAACGAATATTGAAACATAGTTTTTAATTTCAAACAACTTTTTTTTATTGTAAGAGCGCCTACCTTTGGATTGAAAGGTCCGAATGGTCGTGAGTTCGAATCTCACCAGAGTCAGAGATTTTTCGTTTATTATAAATTAATGGATGAAAATAGTTTCTGTCCTTGTGGGATCGGTACTCACCGGAGGGACCGCAGACGTTCGGATACAATTAGCGTCTCTTTGCAAAGACAATGACATCGACTTTGCAAAGTAACAAGACACTTACTCAACACACACACTACACATGACACTAGGTAACTGCAAAAATTCACAGTACCTACCATGCCAATGGCCATTAGTTGTCGAGGCATTAGCTAATAAATAAAAAAACTTTTTTTATTAACAATTTTCGATATTTATAAAGCTATTTTACTCTTGAACAAGATTCATATTTTTTGACATACCTCATATGAAATTAATAAAATTTAATATCTGATAGTTTTTTTTAAACTCGTAATAAAAAGTTATCAATAGGTTCCAAGTTACGCAGGCATACTGTATAAGAGCTTAAAAAAATACATTTATAATTTTTAAGCTTGTTATTAAATGTATTTTAGGTAAGTTGTACAGAAAAAGGTTTTGATGACTTTGTACAGACATTTTTTTAACTGGTATTTTTGGGTTATTGTATTACATTTTTTTCATCTTTCTTAATCTTCTCAAAAAGAAGTTGTTTATTTCATGTCTAAAGCAAAATAGTTTAGTACATTTTAAAGATTACATCTTAAGCTTTAAAAATCACCTATAAAATTATAATATCTGTTCAAACTTGACTAATACCCTATTAAAGTGGTAGTAATTCTGTAAAACTACGAAGTTTTCAAAAATTACATTTTTTGGGACGTCGTATCATTTGAATTAAATTTTTGAGATTTTTTTGAATAGAACATCATTTAGTACAGTGTCACAGATTAATATACGTATTAAATTTTATTTTTCTTTGTCGATTTTTATTATTAATAATATTTTTTCTGTTAAGATACTTACGTTATTTATGAATATTCATTTATAGATTGATACCTTGAAACTATCGTATGTTTTCGACAAGCTGTAACTAAAATTTACACAGACAAGGTCTAAGAAAGTATCGTATGTTACATAATTTAATAAAATAATGTTGTTACAGTTTTTTTTCTTAAATTAATATTTTTTTTATGTACTAATTTATCATAGTTTCAAAATTTTAATTATGTTAACCAAAAAGTCGGTAGAAGAAAAAGTCGTCTCCTGCAAAATGTGCGTTTTGTCGGTTACGATGTTTTGTCAAAAACCCATCGATTTGTCCGAGATATTCCAATTATCTTGTTTTGATTGTATTTAAGATTTCCATTTCTTTATTCATCTTTCTCAGAACCTCTTTGTTTGTGACGTGTCCATGGTATTCCGGTCCAATATCTATAAATCGCTGAAGTATCTCCTCCTCTTGGCTGGATGTAAGGAGAATAAATAGTTTTATTATTATAATTAGGCATTTATTGTTGCAACAGTAAACCTAATAGACTAATTTTTTTAGATTGAATACGAAAAAACGTTAAAAACCTATCATAGTTCACCAGCTTATATTGCCTATATTGCTGCAAAGAATAAAGGAAAATCTGGTAAGCTCATTATTCTAATTCCAAAAAACACACCTCACTAGTCACTGTTAACATGTCATCACCACAATTAATATCACTTGCTTTTTATTAATAACCTACAAACACCAAGTAACACCTTTTACCTAACCTAACCTATGTAACATAATCTTTGCTCGTAGGTATCTAAGGATCTTTTTTGATGTGTTGAAGTAACAATTTTGTATTAGAGCATTTTAAAGCATTTATTTACAAACAATGTACGGACTATAGCTGCACACATAATAAATAAATGGAATAGATTGAATTATAATATAAAATAATTTTTTGTTGGGCGCTTTACACCTTTTAATGAACAAAGTAGCCGAAATTATTAAGAAGTATGACCTAGAATGATAAAATGGTAGAACGAGTGTCAACAACTTACCCGAGTAAGAGAGAAGTTGGCACAAGACGAACATCCTGTTTAAAAAACCTAAGATCCTGGTTTGCAACGTCCAACACACATGCTCAGCTTTCCTTTGTTCATATTTGCATATCCAGAGAAGCAACAAATAAAATTATTCCCAGAATGTTTGCCAACATTCGATAACGGATAGACACTAGAAGAATGTGTTGGATGCTGTTCTGTGATCCTCCGGAGAGAAGATGAGTTAAGAATTACAATTACAACATTCTGGATTCTGACTTTAAGTACAGTGCAAGATTAGATAGGGATCAGCAGAACCCGAAATAGCGTTAAAAGTGCCCGAGGAAGTAAAGGTAGCACTATTGGTACTAATAAATAACAAAGCTCCCGGCCCAGATGGCATTCATGCGGAATTGATTAAGAAAGAGGGAGAACAATTTCATGTACAAATACATCACCTTATAAATGAAATGTGGTAAAGAGAAGAAATGCCGATAGATTGGCGGGAAAACCACATAGTACCCGTCCACAAAAAGGGAGGTACAACATTTATGTAAGAACTGTAGAGAAATATCATTAATTCATACAACCAACAAAGCTATGTCGATTATTCTACTGTAAAAATTAATTCTGTGCGCAGAAGAAATATTAGGTAATTACCAGTATGGCTTCCGACTTTTTTTTCCAAGACCAGATCTCTTTCTTGCGCCAAATAGGGAACTTGCACATAAAAATATTTTTGCATAAAATTGTGAATTAATTTTTAAAAATGTTATATTTAAAATATTACATCTTAACAATGAATAGTGTATGTACGTACAACAACTGATAATAGTTCCGCGCCCAAAATTTCCGTTTCAAACAACTTCAAGAGCGCGAGCTGGGGTCTGACGTCACCAACCACAGTGTTCTCGTTCGCTCGTTCGGTGAGCTATTACATTGAATGCATTTTGCCATTGCTAGTTGTTCGTGTCGAATAACTGTCTTGTTTGCTCGGTGTCTATATTATTGTATTTAGTGTATAATATACTTTATCAAAATGGAAAACAAATCTGCGCAACATAAGAACTATATAGTGCCGGAATGCCAAAGCACAACTGCCAGAACATCCAACAAATATTTTTTTACTTCATCAGTAGAACCAAAAACGTCGATTGAAATGGCTAAAGGCATGCAGGCGAGATAAAAAGGATATTTCACAAAGTAGCAAAGGTCTTTATGTCTGTGAGGATCATTTCGATGTGAGTATTTAACTAATTAGGTACCTAATACTAATAAGACATTTTCTATTTCAAGAAAAAATATTAGGTAGGTGTCGTTTCATGAAATGTGCCTACTTAAACTTGTCTATTTGTTGCAGCTGGAACAAGACATGGATAACTATATAAATTCAATATTATGGGTGGTCCCAAAATTATTAAGTCAGGTGTTGTCCCGCATTTATTTGATTGTTAACCAGACAGAAAACGAACTTTTTCTGAGCCCATGAGGGAAGCAGCCCTTAAAAGAGTTAAACGTCAGCTTCTTGAAGATGCAGCTTCCACATCTAACTCTGTTCTAGATAAAGATTCAGTGTAAATTTCAAAGGAGTGTTACAGTCGGGTTGTCGCCATTGAAAATACATAATAAGGATGCATGAACTTCACCTATAAAAGACTTGCAAACATTATTTGAAGATCCAAAAAGTGAATCAGGACGTATTTGAATTTCTGATTCTGTATTTGAAGATAATAGTGAATATAATGGTAGTGATGACTATTGGTAAAATGAAAGTGATTGTTCTTGTGATGAAGATGCGAAAAAAAAGGAAGCAAAACAATTTAAAATGTTGTCTCTGAAGTCTACAGTGATGTAGTTACAATACAGAAGCCATATTGTGTACGTTTCAATTAATAGAAATATATTGTAAAACACAAACAATGCATCTATTTTTAACTAAAAGAACAGGACACACATTTATGTCTCTTGGAGATGATTTCGGCATAAGCGAAAGAGATGCTTTGAGAATATTTGCAAAATCTGTTACATTAATTAGTAAATATTTAAGATTTTGTATTTTTAATCCCCAAGTTGGTCCAGTTAAATTAAACTTACCCTTAGCATTTCAATTAAAGACGATTAAAATGTACTATACAATCCCCAGAATAGCCTAATCGCTTTCTTTTGAAAAACCCTCGTGAGTAATAGTATCTACTTATGCGTTTTAAGCACTTTAGAAGGTACCAATTTCTAAAGATTTATAAATTTCACTTTGAAACTAAATAAACTGATTGTAAAATTATGGAAGAATATAAAAATAATATCTAGTAATTTCGAATTAAATACGATTAAAATATATACAATTCCCGTAATACTCTAATCGCGTTAAACCGGGCTTGACTCATAGCCCGGTTGTGGTCCGTGACGTCAGACCAATAGAAGGACGTTCAAGCGCCTTCTAAGAAATTTGAATTTTATAGCATTTTCAAAGCCTCGTAATAAGCGTATGGGTTAAAAATATTTGTTTTTTTTTACATGCAAGCGTTTTAAGATCATGTTACCTTATGTTTTTTAATATTATTTTAAAATTTAAAAATGTATGGAAGTTCCCTATTGTAGAAAAGAGTTGGATGATCAACAATCGACCAAATATTTACTATCAGACAAATGCTAGAAAAGCATTGGGAGTATAATAAAGACGTACCAGATCTCCATAGACTTCAAACAAGCATATGATTCCATAGATCGCTTAAAACTGTGAAGTGCAATGATGGAGCTAGGCGTACCAAAGAAGCTGATGTTGCGCGAATGTGTGTAAGCAATTCCTTTGCACAAATTAAAATAGGAGGCAAAACTTTAAAGACGTTCGGCGTAAACACCTGACTCGGGCAGGGAGACTCGCTGTCCCGTTACTATTTAATCTAGCATTGGAATATGCAATGCGAAAAATCTATACTAGAGTCAAACCAGACATAATTGCCAGAGGAGCGTTCTCGCATTTGCAGATGACGTAGATGCACTAGCACAGATAACACTGGAAGTTAGGATATAGTTTCGAACTTTGAATAAGCAACACTAAACATTTGCCTGAAAATAAACGAAGAAAAAACTAAATACATGCTCTTGTCAAGAAAAGCTTAAGCGAAGACGATGGACTACCCCGGATAATCGAAATAACATTCGAAAATAATACTTCAATCATTACATGATAATAGTTATCGTTCACCCTAGCTTAGTTCAGTCTTCCAAGGTGTGTGTTCGTCTTGTCCTAATGTTAAATACGAACTATGAAAATTCAGAATGAAAGCAAACAAAACAATATTTTAACTAATCATGTTTATTGTTCAATAAAGATATAATAAAAATATGGATAATAACTAACAATTCTTGGATTATACTTATGCATGGCTTGTGGTACTGGTTCGATGGTAACTTCTTGATGTCGAATGGTACAGCTGTTGACTTGTAGATCTGGGCAGATGTTGTGGCTTCAGGCCCCTGCAGATACAGTCTTGGTGGTGTTGGTCACTGCAGTCTAGTGGAGATGCATCTTGTTTGTGTCATTCTTGGCCTTAAAGTTGCATCACCGGTGATGTATGAGGCTTAGGTTCCCGAAGAGGGAAAGGTTTGATTCATTTCCAAAAACTAGAAGATAAACACGTGTCAAACATCAAGAAGTAAAAACCAAAATGTACCTTTGCCAAATAGTATCCAAAAACTAGCAATTAGCAAAGGAATAAAATAAAATTATAACTGACGGGGACTAGTCAAATAATTTGATTACTAAAAGCATATTAATAAATGAAATGAAATAAAATATTCAAAATTAAGATACCATGACACGTGGAGAGTCGAGGTTAGGTATAGAAACAAATGACTATAAAAAATTAATACAGGCTTAGAACAAAACTTAACCCAAGAGAATATGAAAGTCTGGAAATGAATAATCTATTATCAGCCTGTAATTGGCTTTTATAGTGAAATTAATTTTACCGCCACTCAAAATCCTTTGTGTATGAAATATGGGTGTAGTCACTGTCATTGAAAACGACATTTGAAATGACGACCAAGTACAGAAATATGGGTAAGCATGTTCCGTAATGAAAGACAGATATCTAGAGAGTAAGGATATATGAAGTACGTTCAGTATGATGATTTAGATGTTAGGTGACAAGAGATATAGTAGATACAGGATAACAAAAGAGGGCGCCAACGAGTTTTTAAAGAAGAAATCGGGTAAAACAAATAGAAGAAGATTATTACGAATGAAATATTAAAGAAAATATAGTAAAATAATTATTTAAAAATAAAATAGCAAATATGTGACGTTTGTAACGTTACAAGGAACGCCTGCGAATAAGACAAAATGTTACCATAAACGATCATAATTTTGAGGTAGTCAAATAATTAAAATACGTAGGAACAACAATTAACAGTGATAACACAAGAGAACGGGAGGTTGAAACACGAATACTAGCGGGGAATAAATCTTTCTTTGCCGTTCAACATCTAATGAGGTCAAAGCTTCTCTCAAGACGTGCCAAAATCCAAATGTATAAGACCATAATACGACCAGCAGTGATATACGGAAGAAAAACATGGACATTGAGAAAGAAAGAAATCAATAAACTATTAGTATGGTAACGCTAAATCATGCGGGTTATATATGATCCTTGCAGGGAAAGTGTGACAAATGAATGGAGGAGCAGATACAACAATCAATTAAGAGACTCTTCGGGCAGGGGAACATGAGATACATAAAAGCCAATAGACTAAGATGGGCAGGCCACGTGGTACGGAGTGATGACGACAGACTGATTAGCAATGTGTTTTGGCAAAGACCAGACCGTAGAAGACCGGCGGACGGCCTAGCAAAAGGTGGAAAGATGCAGTGAGAAAAAACATGGAGAAGATGGAGGTGAGACCATGGGAAATAGTAGCACAGGATCGGAACCAATGTAAGACAATAGTAAACGCGACAAAGACTCACGAAGAGTTGTAAAAGTCAAAGATGATGATGAGTTGGAAATACAACAAAAATGTACATAAAATTTTTGTAGATTGTGAACAAGCGTATGACTGTGTAAACAGGGATACACTGTGGAAGAAAATGGTAGAAATGGGGGTACCCAAAAAGCTGGTAGGATTAGCCTAGTAGTGGAGTCACTGAAGGTTTTCACCTCCGATTTCGTTGAACCTCCATAGATTTTCATGAAAATTGGTGAGTAATTAGGGGATACCTCAAGGAACAAAGGTGACATGATGCCAACTTGCACTTTTGCCCTAGGGGTGGATGCCACCCTTTCTCGTGGGTGAAAATTATTTTATTAAAAATAATACCATAAATCGATAGAGGGAAAAATTGTAAGCAAAATTTGTTATATAAAGTTATTAATATAAATCAATACTTTTTGAGTTATTAAAGACCAAAGATTTTATTTTTTCGTAAAAAAATGCATGTTTTAAATCGGTTTTTCACGTATAACTCAAAAACTATAAGCTTTTACAAAATAGTTATCATTACTGAAATTGATGACAATAAAAAATTGAATACACTCCTCACTTAAAGCACTAAACTAATGTTAGTTAAAAGTGAGTTATTATCAATTGAATGTGTATTTTTTTCGACGAGTACTCAAATCTAAGTATTCAAGCTTAAATAACGGGAAAACGATGCTAAGTATAAAATATACCTGCTAATCATTTATTAACGTACTTCGGAATACCTATTAAATGAGCTTCAGAACAAGTTAATACCGTCAAAATTAAGCAAGTTATGATGAAAATAAAAGAACCCTCTCGAATTTTTTAGGAAAAAGTGAAAAATAAAACATACGCCATTTCCACAAAAATTAAAATGTATAGTAATCCTTACAAGAACTTCTTTATATTAGCATAAGTAATGATTTCAATAATTTTGACCGGTTTAGAATGCATATTTAAAAAAAAAAAGATATAATTTAAAAAAAATCATAATTTTTAAAATTATTTAATTTTCATATTCTTTTGATAATAACTCCAAAAATACTCAATATACGTAAAAAATTAAATATAACCAAATTTTAGTTTTCTCTGTGCCAAATATTCTGCCTGTTTTACTATTTCCTAGGATAAAAAATAACTGAGATAGAAACGTTTAAATCTTAAATTTTGCTGTAAAAACCACGCAACCAGGACCATTTAACCTTTTATTAAAAAAAAGTAAGTTGTCTAAAAGATTAAATTCAACGTGGTTAAATAGCCCTTGGAATTATCTTTCAAACGGTTTTTAGATAAACCTGATATCGTAAAAATAGACGGTGTTTATAAAAAAAAACAATAACACTTTTTGGAAAAATTTTTAAAAGATAAATTTTGAAAAAATTTTGGTGCATAAATTTTAATGCTATCAACATGTTCGGGGGCTCATTTGATAGATATTTTTAAGTACTTTGACAAATGTTTAATAAGTGTATGTTATAAAATGCATTATTTTCCCGTTATTTCAGCTTGAATACTAAGCCTTTTTTACTCGCGGAAAAAAATATATATTCAATTACCTATAACTCACTTTTAGTTAACACTAAAAGGTTTTTCTAGTAAAGGGTTTATTTTGTTTCTTTTTTGTAAAAACTTATAGTTTTTGAGTTATTGATGAAAAATCGGTTAAAAACATGCATTTTTCTCAAGGAAAATTAAAATCTTTGATCTTCAATAACTCAAAAAGTTTTCATTTATTTTAATAACTTTATATACTAAATTTTGCTTAGAATTTCTCCCTCTATCGAATTATGGGGTTATTTTCAATAAAATAATTTTCACCCCCGAGAAGGGGTGGCATCCACCCCCAGGGTAAAAGCGCAAGTTGGCACCATGTCACCTTTGTTCCTTGAGATATCCTAACCACTCACCAATTTTTATGTAAATATATGGAGGTTCAACGAAATCGGAGGTAATAGCTCATATCCATCTTCAGTGACTGCACTATAGATATGTGAGCAGAATTCATGATGAGTTTCAAATCAAAACGGGTCTAGGACAAGGCGATCCACTGTCCCCTTTGTTATTCAACTTTGTTTTAGAGCACGCAGTTGGGAAAATACAACCAGAATTAAAAAATGGCTTCGCTGCCCAGGGAGCGAAGGTACTGTTAGCTTTGTCTGACGATGTCAACACAATTGTATAATTCTCCAGAGATGGGAAAGAAGGTTTTATTCTTTTTGAAAGCAGGCCAGAGAAATTGGTCTTAAGGTTCAACGAAGATAAGGCCAAGTACATGGTAGTTATCAGAAATCCAAGACAAAGAATTTGATAAATGAATACAATTTGTAAAAAACAGTTATGAAAAAGATGTAGCAGATAGAATCGTGTGGACCGAAAAAACTTCATTGGAATTATTTATTCTGAATAAGGTTTTGGGGATAGACTGATTGTTAACGTCCAATGAAGATAGCGCAATGTCGGGAGAAGAACTAAATAGAGCACAGACAAAAATGGGGAAATAAATAATACAAAATGTAAATGTATAGTAAGGGAAGAAAAAATAAGCATGTGAAATTAACCATGAAAAGTGTATCCAGCTACTCCAAAATCAGTTGCTTTAATTTTGGAAGGAATGAGTGTTTTGATATACTCATTGTTTCATGTAAATATATATAGTTAAATTGATTTGTTCTAGCAAACTAGCACTTTCCTATCGTTTGGTATGTATTTACTTGCCAAAGCTTTGAGCTTTGTGTTGGTGTATATATATGCTTGGATCACGCTACTGCATCATCACCATTGTCATCATCACATTTTCGTTGCACTAATTTCAGTTACACAAGGTACAGATGGAGAAACCCACGAGAGACAAAGCACGTCATCCAAACAGCAAGCAGCCGCTGATAGAAGAATCGAGATTCAACCCGCAGAAGATGAAGACGGTAAGTTTCCTATTATTAAATTATTGTTAGAATATTATGTTTTATTTCACGTAGTACCTCATTCTATTTCTGTTTTCAACGAAAACTTTTCGTTTATAAATTCGCAAAGTCGTCATTGTGACGTCAGAAGCCTTCTTTAAATATTTATTTTCTTCCGACAGAGAAACGCCAACTCAACTTGTTTTCGTTTGACGCAACTAAACGTCAACATAAAATTGAAATATCAAATAAATAAATTTTATTTATTTATGTTAATGTAATATTAAGTTACAGTTCACTTTGTATTTATTTATTTTTTCAATAAAATAGTTTAAATATTAATTTTCTGGTAAATATTTATACATATAAATAAATATAAATAATATGGTATATCCGCTTCACATTCACATTCGGCTGTAGTCGTAATCATCAGGGTCTGCCCGAGACGCTTGGTTTATTTGAGCTGTCTACTCAATGATATATAATATTATGTAGTATATTATATTTATGTATTATTATATACAGCGTGTCTACTTGAGTTGGACACTTATTATGGGAAACTTTTTTATTTAAGACTCATCATTTCCCTTGCTTTTATTCCTATACGGTATCGGCTTCCCTAATTACGTTGTCCATAAATTTCTATCTTGGGTAATACCAATAGCAACCCCTTTAACCATATGTCCTGTCTAGCGTCTCACCCTGATCTTCTTTGGTCTTCCTTTTTATCATCTATTCTTTTGACTGCCCATCTATCTAATCATTCTCATTTCCGCCACATGCATTCGTTGTTTCCCTTTCTTTTTAACTGCCCAAAATACAGTTCCGTACATGGCAGCTGGTCGTATGGTAGTTTTATATAATTTTCCCTGTGATTTCATTCGAATTTTCCTATCACAGGACACATCTGGCTTCCTTCCACTTCATCCATCCCACCCTAATTCTAGTGCATGCATCTTGCAACTTTGTAATACTGATCCTATCCTGCTTAAAATAATGATTTATTTTCACATTCATTTCATCATTCAAAGTTATCATTTTATTTGTAGTACCTAACTTCATCTTTAAATCAACATTCCAAATACTCTTTTTTGGCCCTACTAAGTTTTAGACCTTGTTTCTTCAAGAACTTGTCTCCACTGTTCTAGTGTTTGTTCTAAATCACTTTTAGTATTTCCTAGATTTTTTTGGCCTTCTAAGTTTTAGGCCTTGTTTCTTCAAGAACTTGTCTCCACTGTTCTAGTGTTTGTTCTAAATCACTTTTAGTATTTCCTAGAAAACTACAGGTGTAAAGTTATCCACTTGATCTATTTGTCTTCCATTTATTTTAATTTTAGTTTCTTCTCTGTTGTTTTTTAAGAGTTTCTTTTTTTTTCTGTATTTATCTTAAGGCCCATCATATTGGAGTATTTCGCAAGCTTGTTGATCTTTTTCTATATATGGTTGCATGTTCCGTTAGGAGACAAATGTTCCACCTTATACTTATTTTTTATCGCTTACTTTCTCCATGATCTAATCCGTTATGATTAGGAATAGTGTCGGAGACAATGCACATCCTTGTTAACTACTAGTCCAAGAGGCAGCGCTGAAAAATCTCTTTGAATTTACTAAACTAGATTTTTCATAGTTGATTACTGCGATTGTGTAGAGAAACATACTGCGGTCGGTCAAGCGAAACGTAGAACAGGGGTTACTGAGAGGGTATCAAAGTTGCTTTCCTACGAAGGTAATTAAATCCATTTACTAAGGCTGAAAATCAGTACACATTCTAAATTGAATATAAATAAAAGATATTATAGTCGGTCAGCTGTATGACGGGACAGAGCCGGTCGGTCGGCCCCAATGAATGTTCAGGGTTATTCACTATATTTTGACTCCCTTGTAAACACTTTATTTACAGAATTAGAAAAAAATGTAAAATACAAAAGTTATTCGATTTTTTAATTATGATTTTTTGACATATATATCGTACTAGTGACGTCATCCATCTGGGCGTGATGACGTAATCGACTATTTTTTAAATGAGAATAGGGGCCGTGTGCTAGCTCATTTGAAAGGTTATTCAATTCCCTATTCAGTAATATAAACATTAACATGATTAATTATACAGGATGCCCAAAAAAATTGTCCTCCAAGGGGATGACGTCACTAGTACGATATATATGTCAAAAAATCATAATTAAAAAATCGAATAACTTTTGTATTTTATATTTTTTTCTAATTCTGTAAATAAAGCAGTTTACAAGGGGGTCAAAATATAGTAAATAACCCTGTACATTCATTGGGGTCGACCGACCGGCTCTGTCCCGTTATACCGACTGTAATAACTCTTATTTATATTCAATTTAGAATGTGTGTACTGATTTTCAGCCTTAGTAAATGAATTTAATTACCTTCGTAGGAAAGCAACTTTGATACCCTCTCAGTAACCCGTGTTCTACGTTCCGCTTGACCGACCGCAGTATGTTTCTCTACACAATCACAGTAATCAACTGTGAAAAATTTAGCTTTAGTAAATTCAAAGAGATTTTTCAGCGCTGCCTCTCCGTCTATACGCTTTGTATAGCTATATCTTCTACCATTTCTCCCGCATGTTACAGTCTGGCTCTATTCTAGAATAATCTGGTACCTATGATTAATGTGATTCCTAATACATTTCCAGTGAAAATAATAACTCTTTGATAAGTGTTGGCGATACAATTATTTTTTATATGCGTGTCCGCGAAGACTATAACTTCCGAAATATTTATAACGAAAAGATTTAGTTCATAATAGATGCCGACGAAAACAATTATTTCCCTTTCTGTTTCTGCCGACGAAAAGAATTATTTCTGAGAATTTTTAGTAATTATAATTTTCGTGGATCCACAAACAAAACTGATGTTTTTTGCTGATACTCTTCAAAAAATAAATTTTTTCGCTAACACTTTATTAGGGATTATAATTTTCACAATCATATAATCGAAAACAATATTTTTCGCGGCGTTCATTGAAAGTTCGACTCTTCGCCGCATTTTTCGGAGTTATACTTTTCGTAGGCAGCGGCGATATATTTTCCTAATTTTGCTCTCTGTTTATACTATCGAAGGCGTTTTCGAAGTCAATAAACGTTGTTTATATTTCTTTGCCATTCACTAGCATGTTCAAAAAAAATCAAGTAATTATTTCGTATTTCAATTATTATTGTATTTTTTAGATCAAGATGATGGATACTCAGTCAAACATGTGGCGTATGCCAGATACTCGAGGAATCACCGTCTGATTAACGAAATATTCTCCGAAAGTGTCGTACCAGATGTTAGATCAGTTGTTACAACTGGTCGTATGCAAGTGTTGAAACGACAGGTTCAGTCGCTGACGATGCATCAGAAAAAGTTGGAAGCCGAGTTACAACAGATCGAGGAGAAATTCGAAGCCAAGAAGAGAAAATTTATTGAGAGCAGTGAACAGTTTCAAGAAGAACTTAAAAAAGTATGTATACTTATTTACTATAAGAATTATTAGTTTTATGTGATTTTATCTTGTCATTTTATTTACAAGATATTGATGATAGAAGATATTCTTGGGTTTCCCTTGTGCTACGTTTTTGAAGTTATACTTCTTTACCGGCGATATGAGGGTGAATTTTTATATGTTAAAACCTATGATCCCGGCGCATGCGCATTATAACTTTGTTCTGATTGGATGTTCAAATGACATGTCAAAAATTATTCAATATGGCGGCTGTGGCACAGCTGTAGTTAGATTATTTATGGTTGTTGCGTTTTAAAATTTGTGTGAAAAGAAACAAACAAAAGTTAGTTAATAGTTATACTGCCTTTTTAAATAGTTTTCATATACCTATATTTTTGGACTATTTTGGACAAGGAAAACTCATTCTAATTTGATAAGTAGTTTTTATTATAATCATATTGTAATTATACATTTGGATTAGGTTGAAATACAGTAGAGCGTCGATTATCCGAACTAATTGGGGGACATAGGTGTTCGGAAAACCGATTTGTTCGGATAATCGAACTACAATATATTGATACATATTTATAGTCATACATATTTATCCACAAGTGAATAAAAGCCATATTTATATACCTACATATTTATTTATATCTTGATAATGACAACTAGCAACTAAACAAAAAAGTGCAGTCTTTGCAACAACATAATTATTTTTGGATACAATATTGAAGAAAATTGAAGATATTTTAAGCGTCAATTACTAACATTAATAACCACATACATTTTGAATCAAAACTTTTATTCTCTGAATATTTTTAAATAAAAAAGGTATACTACATTTATCTTGCTAAACTCAACCGTTTTCGAGATAAACGCATTTTAAATCTGCAAGGCAACATAATTTTTTGCATAATATCATTGTAGTTACAACCGAAAAATAACTCAAAACCACAAAAATTTCCAAAATGGAATTTGCGATGCAATTACATAAATATAAGAACTGGCACCATTATTATGGTTTCAAGTTGATTTCTCGGGTGTAACTATAATAATATTATGCAAAATAAAAAAATATAAAAAAAAATTTTTAGGAAACGCTTTTGTTTAGTTACGGGTGACTAAAATTAAAAATATAAAAAAATCAACTAAAAAGCAAAAAATAAAAATAATTGAAAAAATCTAACACATTCCTCAAAGAAAAGCGTGGCGCGTCTTCATCGAATAAACGGTTTTCGCCCCACGCTTTTCTTTGACGAATGTGTTGGATTTTTTCAATTATTTTTATTTTTTGCTTTTTAGTTGATTTTTTTATATTTTTTTTATTTTTTACTTTTTAGTCTTACACTTTTCAAACATTAAAATATATCGTCATGTTTATTAAAGTATGTATCAAACATATGATGTACAAACATGAAAAGTCGTCAGAATCGGCAAAAAATTTGAAACTTTATTGTTTATTTATGAAGCATAACGTAAACAATTAACGTAAAAAGTAAAATTATCTACAGTAATTAGCTACAATCTGTAAAAGTTTCAAGTTTCTTCATTGTAAAAAACAAGAGAATTTAAGCATTTTCCGTTAAAATCGTTTTTTTTTTTATTTAAACAATTAATAAACAATTTTTTTTATTGACTATTCGTGTATTGTTCCCGCGAATGCATATGTCGGCAAATTTTTAGTCATTTGCATTGAAGAAAAGGCAGTCAAATTAACGTCCAAAGATTTGACCCAAACGATTGAGAAAGAAAAGCGTTTAATTATTAATTAATACGCCAAAATTAATTCTAATGTTAATTGTAGCACAAAACGTCTCTACCGGTGGTTTTTCTAAGACTACGATAAAAACACGAATTTTTTTAATTCGAGTTTTGGTTGAAGTTTTGTGTCGTATCGTATTGAAATTTGATAGGAATAAGTGCCGATTTTTATATAAACGAATATATGAGCGTTCAAAATTTGAAACTTTATTGTTTACTTATGAAGCATAACGTAAACAATTAACGTAAAAAGTGAAATTATGTATAGTTCATATCATTAGCTACAAACCGTAAAAGTTTCAAGTTTCTACATTGTAAAAAACAAGAGAATTAAAGCATTTTCCATTAAAATCGTTTTTGAAGTTATACTTCTTTACCGGCGATATGAGGGTGAATTTTTATATGTTAAAACCTATGGTCCCGGCGCATGCGCATTATAACTTTGTTCTGATTGGATGTTCAAATGACATGTCAAAAATTATTCAATATGGCGGCTGTGGCACAGCTGTAGTTAGATTATTTATGGTTGTTGCGTTTTAAAATTTGTGTGAAAAGAAACAACAAACAAAAGTTAGTTAATAGTTATACTGCCTTTTTAAATAGTTTTCATATACCTATATTTTTGGACTTTTGGACTATTTTGGACAAGGAAAACTCATTCTAATTTAGTAAGTAGTTTTTATTATAATCATATTGTATCATACATTTGGATTAGGTTAAAATACAGTAGAGCGTCGATTATCCGAACTAATTGGGGGACATAGGTGTTCGGAAAACCGATTGGTTCGGATAATCGAACTACAATATATTGATACATATTTATAGTCATACATATTTATCCACAAGTGAATAAAAGCCATATTTATATACCTACATATTTATTTATATCTTGATAATGACAACTAGCAACTAAACAAAAAAGTGCAGTCTTTGCAACAACATAATTATTTTTGGATACAATATTGAAGAAAATTGAAGATATTTTAAGCGTCAATTACTAACGCTTGCTCGGTATTCGAGTGCGGGACGCGGGAGTCGATAGTTCGAATAAGCGGTCGTTCGGTTGATCGACGTTCGGATAATCGACGCTCTACTGTACATTTATTTTCTCAAGAATGGGGATTTTAGAGAGAAATCCCAAATTAGGTCCGATTTTTATTTTTAAATTATGATTTTTTGGCGTAGATTTATTTATCTAGTAGGTATGTAATGCTTTGATTTACATACTTAATTTGATTACCAACAAAAGTTCTACCAATCTTCATCTAATATATTGTTTTCTTACTGTTTTGTTATATTTTAATATTTTCTTCCACAAAATTTAAACTACATAATTTAATTATATTCAAAACAACTGTCAAACAGTAAAACGTTCAGTTACCCTATTTTTCCACATGACAAATAATGTGGAATTGGACGAGTGAGTCTAGGCTTCGATTACGAATCAAAGCGCCCCGAAATTCACGGGTTCGATTCCCGATGCAAGTTTTTATTTTTTTTATGCATTTTATGATTGTAAGTATATTTGTTATATAATTTTTTTTTTTTTTCAGAAAATGCGTATTTAAAATTTTTGCCAACAATTATTATCGTTCAGAAATCATTTTTTCTTTGTGTCATTTTTCAATGTGTTTGTGTGCGTTTTATTCTTTTATTTTTTTAAATTTTTGGTATTGTCTTAAAAATCACATAATATGTAGTAGAAGTATAACTTCTTACGTGCGTACAAAGTACACACACATTCTTTTTTTTTTTGTGTCAAGGTTTATCTTAATTTTTACTTATATTAAGTCGTTTTTTGCGTTATTGTTTGTTCGTTTTCTTTGTAACGCCGATATATTTAGAACTTCAGATTGTTTTATGTTGTCTTCTCTAATTATTAGTTTAATCCTTAAAAAATATATTTTTAAATAACAAATTATTTTTAGTTAACGACTATCTGATTCCGTATTCTCACTTATTCTTTTTGAGCCATCTTCTTTCGAAGGTTGGCGATCCAAAAGACAATTATAGCTTTGGAAATTGCTGCACAAAAGATTTCTGCGGATGAACATTCAAACCGTCTCTTCAAGTCTTTCAGCCACGAGTCCTGACGTCTTTTTCCTACCGATCTTTTGCCCTGTACGTTACCTTCCAATATGATTTGGAGTAATTCATATCTTTCAGCTCTCAACACATGACCCAAATATTGTATTTTCCTCTCTTTGATTATGCTTAGTCATTCTTTTTGTTTACTCATGCGCCGAAGTATCTCACCGTTGGTAACTTTTTGTACCCATGGAATTCTCAGCATCCGTCTGTATCTCAAAGGCATCTATTCTTTTTTCTGTTTCAGAGTCCATTATCCAACTTTCATAGCCATACATCAAGAGAAAACGTAACATCTGATCATTCGGATTCTGAGCACTAGACTAAGGTCTGATCTTGTAAAAAATGTTTTCATGTTCATGATAGTCTGGGCTGATTATCGGAGAATAGGCCATTTTTGGGAAAAGTTATTTACCAGCAATTTTATTGCTGGAATCGAATTATAAGATCCTATATATTAATAATATAGGTATGCAAAGTCCTCAGATAGTGTGCTACTTTTTTTATAAACAAAATGGCGCACGAAAATCGTATTTTTTTTCAATTATTGCTCAATAACTCCGAATATTTTAACTTTACAACAAAAACACTCAAATAAAATTCACCGTGATTAAATTTTGCATAGAGACGCGTTTTTCCCGATCTGCTGCGACGAAAATTTTCCTCGGAAAATGCGGGTTTTCCCAACAAAATCTTTAATTTTCAAATAAAGTTTTAGATAAGTAATTATCCACCAATAATTAAATAATTTGGTGACTTATAAAAGCCTTTTTGGTTTAGATTATAGTTCCAGAAGCTGGTGAAAATTGAATATTTTAGCAACAATTCAATTGTTAATTAATAATATTACGGTCGCAATAATAACCAAAATAATTATGATACACTGATCAAGCTTTGAAATCTTATAAAGATGAGATGCCTATTTAACATTTTGTCGACAAAATATGAATTTTTTATTTTTTTGCATAATCTTTAAATGTTTTAAAAAAATAGCTAAAATGCGCATTTCAAATATCTTGAAAATGAATGCTTTAAAACTTTTTTGCAACCATTTGTAAAAAAGTTATGAAACAGCAAAGTAAACATACGATTACTACTGTATTTATATTTTTTAATTCTTTCAAAGCGTAGAAGTGAGTTTAAAGTACAAGCTAATTATTTACAAAAAAATATCGATTATCAGTTTAACGGTTATATTTTAATTAAAGATTATAGATATATTTTTTTGTAATTTACACGCGCGAAACAAGAGTAACACAGTACTGTAGCTAAAATTTTCACTCGGAGCGACGACCGGTCGCGTGATGTACACTTTTAATAAATAATGTATGCTGCGTGTCAGTCGCTTCGAGTGAACATTTTAGCTCCGACTCTGTATCAGGCCTACGTTTGCGCTAAAAATTACAAAAATAAGTATTTTTAATCTTTGATTAAAATATAACCATTGCACTAATTTTTGACATTCTTTGTGAGTAATTAGGTTGTACCATAGACTCACTTTTAAGCTTTGAAACAATTAAAACAAATTATAAACAACGGAGAATTCGTATATTTACTTTGCTGTTTCATAACTTTTTTGCAAATGGTTGGAAATTTTTTTTAAAGCATTCATTTTCAAGACCTATGAAATACGCATTTTAAGTATTTTTTAAAATTAGAATATAATAAACAATTTCTGAGAAATGTTAATTTGTTTATAACAATTTTTTTAAACATTTAAAGATTATGCAAAAAAATGAAAAATTTATATTTTGTCGACAAAATATTAAATAGGCATCACACCTTTATAATCTTTCTAAGTTTGATCAATGTCTCATGATTATTTTGGTTGTTATTGCGACTGTAAATTGTTATTTATTTCACCAAGCTATATAATTATTAATAAATAATTACTGGCCCAAAAAATTTATTTGAAAATTCGAGATTTTGTTGGGAAAACCCACATTTTCCGAGGAAAATTTTCGTCGGAGCAAATCAGGAAAAACATGCCTCTATGCAGAATTAAATTGGGGTGAATTTTTATTTGAGTGTTTTTGGTGTAAAGTTAAAATCTTCGGAGTTATAGAGCAATAATTGAAAAAAAAATACGATTTGTCGGCGCCATTTTGTTTATAAAAAAAGTAGCACACTATATGCGGACTTTGCATACCTATATTAATAATATATAGGATCATATAATTCGATTCCAGCAATAAAATTGCTGGTAAATAACCTTTCTTTGTACTTTACTAATTAGACCAGCGTATTATAACTATTTTTTTTTTCAAAATTTAAAGATTATGCAAAAAAAAGAAGAATTTATATTTTGTCGATAAAATATTAAATAAGCATCTCATCTTTATAATCTTTATAAGTTTGATCAATGTATCATGATTATTTTGGTTATTATTGCGATCGTAATTTGTTAATTAACAATTTAATTGTTGCTAAAATATTCGTTTAATTTTCACCGGCTTCTGGAATTACAATCTATACCAAGAAAGCTTTGATGTCACTAAGTTATTTAATTATTGATTAATAATTACTTGCCTAAAACTTTATTTGAAAATTAGAGTTTTTGTTAGGAAAACCCGCATTTTCCGAGGAAAATTTTCGTCGGAGCAAATCGTGAAAAACATATCTCTATGCAGAATTTAATTGCGGTGAATTTTTATTAAGGTGTTTTTGTTGTAAAGTTAAAATCTTCGAAGTTATAGAGAAATAATAGAAAAAAATACGATTTGTCGGCGCCATTTTGTCTATAAAAAAAGTAGCACACTATCTGCGGACTTTGCATACCTATATTATTAAAATATAGGATCTTATAATTCGATTCCAGCAATAAAATTGCTGGTAAATAACTTTTCCATGAATTTTGCTAATTAGCCCAGAGTATGAGTGTTTTCCTCGCTTGTTCGATTCTTGAAAAAGAATGTGTGTGTACTTTGTACGCACGTAAGGAGTTACACTTCTATTATATGATTTCAACGAAATCAATATAGGTACTTTAAACAGTTTATTTATATTTTATTTAAATATTAAACTAATTTTAATACTTACTTAGTAATGATGGACATAATGATGGAAAGTAGTCTACTTTCCAAAAATTTTTATTAAAACAATACCAAAAATTAAAAAAATAAAAGAATAAAACTCACGCAAACACATTAAAAAATGAAACAAAGAAATGATTTCTAAACAATAACAATTGTTGACAAAAATTTTATCAAAATACATATTTTAAAAAAAAAATATAATAAATATACTTACAATCATAAAATGTATAAAAAAATTAAAAAAATAAAAATTTGCATTAGGGATTGAACCTGCGTCTATCAGGTTGTTAGATTTTGAACTCGCCGCACGCAGAATTTATCTACCGAGACATATGAATGATGCGGGAAGATATAGCAACTAAACGTTTTAAACTTGTTTGATTCTTGTGGAATTAAAATATAACAAAATATAGACTAAAAAAGCAATATACAGTAGAGCGTCGATTATCCGAACGTCGATCAACCGAACGACCGGTTATCCGAACTCTCGACTCCCGCGCCCCGCACTCGAGTACCGAGCAAGCGTTAGTAATTAACGCTTAAAATATCTTCAATTTTCTTCAATATTGTATCCAAAGTATGTTGTTGCAAAGACTGCACTTTTTTGTTTAATTGCTATTTGTCATTATCAAGATATAAATAAATATGTAGGTATATAAATATGGCTTTTAGTCACTTTGTAGATAAAAATGTATGACTATATCAATCTAGTTCGATTATCCGAACAAATCGGTTTTCCGAACACCCATGTCGCCCAATTAGTTCGGATAATCGACGCTCTACTGTATTAGATGAAGATTGGTAGAAATTTTGTTGGTAATCAAATTATGTAAATCAAAGCATTACCTACTAGACAACAATAAAAACTAATATACACACAATTTGTTTACCCATGACCATTGACATATTGATAAAATAACCGACATATTGAACAAATTGTTGACAAGTCATTGTAATTACCCAATCAGAGCCCGTATAACGTTTAAGCTGCGCCCAGGACCAAGACTTTTGATGAATTCGCGCACATATAAATTTACTCCCAACGCGCCTAAAGAAGTATAACTTAAAAAAAAATTGATTACATCGGCTATTGACATTTGCTCCCAAATATTTTATGGAAGTTACCTGCTCTATTATTTGTCCCTTGGAATATAAATGTACTTTTATTGGTATCTTTACCACATTTATTATATTTTGTAGTTCTTGTGCGTTGCTTGCTATTGGAAGGTATCATCAGCGTACCTGATGTTGTCTAGGGTGGTTTCGATAATCTTGATTCCACCTTGGACCTCGTTTAATGCTTCTGAATATAGATTTCGAATACAGATTAAATAATAGCCTGTCGCACTCCTTGTCAGATTCGTATATCTTTTAATGGTGTGTGCTCTATTTCAATTGTTGCTTTTTGGTGCCAATAACATTATGATAAACGAAAGATACCGTAATGCTGTTAAAGCCGTAAAAGCATATCCCGGAGCAGACGTGGCCTCAGATCACAACCCACTTATCGCCTCACACTTAAAAATATTAAAAGACATCAGAGAACTGCTACAATAGACATAAGCAAGCTTAAAGAACCCAACGTAAAAGAATGTCTTCAACAGGAACTGCATACGAACTGTAGAGAGCTGAACATAGACACCAATGACATTGACGAGCACTGGGAACAACTAAAACATTGCATACTAGAACCTTGTAAAGATGTACTAAAGACGACTTCCACAAGGAGAAAAGAGGAATGGATGAACGACGAGATACTGAATATGATGGAACAACGGAGACAATATAAGAACAAATATGACAATAAATACAGGGAGATTAACCACGAGATAAGGAAGATGATAAAGCAGGCAAACGAAAAACACTTTGAAGAGAAATGCAAAGAGATCGAGGACCTCCAAAAAAAGATACGATCTATGTAACCTACATAATAAAGTCAAAGAAGTGGCTGGACTAAGAAAACAAAATCTCACCGGTGCACTTCTGGATAGACACGGGGTTGCTATAACAGAGACCGATGAGAAAGTACAACGTTGGGCAGAATACATCGATGAACTGTTCGATGATGAAAGAGGGTACCTGGAACACATAGAACTTACTTCAGGAGAAATAGGTCCAGATATTACAAAGGAAGAAATTAATAATACATGCGTTAAAAACAATGAAGAACAGGAAAAGCCCAGGACCTGACATGCTTCCTATCGACCTTTTAAAAATTATTTTAAAATTGATGTTTTAGTGGTACTCTTGAACAAAATTTATAGCTCAGGCACATTACCCAAAGAATGGTTGACGTCGATCTTTATTTGCCTCCCTAAAAAGAAAAACGCAAGGGAATGCGGCGACTACCGCACCATTAGTTTGTTGTCCCATGTGCTAAAGTTGCTACTGAAAGTCATCCATAACCGAATATATCATAAACTGGACATAGACATTAATGATACGCAATTTGGGTTTAGATTACATTCTGGTTAACCACAGATTTAGAAATTCTATACTATCAACAAAGACCTACCCAGGTGCGGACATTTACTCTGACCACAATCCGGTTGTATCTGTGTTAAACATAAAATTGAAGAAACTAAAAAAGAAAAAAACGACTCGAATAGATTTCAATAGACTAAAAGATACAAGAACAAGAGAAGACATAAAAGAAAAAATTAATAAAAACTTGAAAGAAATTAATATTGTGAACTCCGAAGAAGTTGAAAATAATTGGAAACAGATAAAGGCAGCACTAACAACAGCTGTAAAAGAGACGTTGACTCCTAAACGAACTGAGAGAACTAAAAGAAAGGCATGGATGACAGAAGAAATTCTTAATTTAATGGATGAGAGACGTGCCTATAAGAACAAAAACAAACAACAATATGATGCAATAAATCGAACCATAAAGAGAATGATCAAAGAGGAAAAAGAAAAGTGGCTGTCAGAACAATGCAAGGATATTGAGGAATGTGAGAGAAAGTACGATAGTTTCGGCATGCATAAGAAGATCAGAGAAATGACTGGTACAAAGAAGAAGATTCATAGTGGAATGGTGAATGATTCAGAAGGCAAGATTATAATAGATTTCAAACAAAAACTCACAAGATGGAAAGAATATGTAAAAGAACTTTTTGACGACGAAAGAGAATTAATAACAGTGAAACGAGAAGAAATGAAGGGTTTAATGATACTTAAACAAGAACTGGAATATGCTTTAAAAAACACCAAGGATGGTAAGACACCAGGGCCTGATGAAATACCGGTTGAAGTATTAAAACTTATTGATGGAGAAGTGATGAACATGATACTAGAGTTATTTAACAACATATATGATACTGGAATAATACCACAAGACTGGTTAAGGTCCACATTCATTTTAATACCTAAAAAATCAAATGTAAAAGAGTGCTCGGATTACAGAACGATTGCCTTGATGAGTCATATGCTTAAAGTTTTTCTAAAAATCATTCATAATAGAATTTTCCGCAAATTTGAAGAAGATATAAGTGAAACACAAATGGGCTTCAGGAACGGCCTTGGTACGAGGGAAGCGCTCTTTGGTGTGGGCGTACTATTTCAACGGTGTTTGGATATCAATCAGGATGTATACGCCTGCTTTATAGACTTTGAGAAGGCCTTCGATAGAGTCCGACACGACCGACTGAGACAACTTCTAATCGAAAAGAACATTGATGGAAAAGATATTAGAATAATAACTAATTTGTATTGGAATCAAACAGTACAAGTCAAGGTAGATGATGAAATGACCGAGGAGATCAAAATATGTAGAGGAGTAAGACAGGGGTGTATTCTGTCTCCTCTTTTGTTTAATTTTTATAGCGAAGTATCCTCCTATAAATACCTTGGAGCTTGCCTGGATCATACAGGCGATCAAACAAAAGAAATAAGAGCAAGAATAGAAATAGCTAGATCAGCATTTAACAAGATGAAAATATTTCTCTGTAGTCGTGACATAAATCTTGATCTGAGAGTGCGTATGCTGCGGTGTTATATCTTCTCCACTTTATTATACGGAGTTGAGTCATGGACCATCAAGATGGGCAGCATTAAAAACATTGAAGCTTTTGAGATGTGGTGTTACCGTAGAATGCTACGTGTATCTTGGGTGGACCACGTGACGAATGCCGAAATTTTACGTCGGATCGGAAAAGGATGTGAAGTTGTACTTACTGTGAAAAGAAGAAAGCTTGAATACTTTGGCTATGTTATGAGAGGTGACAAATACTCGCTGCTGAGACTGATCATTCAGGGTAAAATCAGGGGTAAGAGAAGTATTGGTAGGCGCAGAATATCTTGGTTAAGAAATCTGAGGGAATGGTTCGGCTGCAGTTCCATCGACCTATTTAGGGCAGCCGCCAGTAAAATAAGAATAGCTGTGATGATTTCCAACCTCCGATAGGAGACGGACTTAAAGAAGAAGAAGAATTTGGGTTTCGCAAAGGCCTGGGAACTCGTGAAGCTCTTTTTTCACTTAACATACTTATACAAAGGTGCCTGTACGACATGAACAATTAATGCATGTCCTGGAATCAAAGAAGCCGGACTACAATGACCTCAGGATTATACAATCTAATTTATACTATAAGCAACGAGTAAAAGTACGTGTTAACGACCAGCTGTCAGAGGAAATTGAAATCAGACGTGGAGTGAGACACGGATGCGTGTTGTCGCTAATTCTTTTTAATGTCTACTCGGAAGAGATCTTGAAAACAGCTCTTGAGGGTGAAACAGCTGGAATAAAGGTAAATGGAGTTCCCATTAACAACATTAGATATGCGGATGACACTGTCATCTTAGCTGAAAATATTGGGGATCTTCAGAGGCTGGTGACCAGAATAGCAGAGTTTGGACAAGAATACGGGCTAACAATGAATGTCAAGAAGACAAAGTTTATGAGAATATCGAAAACTCAAAGAAATAACGAAAATCTCTTCAAAAACGGATCCAATATCGAACGAGTCGACCAATATGCATACCTTGGAACAATGATCAATTCCGCAGGAGATTACTTACAGGAAATCAAAATCAGAATAGAAAAGGCTAGAGCAAATTTTAACAAAATGAGAAAAGTGCTCTGCACAAGGGATTTGAAGTTGGAGCTAAGAGTTAGGTTGGCTAGGTGCTACGTTTTCTCGACTTTGTTTTACGGAATGGAAGCTTGGACCTTGAATGCTGCATCAATGAAAAAACTAGAATCATTCGAGCTGTGGGTGTACAGAAGAATTGTGAAAATATTGTGGACAGAACACGTCACAAACAAAGGTTCTGAGAAAGATGAATAAAGAAATGGAAATTCTAAATACCATCAAAACAAGAAAATTGGAATATCTCGGACATATTACACGTGGAAAGAGATACAGCTTCCTACAATTTTGATTATGCAGGGAAAGATTCAAGGAAAGAGAAGCATAGGGAGACGCAGAATATCGTGGCTGCGCAACCTGAGAGAGTGGTACGGATGTACATCAAATGAACTTTTCAGAGCAGCCGTCTCTAAAATACGAATAGCTATGATGATTGCCGACCTCCGCCGCGGAGATGGCACTTAAAGAAGAAGAAGGTGCCAATATAGTTCTGAGATTATTCGCAAGTCTTGTTTTTTCAGTTCCAGTTGTTCTCAGAATTTCGATCGTCTATTGATGGTTAACGCAGTCAAATGCAAATGCTTTTCGATAATCAATAAAACATGCATATACATCTAGATTCATGAACCTGCATCGTTTTTTAACACATTTAAGGTAAAAAGAGCTTCTCGTATTCCCAATCCGTTTCGAAATCCGAATTGAGTGTCACTCATCTGTTTGTTTTGTTCTTTCTTTTTATGATCTGCCTTAAATTACTGACACAAATAGTGGGTATAAACTTTTTTTAATTTCAGCACTGCAAGCCAGCTGTAGATGAAGATACCTTCCAGAAAATGGTCGAAAGACAATATGATATAATAAAGAGAGATAAAAGCAAACAAATTCAAGATGATGTTAAACCGAAAACAGAGGAAAATGGTCACGCTACTTCTCCCACTACTCAGGAAAATGGAACTAATCAATCTGAAGTAGGTTCATATTACATTTAGTTTTAATTATGTACCGGGTGTCCCAATAAGAATGGCTCTCGGCCATATCTCAGGAACCGTTTATAGTACAGCTTTGAGAAAAAAATATTTATAACAAAAGTTGCCTCGGGAAAAGCCTGGAAATTATTTTCATAATTGTAGGTCCACCGCTAGAGGGCGTAATTGAATATCACAAATTGAAAAATCAAAATTTTACAAAATTTACCTAATATATGGGCACTGGAAATCCAATCATCGTATTCTTCATAAAATTCTGAGCATATTTGATTTCACAAGTTTAGGTCTACCTTTGCAAATAAGAGGTGGGGGTGAGTGGGAAACTTCTTATGAAAAAATGGCTGTAAGTCCGGTTCTGCTAAATCGAATTTTGCACACTTGGTCTTGTTGAAAACAGCTCTTTTTCGTCAATGTAAGAGTTATAATTTCGAAACAGCCTATTAAGTAATATGCCAGCTAGGAGGCGTTATTTAATTATTTTCAGAAATCTAGTTTTCTTTGGAAAATATTAAATACATGTATGCATTTTTAATCCTGTATTACAAAATTAGACCAAATTAGCAACATAATACCGAAAACCGCATGTCAGTACCTTTTTTCTATCTCGAGATATCTTAAGAAATGTGACAATTTTAAACATAACTGTTACTGTCACCGGTAAACGAGGCGAAGGAAAAGTAGTGTGCTATGGAAAAAACAGATAAACATTTTCCAGATGTAAACGTATATAAATTAATTAAAACAACACTATAAAATATAACAAAGAAATAAAAGCAACTACTTACTTAGTGACGACCTAAAAGTTCAAATTGTTGCCCATCATTTTCGATGCAAGCATTTACTCTTTCAAGAGTAGATTGAACAGCATTCTCAATTTCTTTGAATGGCGTTTCGTATTCTCTAGATTCTAGATCATGTTTTCTCGCGTAGTGGGCCTAGCGGCAAAAAACAAGGTCTTTAGTCCGTCCCCATAAATAGAAGTCTAAAACAGTTAAATCTGTTGCTATTAAATCTACTCTTGAAAGAGTAAATGGTTGCATCGAAAATTATGGGCAACAATTTGAACATTTAGGCAGTCACTAACACTAAGTAGTTGCTTTTATTTCTTTGTTATATTTTATAGTGTTGTTTGTCTTATTGTTGTTTTAAATAACTATATACGTTTACATCTGAAAATTTTTTATTTGTTTTTCCATAGCACACTAATTTTCCTTAACCTCGTTTACCGGTG
This sequence comes from Diabrotica virgifera virgifera, assembly GCF_917563875.1. Taxonomy (NCBI): domain Eukaryota; kingdom Metazoa; phylum Arthropoda; class Insecta; order Coleoptera; family Chrysomelidae; genus Diabrotica; species Diabrotica virgifera. Next base: position 203,550,383 of record NC_065447.1, read on the forward strand.
ACAGTAACAGTTATGTTTAAAAATTTACACATTTCTTAAGATATCTCGAGATAGAAAAAAGGTATCGACATGCGGTTTTCGGTATTATGTTGCTAATTTGGTCTAATTTTGTAATGCAGGATTAAAAATGCATACTTATATTTAATATTTTCCAAAGAAAACTAGATTTCTGAAAATAGTTAAATAACGCCTCCTGGCTTGCATATTACTTATTAGGCTATTTCGAAAATAAGACACTCACATTACACATTGACGAAAAAGAGCTGTTTTCAACAAGACCAAGTATGCAAATTTCGATTTAGCAGGACCGGACTTACAGCCATTTTTTCATACGAAGGTTCCCACTCACCCCCACCTCTTATTTGCAAAGGTAGACTTAAACTTGTGATATCAAATATGCGCAGAATTTTATGTAGAATACGATGATTGGATTTCCAGTGCCCTTTCATTAGGTAAATTTTGTAAAATTTAGATTTTTTAATTTTTGATATTCAATTACGCCCTCTGGCGGTGGACCTACAATCATGAAAATAATTTCCAGGCTTTTCCCGAGTCAACTTTTGTTATAAATATTTTTTTCTCAAAGCTGTACTATAAACGGTTCCTGAGATATGGCCAAGAGCCATTCTTATTGGGACACCCGGTACATTCAACACAAACCTTTTTTATTTCGATATAATGTAGTACTTGTACATCTTGAAAATGCGAATATTTTCTCAACAGCCCATGGAACAAGATCAATCCGACAAAATGGACCAATCTCAAGGTCCTCCTGCACCATCCGTGACAAACGGTCCCTCACCACCCCAAGCGGAAAAAACAACAATGGACCATCCCCAACAGTCTCCCCATCCAGTTGGCCAACCACACTATGCCCATCCTTCAGCTGCTCATCCAGAACACCATCAACCACCACCACCCACACAACCTATGCATTCTGCACACGAACCTTCACCACCTCACAGTAGTGGAAATATGCACCCACATGCTCCACCACCACATCAGGTTAGTTGATTTTTGGAAACGGGTACCCTAAAGAAGCATGTTTTTAATTTAAATGGTTTTTTCGTAGTTTTGAAACTAAATTTAAAATAATTTAATGATATGTTAATGAAGCAAAGTGGATTTAAATAAAGAGGAGAAAATGTTTTAAGTGTAGTCTATAACTAGTCATCGCCACTGTGATTCCAAATGCTGAAAACGTGTTCATAAGGTAAACATTTTTTTATCTAGGGATTTTCAGGTTTACAGTCTTTTTCTCATACGATCATAGAGTCACAATATGTGGGAGTAAGGGTCAGACCGGATGTATTCTGATTCATAGCTCAGCTACAAGTGAGCCATGTGCGACGTTATTTTGGTCGGCAATGAAAGTTAAAAAGAACGCATATATTGAAAACCCTGTAAAACGTTTTGTAGTTCATCAATGTTATTGCTGTAAAGCAGATTCTTCTTTTTCAATTATGTACTTATTAATTTAAGATATAAGTTGGCTTAAGGGGAGAGTATTATGGTTTGAAATCAACATTTCCAGCACATTTTTCTGATTTTTTTAACTATGGTACAATAATTATTTTATTTTTAAATTAAATAAGCTTATGAAGTACAATTCAAAGAATATTCAAAATGCTTTTCAAGGAAAAATATTAATAATTACACTTTTATAAAAAAGAACTTTTTTATAATAAAACCTTTTTATTATTTACAGGAAAGAATATAAAATTATTTAACGATAAACGATTTAACGATAAAATGCTTAAAATTCCAAAAATTATACTCTAATAAAAATAGTTATTTTATGAAACAGTTCGTTAAGTATGCTTTTTGCGAACGCACGCGATATTTAGAGTACGAGCGACAACGGAGTGAGTGCTATAAATCACGTAAGTTCGCAAAAAGTACTTCACGTACAGTTTCATACAATATTTTATCTACGATAAACAAATATAAAAACTGTAACTCTTCGTCACTGGAATTCATTTGTATTCTACAATTTTTAGAACTTTGACATTTAAAAATTCTAACTACTTTCAAACCACAAAACTGTCAAAACTTTTGTTGTAATTCATTGGTCATACTGTCATCACCATGACAACGCGAAAGATAAGGATTGCGACCATGACAACGCGAAAGTTAAAAACAGTGCGAAAAGTAAATCCCATTTAAAATATATTGTTACTTCACGCACACTTTAAATCCTTCACGCACTGCTATCTATAATGACAGTTTTCACAAACTAAAAACTTATACATAATATGGCATAGAGTAGAAAAAGTACTTTTTATAATATCACGGTTTTGTTATTGTACATGTACATATTTATGTAGGGCACAACATATTTGAAAAGAATAATTAACATATAAAATATAAATTTTTAGTAGATGTATTAACTGTTATTTATAATTATGATTCCAAAAATTACACTAGTATAAAATAGTATTTTTTAAAATACCAAATACCACTGTTGTTTAAAACGGTATATATAATTTTAAGTATATAAAGTTTTAATTATTTATTAAAACAAGTAAAAAAAGATACGCAACAGTCGGGTTCCAACTGGGGACCTCTCGATCTGCAGTCTAATGCCACTTAGGCACCATCAATTTGTAGATATCGATTTATTAACGTACTTTAAAATATCATTGCAGTAGTCACATTTTTAAAATAGTTTGAAATTAAAAAAAAAAATGATTTATCCATACAGCGTGATTGGTCAGTAAAGCTTTGTAGATCCATTATAAGTAATAGATAGTAATAAAAGTTAATAACAAAAATTGTAGCCAACTTTGATTACATATTGATAATCAATAATCGTAAATTGTAAGTTTTAGACAATTATTCAGTCATGGGTTACTTAAAATTTGGAAAGATTTAGACCCGTAATTATTAATAATTTTGCTCTGAAAAATGAAAATATCTCGAAAACTAATAAATTTACACATAGGGAATGTTATACAAAAATTATAGTATGGTAATGGTACTTTTCGATAATGATATAAAATACAGGGTATTCTATTTAAAATTACTGAGAAAATAATGTACTTGCGTTTTGTCTCACCCTGTATTCAATATAAACAAAATTAGCAAAACAAACATTTATGAAAATTTTGACAATAAATAAAAAAATATGACGTCAATAAATCATTGACCTTGTGCTTGCTTTTATTTATACAGGTAGTTAAACTTGCTACGATTTTCATATAAAATTGGTTATAACTTTACAAATACCCCGTATAACATACCAAACCTATTTTCATATAAAATTGGTTATAACTTTATAAATACCCCGTATAACATACCAAACCTTTATATTTTTGTAATCGAAAAGTTATGAGGATTTCGAATATAAAATAAAATACAGGATGTTCTATTTAAAAAAAAACATAAGTTTGGTCTGCCACTATTTTATCGAACACCCTGTAACATTCTAGCTAATTTTGTAATGTGAAGCTCAAAGTTCGCTACAATTTTTGTTATTAAGTATTATCGCAAAAATAGTTTCTGTCCTTGTGGGATCGGTACTCACCGGAGGGACCGCAGACGTTCGGAAACAATTAGCGTCTCTTTGCAAAGACAATGACGTCGACTTTGCAAAGTAACAAGACACTTACTCAACACACACACTACACATTACTCCCCTGACTTAGTACTAAGTTATACAATTACGTGGCTAAAGGTTCTAGTTCTAAACCAAAGCCAGAATCAGAGAAAAAAAAAGTATTATCGCTATCTATTACTATAACGGATCTACGGAGCTTCACCCCACTAATAATTAATCACCCTGTATAATAGCAGTTAAATATTGCATTGTTAGCTAGTTCTAAGCTATCCTGAAAATTTCAGGTGTCTAGGTAGCCTAGAACTATTTTTAAAATGGATTACAAAATTTGCGGAGTCCGTGACACCAACCAAGCCAAGTATATACAAAGATTTTAAAAAATAAGCCAACGGTGGCAAACCTGCAAAAAAATGGATTTTGCGGTGGACATCAGAACTCGTCACTGGATCGTGTGAAACAAAAGATTCAAAAATATTTTATTAGCTCATAAGTTTCTCGATGAAACACTGTCGAATTTTTTTATTTTTAATGATTTTTGAGTTTTTGATGATATCACTCGGAAGTAAAAGAAAACGAAATTATTTGTAACAAAAAGGTGAAAGTCAACATATTTATTATTGTTAAACAAAAAATAAGCTTAAAATAAATATATCTCGACATCGTTACCTCAAGAAATATCTAAAAAAAATCTATGCAAAATTTCAGGTGTATTGGTCGAGTAGTTTTTGGTCTTTGGTTACAATGTCCACCGTCTTTGAAGAAACAGTTTTGAGAAAAACGTGTCTTGACAACTTCATCTTTGTGTTTACCTGTCAAATCGTAAAGTAATGCACACCGGAATATACTTCTGAATCGCTGCAAAAGAGAAGGGGAACAATTGTTGAACGTTTCTCACTACGCTTAAACGTGTTGGCGCGAAACAGCAAAGCGAATCGAAGGTAGGAATATTTAATGTGCTGTATATCTGGTTATTTTACTCCGATATATCTGAAATTTTTAGGGGGTATTCTTGAAGCTATGCACAAGTTAAAAATAATAAAAAAATTAAAATTTCAAACCATGACCCTCTCGCTTAAGATTTTATAACTTCTTCTTATACCACTCCTATCGGAGATTGGAAATCATCAAGGCTTCCCTGACCTTGTTTACAGCTGACCTAAAAAGTTCTAAAAATTTTATAACTATGCATAAAATTTGTTATGAATAAACAGTAAAAATATACTACAAATCATCAAAATTTTGTAAAAATACATTCAAAAAGTACACAAGTCTGCTATTAACGTTTATTAATCCCAAAATGTATAGTAATAAGATACAGAATCAGAATCACATTGGTTTAACTGCCTTTGCACTGATATGAGTTGTTTGAATACAAAAATGTGAAATGGCGCTATCAGTAAATGTAACGTTACATTTACATAAAATTAGTTTTTAACTGTCACATTTCAAAAAAGTATCCGTTTGTTATATATCTCCATATTTAAAAAAAATCGTCATATTAGATTAGCTATTTTGTTTCTTTCTGAGAATGGCAGATTCGTAATCATAGATCTTACAAAACCCTTAAATTATCATACTTTAAAATAAATTATGCATTTAAATTAGTATTTTCAATTGCCGTCATATTAGATACGCTATTTTGTTTTTATTTCAAAAAGAAGTTGTATTTATGTAATCAACAATTTCAAAAATCTCGTATATGTATTATGAAATTTAAAAAAAAATGTGCTTTTAAAATAATATAATTTCTTTCCGCCATATTGAATTCGCAATTTTGTTTTTCAAAAAAAAAAAACAATACTATGTTTATAATCAGCGTCCTTAAAACTCTTTAACATCAAATTTCGAAAAAATATTGCGTTTTGATTAATATTTTCAATTTCTTTACGCCATTTTGTTTAAAAATAATAATTTCAGATTTGTAATCAGCTATTTTAAAAATACCTTAAATCACTAAATTTGGAAAAAATACTGCGTTTTGATTGATATTTTTAATTTCTTTATGTCATGTTGGATCCGCCACTTTGACATCGACCAGCGATGCCAAAAACCGTTAAATACGAAAGTAAGTAATACCGAATTGTATGAACAGTATACGCTTTTAAAGGTTCATGACCACGTTTTCGGCATTTGGAACCACAGTTCATGGAGACAAATCCTAATTGGAGTAGGCCAAGAAATTTAAACTTTTGGGCAGAATACTGTGGGCGTATCCATAGAATAACATTTTATTACTTGATATTTCATTTCAAACAACGTTCATAATCTTGAAACATTCTTCCAATTATTAATGAAAGTTTAATATATACTTGGTTTAATATATATACTGGATATAGAATTAAATTAAATATTCAGAGCAGGCATGGGAACGAAGAAAGCCCTCACTTTACTAGTTCTTATCCAAAAATCCTACGACCAACAGAGATATAATATGTAATATAATTGGTAGCGTAAGACACGACCTACTTTTAGAATGTTTGCAAGAAGTCGGTTTAGATGGGAAGGACATTAAGTTGCTAAAAAAACTTGTACTGCTACCAAAATACCAGGGCCCTAATTCTAATTCACATTTCGACGCAAAACACGTCGAAATTAATATGGCGACGTCGAAATGCGACTTTCCGCTTCTTATGGATTTCAGTTGACCTAACTAGGGACGTCATTAATTTTCGATATATCAAGCGGTTTAACTTTGATTTCGAGTCGAAATATAAGTGAGAATGTTCACAACGTGATTTATCAACTCAAATGAAAGATGTAATGTAAAAAAAACATGCAACAAACATTGTGTAGCCAATAAACAAGAGGGCCAACCCAAATTCTGAGCAGTGTCAAAATAATAGAGTAAATATCCCCAGTTTTAACTAAAATCAAAATTAATAAGAATCGCTAGCGATTGCAAACTGACATGTGCTAGTCGCTTTTAAATTTCGACATCGAAATGAAATAGAATCAGGACTCAGAATTAAGATCGAAGGTTCCACATCCGCTGAGGGAGAGATTAGAAGATGAGTTGTGGGGGATTTGTTTTATGACCTGTTTTTTTTTTAATATATATGCCGAGTTTCTGTTTAAAGCGACACTGGATAATTTCAAGGACGGCGTAAATATCAACAGCACATACGCCGATGATACGATCATAATTCGGTATAAAAATATTAAGATAATCAAAGTGATGTCAATCTGAAAATCAAAATATATAATAAACGGACACATTTTAGAACATGTCAACAAGTTCAAGTACCTAGGATGCTGGATCGATAGTAGTCTAAATCCTAATCTAGAAATAGAATAGAACTAAGAACATATAGCATGCTACTATTTTATGTGGGTTAATGGCATTTTATGTCTGGTTATTACTGAATTGTTTTTTTTTTTTTAATTTTGTTTAATGATTTTAGTTTTATAAATTAGAATTTATTCATCATTAACATTTTCATTACTGTCTTGTATTTGTATTTCATTTTTATTATAATTATATTTTAATAATAAAACTACTGGTTTATGATGAATAAAATAACGACTATTTTATTTTGTTTTATTTTATTTTATGTATACCGCAAGGTTGCTGCAAGCATCTGGGGCACGCATGAGATTATTTGGGGTCCGTGCAAAAACATATAGGCATACCGAGCGATAAGAAGTATTTACTTCAAAAATCAAAAGACTCTTGTGTGATTCTCAAATAAAACTCGACTACGTTTATGCTTAAACGTGGACTTTTAGAACATCAACCGCAAATAAGTTGGAAGCCTTTGAAATTTGGTCCTACCGATGGATCCGCAAGATTTGATGGACATCGCATACTTTAAATGAAGAAGTACTGCATAGACTAGGCAAGGAACGAGTACTTTTCAACACAGTGGAAGTTAGGAAAATATACTAGGGTAGGGCACACACTGAGAAATAATAAGTAAAATATGCTCAACTACTAGTGAAAAACAAGAGCGAGGGAAAGAGACAACTAGCAAAGACTATCGTGGCTAAAAAACATCCTACAATGGACAGGGTTAAATTTTGAACAGCTAATAAGAGCAGCGAAGACAGAGAGGAGTTTTCAATTGTAACAGCCAACTTTAGAGGAGTGTGCATTAAAAAAAGAAATATTCTGTCATCAAACGTACCTTTAAGTTAGTAAAGTGTTTTTCGTATGACTGCCTGATTTTGTTGGAGAGGTCCAAAAAAACTACATCTGAAAAAGTTATGGAAAGTTCAGAAAAAGTTTTAGAATAAAAAATGGATAACCTACTATTTTGCAACTTGTTATCCTGAATATCTTCTAATCATCATCATTCTCTTTGCCATTATCCCTACGCGGGGTCGGTTCCCTAATTGCATTCTCCATAAGTTTCTATCTTGGATCATATCAACATCAATCTCCTTTACCCAATGGCCTGCCTAAACGTCTCCCCCAGGTCTTCTTTGGTGCTCCTCTCCTGCTTCTTCCAGGAACTCGCATTTCAGCAATGCTTCGTTGAATTAACAAGGGTTATTAACGTCTCGACGTTGAACATGACAAAACCTTCTTGACCTATGCTCCCTCATTTTGGCATCAATTGGTGCCACCCTTAGACGTCCCCTAATATATTCATTCCTAATTGTATCCTTTTTTGTTACTCCACTCATCCATCCGCTCATTGTCGCCACATGCATTCGCTGTTCCTCTTTCTTTTTAGCTGCCCAGCATTCATTTCCGTACATCATAGTCGGTCTTTTGGCTGTTTTATAGAATTTTTTCTTCAGCTTCATTGGAATTTGTCTGTCACACAACACACCACTCGCTTCGTTCCATTTCATCCATCCCACCCGAATTCTATTGCATGCATATCCATCTATTTTCGCATGCCTCTGTAATGCCGATCCTGGGTATTTAAAACTCCCATTTTTCACAATCATCTCACCATCCAAAAATATCATTTTATTTGTAATAATTCCATCTTTAAACAAAATTTCCATATACTTACTCTTTGTTCGTCCTACTAAGTTTTAAACCTTTTTCCTCAAGAGTTTGTCCCCTTCACTATTCTCGATTAACATACATTAAGCACCGGGAAATGTTATCCTGTAGTTTCGCTGTTAACTGATCTAATACTAATGAGAATATATACGGACTAAGAACTGAGCCTTGTCGGTCTCTCCCACACCTCTCCTAACACTAGTTGTTACTCCCTCATACAGATCCTTCAAGTAATTTTAATATGATATTATTTGAGGATATCAATAAATATTGATATCCTTAAAAAATATATAACTCCTTAATAATTAAAATGTAAAGTCATGAAATCAATTACATAAATGTGTCGCTAATCAACCATAAAACTCTTAACACATATATACACCATTATTAGGCGTCAACGCCCTTCGGTAGGGATCTATAGAGGAGTATCACCAAGCTGCAAGCCCTTATCCCTTGCCGTACCGCTCCTCGATAGACCAATCAGACACCAGTTTATTCCAGACCAATTCGTAGATTCTATAGAATTTTATACGACGTTGGCCTTTTTATTTTTCAATGGTCTGGCCGGGAATCGAACCTCGATCGTAAATCCGTTAGATTTGTCGACCGAGCGCCTCAGCCCACTGAGTCATCTGACCGACAAACTCTTAACACAAGTTAGCTAAATAAAAAAATTTTACATGGCATGATCAGCCAGTGGTGAATTGAAAGTCATTCGCCTTTTGAAGCCTTGTGTGGTGACGAAAAATAAGGGTAGTGACCAGTGGCGACGCGTGACTTTTTCTAAAGTGTTACCAAAACCAGATGCAAAAAATCTTATTTAAAAAAATGAAGATATGGCTAAATGTATATACATATAGCTTCAATAATATCATTTTGTAGGGTCTACGACGTTTCATCGCCGCCGTTTCGACGCCGCCAGTTCATCGCCGGCCGTTTCGATGCCGCCGGTTCATCGCCAGTCAGTTAATCGCTAACTGATATATTTCCGAATTTTCGACAGTTACATTTATTATTTATTTTTAGTATCAATTAGGAATTCTAGGAAATGCGAGATATGACCATTCCCGTTGCCATACTTAATCTTTTAATAGACTTTTAAACTTTTATAATATAAAATATAATTTAACACTTCAAATTTAATACTGTTTAGTATCAAATTTAGGGGAAGTAGAAATAGAACAGTAAATTAATATAATAATATTTTTTATCTATTAATTTGTCATAAGTTTTGAACTGAATTTAACGTCGTGTCGTGTCATCTCCCATAATACAAGATCAACTAACTAACTGGCGATGAAACGGCCGGCGATGAAATGGACTGGCGATGAACCGGCGGCATCGAAACGGCGGCGATGAAACGTCCCATTCCGCATTTTGTATATCACTTGAAACTCTCGAAAAAACAGTTGATGTTTCTAGATGTTGGCAAAATTTTTGTTCTTTTTTGGCAAATAATGTTAACAATTCCCTGTAATTGCCTCGAATGTCAGAGCCGTCGCCCTCAAAATGACCACGAAACGCTAATTCTTGTTCGGCCAAAAAACATACGGTACATATCTATTATAAGTGAGCTAAGGATATACGAGTACCTATCTATTTTTTTAACAAACTCATTATATGTTTAGCAATATTTGCTTTAAATGCTTGGTTAAGAGAACTTTTGATTCTTGTTTTGCCAAACTGAATCAAATTGGGTATACATCTTACATGTAGGTAACGGAGAAATTTCATGTCTCTTTTTTAAAACTCTCTGGTCCACCCATTTTTCTGTAAAAACCAGAAGACATGGCCAACAATACAGTCTATTTTTCTTGCAACCACATAACCAAGGATTTTCACTGTACCAACTAAATTTAAAATATCGAGCTAATTTTTTAAATTCCTTTCTTAAATTGTTTAAAATAGGTCTTTCATTTTCAATAATCTCATTTTATTTTTCAATCAAAATTACTTTTCAAGTAGTTGATCGATTACGCAGCGACACTCATCCATGGTGAACTGCACGCACACTTTTTATTATAGGTACTGTTAGCAAATTTAAATCTGGTAACAGCCCTACTGATATACACAGCGCGCTTACGCCCATCGCTCCTTCAAAATTTTTAGTACTAGCCGGTCCCGAGCCGCCCGAGCGACAGCGAGATAACCATTCACTGTCAGCACAAATGATACTGGTAACAGAATGTAATAAAGTGCAACTGAGTCACATAAACTCGCCAATATTTTCGTGTGTCTGGCTATTTACTGAATTAGGTACTATTAACACATAATATAATAATATATTTCTATTGGTAAAAATAAAATAAAATAATAAATGGAATTATTCATCGTCATAAAATACATATTTATTTGCAAGATTTTTAACTGTTACCAATGGTAACAGTGGTTACATGGACGCTTCGCCAGTGGTAGTGACCCTCAAGCCGAATTTCTTTTTTCGTCAGCAAAAAGACGATGAAGAAAGAGGATTGATGACATTGACAAAGACTGGTGTGATCATTTCACCCTAGGAAGACAAGAAAAAATCTTTCTATCTTTTATGTTTTGACGAAAGTGACAAGAAATTAAAATATACCGCATTTTTGTGACTTTCGCCACAAATCTGTGCTGATTAAACTTATTATTTGGCGTCAGCTGCCACAGCAAAAATAAAGGTTTTATGAAATATAGGCGTCTGGGATCTCTTAATGTACACATTCTTGGTATGGGTGCTTAAAAAAGATTGCAGATATGGTTACGCAGTTGGTTTCGTGGGAACATAACCACACACAGACAAAATTAATCATATGGGGAAACTTAAAAATAAGACGTAGTCCCAGAAATATCGATAGTACAATCAAGAATTTCAAGGAATGTTAATACTTTGAAATTGAAACGCTATAAAGTACCTAAGGGTAAGAACAGAACAAGTGGGTGGAGGTGGAGATCGCGGTGGATGCTACTAGTTAAGTTGCGGTCGGTATCGACAACACATAACAAGGAGGTTATCTGCGCTGCTAGGTCGAGCTAAGATAGGGTTACCATAATTTATTAAGGCCAAATCCGGACAGGGGTAGTTCAAGGAAAAAAACATATCCTTGCCCTTGCCTTTTGACACCACCAAAGTTAGTACATATTAGTATTATCAGCACAAAGGCAAACTACTTTTGAATCAACTGAGTACTTTTTAATACATTTTAAAACATGTTCTACTAAAAAATCAGATGTTTAACCCGGAAATTCATCAAAAAATAAAAGTTTCACGTTGACACCTTCATTTTGCGTAAAATAAGGAACACATACCGGAGTCAATTTGATTTCGTTTCTGTTTGAACTATCAATTGTAACCGTAATAAAATTTGCATGTTTGAGATCTTGCGAGTAATTTGTTAAATATGTTTTTTTTTAATATTTTTTTTAGTAAATAAAAAAATCCGGACATTTCTCATATCCGGACGCCAATCCGGACATGTCTTTCAAATCCGGACTGTCCGGACGTATGGTAACCCTAAGCTAAGACCACTGTCAAGTGAAGTACACTCGGGTGCAAAAAAATCAATCCACTGAAACTTTGGTCATTTTTGATGTCTAGAATTTCCTAAACCTGTCGTCCCATTTAAGTGATTTTTTAATTTTTTTACCATGTTATAGCCTTATTCATTAACAATATCGCTGTAATAATATTGTTGCTAGACAGGTAAACTGTCATTGTATACCAGGTGTACGAATCAAATTGTGTTTTTTTCTCAAAGTTCGCATCACCCTGTGGATTATTCAAGCGTTTATAAAATACTGAAATTAAAAACTAACTATTGCCTCAGGTTTTCTTAACATTCTGTTTTTAGATTCATTCGCTTATGTTGGATAATAAAAAAGTTACATAGGTACTTTAACAACTAGCCATGTTCTTCATCAGTACAGGGTGTTTCTAAATAAGTGCGACAAACTTTAAGGGGTAATTTTACACGAGAAAATAACGACAGTTTGCTTTATAATCCTATGTCCGCAAACGCTTCGTTTCTGATATACGGGATGTTCAATTTTTTTTACAAACTGACGATTTATTTATTGCTTTAAAACCAGTTAAGATATGCAAATAAAATTTTGTGGGTTTTAAGACGTAGTTATTGCACATTTTTTGACATGGTACATTCCATGTCAAATCACTCAGGCAAAAAATTTTGGATCTCCGATTTGTCTGAAAATTGGTATATAGCTTCTGCGGGACGTAAAAATAAGATATTTAAAGTCAAAAAATCTTCTTCTTTTTTTCTCAAAATGTTATTTTATGCGATTTTACAGTGATTTGGTGTTTATTTAAACAAATTTGCATTTTCTGTCGTAAAGTATCAATGAAAAACATAATATTTTAATAGAAAGGACTCAAAAATGTCATTATATGGCATTATAACAAGTTATTTTGAATCAAAACAAGTTTTTGATCAAATTTTATAGTGTAAGAAACGTTAAAATACCGTTTTTTACATTTTCCTCCATTCCCAAAATACATCATCATCGATTTGGCTGAAAATTTGCCCACAGTTAGCCAAAAGATAGGACTTTAATTACATGCATTAATATCAGACTCAAAAGTATATATTAGTCCAGTCGGGATAGCATTTGACCTTGAATGCCGAGCTGCCCAAAATTTTATTTTTCTGATCCTTAGGGGAGTCAATAGTAGCCTAAATTTAAAATCACGAATGAATTCCTCCGTTACGTTAGCCGCCATCTTGATTTTAAAGGAGAACCTGTTTTGCTCAATATCTCCGCCATTTTTAACTTTTCGACAAAAATGGTAGGAACTGAAATTGTTCCAAATAAATCGTATTTACAATTTCTTTTTAACAATTTTTGTCGTGAGGTCGATATTTTCGAGTTAATTGTACTTACAGTAGACGCCTATATTTTTGACTATAATATTGCATGTAACTTTTTTGGTATTGTAATATAATTCAAATCCTTCTCACCACTTAAAATCCTATGTTTTGTCTATCTGTGGGCAAATTTTCAGCCAAATCGATTATGATGTATTTTGGGAATGGAGAAAAATGTAAAAAACGGTATTTTAACGTTTTCTACACTATAAAATTTGATCAAAAGCTTGTTTTGAATCAAAGTAACTTGTTATAATGCCATATAATGACTATTTTGAGTCCCTTCCATTAAAATATTATGTTTTCCATTGATACTTTACGATAGAAAATGCAAATTTGTATAAATAAACACCAAATCACTGTAAAATCGCATAAAATAACATTTTGAGAAAAAAAGAAGAAGAAGATTTTTTGACCTTAAATATCTTATTTTTACGTCCCGCAGAAGCTATATACCAATTTTCAGACAAATCGCAGGTCCATAATTTTTTTTGCTCCAAAATTGAGTGATTTGAAATGGAATGACCCACATACAATTAAGAAATTTATATTCACCATTGGCGTGCATACGGGTAATATGATCGGTCATAATACCCGTTTGTGCGCTAATGGTGAATATTAAATTCTAAATTGTATGTCAAAAAATGTGCAACACTACGTCTTAAAACCCACCAAATTTGATTTGCATATCTCAACTGGTTTTAAAGCAATAAATAAATCGTAAGTTTGTAAAAAAACTGAACATCCCGTATCTCGGAAACGCAGCGTTTGCGGACATATGATTATAAAGCAAACTGTCATTATTTTCATGTGTAAAATTACCCCTTAAAGTTTGCCGCACTTATTTCGAAACACCCTGTACTGATGACGAACATGGCCAGTTGTTAAAGTACCTAACTTTTTTATTATCCAACATAAGCGAATGAATCTAAAAACAGAATGTTAAGAAAACCGGAGGCTATATTTGGTTTTTAATTTCAGTATTTTATAAACGCTAGAATAGTCCACAGGGTGATGAGAACTTTGAGAAAAAAACAGTTTGATTCGTACACCCGGTATACAATGACACTTTACCTGTCTAGCAATAATATTATTACAGCGGTATTGCTAATGAATAAGGCTATAACATATTAAAAAATCACTTAAATCAGACAACAGGTTTAGGAAATTCGAGACATCAAAAATGACCAAATTTTCAGTGGATCGATTTTTTTGCACCCGAGTGTAGTTTGATGAAATTTGAATGACAAAAAGATTGTGCTTTTGCACGTTATTAATTACCTCTCGTTCGAAGTTGAGTTGCTATCTTCTTCCACTCCTTTTCAAGAATATGCCGGTTACGATGTTGTCTGTGAGTCTTGTCCCACAATACGGAAGTGAGGCTGCACAATTATTGCTATCAGATCCTCCCTTATATTTAACGCTTGAAATTCAAAAATGAACTGAATACGCAAAATAGATTATAGGTAGCAATTCGAGTACCGCAGCGCACTTGGTATAGCTGCACGGGCAGGGGAATGACAACTTGGCCTTAAACGCACCAATCACAGGGAAGCATCGTAGTAGGCATCCATGTAAAAACAAACGCAGTTGATTTTCAAAAGCGTCGATGTAAACCTCCTAGATGGAATCGCGCTAAACCTCGCAGCTTATCTGCTCTGTTCTCTTTCATTCAGTACAATGTGTTTACTTTACATGAATGTCGACATCGACCGCGACTCACTTGTGCTGTTCGTACCCTTAGTCAGTAATAACCGTATATCGTTTTAAGGATCTCATTTTATGTATATATTTTATACAAATATTAGGTCGCATACTTATAAGTAGTTGTGTATGTATACAGTTAAGTTTGTTATGGTATTATTTTGGACTATTCATTACTAACTTGTACTAATATTTAACGAATACCACATATAACTTTAAACCACAATACACACTAATGTATACTACCGGACTTATCCTTATTGTTATACTTAATTTGTTAACAAACATTTTTAGGCTGGTGCACCTCATCATCCACCACAACAACCGTCACCGGGCGGACCTCCTTTAAACGTGCCTCCACAAGGTCCTCATGGCCCCATGCCTCCTCATATGCAGCAAAATCCAGCTCATCCACCTTCAGCTCAAGGACCACCACCACACCAGAATCCCATGATGCCACCTTCACAGGTTCCGCAACAATATGCTCAACAGTATCCGCCGCAAGGTATATTAAATTAAGTGACGTTTTTAGATTGCTTTTAACTGTAAATATGAAAATTTCAGGACCAAATCCGCAGTCGGTGCCCTTGCCACCTAGGCCACCTCATCCAGGCTACCCGGGTTATCCGCCCCAACAGCAAACCTATCCTCATCCTCAAGGCGGATATCCACCACCGGGTCCACCTCCACCGGGCGGCCAATATCCTCCACATCCCGGCTATTATCATCAACAATATCCGCAATATCCACCTCATGCTGGTGGTAGACCTGGTCCTGGTCATCCATATCCAGGAAGTCCCGGTCCACATGGAGCTCCACCTTCAACCGAGGGACAGCCACTACCGCCACCTCAAGATGGACAGATGTATGGTTCCCCTCAAGCAGGACCAGGCTCTGCAGAAGCTGAACGAAGTCAAGGATCGGAAGATGGTGGAGATGATGGAAAGATGGGTAACTAGTTTCTTTATATAATATTAACAAAGTGCTTACAAGTAAAGGAAAAGTGTGCGTTGAGAGAATATTGGGAAAAACTCACAATCTTCAAAAACGTTTCGTCAATTTTTAACTTATTACCTAGAATTTTTTCAATTATCCCATCATTCCTTTATTATTAAATGATGATGTACTTAATGTCTATTTGTTTTTAATTATTTGTTTTTTTTTCAGATTATCGAAATGTAGAGAAGGATGAGAAATAAGTATAGGTAGAGCAGAATAAGCAAGAAAGTAGATTTTTTTATATGGCATTTTAGCTACTAAACACTTATAATAAATTACTTTTAGATTAATGATTTTCTTTTATTTCTTTTTATGCGCTTTATTTGGTAATGGACAAGACAACTAAATATGAAATGAAGAAAACAAAGAGAAAAGACGAAAACAAAAAAATATAAAGAACTAGAAATAAACATATGGAACATAAGAACGATATTGGCCACAGCAAATATATGTTGGAAATAGCTATATATATACACCGTTTTTAGGTGTCAAAGTGTCTTTGGAGGAGTATCATTAAGCCGCAAGCCCTTATCCCTTGTTGTACCGCTCCTCCATAGGCCCAGCAGACACCAGTTTATTCCAGACCAAGTCGTAGATTCTATATAGAATTTTATACTACGACGTTAGCCTTTTTATTTTTCAAATGACCGGGCTGGGGCTCGAACCTCGATCGTATATCCGCTAGATTTGTCGATCGACTGAGCCGTCTGACCGACTTAGAAATAGCTAAAGAGCTCAAATAGTATGAAATAGATATTTAATTGCAGCACGATAAGAATTATATTGGGAGGGATAAAGACATATTGATAGTCAGGATTTTACAAGTTTGGACTTGGAAGGAAAGAAACAAGGACAAGCTGTACAGGAGCTCATCCTACTAGGACACCTAAGAGAGAAACCATAAACTTTAAACCAATGGATAAGAATTACGATGAACGAAGAAGTAGACGAAGTAAAGGTCGAAATATCAAAAGCCAACTATCGAGAAATTGTAGAAAGTAATACAGATGCTAAACTACCGTTTAGTGTAATTACTTTCCCTTCGACGAATCTTAACATCATCAAAGCTAACCATTTGTTTGGAAGTAATCGCATGTTAGGGCACAAGAGAGTTTAGATAAATTAATATCACTGTGGTGGAAGGTTACTGTACCACTGAGTGAACGTGCAGAATCATATAGACTCAAAAAATGTAGATTTCTACTGAAAATGTTATACCATCATTATTTCACGACCTTTGAAGTTTTGCTGTATTTTGCTAAATCTTGAAAATATTAAAAATCGTAAATTCTCACTAGAAAATATTTTTTGATGAAGTATAGCCTCCTCGGAAGAAGAGGGCCAGGTCGAAGAAGGACGTCATGGTTTAAAAACCTGAGAGAATGGTTTAACAGATCCTCTGCATTCCTTTTCCGAGCTGCCGTCCACAAAATTACTATAGCCAATTTGATAGCCAACGCTCGATAATCGAGAACGGCACATGAAGAAGATAGCCTCCCCGTAATTCCTTTTCTCTTGTTGAATCGTATAAACTCAAAAAACGTAGATTTTCTACAAAAAAACTTGCTTCATCATTTTTTCATGGACTTTCGATTTTTTGCTCTTCTGAACATTGAAAATGTTAAGTTCTCGATAAATAATAATTGTAATACGTCATTTTTTATGAACTGTCGCCTCTCCGTAATTGCTTCTCCCTTAACCTTTTCACTGCGGCTAGTTTTAAAAGTAGTATGGTCTAACCGGATCAATCCGGTTGCCGCAGTCAGTCGATGTAGTACTATGGCGTATAAATACGGTTCGCGCAGTGTATCAATACAGTGTATTCAGGACTGTATTTGCAATTTTGTAGAAGTAACTGTTAATCTGTTGCTGTTAGATTCTTGAAAATTAATAATTTGTGGACGTAATAGACCTTATACAATTGATTCAAAATTTTGTTTTTGAAGATTTTTCCCACTTTTATTAGGAGTGGCAAAACTGGATATAATATGTTCTGCAATTTTCGGCCCTCATTTGCAATAATTTGATGCTATAGTATTTTTACTACAAAAACGTTATTACGTAGGTCAAAATTTTTGACGTAAGAGAACTGTCAAAACATTAGAATGTGACTTTTCATTATTGCTATGTTTATTATAAATACGGTAATAATGAAAAGTCACATTCTAATGTTTTGACAGTTCTCTTACGTCAAAAATTTTGACCTACGTAATAACGTTTTTGTAGTAAAAATACTATAACAAAATCTTGAAAATGCAACCCAGAAATCTCAGATTATTTACTATTATTGTTGTATTTATTAAATTACCGATCATAACGCTCTTGTACTTCTTTCAAAGTCAATAATAGGTTTATCAGCAGCTGTAATTCGCACAACTGAATTTTTAAACTAAAATTAAATAAGTTGATAAACACTATCCTGCATAAATACACCGAAGGGGAATCCTAAGATTTTACAAGTAAATCCTCCAGAGTGCGTGCCTGTATAAAAAGGTGCGGATTTATACGGCTCTCGCAGTAAAGTATAAAATTTTTAAAAGTATTTTAAATTTTGATATAATATGTCTAACTCTCTTCTATAGGCAACATACAATACGCAAACAATATCTGGGCCCGGATTACGAACACTCGATACGAATCGTATCCGCCATGTTTTCCCATAAGGCGCTACGGTAAAACATGGCGAATACGATGCGTATCGAGTGTACGTAATCCGGGCCCTGATTCATACGGTTGCCTCAGCGAATGCCGAAAAAGGTTACGCGTATTTATCCGGTTCCCGTTGTACGGGCACGAAATCATTTTACGTATATATCCGGTTCCCGCAGTGAAAACTTACTCCATCATTTTTTCATGGACTTTCGATTTTCTGCTCTTCTGAACATTGAAAATTAAGTTCTCGATAAATAATAATTGTAATACGTCATTTTTTATGAACTGTCGCCTTTCCGCAATTGCTTCTCCCTTAATGGATCGTATAAACTCATAAAAACGTAGATTTACTACTAAAAATATATATACTTTTCATATAAATATATATCCTTTTCATTTCCTTTCAAAATATATCATTTTTTATAGCCTTTCGATTTTCTGCTGTATTTTCGCGAAGTCTTAAAAACATTAAAAACGCAAAATTCTCGATAAATAATGATAATACGTCCATTTTTATGAACTGTCGCCTCTCCGCAATTGCTTCTCCCTTAATTAAGGTACTAGTACACTTTAGAAGACCAAAAATAAGCATTTTTTCAAGATATTTTTTCTTAGAACCTTTATTAAAAACGAACATCAAACTTTTTACATATTAATATCTAACTCTTAGAGAATACAAAAAATATATCTTTTTTCATTTATGAGAAAATATTGTAGAGGGCGCCAAAGTCGAGGCCTCGAAAAAAAAGTAGTTCCGATGGCGGACAGTTAATCTCAGGATTGGGATCTCTGAAATAAAAAAATCGTACGGCATTTGAAAAAGGAAGATTTCTTACGTGACAATTTGCCACCGTTAGTGAAAAATTCCGCAAAAAAAATCTTACGGAAATTTGAAAAAAATTTGTGAAAAAATCGCCAGTTTTTCTTTAGTTTTTAATGGTTAAAAAATATTTATTTTTTGGTCAAATTGTGGTAAATTGTCACGTAAAAAACCTTCCTTTTTCAAATGCAGTTCGACTTTTTTGTTTCAGATATCCCAATCCTGAGATTAACTGTCCGCCATCATTTTTCGAGACCTCGACTTTTACGCCCTCTACAATATTAGTGTACGTGCATAAATGAAAAAAGATATATTTTTGTGCTCTCTAAGAGTTAGATATTATAATATGTAAAAAGTTTTATGTTCATTTTTATTAAATGTTCTGAGAAAAAAATTCTTGAAAAAAATGATTTATTTTGGTCTTCTTAAGTGTACTAGTACCTTAATGAATCGTATAAACTCAGAAAAACGTAGATTTTCTGCTAAAAATATTCCACCATTTTTTCGTAGCCTTTCGATTTACTACTGTTTTTTTGCGAAATCGTAAAAACATTAAAAATGGTAAATTCTCGATAAATAATGTTAGTACAGTAGGAAAAATGAAAGAATACCCATGAACGAACGTATAAAACACGCTTTATTTTCCTGTCACCGTGTCACACAAAAAATTGCACAGCGCAAGTACATGTAATAATTATTGTTACATGTACTTGCACTGGAAATTTTCTTTGTGACACGGTGACAGGAAAATACAGCGTGTTTTATATGTTCGTTCATGGGTATTCTTTCATTTTTCCGACTGTATGTCATTTTTTATGAACTGTCGCCTCTCCGCAATAGCTTCTCCCTTAATGAATTGTAGAAACTGAAAAATTGTGCATGATTTTTTCATGGACTGTAGCCTTTCGATTTTCTGCTGTATTTTTGCTAAATCTTAAAAACATTAAAAATGGTAAATTCTCGATAAATAATGGTAATACGTAATTTTTTGTAAACTGTCGCCTCTCCGCAATTGCTTCTTCCTTAATTTATCGTATAAACTCAGAGAAACGTAGATTCTCTACTAAAAATATGCCATAATTTTTCATGGACAGCGAAATCTTAAAAACATTAAAAATGGTAAATTCTCGATAAACAATGGTAATACGTCGATTTTTATGAACTGTCGCCTCTCCGAATTTGCTTCTCTTTTAATGAATTGTATAAACTCAGAAAAACGTAGATTTTCTACTAAAATTATGCTATCATTTTTTCATGGACTATAGCTTTTCGATTTTCAGTTGTATTTTTGTGAAATCATACATTAAAAATGGCAAATTCTACATAAATGATGGTAATACGTCATTTTTTATGAACTCTCCTCTCCGCAATTGCTTCTCACTTAATGAATCGTATAAACTAAAAAAAAACGTAGATTGTCTACAATAAGATTATTCCATCATTTTTTCATGGACTATTTCGATTTTCTGAATTTTTGAGAAATCTTAAAAACATTAAAAATGGGATATTCTTGATAAATAACGTTAATCTACTATTCTAATTGGAAAATAAGCCACAATTTAATTTGAAAAATGATTTTATTTTGTATTTAGTTAACGACCTCCGGAGTGGAAGTCGAAATGTCAATAAAATTATTTTTCAAGTTAAATTGTGGCTTATTTCCCAATTAGAATAGTAAATTACATAAATGCCACAAATAAATATAGCTTCATAACAATATTAAATAATGGTAATGCATCATTTTTTATGAACTGTCGCCTTTCCGCAATTGCTTTTCCCTTGATGAATCGTATAAACTCAAAAAAAACGTAGATTTTCTGAAAAAAAATTTATTTCATCATATTTTCATGGACTATTATAGCCTTTCGATATTGTGCTGTATTTTTGAGAAATCTTAAAAACTTTAAAAATGGTAAATTCTCGATAAAGAATAGCATGGTCCTATACATAATTGTTATATAAAGTAAACGGTTCCAGAGTTATGGAGGGTGAAAAGTTGAGGTTCTCGATACTTTTTATATTTTTTGAGCAATTTATAATATTACTGATAAAAGAAATTTTCTTTAACAGAATTGTGTTTTGTAAATAAAATTTGCTATTTCAGTAGCTGATGGTATGTTATAAGCCCTTGAAGAAACGTCAACCTCACCACACAAAATCATCATCAATTGCCCAAATAATCTAAAAAGTATCGAGAACTTCCACTTTCCACCCTCCGTAACTATGGAACAGTTGATTTTATAACAATTATATATCGGACCTTTTTTGATTTTATGTAGAACATTTTTGTATAGAACATTGTTTCCGCTAAAGCAAAGTTTTAGAAATATTGACGAAAAACGTAAAAAAACTACTAATTTACCGACTTTTACCCCATCTCCCCCCAAACCGGACGCTCAAAATGGTATAACTTTTTACTGAACAATATGTGGACCCTATAGAACAATTTGGTGTTGGAGGAAAACTTTTACTTTGGATGTCTGGGTTAGGTCTTTTTTTGGACCAATTATACTATACTACCTCCGTAACTTTGGAACCGTTCATTTTAGAAGGATTATGCATAGGATCTTTTTTATTTCAAATTTAATGTAGAACATTTTTGTATAAAAGGTTGTTCATGATAAACCGCATAGTTTTAAAAATATCGACGAAAGACGTAAAAAACTACGAATTTACCGATTTCTCCCCCCTCTCCCCTGCAAACCCGACGCTCAAAATGGTGTGACTTTTTTCTGAACATTATGTGGACCATATAGAAAAATTTGGTGTTGGAGGATAACTTTCACTTTGGATGCCTGGGTTATGCCATTATTGTATGTAGGATTTGTAAGCGAAATTTTTTATTATTATTGAGTAAATGTCTACACTGTTTCAGTCATGTAAGTAAAATTAATCAAGTATTTACTTAAGTGGATTTATTATTATGTACTATTATAAAAATTAAAATGAACGATATATATTTGGATATGATTAAAAATTAAAAACAAATTAATAACTACTAATTTACGAATATATACAGTATGTCCCTGTAAGTTGGAACCATATGGAAAACTTTTTTATTATTGATTTTATGAAAAAAAGTTATTCTTCATAAAAAGTTCTGCTTCGTCTAAAACCTAAGACGCAATCATCTAATATCAAGTGTTATCAATAGGATACGAGGAATGACAAAAAATATGAATTTATCTTAAGAGTAAAGTACCTTTATATTATATTTCACAAGATTGAAAATTGTTATTACGAAAATTTGTTTGGACTTAAAAAGAATGTTCTAATATGCAATTACATTCTTCTAATTGAAAGAAAAATTACAGATACACCACATCATTTTTAATTACGATAACTCCTATTATTAGTTTTACGAAAACATTTTAAAGAAAAAGTTATTCTTTATAAAAAGTTTTGTATGGTCTGGAAACTAAGATACAACCATAATTTATCAAATTTTATACGAGGTTTGTCAAAAAATATGAATCTCGTTGTAAAGTACCTTTATAGTTCACAATATTTCAATTTAAAAGATGTAATTGTGTACTCGTATATGTTTTTTTAATTCTGAACCACTTTTTATAATAAAATTTTTCAATATTGTGCAAAATAAAGGTACTTCATTTTTTGACGAAATTCATTTTTTGACATACCCCGTATAAAATTGATAAAATGTGAAATATTATGATTGACGCTTATTTTGTAGAACGTGCAAAACTTTTTATAAAGAATAACTTTTTTTGGTAAAATTAATAATTTCGGAGTTATTATACTTACTTAAATAAAATGATATTTTGTATTTCCAAAAAAAAAAAATTCAATTCGAAGAATGTAATTGCGCATTAGAACATAATTTTTAATTCCAAACAACTTTCGATAATAACAATTATTGTGGAAAATAAAGGTGCTTTACTCTTGAGAGAAAATCGTATTTTTGACATACCTCGTATACTATTAATAAAATTTGATATCTGATGATTGTATCTTAGTCTTTATATAAACGTATAAATCTTTATTTATACGTCCCATGACTGAAACAGTATAGACATGTACTCAATAATAATAAAAAATTTCGCTTACAAATCCTACACTAATACAGTTAATTTGTGGACCGTAATAGTATAGAATATGTAAGTAATATTCTGCATACAAAACCTACTCGAATTCAGTGGCCCCCATGACTAAATTAGTATAGCTTTTGTAAATTCGCAACCCGGTGTGACCGAGTGCAAGCAGCATAACGTTCTCAAGCCCTTCCGTGGGCCTTATTTCGACCATCTTTACTACAAATTCTACACTCATCCGTAGCCAATACTTTTTCCCAATCGTCTATTGTCCAATTGACGTGTTCACGGGCAAATGTAAGTCTGCGTCGTTTGTGAGCAACAGTACGTAATGGCCCCATTGCTGTATTACAAATTACAAGCTATCAAACCCTGTTCTGTTAACCTTGTAATGATGTGATGCCAGCGATGTGCCGGTCGACCAAAAACAACCATAGGAGCAGCCGTGTTGGCGCATAGCACCGCTGGTGGAAACAGAAGGAGTAGTGGCATCGAGAGCATATTTAAGGCGAGCCAGGAGAATGAGAAAATCAGTCCATCAGTCGTTGCTAGCGCGCTGAACTAGCATTAACTGGATGGGAAAGATGCACCGTTTGTGAGGTGGAACTATGCCTAGGCGAACGCCACCGTGGTGCAGTGGAGTTTTGCCATGACCGTTATCGCAGGAGGCGGTAGTAGCGAGGAACGAGTGACTACGCGCCGCATTAAAGTGAAATGCGGATCGGAATATAGGGCTATGTTGATTTAACGTAGCGAGGTTGTTATTGTATTATATTGTATTGTTTACCGTATCATTTTAATGTTGCTATTATGACTGTAATAAAGTTTGATATTGTTTCTCCTTTGCAGAAGACGGAATTGTTTTATTTTATTTGTTTTAAACTGTATATAAATATCTTAAATATATTTACTTTGTTTTTAAACTGTGTTTTACTGAGCCTGTCGTCCTCAAATAGCTACCCGTTACAACCTTTGTCGAATAGTGGAAACGTTCGCGCTGGTTTCGCAATGCAGCAATAGGAGACCGTAATCTTTTATGAGTGTTATCTTCCTATTTGCCCCCGTGCCGGGTCGCCGTTGATGATACTCGCTCTCAAGAAATCGTTGGTAAGCTGTCTGCACAATTGGATGACTAACATTCAATTCTCTTGAGACATCTCTTTGGCTTGTTCCATTTTCCAACAATGTAACAATCTGAACAGACTTTCGATATTTTTCCATCATTATTAAGCTATACAATTCACTGTGAGGAGGCCAGTGTAACAGTAACATATCTCAGAAACTCTTTAGAACACTACAATAGTTCACACAGTTCTCAAAACAATCAATTTCGCAAAGCTTCGTTGATTCGTAAATAATAGACGAAGCAACGAAGCACTAAAAAGCCCAACACCTAGGAATTTTGTGCAGTAAGATGAATCGTCATGCAACTTTTTGCATTAAATTCGAGAGAGTGTCAGGCAATTTTGTGAACTAAATTAATCTCCGGCAAAAAATTTCGTGCATGAGAAAATGCATTTTCAAAGTGCATCTCGAAGAGATGGAAAATGAAAAATTTAGAACTCAGGAAATATTGACGGAAATGAGTTCAATTTTTATATTTGGTGGTTTTGGAGGTTAGTGAATAAATTTCATGACAACGATGGTCTCCGAGGTACCTGGTGCCCAGGGTGGAGCTCGTCGCCTGGGACGATCGAATAATTCGCGAAATGAAGATTGGATCGAAAAACTCAAAATTACGCGTTCAATATTTTTCAAAAATCTATCGAATGACACTAAACACGACCACCCCCTGGAGGTGGGTTGAGGTTAACTTTAAAATCTTAACGGAAACGCCCATTTGTTATTACGATTTGGATTGCTTACGTAAAAATAAGCAACTTTTATATGAGAAATTTTTTCGAATTGTGGATAGATGGCGCTATAATCGGAAAAAAGATTTATCGTGATACCATAGGTAAATTATAGAAACGGTCTAATATCTCGAGAAATACACTTCCAAATAAAAGACCAAAAAATACGTTTTAATATTTTTCAAGAACCTATCGAATAACATCAAACACGACTCTCCACTCCACACCCTGGAGGTGGGGTGGGGGTTAACTTTAAAATCTTAAATGGGTATCCCCATGTTTTATTGCAGATTTGGATTCCTCATGAAAAAATAAGTAATATTTATTCGAAATATTTTTTGCAATAAAAAATCTGCAATAAAAAATGGTGGCTCCTATTTAAGATTTTAAAGTTACACCCCACCCCACCTCCTGGGGGTGGAGTGGAGGGTCGTGTTTTATGTTTTCGATAGGTTCTTAAAAATATAAAAGACGTATTTTTTGGTTTTTTATTTGGAAGTGTATTTCTCGAGATATTAGACCGTTTCTATAATTTACCTTTGTTACGCGGTTGACTCTACTATTTTATTTATTTATATCTTTAGGCACTAAGTTTAATTTAAATAAAGGAACACTTACTTATATTATTTTATTTACATCACTTATTTATTTTAATAATTACAAATAACACCAACTAACACATCTAATTTATTTACAAACTCAAATTTATGATTTAATTAACTAAACATAATAATTCCGATAACTAATAAATACATTTCATATCTTCGATTCGAATACATTAAATTACGCGACGCGCTTCGATGAATGAATGACTGGCCTGTGCTCGAATCTCGGTTCTATATATACTTCGGCAGCGGTCGTCTCGAATTCCATGGTCGAGGCTCGTAACGCCGAGAAGCTTCGGGAAGAAATAGGCCAATTCGTGAGCGGACTAAATAGTGTCACATTGCCCCCTCCTTAAAAGATGGTTCCTCCTGGAACCTTGTCGGGACTGGAACTGGATGCTGGTATCTGCAACTGGACCCTCTCTTACAACTCCCAGTTGTATAAAAGTGACAGGGGACGGTCTTCTCTCCGCACCAGTAACTATGCGGATTGCAACAGACTAACACCTGGACCTCGGTGTCTTGGAAAATTTCTTCTACCATATTTCGGATAATTCTCCAGTCTAACTGGCTGCATTCTAACTTTGGCATGGCTAACTTTTGCACGTCGGACTCCAACACGTGCTCTCTCAATTGAATTAATGCATCCCATACATCTTGGTAGGTAGGTTGGTCATGGATAGTGTCTTTTGTTACCAGATAGAATAGGTAACGTGATGCATCTTGGAGTTTCAATGCTTTGCCAGGAGCTGGCAGTTGGCATTGAAGTTCTGCAACTCGACCAAACTTCCTTCGAAAGGCGGATGCCAACCCTCGTGCGTCTTTGATACTGGCCGGGATGGTATGGGCCAGTGAATAGTCATCGGGAAGTGCGAGTAGATCTCGCTTTTCTTCATTGGTAACACCATGTCTCGCTTTACCGGTACCTCCATAGGCCCCCATGAACTCCTCGAACGTGAGGTCAGGTATTTCTCGAACTTGGTTTACTTCCACTTCTTCATCTACGTCGTGGTCTCCCTCGTACGGCGCCAACCGGTTATGGTGGACTATCATCGGCTTTCCCTTAGGAATCTTGCTTATTCGGTAGATAACGTCATTAATTTTCTTGACAATGAGATACGGACCTTCCCAGAACTGCTGCAACTTGAGAGAACAACTTGTTCGCTTCTTTGGATTATAAAGCCAGACTTTGTCGTTCTCCTTGAAACATCCCCTCTCGGCTTGGGTATCGTATCGTTTCTTCATTCGGTCGCTAGCGATCTGAAGATTAGAACGGACCAACTCATGTATATCGTCCATTCTTCTTCGTAATTCATTCACGTAATCCTCACCAGCAACATCTTCTCCAGGTCGACATCCAAACTCTAGATCACAGGGTAGACGCATCTCACGTCCAAATAGGACTTTTGCTGGTGTTTGGCCAGTTGATTCATTAACAGCAGATCTATAGGCCATTGCGAAGAATGGAAGGTACTGGTCCCAGTCTCGTTGATGATTGGACACCATCTTTGTCAAATACTTGCCGACTGTCCTATTCATACGCTCCACCATTCCATCCGATTGCGGGTGATAGGCCGTAGTTCTTGTCTTCTTCATGCCTAGTCTATCACAAATTCCCTGAAATAGATCGCTCTCAAATTTCCTTCCTTGGTCACTATGGATCTTCAGAGGCACTCCGAATCGGCTGATGCAGTCTTTGATTAACACATCTGCAATAGTGGCGGCCTTCTGGTCTGGAATTGCGTAGATCTTAACCCATTTCGTGAAGTAATCCATTACCACCAACATGTATTTGCATCCATTGTCACTTTCTGGAAATGGCCCGGCAATATCCAAAGCTATTCTTTCAAACGGACTTCCAACATTGTACTGTCTCATAGGAGCCTTCCTTTTCCAGTAGGGTCCATTACTTGTAGCACAGGTAGTACATTTCTTACACCAGTCCTTCACATCGTCGGAACTATTCATCCAATAAAATCGTTCCCGAATTCTCTGAAGGGTCTTCTTTACACCAAAATGCCCTCCTGATGGACTGTCGTGTAACTGACGAAGTACTTCGGCTACTCTGCTCTTTGGAATCACCAACTGCGTTCCTCTCACTGAACCATCATCATTTTCTATTACTCGTTTAAGCAAGCTGTCTTCCAAGATAAATGAGTCCCACTGGGCCCAATACGTCTTAGCTACTGAGCCTAGGATTGATATTTCTTGCCAAGATGGTCGACGATTTTCTTCTTTCCATTTTCGAATCTTCCGTAAAACTGGATCTTTTTCTTGTTCTTCCTTGATCTTGGTAGGCGTCCACTCGTCGTTGACCACTGTTGTTCTTAGTACTGCTGCTTCCTTTGACTCTGTTTTGTTGCAATGGGAACATTCTGCTGGACACGGTCTTCTAGATAGAGAATCAGCGTTCCTGTGGCTAACTCCGGCCCGATGCTCGATATTGAAATCATATTCTTGAAGTCGTTCAATCCATCTGGCTATCTGACCCTCTGGATTCTTAAACTGCATTAACCATTTAAGGGCGGCATGGTCAGTTCGGATTAGAAACTTCCTTCCGTAGAGGTATTGATAGAAGTGTTTCCACTGATTTTACTACTGCTAGAAGTTCTCTTCTCGTGACGCAATAATTTCGTTCAGGTTTTGAAAGCACTTTACTAAAATATCCAAGGACTCGTTCCTGTCCTCCTTGAATCTGCGACAGCACTCCTCCAATTCCCACATTACTTGCGTCCGTATCTAAGATGAACTCTCCTTCTGGCAGTGGATACCCTAATATTGGCGCTGTAATTAAATGCCTCTTCAAAGTTTCAAAGGCCGTTTGGCAGTCTCCATCCCAGCAATAATCCCTTGCTTCCTCTGTAAGTCGCGTTAATGGCTTAGCAATATCTGCAAACTTCTTAATGAATCTCCGGTAGTAAGTACATAGTCCCAGAAAACTCCTCACTTGATGTTTATCAGTTGGTTCAGGCCATTCCTTAATGGAATCGATTTTTCCTTTATCCACGGCCACTCCTTTGCTGACTATATGACCTAAATAATTGACTTTACTTTGAAATAACTGGCATTTCTTGGGATTTAACATTAACTGGGCAGCTTTAAGTCGATTAAAAACGTCTTCTAAATTCTTCAGGTGGTCTTCAAACGTCTCTCCCAAAACGATTATGTCGTCTAAATACACCAGGCACGTTTTCCAAGATAACCCTCTCAACACATTTTCCATAAGCCTCTCAAATGTCGCAGGAGCGTTAGAGTCCAAACGGCATAACGTTGAATTCCCATAATCCAGATCCTGTCGTAAAGGCAGTCTTCTCTTCGTCCACTGGATCCATTTCTACCTGCCAATATCCAGACTTTAAGTCCAACGTAGAAAACAATTTACTTCCAGCCAATGTGTCCAACGTGTCGTCGATCCGAGGCAGAGGATAACTATCTTTCTTGGTAACATTGTTCAACAAACGGTAGTCCACACAGAACCTCGTAGTTCCATCTTTCTTCTTGACCAGGACCACCGGAGAGACCCATGGGCTCGTAGAAGTTTCTATCACCCCGTCTTTCTTCATTTCTTGAACAATCCTTTCAGCTTCCTCTCTCTTCGCCTGTGGTAATCGTCGAGCTGTTTGACGAATTGGTCTAGCGGTACCAGTGTCAATTTTGTGTTTGACAACTGTCGTTCTTCCTTTCCTCCTTTCGGTACGAATATGTCACGATATTGCCGAAGAAATTCCCTTAATTTCCTTTTTTCCACTTGGTTTAGAGACTGGCCTGCAACTGCAACCATTTGGTCGAACTTGTCGTTGGAATTATCTGGTGTTGTCGTCTGACGGATTATGGACGTCACGGGTATACAAGTTCCTACTTTTGTCTCCTTCTTGATGGTCACTGGATAGTCATTGACATTAATCAATCTCACGTGAATTTCTTTAGCAGAAGTAACCAATTCCTTTCCAATTATGATTCCTCGGCCAATCTCCTCGTCGTGGTTCCATGGCTCCATCATAACAGGCGTTCCTTCTTCTACAGTTCCCTGTAGCCGCGCTACGATGATCGTTTCACTCCTCGCAGGCACTTCTTTAATGGCTGCTAGCACAGTTCTGTCATCATGTGGATGAAGAAATACCTCCTCGTTGCCAACTTTGATTACCCCATTCTTAAAATCCAATTGAAATCCATGCAAATTCATTACGTCCATTCCTAATAAAACATCTTCTTCGATGTCTGCAACTATGACAGTATGGACGAACTTTTCTGCTCCAATCCCTAATTGTATCTGGATTTCTCCATGGGTGTTGGCGTTTTCACCTGTGGCAGTCCGCAGTCGCATAATGGTCCTGGTCGCTCCGGTATCCACCAACAATGTATACTTTTTACCATTTATTTCTCCATCCACATATACACTATCTTCACGACACTTCAAAGAAGCTATTAGTATGAGAGGGTCTTTGGAAAAGTTGCGGGTCGAAGCTGCCCCCCTAAGGCCGACCCGTTCTAGTTTTCCTGCTGGTGAGTCTCTTGATTGTTATTGTACCTAGGGTACTTACACGAACTCCGTACGTGTCCCATTTCACCACAGTTCCAGCACCTTATGGTCTTTCATCATATTAACAAGCTGGTCAAGTTTGTCCTCATCCTGTTCCTCTTTCACAGTCCTCACTTTACTGTATCCACCAGAGGCCTGGGTAGCTGATTCGTATTCGAGAGCGGCAGATAAGACATCGATAAGCGTCTTGTGACGAGCTAATCGCAGTGTTCTTTGCATTTCATGATCACGAAGGCCATCAATAAATGTTTGAACAGCCAACTTTTCCATCATGTCTTCGGGAGCTGTTGGATATGCATATCGTACCAACCTGGCAATATCGACCTCGTATTCTTGAAGAGCTTCATCTTTCTTTTGTCTTCGATTTTTAAACTGCGACTGATAGACATGCTCTAAATGTTCGTGCCCGTATCGCATATTCAGTCTCTTTTTCAGCTGCTCGAAGTCATCTGTCATCTACGGCTATGGTCTGGAGGACATCCAAAGCGTCGCCTCGAAGAGCAATAGTGAGGTTTACAGCTTTTTCTTTTTCGGACCATCCGTTCGCTCTGGCCGCCGATTCGAACTGTTTCATGTAGTTGTTCCATGATGACTTTCCGTCGAAATTTGGCACCTTAACACGAGCATGACCTACACTCCCTTCAACTATCAACCGTGGCTCCAATTTGTATTTGGTTTCATCATTTTTAATGTCTGTTAAGATGGGTTCCATACCTTTGTCTACTTTTTCCGTTTCCTCCATTTTCTTTTCTATTTCCTTGATCTTTTCTTCAAAAGTAGATTTTATGGACGATATCTTGTCGTCAAAATCCGAAGTGACTCTAGAGATCTCGTTAGTCATTTTGCTGTCAAGGGATGAAATATCACCCGAAACTTTCTTCTCTAACGATGCAATGTCTGTCGAAACTCTCAAAACATCCGAGGAAACTTGGGAAATTTCACTAGAAACCTTTTTCTCTAACGATGTAATGTCTGTCGAAACTTTCATATCATCCGAGGAAACTTGGGAGATTTCACTAGAAACTTTGCTCTCTAACAATGTAATGTCTGTCGAAACTTTCAAAACATCCGAGGAAACTTGGGAGATTTCACTAGAAACTTTGGTCTCCAACGACGTAATGTCTGTCGAAACTTTGTTCTCTAACGCGATGTAATTGACGAAATCAAAGCAGCATGATTGTCTTCAAACAAATAGGTTTCTGGATCTTGACCCTCTTCCTGAAGAGCGTTCTTTAGACGTTCGACTAGATCAGCCTTTTTCCCAGTAGAACTCAGATCCCTTTCTTCCAATTCAAGTCTCAGGTCTGCAATTTTTAGCTTACACAAGGTAGACATGATCACACACTTTATTTATTACGATTTATATTTTATTTATTTTTAAAGATTCCACACTGTATTTACGCGAATTAATTTTATTTATTTCAAGTATCCCTACTTCTGCACCATTTGTTACGCGGTTGACTCTATTTTATTTATTTATATCTTTAGGCACTAAGTTTAATTTAAATAAAGGAAGACTTACTTATTTTATTTACATCACTTATTTATTTTAATAATTACAAATAACACCAATTAACACATCTAATTTATTTACAAACTCAAATTTATGATTTAATTAACTAAACATAATAATTCCGATAACTAATAAATACATTTCATATCTTCGATTCGAATACATTAAATTACGCGACGTGCTTCGATGAATGAATGACTGGCCTGTGCTCGAATCTCGGTTCTATATATACTTCGGCAGCGGTCGTCTCGAATACCATGGTCGAGGCTCGTAACGCCGAGAAGCTTCGGGAAGAAATAGGCCAATTCGTGAGCGGACTAAATAGTGTCACAGTATCATGAAAAAATCGTTTTTTCCGATTATAGCGCCATCTATCCACAATTCTAAAAAGTGTCTCCAATAAGCGTTGCTTATCTACTTTTACGTAAGCAATCCAAATCTGCAATAACAAAACGGGGTTTCTATTTAAGATTTTAAAGTTACCCTCACCCCACCTCCAGGGGTCGTGGTCGTGTTTAGTGTCATTCGATAGATTTTTGAAAAATATTGAACACGTATTTTTCAATTTTTCGATCCAATCTTCATTTCGCGAATTATTCGATCGTCCCGCGAATTATTCGGTCTTCTCAGGCGACGAGTTCCACCCTGGGTACCAGGTACCTCGGAGACCATCGCCGTCATAAAATTCGTGTTCAGTAACCTCCAAAACCCATAAGTATAAAAATTTAACTCATTTCCGTCAATATTTCCTGAGTCCTAAATTTTTTATTTTCCATCTCTTCGAAATGCACTTTAAATATGCTTTTTCTCATGCGCAAAAATTTTTGCCGGAGATCAATTTAGTTCACAAAATTGCCCGACACTCTCTCGAATCGAATGCAAAATGTTGCATAACGATTCATCTTACTGCACAAAATTCCTAGGTTTAATGCTTCGTTGCCTCGTCTATAATGAGTTCTGAGAATATAATTATTTAATAGATTTTGCGAATTTATTTATTCTGTTGAAAAGCTCGGTCCAACTTCTCAGTACACGCAGTAGTTCATTTATTTTAATTAACATAAAACAAATTAAAAAAATATGGATGAATATATAAAAAAATATAAAATTTCCTAAATTTTGTTGGTGACCCGTTTTCTCTGACTCGCAGCGTATTAACACTTATAGTTAGAGAAATAATCTCATTTAACATATAAATTGACAGTTTAATGGCAAAATTAATGTATAATAATAATATAAAAAACATAGTTTAATATAAACAATAAAGTATTGATAATTAATTATCAAATATACAAAATAAAATTTACATAATCAGTACCTCATTAACATTCGTCAAAACTTTCAATATCACGTTGCCAAGGATCTACACTTTCAACATCAACATCAGGGTCGGACGAGTTGGTGACTTGGGAGTTATAAGTAGTCTCACCTCCGACACAAGTGTAGTAACTATCTCGTTTACTTAGCGATAAGCTCCTACCGATATTGTTCAAGTCTTCCGTAGCTCTCTAGCTCCGTAGCTAAGATTTTGTAAACTATTTCTAATAGTGCAATTCCTCTGTAGTTTTCGCATAGCATTCTATCACCTTTTTTTATGTATAGGGCATATCCTTTGCTATGGTCCACTCTTCTGGCATTTTTTCTACTTCCCATATTCTTTTTATCAGGTCATATATCTCTTTCTGTAGTTTTTTCCCTTGTGATTTTATCATTTCGGCCGATATTTCTGTTATTCCTGGGCTTTTGTTATTTTTCAAGCTCTGTATTTCTTGTTCTGTGGGTATTTCTATTGCTATCTGATCATCTTCAATTTCATGGTTTGTTTCCTTTTGTACTTCGCTCTTATTTAGCAGTTCTGTGAAATAGTTTTGCCAGTTTCCCATTATCTTTTACGGCTCATTAGCAACATCCCTTTATCATCTCTCATGTATGGGTTGTTTTTTTGATATCCTCTTTCCATTTTTTTTTGCTTCCTGGTAGAATGATCTTATTTCTTTTTTTTTGAAATTTTTCTTCTATTTCTTTCAGTTTGTTCTCGTTGTATTTTCTCTTTTTGCTTCTACATTTTCTTTTCATGATTTTTCTCAATTCTCTGTATTCTTCTCTAATGCTTTCTTCGTCATTTGTGAGATTTTTGAGTCTTACCTTTCTTATTGCTTCTGCTACTTCTTGACATTCTTCATCCTACCAATCTTTTGTTTTGTGTTTTCTTTTGGTTTTCGCTAGGATTGCTTTACTTGTGTTCAAGATTGCTTCTTTTACATTTAAATAGAAAATGAATAGAAATTATATAATAGATTCTTTTACATTTTCCCATTGTTTTTCTGGGTTTGACGTTTCTTGTTCCCTGATTAGTCTGTTGGTTATTCCCTGTTCATACTTTTTCTGTGTGTTGTTATCTTTTAGTAGTCCTATATTGAATTTTTTTCCAATTTTTTCTTTTGTTTTATTGTTTTTCTTTATGTTATGCTCGATTTTGTCCGAGTTATTCCGCTCCTCTCATGCTCTTTACATTTATTACATTGTTTGCATGTTTCTTCTCTATTAAAATATGGTCTATCTCATTTACTGTCTTTTTATCAGGGAAAATCCACGTGCCTTTATATATATCTTTTCGTCGTAATTGTGTGCTTCTTATCACCATTTGCTTTTCTGTTGCAAAGCCTATTATTCTTTGGCCATTATCGTTCGACACCTCATGCTTACTATATTTCCCTATTATGTGTTCGTATATATTCTCTCTTCCGACTTTGGCGTTGCAGTCTCCCATTATTATTTTGATGTCAAACCCTGGTAATTTATCATATTCTCTTTCCAATTGCTCGTAGAATTCATCTTTTTCTTTTTCTGTGGCATCTTCAATCGGTGCGTGTACATTTATTATACTTGTTTCGTTTGTCCCCTTTTAATCTTATTGTGCATAATCTATCTGATATTGGTTGGAATGCCATTACTCTTTCCTTCCATTTTCGCTGTATTATAAAACCTGTTCCCAACCTTCTGGTTTGTCCCCCGCTTTTAAAAAATACCACGTCTTCTATTTCTACTATTTCTGTCTCCAATTGTTTTGTCTCTTGTAAAGCTATTATTTCTACATTATATCTTTTCTACTTTTACGTAAGCAATCCAAATCTGCAATAACAAATGGGGTTTCTATTTAAGATTTTAAAGTTACTCTCACCCCACCTCCAGGGGGTGGTCGTGTTTAGTGTCATTCGATAGATTTTTGAAAAATATTGAACACGTATTTTTCAATTTTTCGATCCAATCTTCATTTCGCGAATTATTCGATCGTCCCGCGAATTATTCGGTCTTCTCAGGCGACGAGTTCCACCCTGGGTACCAGGTACCTCGGAGACCATCGCGTCATAAAATTCGTGTTCAGTAACCTCCAAAACCCCCAAGTATAAAAATTTAACTCATTTCCGTCAATATTTCCCGAGTCCTAAATTTTTTATTTTCCATCTCTTCGAAATGCACTTTAAAGATGGTTTTTCTCATGCGCAAAATTTTTTGCCGGAGATCAATTTAGTTCACAAAATTGCCTGACACTCTCTCGAATCGAATGCAAAAAGTTGCATAACGATTCATCTTACTGCACAAAATTCCTAGGTTTAATGCTTCGTTGCCTCGTCTATAATGAGTTCTGAGAATATTATTATTTAATAGATTTTGCGAATTTATTTATTCTGTTGAAAAGCTCGGTCCAACTTCTCAGTTCACGCAGTAGTTCATTTATTTTAATTAACATAAAACAAATTAAAGAAATATGGATGAATATATAAAAAAATATAAAATTTCCTAAATTTTTTTGGTGACCCGTTTTCTCTGACGCGCAGCGTATTAACACTTATGGATAGAGGAATAATTTCATTCCACATATAAATTGATAGTTTAATGGCAAAATTAATGTATAATAATAATATAAAAAACATAGTTTAATATAAACAATAAAGTATTGATAATTATCAAATATACAAAATAAAATTTACATAATCAGTACATCTTTAACATTCGTCAAAACTTTCAATATCACGTTGCCAAGGATCTACACTTTCAACATCAACATCAGGGTCGGACGAGTTGGTGACTTGGGAGTTATAAGTAGTCTCACCTCCGACACAAGTGTAGTAACTATCTCGTTTACTTAGCGACAAGCTCCTACCGATATTGTTCAAGCCTTCTGTAGCTCTCTGATTTGTAGGATCTAACTTCAACGCCAGTGTGTAATGATGGAATGCTTCGTCGTCTTTTTGGAGATTAACAAAGCAATCTCCCAAGAGCTGATGAAGTCTGGATGATGGTTTATGAGTTTCTATGTGCTTTAGTAATAAGTGCGAAGCTGGACCGTACTGCTGCTCGCTTTCCAAGAATTCGACCAACATGGGCAATGCATTCGTGATTCCTGTTTTATCTTGTGCTACTGCTTTCTCTAAAATTTTTCTGACGGTTCTACTGGAAGCCATAGGATCCTTTAGTAATACAGATGCGTGCAACTAAAACATAAATATTGTTCAAAGATAAACCCTTAATAATAATCTCACAATAAAACACTGAAAACTTTTGTTTTCTATACTTCCACAAAATTTATTATTTACAACTATCTGACTACAGCTGTTTCGGCAGAGTGCCTTTTTCAAGTGATATAATTTGCAATGTGTTTGCCTTTTTAAGTCTCTAACTGAAGAGGTTGAGGAGTGGGGAGCTGTTTGTCTCGAGTTGGTCATTCAGAATTATATCTGTATTTTTCAGTTTATTAATTTCCATAGATTCTAAAAAAGATAGCTTAAGGCCTTTATTTTGGATATGCAGAATTTGAAACTCTTCATTGAAAGAATGATTATGATCTAGAAGGTGAAGTGCGTATGTAGAAGTGTCTGTTTTTCTATTGTTGAAAACCCTTTTGTGTTCTGCTATCCGTTTGTCAAAAGTTCTGCCAGTTTGACCGATGTACGTTTTCGGACAGTCACCACAAGTTAGTTTGTACACACCACTCTGTAGTTGCTTTCTCTTTCGGCTTTTATTGTTCTTAATATATTTGCTTAAGTTGTTGTTAGTTCTGAATGCTGGTGTTATTCCTTTCTTTTTTATGTATCTGGCTATTTTTGTTGTTATCTTGCCAGTATATGTGAGAGAGTAAAAGGTACTGGGTTCTTTCTGTGGTGGTGGATACACTAATTTCAGGGCTTTCTTATGGAGTTCTAGAAGATGTTCGTTGCAATTCGTGACTGGACGTCGGGGATTACTCTAGTTCAGAGAAAGCTGCATATACAGGGTGCCCCCGAAAATAGTGTGTTCCTTTCTTCTTCTTCTTCTTGTGCCACTCCTATCGGAGATTGGAAATCATCAAGGCTACCCTGACTTTGTTTACAGCTGACCTAAAAAGTTCATTAGTGGTGCAGCCAAACCACTCTCTCAAATTCCGCATCCACGACATTCTTCTACGGCCTGGATTCCGTTTTCCTTCTATTTTTCCTTGCATTATATTTTTAAGTAATGCGTATTTATGACCTCTCATCAGGTGACCCAAATACTCGAGTTTTCTTCGTTTTATCGTTAATAAAATTTCTGGGTCTCTTCCTATCCTTCGTATTACTTCAAGATTTGTGATTCTATCAACCCAACTTATCTTCAGCATTCGACGGTAGCACCACATCTCGAAACTTTCAATATTTTTTATGTTGTTCTGTTTGAGAGTCCAGGCCTCTACACCGTATAATAGCGTGTTAAATACGTAGCCACTTAGCATTCTTAATCGTAGAGGGATGCTTATATCTCTGTTGCAGAAGAATTTTCTCATCTTTATGAAGGTGGCCCTGGCAATTTCGATACGTCTTTTTATTTCATTGTTTTGGTCTCCAGTTTCGTTTATTAAAGTTCCCAAGTATTTATAACTTGATACTTTTTCAATTTGAATGCCGTTTATACTAATATGTGCTGGTTGTGTCATGATTTTACTGAAGACCATATACTTGGTTTTTATGATATTAATGTTTATGCCATAATTGTTGCAAGCAATATTTATGTTTGTAAGTAATCGTTGTAATTCTTCTACTGTTCTTGCAACTAGTACAGTGTCGTCTGCGTATCGAATATTATTTACAACCTCTCCATTGATTACGATTCCTTCATTTGCTTGCAAAAGGGCTTCCTGACAGATGCTTTCACTATATACATTAAATAGCAGTGGTGACAAAATACATCCCTGTCTTACTCCTCTACGTATTTCTATTGCTTTTGATATCTCGTTTTCTATTTTGATGTTAGCTTTCTGATTCCAATATAAGTTGAGAATTATTCGCAGATCTTTATTATCTATGTCTTTTCTTTCAAGAATGTCTCTTAGCCTATCGTGGCGTACTCTGTCAAACGCTTTTTCAAAATCGATAAAACATGCATGTACTTCTTGATTAACGTCTAGGCATCTTTATGTAAGAACATTCAAACCGAAGAGAGCTTCTCGAGTACCTAGTCCTTTTCTGAACCCCATCTGTGTATTACTGATATCTGACTCCAACTTTTGATAAACTCGGTTGTGGATGATTTTTAGAAATATCTTTAGTAGATGGCTCATTAAAGATATTGTTCGATGTTCTGAACATTCTTTTGCATTGGATTTCTTTGGCAGTGTAACGAATGTAGACAGCAGCCACTCTTGAGGTATAATACCAGTATTGTATACTGTGTTAAATAAGTGCAATATTATACCTATTGATTCATCATTTAAGAGCTTTAGTAATTCAGTAGGAACCACATCGGGACCATTTGCCTTTCCAGTTTTGGAATTTCTAAGTGCCATTACTACTTCACATTTTAGGATTTCAGGTCCCGTTTCACCATTTACCTTGTCAATGTTATTTCTGTTGTCCTCAAACAATTCTCTTATGTATTCACTCCATCTATTAATTTTTTCTGTTAAGTCTACAATAGCTATGTTCCTTTAAGCTATGGATATAATACACAATTTAGAACAAAGAAGTCCTATAACATTTTTTTCTAAAGTTAACCGTTTTCAAGAAAAAAATTACATTGTTCTCCATATACGTGAATTTTTATTTTCATAAATTCAAATGACATGGCAACGTGTTGTAGAAGAACGTGTTATGACTGTGGAAATTTAACCTAATCCAACCCCTTATTGATTTACTATTTGAGGTGTGATTTTTGAGGTTGTTGACACCAGTAGGTACCTACCTGCAATATAATTATTTTTTGCTTTAATAACGTGTCATTTTTGCTATTATCTGGATTAATTAAGGTTTTATAATTAAGACTCGAAATTTTACATAGCTAAATTATAACTTTTACTTAAGGAAACTATGGTTTAATTACTAAAATGTAAATGCACCTAGGAAAAATTATTTGTATCTAAAATGTTTTCTGAAATCTATTGAAATATGGAATAATTTTAAACGAATTGATAAAATGTCAATTATTTACAATAAGAAACACTTTATCTTTTTACTAAACTAGTATTATGTATTTATTAAGCTTTAAAGGTGTTGAATACAAGATTTTGAATATAACGGGTTTTAACTGAATTAAATAGTTTACAGTGGAAATTAAATACAACAGACAACGTTTAATAATTCTAATTTAGTTTTTTACATTATGCCCGGACTATCAGTAGTTTGTTTACTTGTGATCTAAAATTAAATTAGATGTTTGTACTTAATTGACAATAATTTTTATAATAAATCTAGTTGTTAGTAATGCCATAATTAACTAAATTATGTCGGATAGTTTCTGCAGCATCAAAAATGCGTTCCTGGAATTCAGCTTCTTCTGTTATTTCATGTCGATTATCATACACATTCAGATGTCCCCAAAAATAAAAATCCAGTACATTGAATTCGGGACTTCGTTGGTGGCCACATAATGAGTCAATTCCTACCAATTCAATGATGAGGATAAGTGGTATGCAGAAGATTTTTCACAGCTCTGGGGTTCCGTCGTGAAGAAACCAGATTTCACGTCGTGTTTGCAAATGCACTTCAAGAAGTACCGGATAAATATTTTACAAGAAATTGATAGGCCTCTCCATTTAGTGTTCTGGGTAATTCATAAAATATTGCACCCTTTACCCGTTCTGAAGCCTTTACAAAGTTACTGATATAATATTTTTGTTTAATTCCCAAAATACCTACTTGTTAAAAAATAAGAAATACCGGTTCTTTTGGTAAAGAATAAAACTACATAGTCGGTCTTGACGGTCCAGTTAGCTGAGGCGCAGTCGATCGACAAGTTTAGTTGATTTGCGATTTGCGATCGCTGGTTCGAGCCTCAGCTAGGTCATGAAATTAATAAAAGGCCAACGCCGTAGTATAAAACTCAATAGAGTCTACGACTTGGTCTGGAATAAACTGGCGTCTGATCGGCCTATGGAGGAGCGGTACGGCAAGGGATAAGGGCTTGCGGCTTGGTGATACTCCTCCATAGATCCCTACCGAAGGGCGTTGACGCCTAAGAATGGTGTAATATATAAAACTAGATAACCAATTATGCAAAATATCCAATGTCAATAACAAAATATTGTCAATGACAAAATGCCAATAACCTCTTGTTTGATGTGAGAGGACGACTACGACCACGAACAGGGTGAAAAATGTAAACACTAGACCCCTGCAGAAGTGGTTGATATTTACATTTCTTTATCTACCAGATACAATTGACCTACAAACCTACTATTTTTAACTGTGATTGTCTATTTTTAAATTTTTGAAAGGCACGTTGTTGCCAGACTTCAATTTTCATATCAAAATGTATTTTCGTTTTTTGGTTAAACGGATCATTTTAGAAAAGAATGTTATAAGACTTTTTTGCTCTACATTGGGCCTTCTACCTATACCTTTAAGGAACGCACTATTTTCGGGGAGACCCTGTTTAGGTCTGGATCTCGCGTACCAAAAAAAAGTTGATTAATAGCAAGCTGAAAATTTGTTAATAGCTTAAAGGTGTCTAGTCGGACAAACTTTGATGTACGGGAACCCTGGAACAGGTGAAGTTTTAATTGTGGAATAGTTTTAAAATTTGGAACGTCAGATTATGAAAACTCCCCATGTATTTTGTCGGACAGAACCTCCAATTGATTTGTTACCTTTGATTGTTTTATAATACGTGTCTGAATTGCCGATATAAATGAGTCAGGTTAAATAAATTATTAGAAGAATTTTTTACTAAGCAACAACATTTTTATTTATTTAGTATTATTTTGTATTTTGACAACGACACCCGACTTGGGCGTCGAAACGTTAATAAAATCATTTTTAGGTAAAATTGTGGCTTATTTCCCATTTGAATATACTTGATTATAAAAATGCCACAAGAAAATAGCTTCAGAACAACACTTTGATTGTTTGTTTCATTAAACTATTATGCAAAAATCAGACTGCTATTTATCACCAATATAATTCCTGTCATTTGACATGTTGTTCGTGTTGGACTCATTAAAATGCCCAGTTGGTGATAAACACCAGTCTGATTTTTACATGAGAGTTTAATGAAATGGTAACAAATCAATTGGAAGTTCTATCCGACAAAATACATGGAACGTTTTCGTAGTCTGACGTTTAAAATTTTTAACCTGTTCTACAATTAAAACTTCCCTTGTTCCATGTTCAAGTACATCAAAGTTTGTCCGACTAGACACCTTTAAGCTATTAACAAATTTTCAGCTTGCTATTAATAAACTTTTTTTGGTACGCGGGATCCAGGTCTAATACACCTCCTGACGAGAGACTAACAAGTCACGAAACCGGTAGGGGTGCTTGCCGCACTCTCTGATTGAACTAAAATATAATACGGCTGTATTTTGTATTGTAACGAAATTGAAAATGTTTATTCATTCTTAATTTGCATTTTCACTCCAATCGGTGTACGGGGGGATCCATTTTCGCTGGAACTTTACCGCGCTGAGCAGATGGGACGTGAATTATAAATTGTAAAATTCCCTCATCTTCTTTAGTCTCAACATTCGTTATGGCTTGTGTTTTTAGAAGCCTCGGAGGTGTAACCAGAAAATGGTCCCAATAGTTTTAATCAGGTGGAATATAAAATAATATTTTATGTGCTATTAGATTGAAACTTAGACTTTC
Organism: Diabrotica virgifera virgifera; assembly: GCF_917563875.1. Classification (NCBI taxonomy): domain Eukaryota; kingdom Metazoa; phylum Arthropoda; class Insecta; order Coleoptera; family Chrysomelidae; genus Diabrotica; species Diabrotica virgifera. Next base: position 203,592,590 of record NC_065447.1, read on the forward strand.
TCATATTTTGATTATTTCATAATTATTTACATTCGCTACTACCGTCACAATCCGGCAACGTTACATGATATACATCAATACATAATCTATCAAAGTTAGCGAACAATTCGTGAAATGAGAGAAAAGGGCTAATAGAGAGATATCGCAAAGGCATTTTTATCGCACGCTAATAGCGGAATACGCTATTTTGACATGTACGCAAGCGCAAATTGAATGTTACGCTAATACCGTATAACGTGTCCCGCTATTTAGGTCGATATAAGGGACGGTAATAACGTTAACGCTAATTTGACATTTGAGATGAAACATAAAAATAATTTATAGAATACATATTTTATAAAGTAAAAACTGTGAATCATCGTGTTTCCTGTGTAGAGAAAAACGTGTTCTTATTTTGTCTACAATAGACTACTTTTTGTGGTTAGGATATTGTTATTCAGATAATTTATATTATTTTTATACTGATTATTTATATTTATTGTTGGTTAAATCATTGAAATTAAAATGCAAGTCAACCTGCTCAGAATCCAAATTCATTTTTCAATAAAAAACATTTATAGTATTCCTAAACATTAATTTCTAGGTTACATTTACTCCCAAACGTCGGTTGTCATAATAATAACGTTAAACCCCGCCCCAGACAATTTGCGATAACTCTCTTGATGCCTATGTTGAAATAGAACGTTATCCCTTATTAACGTCTTGACACGGTATTAACGTTAGCCTTTGCGATATCTCTCTAATAATAAACTAAGGCCACACTTACACAATATGCTTGTGCACTAAAATTCATTTGATTGCAAGCATTTACTGCCACCGATTCAGCTTCTCTAATCCTATTACTTTGGATATAGGATTCAACACAGCATTTGTGAATATCATGCCTAAAAAAGAGAACAATTCATTTAAAAGAAGTAGGTAAGATATACTAAAAAAGAAAATTAAAAGTTTAAAATGTTCTTTCGAGGGTGTGGAAGGGGAGACAGCTAGTTATATTATTATATGATTAAAAAAAAACAAAAATAATTACAAATAGATTGACAACAAAGTTCGATGTATATCAACCAGCAGAACAAGCCGGTTTTAGAAAAGGCTTCAGTACATGCGACCATCTTCACACACTAAAGATCCTAATGGAAAAAGTTAACGAGTACAACTTACCAATCTGCTTAGCATTTATAGATTACGAAAAAGCTTTTGACAGCATAGAATTATGGGCTATTGAGGAAGCACTGGTCAATAGCAGAATCGATTCTAGATATAGGATATTAATACATAATATATACAAACATGCTGAAATGGTAGTCACGATGGATAACGACATGAAAACTAGGCCAATCAAAATCAACCGAGGAGTAAGACAGGGAGACACCATATCTCCAAAACTATTTACTGCCGCACTTGAAGACATCTTTAAATCATTAAATTGGGAAACAAAGGGACTCTCGATAAATGGAAAGTATTTAAACCACCTAAGATATGCAGATGACGTGGTACTAATAGCCGACAGCTGGAAAGAACTGAAGGTGATGATCGATGAGCTTCATAGAGAATCCTTAAAAAAAGGACTAAAAATGAACTTGAGCAAAACTAAGCTAATGTCTAACAAAGATGATCAACCAACGATAACCATCCAAGGAACAAAAGTGGAACATGTAAAAGAATATATATATCTAGGTCAGAATATCAAGGTAAACAAAGAAAATCAAACTACCGAAATAAGCAGACGAGTAAGAATGGGATGGGCTGCATTCGGAAAACTCTCATATATACTAAAAGACAAAAAGATACCACAATACCTTCGAACCAAAGTGTTCGATGCTTGTATCCTTCCCGTTCTCACTTACGGAGCTCAAACCTGGACATTCACAAAAATGAACATGGACAAGATTAGAAAAACTCAAAGAGCCATGGAACGACAGACGCTTGGTATCTCACTAATAGATCGGCAAACAAACGAAGCAACCCGAAACAAAACAAAAGTAAGGGATGCCGTGGAACAAGCGGCTAAATTAAAATGGAAATGGGCTGGACACAACGAACGTCTCGAAAATGGTAGATGGAGCAAGGAAGTTGGAAACTGGCGACTGTACGAAGCGAAGAGACCAAGAGGAAGACCTCAAATGCGCTGGAGCGATGACATCAGAAGAGTCGCAGGACCAATGTGGAAACGCCTCACACACAACAGAGATGAATGGCGAGAAATGGGAAAGGCTTTTATTCGACATTTCGAATAGAAAAAAGGCTAAAAAAAAATGATAGGGAGACGGAAGGAAAGGAGGGAGAGAATCCAAAATATAGGTTAGGTTAAGTTTAATAAAAGTGGGCCCTTCACCACCCTTTCACTTGGCCTAAGAAGTATATTATGGCTCATTTCTAGGTTAAAATTGTCCTTTCAGCCCAGCCTTTTTAATATAGTCTGTTATAGTCTACGGTGACATTTGTACGAAGTGGTAGAGTTCGAGTTGATAATGCTCAAATGTATCAAGCCCTATCCAATACTGGCAGTTCCAGAGAAAGTGTTCGCCCTGCCAAATTTGCAATCCGCAATTTCTGTGGATCTATTTTTTTATTCATGTATCCCTTAAGGCGACAGTGTCCTGTTATTAGACCTACTATACGCAAATCATTCATATTCATATCTAACAGATGTTTAGATCTCTTCCTCGAAGGTTCATTTATGAAAGCCTTTGTCCGATATCGTTCGGTTGGATGTGCTTCTTGCTAAGACAACGAAAGGTTCTGGGTCTATAAATGTTTCCTTTGCACCTCCTCTGGCAAGTAGGTCCGTTTTTGTCGTTCCCTTCAATACCACTATGTCCAGACATCCAGAGTAAGCATACTTCGTTACTCTTCCGATCCGAATCATATGCTAAAGACAATTCCAAACTAGCTTGGAGTCAATCCAGTTCGATTCCAGTGCCTTTAGTGTCGCCTGGCTATCAGATATAATTTTTATAGATCTGTCCCTGCGGTCCCTCTTTATTAACTCCTTTGAAGATGGTGGAGTAATTACCTAGGCTTTCATTAAGGCTTAGCCTTGGTCTTCCTCCATATACTCCAGCTCCCACTCTTTCTTCACTGAAAATATAGAACACTAGGCTCTCTATGTGATAGTTAGAGATAATGACGCAATAAGGGCCAAAGTACTTGCTAGAGTAGGGAACAGTGGTATCCGATGTACTAGGTTCTATGAGACTTTGATGTAATCTTTCGTTTTACGTCTAATTTTTCAAAAATACTTATTAGTTTTCTCAAGATTCGAAAAAAATTAGAAATCTTTAGTACGGATCATCCCCCTTCATAGTATTGACGTGTTTATTTAATATATTGTTTAGTGTACATATAAGCGGTTTAATTTATTATACATACCTATAATTACATAATTGTAATGCCTCAGTAAAGGGCCTAGCCGGGTAAGATGATGAAAAGTGCCCCCAACTAGATTCGAATTCCATATAGGTCACCGTTTAGCATATATAGTGAAACTAACTTTCTTAAATTTTTAGCTACCTGGGTGGTCATGTGACCCACCTAGAGCCTAATTAGGGTTTTTATTTTCTATCTCAGCCGCATCGAAAACTAGCGAAAAACTTTTAATAAAAAAGTTGTAAGCTTTAAAAAGTTCTGTCCGAAAAAAAATTTTTTAAAATTTTTGTCGGGAATTTTAAATTTTAGAACGATTTTAAAATTTTAAATGAATATAAAAAAATAACTAAGACATTCGTTTTCACGAAAAAAATATATAACGTGTATTTTTGCATAATGTTTTACCCTGAATTTTTTCAATTTTTTAAAATTGGTGAAACGCACCCTTAAAAATAAAAAACCGCATTTTTTCGTTTTTTGATACAATTTTATACATATTTTTCAAAAAAGGTAACACCGTTACTGGAGTAGGTGAAAAACTGAAAAATAATTGGGGTTTGCTTAATAAAAATTTTTTGTAACGCCATCCATTTTCAAGATACAGGGCGTTGAAGAAAACAAAATTTTACACATTTTTAACGATTTTGCCGAAACTACTGGCAACATTGTAATAAAAGTGGCTGAAGTAATATTACAACTAGGTTACATTGACAGTTCTTGATGTCATTTTGGGTTGCTCTTGAATTCACTTGTCAGTTGGCCATTGAAATCCAATATGTGAGGTTTTCTCCAAAAAAAGTTCCAACCACGTGGAGAGAGTCCTGTGTTGCCCTGGGTAACATCCAGGTTTATCTATACCATCCAATGAATTTTATATAAATATGTAAAACATCCTTATTATTTACATTTAAAGGGTTTTTACCCGATACATTTTGGTGGCTCAGGCATGCAAATTTTGTAAGTATGACCTCTTGTTCTTGAAAACCTCTGTCAATTTTAACTTTTATCTCATTTAATTAGGTTATACTTAATTTTAGGGCTTTTAAACACTGATGATGGATTCCTTAATCCGAAAACGTTTTGTATTGTGACCCTTATTTAGGGTATTTTAATATATACCTTTTACAAGAAACTTGGTATTTTTGTGATTTATGGTATACAGCCAGCTACAGGAAGTTTATTTTCCTCCTGGATATTGTAATAAAACTTGGCGGGTGTTAAGAGGTAGTTATTGTGCATGATTTGACATACAATTAAGGATTTGATATTCATCATTGGCGCGCTTAGGGGTAATGGTCTGAACTTTTCAAAGAAAAAAAGATAGTACGCCACTGACATATTTCAAATTAACAATCATTTTTGAATTCCTCGTCCAATTTGCGCCGTTTTGCTACAATAAATAAAATATCTTAACGCTTTCAAAGTATTCGAATTAGTTTTTATAATGGATGATGTACGAGATGTAGATGTAGAAACTACTAATATTTTATTTCATAGAAGTTCGAATACTTTGTAAGGGTTAAGATGTTTTATTTTTTGAATAAAAATGGCGCGTCGTATGAAAAAATAGGAAAATAGATTTTTGTCACAAATTGAACGAGAAATTCAAAAACGATTGTTAATTTGAAATATGTCAGTGGCGTACTATCTTTTTCTTTAAAAAGTTCAGACCATTACCCCTATTAGCGCCAATGATACATATAAAATTCTTAATTGTATGTCAAAAAATGTACAACAACTACCTCTTAAAACTTGCCAAATTTTATTACAATGTTGCCAGTAGTTTCGACAAAATCGTAAAAAATGTGTACAATTTTGTTTTCTTCAACGCCCTGTATCTTGAAACTGGATGGCCTTACAAAAAATTTTTATTAAGCAAACCCCAATTATTTTTCAGTTTTTTACCTATTCTAGTGACGGTGTTACCTTTTTTGAAAAATATGTATAAAATTGTATCAAAAAATGAAAAAAAAAACCAAAAAATGCGGTTTTTTATTTTTAAGGGTGCGTTTCACCAATTTTAAAAATTTGAAAAAATTCAGGGTGAAACATTATGCAAAAATACACGTTATATATTTTTTTCGTGAAAACGAATGTCTTAGTTATTTTTTTATACTCATTTAAAATTTTAAAATCGTTCTAAAATTTAAATTTCCTTATAAAAATTTAAAATAAATATTTTTCGGACAGAATTTTTTAAAGCTTACAACTTTTTTATTTAAAGTTTTTCGCTAGTTCTCGATGCGGCTGAGATAAAAAATAAAAACCCTAATTAGGCTCTAGGTGGGTCACATGACCACCTAGGGGGCTAAAAATTTCAGAAAGTTAGTTTCACTATATATGCTAAACGTTGACCTATATGGAATTCGAATTGACTTGGGGGCACTTTTCATCATCTTACCTGGCTAGGCCCTTTATTATACATACCTATAATTACATAATTGTAATGCCTCAGTACAATGAGTAGCAGCGTCAGAATATTTTTTTATTTGCAACAAAGTATTTGCTTTTAAAAGTAGTGCTTCTATATTTCTTCTATCAAGCAAACATGCCTGTTGTCCAAAATAAGCAGCTTTGTCGTATTTTTTCAAAGCATACATATAATTTCCTAAAACCACCCAATGTTCCGCGCTCCATGCTGACATGTCCATGGTCGGGGTCATTGCTTCTAAAGCTCGTATATGTTCCTTTGTACCCGATGCTGCTAATAAGGTTGACAGTAAATCTCTTCCATTGATTAAGTTGGGATCTAATCGAAGACACTAAAACATTTAATGAAATATAAGTCAATAAAATGTACTGGGTATTATCAAGTGGATACTAAAGAGAAAAAGGATGAACTAATGACGAAGTAGAATGGAGAAGACCAGGGCAGTCAAAATAACAAAAGTCACAACCGTCTTCTAAGTCCAGTTGTCTTTTGAGATGCCTACTGTTTCAGCTATTTCTCTCGCCTTCAATGGGCGGTGTTCCAATACAAGATTGTGTACTTTTGTCATGTTATACTCCGCAGTAGCCGTTTTCGGGGAACTTGAGCGTGACTTATCAAAAACGGACGTGCGACCAAGTTCAAACTCATTAAACCAATTTTTGCCGGTCGTATACACAGGAATTGCAGAAAAATTATCAGTAGTAATTGCACAAGAGCTCTAAAATTCTATATTAATTTTAGAGATCGAGTGCAATTTGTTGCGATTATTTCATGAATAAAACTGTTCAAAACCAAAATTTTATTGTAATTTATTTATGTAAGTACAAATTAGTACAATAAAACACACAGTTGTTATAAATATGTATTTGACGGTTGAAAGTCATCACTTTTATAATTTTTAAAACATTTGTCATTAATGTCACTGAATGTATTTTTTCGTCGCAACGAAGGGCATCTGACGTAATATGCTTGACGACGGGCAATTATCAGTAGTAATAACCCAAGGACATTGATAATTGTTCGAAAAAATTTTATAACAGATTTCGAAAGCTTGTTGCTTGGAAACAGACCGACGCCGTAGGCGGAGGTCTGTTGCCTGTAAGCAACAAGCTTGAGAAAGTTGTTAAAAAATTTATGAGCATTTATCAATGTTCGAGGGTTATTCGGATAGAAAATTTTTTGCTGGTTATGAAAAAAAAAATACAGAGCAGAAACAATTTATTTAAATGTGCAATTAACAATTCTTCCACCGTCCGATTTCCATCTAATTCATACTTTCTATCATTGCAAAAGTCCATAAACGCTTTCCATACAAATTTTTTACTGTAAACAGTATTCTTTGGTATATTTGATTCGATAATTTCATTAATATTCTCATCAGTATTACAACCAAATCGTGACAGTTTGAAATATTGAATATTTGAAATGTCAAAATCGAAATGAAACGAAATGTAGGTATCCATAGCTACTTGATTGAGTGAAAATTTTTTGCTCAATTAGAAATCCAATGAAATCAATTAATTTGTGGTCATCTGATTGAATACAACCAATAAAACCAACATTATACTGAAAACAGATCCCATGGGCTGTTTTCACTCAATCATGTAGCTATGGATATCTACATTTCGTTTCATTTCGATTTTGACATTTCAAATATTCAATATTTCAAAATGTCACGATTTGGTTGTAATACTGATGAGAATATTAATGAAATTATCGAATCAAATATACCAAAGAATACTGTTTACAGTAAAAAATTTGTATGGAAAGCGTTTATGGACTTTTGCAATGATAGAAAATATGAATTAGATGGAATTCGGACGGTGGAAGAATTGGCGTCGATTTTAAAGGATTGGGCTGTGAACATGAGAAGAAAAGATGGTACAGAGTTTAAAGAAGCTACTGTCAAAACCATGTGGAACCTAACAAGTAAGCTTTTACAAGAAAAGTATTATAAGGAAATGAAAGTAAAATAAATAAATTTTTCTAATTGTTCCTTTGTTAATTGCACATTTAAATAAATTGTTTCTGCTCTGTATTTTTTTTTTCATAACCAGCAAAAAATTTTCTATCCGAATAACCCTCGAACATTGATAAATGCTCAAAATTTTTTTAACAACTTTCTCAAGCTTGTTGCTTACAGGCAACAGACCTCCGCCTACGGCGTCGGTCTGTTTCCAAGCAACAAGCTTTCGACATCTGTTATAAAATTTTTTCGAACAATTATCAATGTCCTTGGGTTATTACTACTGAAAACAGCCCATGGGATCTGTTTTCAGTATAATGTTGGTTTTATTGGTTGTATTCAATCAGATGACCACAAATTAATTGATTTCATTGGATTTCTAATTGAGCAAAAAATTTTCAGTAGTAATTGCATAAGAGCTCTGAAATTATTGAATTTTTCCCGAGTGACACTTTGACAATTTTAATTTCACGAGCCGAAGGCGAGTGAAATTATGTCAAAGTGTCACGAGAGCAAAAATTCTATATTAATTTCAGAGGTCGAGTGCAATTTGTTGCGATTATTTCATGAATAAAACTATTCAAAACCAAAATTTTATTGTAATTTATTTATGTAAGTACCATTAAACACACAGTTTTTATAAATATTTAACGATTGAAAGTCATCACTTTTATAATTTTTAAAACATTAATTGTCATTAATGTCACTGAATGTATTTTTTCGTATCAACGAAGGGCATCTGACGTAATATACTTAACGACGGGAGATTATCAAAAATTATCGATTTAATTCAGATTTCTGTAGCTTTCTATTGGTCAGAATCTCCTATGAATGAAATAATCAAAAAAGTTATCAGTTTAATTTAGATTTCTGTAGCTTTCTATTGGTCAGAATCTCCTATGAATGAAATAATCAGTAGTAATTGCACGAGAGCTCTAAAATTATCGATTTGTTTCCCAAGTGGCGCTTTGACAGTTTTAATTTCACGACCCGAAGGGGAGTGAAATTATGTCAAAGTGTCACGAGGGCAACAATTCGATAACAATTTCAGAGATCGAGTGTAATTCGCTGAGATTATTTCATGAATAAAACTGTCTTTTTAAATAATTTTAACTGATATTTTATTGATATCTTCACCTGAATATTTGCTAAACCTGTTTCTTGGTAAGTTGTAAAACATTAATTATTGTTAAAGAATGTTCATCTTTGCGTAATGACGAAGGGCATCTGGAGTAATGCTTGACGACGGAATATTATCAAAAATTATCGCTGTAATTTTTGTTTCTGTAGCTTTCTATTGGTCAGCATCTCCTATGAAAAAAACAATCGGTCCAATTTTCTTACATGAAAATCTCACTGGTACAAAATATTTAGACATATCAGGAGCTTGGAAGAGTAAGGGCGAACTGCAAAAACCATGATTCGGGAAAACTGAGTTAAAGTTTACAAACCTGTTCAATAGTAAGGACGAAAAATTTAGTAAGGGCGTTTCAATTATGGATAGCTTTTCAACCACTCCATCAAGAAAATGACGGTGACAATATACCAATCGACGGCTACTACTGCACTTGCAAAACTGGTGCACGAACTGTTGGATGCTGTGCTCATGTTGCAAGTGTATTATGGTATCTAGGGTATGCAAGGCATGATGAAAATGTAAGGCATCCATCAACACAGTTATTACATTCTGTCTTAGACGCTCCTAATAGAGACGTGCATTTGAATCAGTAATGGTTGACTTTTGGAATACCACAATTAGGGTTTTAATTTTTTTATATATATTTTTAATAATTAATGACAACATGGATTAATGACACCTTGCAAAAAAACGCGCCTTGCATTTTACCTCAATGGTGGTGTGAAAATGAATGCATTATTTAATCGAAATTAGTTACAGATTTTATGTATACCTACCATACATAAATAATAAAAAATGATTAGTATTCCACAACATTTAAACAGGCGAACCACTCACTATTGATAATTTTTAACGAACGCCTATTAGACAAGGCGAAAACGGTGGGTTCGTTGGGAAAAATATTCCCATGAGATTTTTTTGCATAATTACATTCGTGAGACATCCCAGAATAAGGTTCAAGAAGTCGCCCACGTGAAAAGTGAGCCAAATTTTTTTTAACAATTTTTTTTAATAAAATTGCAAAAATCAATATTTTTGGCCCGGACAATTCTTTTTGTAGGTTTTTTGGACTATTCTGGATAAAAAAGGTCTCTTATAAATTTTCTCTAGAGTTGATCATCTTCGAGTTATAAGCAATTTAAAATTGAAAAAAAAAAACGAAAAATGGCGATTTTCAAGGCTTAACAACTCGATTAAAAGTTATTATTATGAAAGTCAGAAAGTGACTTAATCAAAGTTTAATGCCCCCCAACAAGATCCCGAAGAAATTTTTGTCATTATTTTATTACTAAGCTGTTATTTTTAAGTAAAAATATTGAGCGCCATGCACGTGGTAGGCGGCCGTAAATGTGAGTGCAAGTAAGATTCACCATTGGACTGCCGGAGTGGCATCTCTCTCGCACTCAGCATTTACGGCCGGCTACCACGTGCATGGCGCTCAATATTTTTACTTAAAAATAACAGCTTAGTAATAAAATACTGACAAAAATTTCTTCGGGATCTTGTAGGGGGGGCATTAAACTTTGATTTAGTCACTTTCTGACTTTCATAATAATAACTTTTAACCGAGTTATTAAGCCTTGAAAATCGCCATTTTTCGTTTTTTTCAATTTTAAATTGCTTATAACTCGAAAACAATCAACTTTAGAGAAAAATTATAAGAGACCTTTTTTATCCAGAATGGTCCAAAAAACCTACAAAAAAATTGTCCGGGACAAAAATATTGATTTTTGCAATTTGATTAAAAAAAATTGTTAAAAAAAATTTGGCCCACTTTTCACGTGGGCGACTTCTTGAACCTTACTCTGGGATGTCTCACGAATGTAATTATGCAAAAAAATCTCATGGGAATATTTTAAACAACGAACCCGCCATTTTGGCTTTGTCTATATATAATAAGTAAATATTTGGTGAGAAGTAGGAAAGTATAATAGTTTCACTAATCCGTTTTTAGGTCCCGCTGGGTTTAAGCTGTATTGAATAGCACCCAGAGTAATAGTGATTGTAACTGACACTTTTATGGACTTCGAAAATATGATTTTGATAAACTTTAATTGCAATTTGCGCCGCAATTAATCATAATTAAGAGTTGGCGCAATGATAAAAAGTGACCGTTAAATTGAAACGAATCTATTCAGGTAAGTTTTATTGAATTTGGGTGACATTATATTTTCCATAAGATGTGTGCGGTATCCTTTAGAGGTTTGCAATATTTCACCGTTAAAGAACGTACTAATCATGATACAAGAAAGGTTAATGCTGCGTTAATTTCATTTAAAAATTTGTTTTGAATATTCAAAAACATTCCCCTTTGTGACTATAATAATAGATATTGGTAGTAAAACTTACCTTTTGTAATATAGAAATTGCCTTAGCATCATCGCACATAAAATGATAGCAATGTGCCATACTAACTAGTAACGCAGTGTTGTCCTTTAGCAACCCATACATGTCCATATTTTTGTAAGTCTTTATAGCACCTGCAAAGTCTTTTACATTAAGCTGAGCTTGAGCTTTGATCCACTGATTCAACCAAGTGATTTCAGAAGTTACTTGTAGCATTAGTGAATTAACCTCAATTCCCTAAAATTTATTACAAACTATTATCAAGTAGAAAACTGAATAAATAGGATTATTAGCCTGATGAATCATATGCTGAAGCTTTTCCTAAAAATAATACACAATAGAGTATACAATAAACTAGACGAACACACTGGTCAAACTAAATTTGGTTTTAAGAATGGCTTCGGAAAAAGAGAAGCAGTTTCTTCAATATGTGTGGTAGTTGAAAGATGTAGTGATATCGATTCTGATGTATACTTGAGTTTTATAGACATTCAGAAGGCTTTTGACCTGGTGAAACATGATAAACTAATAGATATTTTAAGGTCATGTAATATCGACGACAAATACTTATAGTCCAGAGAAATAAGGATTTTCTCAGGACACTCAAAGATCCAGGTAGCTGACTACTTTTTTAGTTATTGTAGACCTATAGGAAGAAAACCTACCTGTTTCCTGCCTAGAGTTCGCGTCCGTTTTTTAATTATTAACAATTTAGTGCAAAAAACGCGATTTTTTCGATTTTTTGCACCCCATTAAAAAGCTAAATAGTTGACATAAAATTACAAAATTTAATTTTATAGAATATTGAAAAAGCTTCAAAATACCGATTTTTGAATGTTAAAAGCCAATTTGTTGCTTCGCAAATTGCAAAATAAGTGAAAATCGATATTTGTTAATAACTTTTACTAAATTTAACTTACAATTTTAGGGTTTCACCCAGTGTTGGGTATTTTGGTACTTAACAAACCCTCAAAATTTGAGATCGATCCATTAATGAGTTTAAAAGTTATTCTATTTGTTTATCCCAGAGAACTTTATTTTGCAATAACATAAGACAGAAAATAATGAACATAGGGCAATTCTGAGTATGCCAAATTAAAGTAGAAGAATGATAGTATCAAAATGTATTAAAAAAAGATAAAAAAATTAATTAATTTAAAAATCCACAAGGAAAAAGTTTTCCTGTAGTTGGCTGTATACCATATAATACAAAAAATAGTAAATCCTTTATAAAAGGTATATATTTAAAATCCCTAAAAAGGGCTACATCACAATCACATAACTAGTTTTCGACTGCTTTACCAGTCATCATCAGTGCTTACCTAAAATGAATATAACCTGATAAAATAATGCAACGATATTGAAATTTTGACTAAGGTTAAAAAAGCTGTCGGTTATACTCACGTGAAGTTTACATGCTAACCACCAAGATATAGTTTAACAAAAAATATGTGGGTCAAAGCCCTGTATAAGTGGTCCGTTAAGGAAACATCAGTTAAAAATGCCAATTAAAGTATGGATGTTCAAAATATTTTAATATTATGCCCCAAGTAACATCTGAGCTGTGGTATGACTTGATTACATGGTGAAAGCCTGGTAGCAAGTGACAATGAAATAGGTGGAGACCTGGACACCTCAGAACGATGACAAGACAGAAATGACAGTTCCAAAGGAAGTTGAAAAATTAGCCTGTCATATTTAAAGACTATAAATGATGTAGTTAAAAATGTATTTGCGTTTACTGTTAGTGGAGGTGGATAGGCAACCTACATTACACAAATGTTATTACATATTCGATAACTGAAATCAGTAATAAAATCTTTTTGTCCAAAAAACCTAAGATTTAAAAAGCAATTTTGTGTTTATTTAAAGTTATCGAATTTATTTAACTTATTGACAACTGTTGGGATTTGTGTAAATTTAAAAGAAATCACAATGGGGGTGACTGAGGTGTAAAAATGTCTTAAATAATCTAGGGGGATGTATCATTAAGAACGCACAAGCTCAAACTTAGGAGACTAATTCCTGAAGACTTCGTAGACTGCCCGGATCCCTAAGGGTACAAAAACCAAAACCGTCGAAAGATGATGACAGTAGGGGCTGGAGGGTATGAAACGTCTGTGAGGAAGGTAATGAGAAAGGAACATGAACGGGACCTAGAGAGAAAATTAGACTTTTGATTTGGTTTTACTAAACATAAGTGTTATATGTTGGTAATGACAAATTGAATAGCTATGGTGAGAATAGTGATATGTAGAAATATTTTTTTTTTATTTATTTATTTATTGCTTATTTACAATCTACTTCAATACAGTAATAAGTAAATATAATGTATGTTGTTGGCTTGTGGCAGGTGTCGTCCATTGACGACTCTCTGGAATTTACCTAGCAGCTAGGTCTTCTGGCCAAAGTCTTTTCAGACGTCTGTCAACCAGTGGGGGGTTGAATAATTCATCTATGAGATGGTTTGGATGGTCTGCGCTGCGATTCATGTACCTTCTGGAGTGGTCAGCAATCACATCATTGATGAAGGGGATGTTGAGGTCTGCATGAAGGGTTTGGTTTGACACATACCATGGGGCTTTAGCTAACATACGAATAGTTTTTGACTGGAATGTCTGTAGTATTTTGGTGTTGGATGGTTTGCTACAGCCCCACAGCTTGATTCCGTATGTCCACACTGGTTTGAGTATTGTTTTATAGATGGTCAGTTTGTTTTCTAATGAAAGTTGCGATCTTCTGTTGATTAGCCAGCTCATGTTTTTAACTTTTAGGTCGAGGTGTCGTCGTTTGGCTGCAATATGTGATTTCCAAGTAAGTTTTTCGTCTAGATGAAGGCCCAGGTACTTTACTTCTGTTTTTATTGGTATAGGTGAATTATTTAGGTGTAGTTGTGGACATCTAATTCTTCGATTTGTGAAATTTACTTGACAAGACTTGTTTGTGTTGACGTTTATTTTCCAGCATTTAAGCCAGTCTTCTAGTTCATTGAGATGATTTTGCAATTTGTTAAATGCTAATATTTCGTTGATGTCTGATGCTAGTATACCAGTGTCATCCGCAAATGTTGCCATTAGTGTATTTTCGCTAATAGGAATATCAGCAGTGAAGATTTGGTAAAGGAATGGGCCAAGTACACTGCCTTGAGGTACTCCGGATTTTATTTGGTGGTAGTTGGATAGAGTACCTTCGTATTTAACTTGGAAGTATCTGTCGGACAAGTATGATTTAAGGAGGAGGTAGATTTGGTCAGTTAGCTGAGTTTTTATTTTAAAGAGAAGACCCTCGTGCCACACTCTATCAAATGCTTGCTGTATATCGAGAAATGCTGATAGACATATTTGTTTCCCTTCTAGGCTCTCTTTTATTTTGTTGACTAATCTATGGCACTGTTGTATGGTTGAGTGATTTGAGCGAAAACCAAACTGATGATCTGGGATAAGGTTTTCTATAGGTATTATTGTTTCTATTCTGTTAAGGATTAACCTTTCGAATACTTTTGATAAAGTCGAAAGGAGACTTATTGGTCTGTACGAACTGGCTTCAGTTAGAGGTTTACCAGGTTTAGGTATCATTATAATTTGTGCATACTTCCATTGCACTGGAAAATAACATAGTCTCAGGAGGCTATTAAAAATAATGGTTATTAAGACGACACCTTTTCTTGGGAGTTTTTTTAAGATTTCGCCAGTTATGAGGTCAAATCCTGGAGCTTTATGAGGGTTAAGCAGGTTGATTTCGTTACGGACTTCATTTGGTGAGAAGTATTTTAGTGGTAATGATAGCTGACAGGGTGCATTGAGGAAGTCTCTAATTTTCTCGTCGTTAATATCGTTGGCCTCTGGGGTGGAGAAGACGGTTGATAGATGTTCTGCAAATCTGTTGGATTTTTCTATATCTGATCGAGCCCAGGCTCCATCATTTTTTCTAATTGGTGATTTCATTACTACCGGCTTTTTGAATTTCTTTGTGGCTTTCCAAAGAGAGTTGTCGTCAAGAGAAAGGTTTGTGACATATCTTTCAAAGGATTCGTTTTTGGCTGTTTGGATAGCGGAATGAAGTCTGTGTGTGAGTCTGTTAAGATTTGTTTTATCTATCGCGTTTCTTGTTCTTTGCCATTTGTGACGGGCTCTTCTTCTCTCTTCTACTAGTGTTCTAATATGGAGGGGTATACTATACCTTTCATCGATGGTTTTTTCCTTTACAGGAGTAGCTTTCCAAGCGGCCTGTTGTATTTGTTCCGTTAAATATTTTACAGCTTCTTCAATATCGTTTTTGTGCTTGAGTCGAATGTCAAGAGATATTTTATCATTTATTTCTTCTTTGAATTGAACCCAATTCGTGTTACTGGAACATAGCCTTGGTGCAGGAGTTTTCCAAATTATATTGGTACTTAAGGTAATCAAGATGGGACTGTGGTCCGAATGGAGATCAAAACTGGGGGTGATGTCGCTGTGTATTTCAGGTATTCCCTTAGTTATAGCAAAGTCTAACAGATCAGGAATTTTGTTGTTATCAGTGGGCCAGTATGTGGGGGTACCAGTTGTTAGGTATTTCAGGTTATTATCTTGTATGATCTTTAATAGATTTCTGCCTTTTGGAGATATCAGTCTTGCTCCCCAGGTTGTATGTTTTGCATTCCAGTCCCCTGCCACTAGGAAATGTGAGCCAAGTTGTTCAAAAAACTCTCTGTATTCCTCCAGATTGATGGTGTGGCGTGGTGGGCTGTAGATAGAAGCTATTGTTAGTGGAAAGGTGAGCGCATGTACTTTTATGATAGTACTCTGAATTTTGTTGGTGATATATGGAGCAAGTTCGTAGTGTTTTATAGCTGTACGAATTATTACAACTGAACCAGCATGGGCTGTTCCATCTGGATGGTTTGCGTAATAGACAGAGTAGTGTGGAATTTTTATAAAAGACCTCTCAGTTGTGTGACTCTCGGATATAAGTAGGATGTCTATTTTGTTTAATTTTAGAAATAGTATAATTTCTTGCACATGGTTTGTTAGACCATTTGCGTTCCACTCTGCTATTCTAAGTGAGTTAGCCATTACGACGTTCTATTTATCACTGTTGTAAGCATGCTTAGTATCATGCTGTTTTGGTTTATCAATTGTGCAAACATATTTTTAAATTCGTTGAGGAACTCTGTAAGTTTATTTGAAAGGTCTGAATTATTGTTGTTGTCTTGTGAAGAAGTATTAGTTGCTGCAACTTGAGCATATGTTACATGTGATTGGTGTATGTGGTGAGCATTAGTGTTATTATTATTTAGGCTTGCAACTCTAGGTATAGGAATGCTGCTTGTTATATTTTTGTTTTTCGAATTGACTAGGTCTTTATATATAGCACATCCTTTATAGTTTGCTGGATGATTGCCATTACATAAGGCACATGTTGCTGGTGTGTCGCGTGCTTTTTTGCAGGTTTTTGTGTCATGTGATCCTCCGCATTTAACACAGGCGAATGGCCTTAGGCAGTAACTTTTTGAATGCCCGTATTTTTGACACCTTGTGCATTGAACTATTGTATTTTTTATTCTAGGTGGTTCTACTGTTATTATGCAGTTTCGTAGGACTTGTAGGTTAAATATGTTTTTGTTGTTTTCGTTTGGCTCTATATCGACAAAGAATAAGGGCAATGGTTCTTTGGTAACTCTATGTCTAACATTAATTATGTTGCGAACTTTAAAACCCTTATTATTTAATTCATGCGAGATATCTGCTGTGGGTATTGAATGGTGTAATCCTCTTATGACAACTCTATAGGCCCTCTCTTGTTTCGGTTGGTAAGTGTGATGTACAATGTTTTCTTTTCTAAGGTGCTGTATGAGTGTCCTGTAGGTGTCTGAGTTTGTAGGGTTAATTTTTACTGTATTATTTGAAATGGTTTTGGTGTAATAGGTTTCTGCCGCAGTTGCAGTTGAAAGGTTTGCTATCATAGCACTATAGTCAGTAACTCCATAAATATAGATTGGTGGCGGTGAGGGATCTTTTTTGGTGATATTTGTGTTTTGTGTATTTGATAAATTGTCTGTTTGTTCATCTAGATTTTCTTTTGAGAGGGAATCAAATCTGTTTTGTGTTTGGATTTGGTTGGACTTTTCTGAAGTTGTTTGTCTTTTCATCCTTTTTCTCTTATTGGCAACTTCTTGCCAAGGATGTTTATTTTGGTTTTCTGTTTCGTTAAGTTCTATGTCGCTATCGCTATCTGTGTAGTTATTGGTGTTTTGTGTTGATGAGAGTGAGCATTGAGGGTTTGTGGATAATGTTGTGTATTGTGACTGAATAGGGTTTTGAGTGTTTTGAATATTTTGTGCAGTTGATTGACTAGGAAATTGTACTTGGTTTGGTATAGCTATTTGGGTTGGAATAGGTATTTGGTTTGAGCATGACATTTGATTTGTTATCTGGTTAGATGGTGTTTGATTAAAATACAAAAATGGTACTTGCGGTTTTACTGCTGTTTGGTTTGACTGGTTCTGGTTATTTATTGTTGGGACATCCTGTATAGTATTCATTTGTTGATAAATTGGTTGGCCATTATTATCAAATCCTAATAAGTTCCCCGAAGGAAACATATTTCTTTTGTTTGTTTCACTAATCACTTGGTTTTTGTTACTTTTCACTTTAACAATTTTTTGATGCTGATAAGATAATTACTAGTTAATTAGGTAGTTTTACGATAAGGAAGTTCTCTAGCGCTTTTAATGACGGTACATGTTCACGCTTCGAGAATCAGATTGCTACTATGTAGAAATATGACGGTGAATTGTATGTATATGAAAATTTTTATAATGTGTATGTCTGTGGATGGTGATGTCAGTAATTTATATGTATGTTATGGATAGATAAAAGTGGTTTGATGGCTGAAGATGAAAAAAGAATTATTGTCGCTTGTACCAGATGAATTATAAGTGTGAATGTGAACTAAGCAGTAGAAGGAAGCTGAAGTAATATTGTAAATGTGTTAAGAAAAAAGTTGTCGATGGAGTGGTTGGAAGTCACGATTGAATGAAACATGTCGATTGACACAATTCGGACTTTTTGTTTTTTTTTTATTATTTCTAGGTCCTCGTATAAGTCTAATTTTAAGAAGTCTTTCTGTGGAATGTTGTGAAGTAGAGCGACATCATCTGGTATATTCAAAGTATGATTTTTGTGTTTGAGATGTTGAGAAAAGGTAGAGGTGTTCTCTCTTTTGGTGTGTTCAAGAGAGCAGAAAGCAAGTGATCTACAAGTTCTTCCTATGTAAGTAGCGTCACAGTCAGAACATTGTAGTCTATAGACACCACTACGATTCATGTAATTGATACTGTCTTTAAAATTTGATAGAGATTGTCCTAAATTGTTGGATACTTTAAAAGAAATTTGGATGTTGTCTACTGATCTTTTGATAATATTTGAAATATCCTCAGATAGTCTATCTTGGTGAAAGGGTATAGAAGCATAAGTAGGTTTGGATGTCGAATCCCTAGGGAACGCAGCATGTCGTAAGACTTTAAGCTGTCTTTTATGAATGAGCTTGTCTATGATGTGTGGATCGTAACCGTTGTTGAAGGCTGTTTGACGCAATCTGTTTAATTATTTATTGTAATCGGATTGTGATAAGGGAATGGTTTCAAGGCGGTGTATGTAACTGTGAAAGGCGGCAAGTTTGTGTGACATTGGGTGATTAGAGGATAGTGGTATGACATTTTCAGTCTGTGTTGGTTTCCTAAAGATACTAAAATCGAAATGGTCATTTAATCTGGTAATAGTGAGGTCAAGAAAATTAATTGATTGGGATGACTCTAATTCCATGGTGAATTTAATATTGGGGTGGATTTGGTTAATTTTAGAAAGTAATAATTCAGCTGTATTTGAGTTACCTGAGATGATCAATAAACAATAATCAACATAACGATACCAACATTCTTTTAAAGTATCCAACACTTTAGGACAATCTCTATCAAATTCCAAAGACAGTATCAATTACATGAATCGTAGTGGTGTCTATAGACTACAATGTTCTGACTGTGACGCTACTTACATAGGAAGAACTTGTAGATCACTTGCTTCCCGCTCTCTTGAACACACCAAAAGAGAGAATACCTCTACCTTTTCTTAACATCTCAAACACAAAAATCATATTAACATTTGTGCAACCAGACAATGTTCTAACTCTGGTTTTCTTTACTTGTAGCATTTAACTACTTGTAACGCCGACCTGAAGATGATCTGAATAATGTAGAGATCGAAACCGGTCGTCAAAGTATAATTAAATGATTGTGAGTAAGTCTTTGTTTCATTACTACATTTAACAAAAATCATACTTTAAATATACCAGATGATGTCGCTCTACTTCACAACATTCCACAGAAAAACTTCTTAAAATTAGACTTATACGAGGACCTAGAAATAATCAAAGAAAAACAAAAAGTCCGAATTGTGTCAATCGACATGTTTCATTCAATCGTGACTTCCAACCACTCCATCGACAACTTTTTTCTTAACACATTTACAATATTACTTCACCTTCCTTCTACTGCTTAGTTCACATTCACACGTATAATTCATCTGGTACAAGCCATAATCATCCTTTTTTCATCTTCAGCCATCAAACCACTTTTATATATCCATAACATACATATAAATTACTGACATCATCATCCACAGACATACACATTATATAAATTTTCATATACATACAATTCACCTTCATATTTCTACATATCACTATTCTCACCCTAGCTATTCAATCTGTCATTACCAACATATAACACTTATCTATAGTAAAACCAAATCAAAAGTCTAATTTTCTCTCTAGGTCCCGTTTATGTTCCTTTCTCATTACCTTCCTCACAGACGTTTCATACCCCCAGCCCCTACTGTCATCATCTTACGACGGTTTTGGTTTTTGGACCCTTAGGGATCCGGACAGCCTGCGAAGTCTTCAGGAATTAGTCGCCTAAGTTTGAGGTTGTGCGTTCTTAATGATACATCCCCCTAGATTATTTAAGACATTTTTACACCTCAGTCACCCCATTGTGATTTTTTTTAAATTTACACAAATCCCAACAGTTGTCAATAAGTTAAATAAATTCGATAACTTTAAATAAACACAAAATTGCTTTTTAAATCTTAGGTTTTTTTTTACAAAAAGATTTTATTACTGATTTCAGTTATCGAATATGTAATAACATTTGTGTAATGTAGGTTGCCTATCCACCTCCACTAACAGTAAAAGCAAATACATTTTTAACTACATCATTTAGTTTACTGAATTTCAAATGATGATTCTCACAATGGAGTGTGTTGTTACATCATTTCTAATTTTAACAAGTTGTACACCATAGTCTTTAAATATGACAGGCTAATTTTTAAAATTCCTGTGGAACTGCCATTTGTCTTGTCATCGTTCTGAGGTCTCCACCTATTTCATTGTCATTTGCTACCAGACTTTCACCATGTAATCAAGTCATACCACAGCTCAGATGTTACCTGGGGCATAATATTAAAATATTTTAAACATCCATGCTTTAATTGGCATTTTTAACTGATGTTTCCTTAACGGACCACTTATACAGGCCCTTGACCCACATATTTTTTGTTAAACTATATCTTGGTGGTTAGCATGTAAACTTCACGTGAGTATAACCGACAGATTTTTTAACCTTAGTCAAAATTTCAATATCGTTGCATTATTTTATCAGGTTATATTCATTTTAGGTAAGCACTGATGATGACTGGTAAACCAGTCGAAAACTAGTTATGTGATTGTGATGTAGCCCTTTTTAGGGATTTTAAATATATACCTTTTATAAAGGATTTACTATTTTTTTTAATTAATTTAGTCAAAAATCCTAATGCCAAATTTTTGAAATTTTGTATTTTATGAACATTTAGAATAACTTTAAAAATATTGTCCGTATAAACAATCTTTTTATATATTCGAAAAGCTAGTATTTTAACACAAATTTTCAAATAAAAAAATTTAGCCTGGGTTCATTTGAGACAAAGTTAGCCATGTGTTTTTTTTAATTCACAGCTAATTTGTTTATAATAATTAAGGAATCTCATTGATGCCATTTTAAAGAATGGGATTTGTATTTTTTGTTAAAAAATTCGCACAAACATTGTACCTTTACAGCATCCTCTACGATTTTTCGAAAATGTAGTTCAAACGGTTACTAAATAGGGGGAATCGACAAATCCACCGAGTTAAAATACCGAAAAAGCAATTTCAAACTAATACAATTTTCTGTATCTCCGGTTCAACTGAATGGATTTTGATCTTTCTTTTTTAATTGGTATGTAATTTCTACGCACATTACAAATATGCAACTTGTTTATAAATTTATTAATTAATAAACAGTCTAATTTGTTTAAAGAATTCTTGAAAAAATATTTTTTTTACAAAAATCTATTTTTTTAATCATAGTATCATTAATGATCATAGAAAAAGTTAAAGTAGACTAGTAGACTATTTTTATTAGATAATTATTTATTGAAGATAATTTATTTATTAAAATATACCTTAACTTTTTCTATGATTAATAATGATAGTATGATTAAAATCATAGATTTTTGTGAAAAAATTATTTTTCAAAAATTGTTTAAACAAATTAGACTGTTTTTTAATTAATAAATGTCTAGACAAATTAAATATTTGTAATGTACAGAAAAATTACATCCAAATTAAAAAAAGAAAGATCAAAATATATTCAGTAGATCCCAAAATATAGAAAATGATAGTAGTTTTAAGTTGGCTTTTTTAGTTTTTGAAGTGCATTTGTCGGCTCCCGGCTCCCCTTTCACTTACCACGACTAATCACCAATTGAACTACATTTTTAAAAATTCGTGTAAAATACCAGCTTTTCGAATATGTAAAATGATTTTTTCTAAGGACAATATGTTTAAAGTTATTCTAAATATTTATACACTAAAAAATTTCAAAAAATTAGCATTAGGATTTTTGACTATATTAGACAATTTTTTATCTTTTTTTAGTACATTTTGATAGTAACACTTTTCTACTTTAATTTGGCATACGCAGAATTGCCCTATGTTCATTCTTTTCTGTCTTATGTTATTGCAAAATAAAGGTCTCTGGGATAAACAAATAGAATAACTTTTAAACTAATTAATGGATCGGTCTCAAATTTGAGGGTTTGTTAAGTACCCCAATACCCAACTTTGGGTGAAACACTAAAGTTCTAAGGTAGTTTTAGTAAAAGTTATTAACAAATAACGATTTTCACTTATTTTGCAGTTTGTGTAGTAACAAATTAACTTTTTAACTTTAAAAATTCGGCATTTTAAAGGTTTTTCAATGTTCTAAAAAATTAAATTTTGTAATTTTATGTCAACTATTTAGCTTTTGAATGGGGTGGAAATAATCGAAAAAATGGCGATTTTTGCACTAAATTGTTATTAATTAAAAAACGGACGCGAACTCTAGACAGGAAACAGGTAGGTTTTCTTCCTACAGGTCCACAATAACTAAAAAAGTAGTCAGCTACCTGGATCTTTGAGTGTTCCGAACATGGTGTATTTCTAGCTTATTTCCCTGGAGTATTAAGGATCAATTAAAACCTCTACCATACAAGAACAAAAGGCTAAAATCGGAATAAAAAGCGAAACATCTGGAAAAATCAATATCGAGAAGGGAGTAAGACAAGGATGTGTCCTGTAGCCTTTGCTGTTCAACGTTTACTCTGAAAAGATATTTAAGAAAGCTTTAGAAGGCACCTCGGATGGTATAATTATAAACGGGCAATGTAGAAATAACCTGCGATACGTTGATGACACGGTCATTTTGGCAGATAATACTGAAGTATTGCAACGCCTAATGGAACTATTAACGACAGCCTGTAGAGAATTTGGAATGACATTAAATACAAAGAAGACAAAAACGATGCAAGCACCAAAACAGAAGGGTGAAGGTTAATGTCGACGGAACAGATCTGGAAAGAGTAACAAGAATAACGTACCTTGGAAGTAATCTTGATGAAACTTGGGACCACTCACTAGAGGTCTGGAAAGGCACGTTCAGTGTTTTACGAAATGCAAAAAGTTCTATGCAACCGCCAGCTAGGTATCTCATGGAGAACTAGAATACTTAAGTGCTATGTTTTCTCCACCTTGCTCTATGGTGTTGAACTCTGGACAATGACAAAAGCAACACAAAAAAGAATCCAAGCATTCGAACTCTGGTGTTACCGTAAAATGCTCAGAATATCCTACATTAATTATATGCGGACAAATGCGGAAGTTTTGCGGTGGATGAACAAGGAAAGAGAGCTTATGGTTATCATAAAAGAACGGAAAACACAATATTTTGGCCACATTGTAAGAAATCAAAAGTACGAACTGCTCCAACTTATAATCGAAGGCAAAACCAAGAAGACGCAACTCTTGGCTTAAAAACACCGAATATTTAAGACAATAGTGGAAAGCTGTTCATATTATGGCTCAGAGACGTGGGTTACACGGAAAAGAATGGAAAATAGAATAAATACAACGAAAATTCTGTTTTGAAGAAGAAGCTGCAGATTAACACTAATGGACAAACTGTGAAATACATTAGGGAACTATAGTCCAAGTAATGAAGCTTCAAATAGGACAAAACCTCGCAATTTTTACAGAATGAATCGAATGGCTCAAAAATTAAGTGACTTATAATGAAAAGAATATCAGTCCCTATTTTTTTCAGTGATCGGAAGCAACCTCCTAATCACCACCCTAATTAAAATTAGTCATTGATCTTATTTGAGGGGTATAGAAGCAAAACCAGCAATCTCCACATTTTCATTAAATTGAGTTATTGCTGCCATCTATATTTTTGTGTTCATTTCTACAACTTCACAAAATATTATGTAGCAAAACCCCCAATATCTTGTAAATATTTAACGTCAAAAAATAGGGTTAGTAGCAAAAACAGCAATCTCCATCGGTGCGTGAGTAGCAACACCAGCAATCTCCGTTTTCACCAATCACAGCGCACAGCCTATAACATGCTTCAGTCTTTGACGAATGGATTAAACGTTTTGGTACGGGGAGAGCCGCACTATTGAAGCGATATTGGACAACCAAAAAGTGTTTGTAAGGCTGGAAAAAATATCAGGATGATTAATCCTGGTATTATTGAATTGGGGGCTATTAAGGTTAACCTTTTAAAACTTCGAGACGTTAATAAACTTCTAACAAAACATTTTGGAGAAAAGTGGATGAAAAACTTAGAAAATCTTGAGTTTTACCCAGTGATGTGGGATCCCATCACTGGTTTACCCACTACCCACATCACTGGTTTTACCATAACGCTTTAAATAGGAATAATGATATGTTAGAAAACATTATTGATTCCGAAGAAAATGAAGGAGCTATTGAACATATTGAAGGAGAACCTGATGCTTGTGATGAAATTTCAGATTTAATTGTTTAAAAATTTTTTGTTCCATAAATATTTGTTTTAAAATTTTTTCAATAAAAATTTAGTTTCAAGGAAGATGTGTGTTTTTTGAATTCATATATTGTTTTCTCTGTTGCAAAATCGGCAATCTCCAAGTGTTTGAAGCAAAACCAGAAATCTCCAAACTTAAATTGTTAATTACTTCAAATTTAATGTAAATAATTAAGTTTTCTTTTTGCATAACTAAAGCCAATGTACAAATAAATATAAATAACAAAACAAAATCAATCTTCAATAAAACGCTAAAATTTTATTAAAAAATTCTATTTCCTGAAAAATTTGTCAAAGTGGAGATTGCTGGTTTTGCTTTTAGACCCCTCATTTGGTCTTCTTTATTTATGCATTATTAATAGGTTCTAGAAGTTTCACCGGCTTAGAATGATTAGTTTAAAAAAAAAATTGAGTTAAAAGCGAATAACGAATTTTTGTAGTTTGGAAAACAATGGCTTTTCTTCGAAATAGAAAGATTAGCATCAGAGATACGAAAAAATGTTTAAAAATGAAATTATAGCTTGTTTAATTCCCAAGAACCATGTTTGCAAAAATTGAGTGAGCTATTGACAATTAAAACTTGTAATAACATGCAAAAACCACCTTTACCAACCCTTTAAAAGTCACCTCTTTTTGTTACTGACGATTTTAAAAATATTAAATATTAATAGGCTTATAGATCTTGTAAAAACCTACAAAATTCTTTTTTACCCAGCTTTCTAAAATAAAAAATAAAAAACTTTCGGTTAAAAAAAATCAATATATTTTTTGAAAAAAAAAAGGAGAAATCTAACTGGAAGCATAATAATGTAAGTTAGCGGTATTTTTAGTCATTGGCCTTATTCATTCTTCTTTATTTATGTATTATTAATAGATTGTAGAAGTTTGACTGGCTTAGACTGATAGTTTTTAAAAAACTGGAGTTAAAAGCGAATAACGAATTTTTGTAGTTTGGTAAAAAATGCCATTTTCTTCAGAATAGAACGATTAGCATCAGAGATACGAAAAAATGTTTCAATATGAAATTGTAGGTTATTTAATTCTGATTTTTTCGATATAAAACTAACATGTTGTTCTGAAGCTATTTTCTTGTGGCATTTTTATAATCAATTACTTTTAACGGGAAATAAGCCACAATTTTACCAAAAAAATGATTTTATTAACGTTTCTAAGCCCAAATCGGGTTTCGTTGTCAAAATTCAAAATACTACTAAAGTAAAATAAAAATATATTAATAAAATTTAAATAATAAAAATAGAAACGTTAATAAAATCATTTTTTTCTTGGTAAAATTGTGGCTTATTTCCCATTAAAGGTAATTGATTATAAAACTAACACTTTCGATAGCCAATAAATCGAAAACTATTAATTTTATCAAAAAAATGTATAGAACATTTTTGCTTAGAATGAATGTTTTTATCAACTTTTGTGGTCAAAATATAATAAAAAATTTCCACCCCCGAGATGGGGTGGCAACCACCTCCATGGTAAAAGCGCCTTTCGACATCATATAGATTTTGATCCCTGGACTATCCACTACTTATTCTAAAATTTTCACATATGCGAAGTATGAACGAGCCAAGAATACTTCCGAGAACCACGAAATGGAAACCAAATAGAAGGAGAAAAAGGTGATGTTCTACTCTAGATTCTAGATTACAGTGAAACGGACCAATAAAAACGGCAATGGAAAAAATACACCTCACTGAAGAAGATAATATACAACAAGAAGAAATGAGGATTGGGATGTGGTAAATGGCAAACAGAATGTGCTGTGTAACGCCACAGATAAGTAAGTAAAATGTTCATCTTACCTTAACTCCCATTTTCAAAAGATTTTCAACTGCTTCTAACGACATAGGACACTCTCTCAGAACTTCTTTAAAACAAGTTATTGCAGCTCTTTCTTGCCCAACTTCTTTATAAAT
The DNA here is from genome assembly GCF_917563875.1 of Diabrotica virgifera virgifera. Classification (NCBI taxonomy): domain Eukaryota; kingdom Metazoa; phylum Arthropoda; class Insecta; order Coleoptera; family Chrysomelidae; genus Diabrotica; species Diabrotica virgifera. Next base: position 203,619,215 of record NC_065447.1, read on the forward strand.
ATTTCCAAGAGCCATATTTACTTTTGGAGTTCGATGTCTAGCAAGAATCATCTTAAAATATAAAGAGCTAAATATATATAGATTAAAAATAACAGATAAATATAAATAAAAAGGAGTAAAAATATAACAAGTACTGTGAGGACAACTTTAAAAATAAGGTATAACATTGCTCTGATATTCTAAGTACACTGGATTACGATATCAATCATTAAAACTATCAATGATCGCATTTAATTTTATTTTCTATCTGAATTTTAGCAGTAATCAACACGCTGGAAACCATCGCTCTACAAAAATCTGGCAATATGTGTGTTCTCTACCATCATAGGTCGTAAACAATTGGCATACACCTTCCTGAAATAACTGGAAATTCAACTATTTGCAAAAATTAATTAATGTTTTTCAATTAAAAAAACGTTTATTATTTATATAGTAATGGTTTCTTTCTTGGAAATTGATAGTTAATAATATAGAAGTAAAACAAATAGTCCAGGGAGATCTGTTTTTAATTGGACATTTATGAAAAAATCGAAAACTTTTGCTTTTTGCGTCCGTATTTTCGCCTATAACTTTGTTCCTACAAATATACAAAATATTGCTCCTACAAAAAAAAATTATAAAAAACTAAAATATTCAGTTTTTAATTTTACATATTCAACTAGTTAGAAATTGAAAATTTAATGTTTGTTGTTTAAAAATAGTAATAATTGGGAAAAAGTGCAAAAGAAATGAGTTTTTCCTTTAAAATTTTTCGACCCTTTAAACATAACTTATAGCCTTCATATTCCGCCTAGAAAAAAAACTTTAAAATAAGACGGAAACGTGTGCTGCCTAAACGTCGTTAAGATCGGTTTAATAATTAACTATTTATATGGGAAATAAGCCACAATTAAATTGAAAAAAATAATTTTATTAACGTTTCGACGCCCAAATCGGGTGTCGTTGTCAAAATACAAAATACTACTAAATTAAACAAAAATGTTGTTGCTAAGTAAAATATTCTTCTAATAATTATTTAATCTAACTCATTTATATTGGCAGATAAATATATATTATATATAAAAGAGTCAGATTAAATAAATTATTGGAAGAATATTTTACTTAGCAAAAACATTTTTGTTTAATTTAGTAGTATTTTGTATTTCGACGACACTCGATTTGGGCGTCGAAACGTTAATAAAATTATTTTTTTCTACGGCCGTGCTAAAAGAGACACTTCCACGCACGCATTATGTTTCCGAAAGTTGCACTTTCTCGCACGGCGTGCGTGAAAGTAAATTTTCCCGCACGGCGTGCGGGAAAGTAAAATACCTTGTAATATGGCATTATAATATATTATAATACATGCAATAAACTAATATTTGGATATTATTTACTAATTTATTTCAAATTTATCCTATTGTGTTCATGTTTTAATGAAATTAGCGCGATAAGTCGATGAAATAAAATTATTTTGACATAACATTTAAAAGTCAGATCAGTAGACAATTACAATGGTATTGAATCATCGTCATGGAAACCAATATGGTCGTCGTGGTAACCCATTATATTGAAAGTTGGGTTTTGACAACCTTGTCAAAGAATTAATTTGTGTATTTTCACTTCTAAATAAAAATTGATATAACTCTATTTTTTGTGGCTTTTTCCCAAACGTTCGGCCCTAGAAAAAATATTGTTTCTAACTCAGGCGAAAAGTGTCTTCCCTGCACTCGACTGCTTGCCCGAACACCGCTATGTCAACGGCAGTCTCGTGCGTGAAAGTATCAGTTTCCGCACTAGTTTGGAAAATAATTAAATATTTTCGATTTAATTGTGGCTTATTTCCCATATAAATAGTTAATCATAAAAATGCCACAAGTAAATGGCTTCAGACAACATCGGTTTAATAGTTTTTGCATAACAATTTTGCAAAAAAGGGTCAAAAAAATAGCAGATTCGCAAAATTATGCTGGGCCCAAAACCTAATGGTTGCCGAGATATCACAGCTTAAAGTTGGCAATCATTTTATGCCTGGATGTCGCGTACCAAAAAAAAGTTTATTAATAGCAAGCTGAAAATTTGTTAATAGCTTAACGGTGTCTAGTCGGACAAACTTTGATGTACTGTACGGGAACACTGGAACAGGGGAAGTTTTAATTGTGGAACAGCTTACAGGTTTCTAACGTCAGACTACGAAAACGTCTCATGTATTTTATCGGACAGAACTTCCAATTGATTTGTTACCCTTTCATTAAACTCTCGTGCAAAAATCAGGCTGATATTTACCACCAATATAATTCCTGTCATTTGACATGTTCTACATGTCGGACTTATTAAAATGCCCAACATATTTGTCGGACAAACATTTTTTCATATATTATATACTCATGGACAAAAATATTGCACATTTGATCTTCAATCGTTATTATTTGTTTATTTTTTATCTTTGAAATGTATTTTTTTATTTATTTATCTATTTATTTGATGTATTTTAATTTATTAGAGGTAAATAAATGGTTAAACATAGTCTTCATAACTGAATATGCAATAATGTAACAAATTAACAAACATTGCATAGTATGGAAAGTGTGCTTTGGCAACTTGACAATTCTTGTTTTGTTGAATTGTCAGTTAGAATATGTCAGTTGGAGAGTTTCATTTTTCGATTCTGCAGGTTTCTTGCTGATATGCCACATTTAAGTGAGGTAGTGTGTGCTAGAACTGTTACTTTAAGAAATGAGGGTTACAGACAAGAAGATATTGCGTGGATAGCGAATATCCATCAGTCGACTGTTTCTCGTATAGTAAAGCGATACAATCAGACTGGGGAATACAAAAGGCGACTTGGTCAAGGACGAAAAAGATGTACAACGCCAAGAGATGACCAATATTTAATACTTATATCTTTGCGAAATCGTACACTTACAGCTTCTTATCTCAAAAATGAGTTACTGATCACAAGACAAGTTAATGTAAGTGCCAAAACTGTGACTCGAAGACTTCAAGAGGTTGGTATGAATCCAAAACAGCCTGCCAGAGTTCCACTTCTACCACGGCATAAAACTCAAAGGTTGTACTTTGCTAGAGCCCACGTTAACTGGAACGAACATCAATGGAGAAGAGTTCCTTTCCCAGATGAAACGAGGATACAATTATGGAAGCCAGATGGACGTGATCGAGTATACAGAAGGTCTGGGGAACGTTTCGCAGAATGTAATCTTGTACAACATGTTAGTTTTGGTGGCGGTTTTATCATGCTATGGGGTGGCATTAGTTGGGAGAGTCGTACGGAGCTTATTGAGGTGAATATTGGAATGAATGCTGACTGGTACATACGGAACATCCTTTAAGCATGTTTTTCCTTATGCCGGCTTCATTGGGTATGATAACTTTGTGCTAATGCATGATAATGCCCGTGCACATACCGCAGGAACAGTCATACAATATTTTGAGGATGTTGGAGTTGAGGCTCTAGACTGGCCACCAATGAGCCCTGATGCAAATCCCATAGAATATAGAACATATACGGGACATCCTAAAAAGACGTATCCATCCATCCAATGGCACTACAGCCCAAATCGAGCCTTGGCCTCCTTCAATAAGCTTCTCCAATCATTTCGATTTGCCGCTGTTCTTTTCCATGAACGTGTTCCCAGAAAGTTCCTGGCATCCTCATCGACTTCGTCTTCCCATCTCTTTTTAGGTCTTCTTCCCTGCTTTCTTGCATTCAGCAATTTTCTGGGGATTCTACTCTCATGCATGCGGACCACGTGCCCTGCCCACCGTAATCTCTGCAGTTTAGTGTGTTGTGCTAGAGTTGGTTCGCTAATAATAGAGAAATATACGAGCAAAAAGACGTATACGAGCAAGAAATCCAGCTCCCAACTCAATTGCAGAATTAAGAATTGCTGCACAGGAAGAATGGAATCCACTTCAGCAAGACACCATCCAAAATATTCTGCGAAGCATACCTAGAAAGATGCAGGCACTCATTAGAGCTAGAGGAGGAAATACTAGGTACTAAATTGTTACAATGTTGCCGTAAAAAATTGTTCTATTGTCGTTATTTTTTCTTTTTCTAATTAAATGTTATAAGCAAAATTAATTTCTCTTAGTTGTGACTCTGCAATATGCAAGTTACTTGACAATAAATATACGTAGGATAGTTCAGCTCAACTTATTTAGCAACTAAAAGTACAAAAAATTTTAAAAGGAAAAAGATATACTTCAAAAATAAAATATGCAATATTTTTGTCTGTGAGTGTATAAAGTTTTCTATTGAATAAACTTAAAAACAACCTGCCACAATTAAAACTTCCCCTGTTCCAGTGTTCGCATACATTCAAAGTTTGTCCGACTAAACACTGTTAAGCTATTAACAAATTTGCCTCCTAACCATAAGTGATAGAAGGCTCGTTTTTAAACAAATACCCTCATGTCTCAAGTCAACATGCATAAAAAAGAAAAAAATCCTTTGTCCGTAAAAGGACGCTCGAAGTGTTAATAGGAGGGGGGGGGGGGGAGTGCAAGTTCAGAAATAAAAGCTGCATAGAAAGAGTGTTTATTATAAAACACGCAAAAATGTTTATATAAAAATGACAAGGGTATTTGTTTAAAATCGACTCCTCTATCACTTATGGTTAAGCGGCAAATAAATAAATAAACCGAATGCATTGTTTTTTTTTAGGAAGCGTCTTTCAAAGTTCTATAAGTGTACAAATTTTGAACTTAGCTTATTACATACAAAGGTGGATAAAATCATTTCCGAATACATTATTCCATGACAAGAAAAGAAGATACAAGTGAATGTACAATGTTAGATTGAAAAGAAAATTAAATTGTGAGAACAAGAATAAAAGTCTCAAAAGTTTTAATTATTTGGACAACATTTTTGGATTCCCATAATTATATATATGTTACGGTCAATGTGATAAATCCGGTCTGTATTAATAATAACTTTAGCAGTTGGTCAATGTGATTAATAATGCCTTTATAATTAGATTAACCGGTTATTATTAATACTATCCTAACAGCTCTGGTAAATGTAATAAAAACGCATTTTGGAAACTGGGTAATAAAGTTAACACTTAAACAGAACTTATTAATCAAACAACCCAACTAGACATGTAATAAGTAAAAACAGACTCGACTTTGGTAATAAAGTTAAACGCCTAAACATAATTTATCAATCAAAAACTTAACTAGACTTATATTTGGTAACAAACAAGTAATAATAGACTTGTATTTGGTAACAAAATTAAAACACTTAAACAACATTTATTAACCAAAAAAACCTATTTAACTAGACTTGTATTTGGTAACAAAGTTAAAACAACATTTATCAATAAAAAAACCTAACTAGACATTTAGTAAGTAAAAACAGTTAAACACTTAAGGGGAAAGGCGCAAAATGTCGCCTGTTAAAATTTTCAATGTGTTTTAAATGTATTCATTTTTTTGGGATCATGAGAAAACTAATAAGTATTTTCAAAAATTTAAACGCAGAATGAAAGATTACGTTATTACCGAAGGTCTCAAGTCCATCATAATAAAAAATTTCTTTTGAATAAAATATTTGCAATTAAAAATAACTGTAACTTATTAAAATAAACATTATAGAAGTTTTCAGGGACTTTCGGCCCTCGGTAATCAGTAAGTGAAGTCTTTCACTCTGCCTTTAAATTTTTCAAAAAAATTTATTAGTTTTCTTAGGATTCGAAAAAAATAAATACATTTAAAGCACATTAAACATTTTGCGCCTATGCCCTTAAACAAAATTATCAATCAAAAATCCTAACTAGACATGTAATAATAGCCTAAGAGCTAGTGAACCCTCCGACTAACGGTCGTCCTGTAAGGCTAGAAATTATTGCAAAAAACTCTTCGGGATTTCATCAATCAATGTTTAAAGAATATCTACGTACCTTGGCAACATTGAAATTTTTAGATAAATGTCCGATTTAGTGTTAAAAATGGCCGATTTCGCAATTTTCAAAATTTTCAATCGCTTATATAACAAAAACTATTAACTTAAGAGAAAAATCACCAAAGAACTTTTCTGTTTGGAATAATTAAAAAAACCTAAAAAAAATTTGTTCGATGCAAAAAGAATAATTTTAGGAAAAACCCCTAATCTTTCCCCTCGCCTGGCAAGGTCTAATGCTCTTCAGAATCGCCTGTCATTGTACACATTTCTTCTAGATGACTTACTCAAACACATACTTTTTAAACCTTACAGGAGAAAGTTTATTTTACCCCCTAAATTTGCACTTTTCGATTCACCTGGTAGATACACGTGCACCGCTGATGCCTGCCAGGTCATGGTTTTTAGCCTTGGTGTGATATGAATTATCACTAGACAAATTTCTAGCCTTACAGGACGACCGTTAGTCGGAGGGTTCACTAGCTCTTAGACTATAAGTATGTATTAACAAACTCGTATTTTGGCAATATATTTAGACAGTTAAACAGAACTTATCAATCAAAAAACCTAACTATACTAAATTTGCAATCAAGATGCAGTAGAAATAAACAAGCCAATATAAGTTAAATTCTACTAGGAGCACTCCCGAATCATAATTTAGAACGTATAAACTTTGGAAATCATGATTTAGGATTTACAATGTAAATTATGATTCAGGACTACTCCTAGTAACATTTAACGTGTCTTGGTTTGTTTATTTCTACTGCATCTTGATTGTAAATTTAGTATAGACATGTAATAAGTAAACCCTCCACCCCACAAGCTCCTAAGAACTTATTGGTATTCAACATTTATCACGTTTACCGTTTGAATACGGGATTTATTAATAATAACCGGTCAATGTGATTATTTCTGGTATATTTATTACTTTTACCTAGCTATTCGGGTTGTATTAATAGTAACCGGTAATTATTAATAATTCCCTTTTAATCACATTTACCGTAACATATATATTTTTGAAATAATGAAATCAGCTAAGTAAGCAGAATAACAAGAAATTAAAAACGCATACAATATGTAATATGTATCAACAAAAAGATGTGAAAGTTTACCACTGAGTAACATCCCTTTTTTTTTAATTACATCCAAAATTCTTTGAGGCATAGTTTTTTCAAAGTTTTGGCAAAATTCTGGTGTAAGTGAATCCAATTGCAATTTTTTCTTTAATTTGTTGACGGACCTGGCAGAATGCTTCCTCAATGCTTTTTTTTATTTCACGCCATATAATTTCTATTGGGGACAAGTCGGGACTTTTCCAGAAGTGGTATTCCATGATCTTCAATCAATTTTAGGTATGGCCTTTTTCTAGATATGGCAGCTGCACCATCCTGTTGGAAGCAAAATCTACCACTGATGTTAAACTGCCATAATCGATAAAAGGGATTCTTCTGAAATCTTCAAATATTTGCCTGTATTTACATATATCCATTAATAAAATGCAACTTTCCCACAATTTTAGACTACATGCTGCCCTAGATCATGACATACACATGAAAATTTGACTTTTCTCTTGAGACCATGAAAAGCTTCATTTTTCCTTCTACTGTCTACTCGTTGTTGTAGACTGCAACACACATTTAAATCTGGACTTATCACTTCATTGTATTGCATCCCATCCTGTATAACTTCAATACATTTCTTTAAGTATTCTCTTACGTTAGGTTAGATTTAATATGACTGGGTACTTAACCACCTTTCCAGTCAACCTCAGAGGTCTATTATGGCTCATTTATAGGTTAGTTGCCCCTTCAGACCACCTTTTTTTAACAAAATCTATTGTGGCTTTAAATGACTTCTATTAAGTAGGACACAGAACTAGTGTTGGAAAATCCTCGAGAATGAAAAATCAGAGAATATTCTCTAGATATTCTCGATATGGAGAATTTTCTGAGAATGAACCCTATGGCGCACTTAGGGATATTGTTGAAGATGAAATAAGGTATTAAAAATCATGAAATTATATACAAAATTATGAGACTAAACAACAGTGTTCTTTATATATAAACCAAATACAAAAACAACAGAGAACACAAAATTTATTTGATAAAAAAATTAAAGTTTCTTCTTAACAACAAATAATGCAAATAATAGATGTGGTGATTTAATCAGAAAAACATGAGGCCTCAGGTTCAGAATCTATTTCTATCATTAGCTCATCCTGGTCATCTACATTCTATATTTCAATGTACTGTTGAGAAGTTGTGGGATTTTATTTTTCACCAGTCGTCAGCTCAGTCATGGATTTGGTCTACGTCTAAAGGGGCATTTAGATGGGCTAGTTTTTGAAGCAATATGTTGCCGAAAATATATATTTGGTATATTTCTGGCAACATTACAGCAATCTAATGAAAATATCGCCGTTTGACTGAGCCACGTGGCCGAAATCTTAATGGTATTTGAACACTATTGCAGTGCCTGATGCGTTGCCGATAAAGTCGAACAGCTGTGAAAATTTTGCATGTTGCTCTGTATTTCCTGTGCTCTGTTGAAATTTAATTTGGTTTTGTCAAAACATACAAAGAAAAGATGAATATGTGGTCCAATGAAATCACAATAAGGTTTATTAATGCAGTACATTTACGTCCAAAGTTGTGGAACTTGGCATACTTCTGGAACTATGAGACAAATGGAAGAGTAGTGCACCCTGAATAAATACATTAAACTAAAACTGTTAGTATATATAAATAACAATTGCTAATCTTGTTGAGATTGGTATTGCGTTTCTCATGTTTAATCTTTCTTCTCTATTCTTGGTCCTATCATATTTATTAATAGTTCGAAATCACTTTTAGACATCCTTGTAAAATTCTTAAACAAAGAATTGTCTAGCAATATTTCCATAGTTAAATTACTCATTGTTCGCGTTTACTTAGAAAAGCCGTATCCACATTTTCCGTTTTTTATTTTTCTTTTTATGTATTGTCTTAGCACGATTAAGGGAATATTCTCGTTCTCGAGAATATTCTCTTCTTACATCACTACACAGAACGTGTCCCACAACCCCACCATTAGCCTGACAGAATCTGTAATTTCCACTTTCTGTTAGTCTGACTTTGTTCATGTGCCCCTTAACACAATAGTGTCCTGTTGGGAGAGCTACAATGATTAGCAGATTATTTCTATTCATATCTAGTAGATCTTTGGATCCCATCTTTGAAGGTTCACACATAAAAGCTTCGAATGTTCGAGACCTATTTGTTCATGTTATATTTCATCTTCCACCCAGTCCGATATTGTTTTTTTTTGCTGTGCTTCTTGCTATGTTAATGACAGGCTCTGGGCCTATGAATGTTTCTTTTGCCCCTCTCCTGGCAAGTAGATCAGTCTTTTCATTCTCTTCAATACCAGTATGTCCAGGCACCCAGAGTAAACTGGCTTGGTTACCTAGTCTGTCAGATTCTAGAGATTTTGTCCCCTGAAAGTCATCTATTATGAACCAATCATACTACAGTACTTGGCTTATTGTACATATTCCATTGTTTTATGAAACCCATTCCAGAATTCTGGAACCCTGTACTAGCTTATACAGGTCTGGTGGGTGCAATATATATTTTGTGTCATTTCGTTGTCTCAAAGTGTGTGCAGCCTGCGATCCAATGCCTCGCAGTCATGCAAGGTACCGCTGACTGTTTCAGGTTCTCTGTTACAGAATATGTAGCTCAAGTCTCCATGCAACAGCTCCATTGTATACAGGTTCTCCTTAACTGGCGCATGCCCAGTGAGGAAACCTGTTATGACTGTGAGCTGGTTTATGCTTATTTTCAGCAACAATTGATCCCTACTAGCACATGTCTGTCCTATATAAATCTTGACATGTGTTTGACTAGGTATAACCTCCCAGTATGAGTTGCGCTGGCTTTGGATCCAGGCTTTTTTACGTTCGCAGAGATGCTTTTTAGCACTACAACAGGTGGCTCTGGACCCAAATACAAGCACACTTAATGTCAACCCCAGGATGATCATATTAATTAAGTACCTTTGATCCTTAAGATTAGTTAACCCTTCCAGTCACCATGTTCATTTAAACAAACATCAACTTTTCATAATCGCCAACAATAGCTATTTCACATTTTTTATGGTGAATCACCGTGATCCTTTAGGCAAACATCGTCTTTGTCCATTGTATTAGTCACAGTACCTGACAAACTTGTTCCTAATAGCTTAGTTTGGTTTATAAATAGCGCATGGTAACACATATTTTGGGCTTATCAATTTGTGATATTTCCTTTGTGTTTAAACTTATTAATTAAGTTAAAATCTGATTTAAAAATTATTTTATAGGTACTTAGTTGTTAGTTTTTACATGTATGTACAAAAACATGAAAAATATTAGATACTTCATATAATTTAATACAAAAAATCATGTATTCTTTTAAATGAACATGGTGACTCAAAGGTAGTTAAATTTTCAGATTTCTTATTTCGACAACATGCCTAGAAAGCCACTAACTGAAGCTGAACTTCTTGATATTATCAATAATTTGTCAGATATCGAAGTTACGAGCGAAGATGAATTACAGAACTCATATTTGTTAATAATTCTGATTTAGAAGGTAAGCAATATTGATCAAGTAATACCATCAAGGGATACCCATAAAAAAAGTTAGGACGTCCATCAAGCACTAATGGATCTTGTACACCACCAACCATTAAAAAATTGAAGATGGAACAAACGACATTAAGAGAAATTCATTTTTATGGTGTGGATCATTTGCCCATATTTGACCAGAGCCAAGCCAGCTGCAAGGTATAAAAGACACACATTAGTTTTAGTAAATGTAAAATTCATTTATGTAATGTCCGTGAATGCAATTGTTTTGTTGATTTTCATTCAAAATAAATATTTTTTTTACGATTTTTTTTTGTATTTCTTATACATGTACGACTCTTGAGTCCTTTTACACACAATACAAGATTGGAACAATACAAGATTGGTAGAAAGCATTTGTATAAACTGGACAAAATATAAACTTTTTCGTATGTTTTGTATGTATGCCTGAGAGAGCATACAATAACATGTAACGTGATTGAGAAAAATTTATTTTTAAATAGCAGAAAATGCCTAAATTAACTAATCGTTAACTCATTATAAAAAATAAGATACAATATATGTATGTATACACCGTTCTTAGGCGTCAACACCCTTCGGTAGGGATCTATGGGGGAGTTTCACCTAGCCGCAAGCCCTTATCCCTTGCAGTACTGCTCCCTCATAGGTTGATCAGATGCCCGCATATTCCAGTCTAAGTGCCAGATTCATATTTAGAATTTTATACTGACGTGTTAGCCTTTTTGTTTTTCCGATGGCCTGGGCTGGGCTTGAACGCACATACCTCATGGCGAAGTGAAGTGTGGGTCAGCCGCTAGTCACACTGAGCTATCCGATATATTCACTAAATAAAATTGAACATGATCAGCTGCCAAAAATAATAAAATGAATATAGTAGAAAACAAGGTCTTAAAAAAGTATGGAAAACCAGTGCTACAAAAAAGGAACGTTTTAATTTGGAAAAAATTGAATCATTCAAATACTTAACACCTTGGCTGCCTTACGAGACAAATAGACTCGTGTTACACTAACGGTTAGCTGCATCAACTGTGTTGTAACACACTGTGGCAAAGGTTTACTATCAGACAGTTATGCCTTGAAACGCACTCAACGTAAGTTTTTAAATATGTCTAAACACAGCCAAGGTGTTAATAAAAATTATAATTACCTGTAATATTTCACAGGCAGCATTCTTTTGTTTTAGAGCCATGCAGCACAAATAAATTTGGTACTTTATATCAGTATCACTTAAAACAGCGGTTTGATTATCTAATTTATTGCTGGCATTTTTGGACTTCATTACATAGTTTTTTCTCATCTGAAGCCCTTGTCTGTATAATGCTTCTGCCTGGATATATTTTTGAGTGTGAAAACATGCATCAGCATAATAAACTGTTATTTGTAACTTCACTGGTAAATGGAAAATATCAGGTTTTTGATCTGCTAAAGTTAAGGCTAATTCGCACTAAAATTTATATTTTATTAACACATATTGTAAAATTATATATCATGCTGGAATACTTACAACTTTACACATATTTGAATACAATTCTTGATCTTTGAGTAATTGTAATTGTTTTAAAATTGTATTTAACATTATGGACTTAAGCACTTTGTACTAATTATGTAAATACCAATTTGAAAATAAATAGATTCGGTTAAAATATTCAAATTTTTGCACCTGATAAATGTTTTTAAACAATTTGAGTTGACTGTTAACTGACAGGACAGAGTGACGTTTGACTTTATTTAAGGTTATGTAGTAGATTTTATCTTTATCTTCCTCTCGTTTCTTGTATTAAATTAAGATCTACCGTGTTAGGAACATTAGGAATCCGGCTACTGGCATTCTAATGTCATATCAGGGGCGTAGACTAAGAAATTCGTCAGAGATGCAATAAAAACTGATTATTGATCTGATCTCTTTTCCTTCTTTTCTCGTGGTCGTTATGGTTACTCTTAAGTATTCGATTTCTGACACTTTTTCAAAACTACTTATGGACTGCCTCTGCTATTTTCATTTAGATATATTTACTATCAGTGGCGTAACAAACTCCGTCGGGGACCCCCCGCAGAATTGGAAATGGGGTCCTCTTTAAAAAGTTACTAAATACGACTTGTGTAAGAAAAACGTACCTATATGTAAATGACCGTGAAATACGGAGATTCCGTGCAATTTTCAGTGTCACCGCACCGAAGTGATAAGTCAATACCTACTTTTTAAATTATTTTCTAGTGAAAATGTTTATTGTTCAACAATTTTATCTAAAAAATATTCTTAACAAAAATGTAGCTTATAAAAAAATGATGTCTATCGACAAAATAAAAAGAAGGTTGTAACTTATGAAAAATTCTTCTTATTCTTCAAATTCCAAATCGAATATTTCAACGTGAAATAACCAAAAAATGAAGCACTTTTCGGGAAAAACTCATTGAAACTTTTTTAAAAAAAAGCTTTATTTTTTATTTTTTATAATAGTTTCTAGCATCGAAACTAAGCGAGTTACACTCAAAATAAAGTTAATCTCTTGTTTTGGTAAAAAAATCGTGAAAGGCTCCCCCTATTTAGCACCCCAAATTAATCATTACCGCTTTACAAGTTACTTAACTTTATTTATATGATCTGTAAGTTTCACTGAAAGACCTCATTTTTGAACGAGTCAATAATCACGAGTGTATGCAAATTTTGAACAGCCATATCTTTGTGTTAAAGAAAAACAAAATAAAACCATTATATTTATAAAAGCAAAACCTACATTTCTTTACTATTTGAGATTTTTTGTATCACTAATACTTTTTAAGTTATTTTGAAAAAGGGCATTTTTCCAAAATAAAAAAACCCTTTCCTACTAAAAAAACCTTTTTTTTTTCAAAAATAAAAATTTTCAACCGGTCAAACTTAAACTCACAGATCATATTTATAAACAATACATAAGTAAATGGTAAAGCGCTAACTACTAATTTTATTTGAGGTGCTAAACAGGGGGAAATTTGCACGATTTTTTTTTACCAAAAAAGTGGGCCAACTTTATTTTGAGCTTAACTCGATTAGTTTTTGATCCTAGATAATTTTATAAAAAGTAAAGCTTTTTTAAACATTTAAAAACATTTTATTGAGTTTTCCCCGAAAAGTGCTTTATATTTGGGTTATTTTACTTTGAAATATTCGATTTGGAAATGGACGAATAAGAACAATTTTTCATGAGCTTTAACTTTGCTTTTACTGTGTCGATTGACTTCATGAATAGACCATTTTTTTTTGTTTTTTATAAGCTAAGTTTTTGCTAAAAATGTTTTTTTGAATAATATTTTATTTGTTAAAATTTTTTGAGTTATTTGCGAATCTCCGGCTAAAAACGTGTTTTTTGTTGAAAAATAAACAATTTCACTCGCAGTAACTCGAAAAATATTCAACAAAAGTTGTAGTCCACCGTACACCGTCCGTTTTGGAAGATGATTTCCGCCTCAAACATGTAATCAATCTTCTGTATGATAGAGAAGTTCCTGTAGAATAGATTGGCAACTTTCAGGATCTATAGACATAGGCAACGGAATAAGGCGGGGACTCATTGAGCCCAATTCTCTTCAATTTAACCATGAATAAAATCGCCAACAGCATCAACAAAGGAAGAGGATACAGAGTGGGAAACAAAGAAGTAAAAATACTCTGTTATGAAGACGATGCAATATTGATAGCCCATGCTACGGGGGCCTCTGTTCCGCCTCTGAAAACAATTGCCGATAATTGTATAGAAATACTATGTATTTGTAAATGTAAAGAGAAAACCTAATATTCCGCTTGACATTAACAGTTTGGCAAAAGGAAGGGATGCCGAAAAATGAAATAGCGCTCTTATAATTTGTCCTATCTATAAAAAAAGGCGACAAAACGGAGTACGAGAAGTAGGATGAGAGATACAGCATTACTAGAAGGAGTCCATATAAAATAGGTACCTACTTGCAAAAAGTATTAGGAAAAGTTTAATGAATTATGATAAAAAAGTGATCGGAAAATACCAGGGAGGGTTTACACCAGGAAGAAAATCTACTGATCATTGAAAAAATATGTTAAAATTTTTTCAAAATAATAACTACGAACAAAACTTAAAATTACAAAACGTGTAATACGACTCCATAAAAATGCTATATGAGACCGTGAGAATATTATATACCAGAAAAGCTTATAAGGCTAGTGATACTCAGATTTTCCAAGCAGTTCAAAGTGAATAGAGGTTTAAAATAAGGGGATCCGCAATCAACGAATTTATTCAAACTATTATTAGGAAAAATGGTAAGAAAATCAAATCGAGTATGAGCACAAATACATAGCTACCTATTTTCTATATTAAGAAGCAGTACGGGGATAATGGGATGATATGTACTAGTTAGAACGCAAAAACATCTAGAAAAAGTTTTCCAGAAATTTGAAGAAGCGAAAAGATACAATAAACAATAAACCAAACAAAAACGCAATATACGGAGATGAGATGACATAACAATAGTAAACAGGGGCGTAACAAAGGCCCCCGCAGCATGAAGCTTGCGGGGGGGGGGGGCAACTTGTCGTCTGATATTATGTAAAAATCTGTTATTGGTATATTCTTTTACGTTGTGTGTTTAAATTTAAGAACGTAAATTTCTAAATAGGCATGTTCGGCAAGTGAATCATCTCATATCTATAAACTTAATATTTTCCAGTCTGACGAATTTTTATGGTAACGGCAATAAACTATATTGCTTTGTACGTGACCATTGAAAGATATGAGAATTGCAATTTGCCGAAATTCAGAACAATATTTCTAAATCTAGAAATAGATTCTTTCTTTCAATCTTTCGCCCCCTTCCTTAAAAACCCCAGCTGGGATAGCACTTTCTCCTGCTCTTTTGTTATTTTTTAGGTCTTATTATTTCTTTGACTACATTCAAAGTTGGTTCCTCAGACGTGCCTTCTTCATCTTCTTTCCAATTCTGATTTACCTCTAGTTCCTCTTATTGGTCTGTATTTAAGAGATCTTCGAAATATTCCGCCCACCTGTTTAATTTTTCTTCCTTTCAAACCTTCGTTGTTTCAGTAATAGGTACTTTGATCATTATTTTTAGTTTCTCTGGATTTCTTAACTTTAGAAATTTTTTACCTCTTTGTTGAATCTAAACCATGTTGGATTACATGTTATTCTATTTAGATTTTCGTAGATGTTTACGTTAGGCATTACCTATAATAATTGGCCTCTTCTTCTTAAGGTAGCATCTTCTATCGAAGGTTGCGGATATCAACATGGCGATTCTTATTTTACTTACAGTAGCTCTAAATACTTGGTTAGAACTGAGACTAAACCATCCCTGCAAAAGGTGGTAAAAAAGAATGTGTATGTACTTTGTACGCACGTAAGAAGTTATACTTCTATTATATGATTTAAACGAAATTAATATACTTTTTATTTATATTTTGTTTAAATATTAAACTAATTTATACTTACTACTTCTCAAACCTTTTTATTAGAACAGTGCCAAAAATTAAAATAATAAAAGAATAAAACACACACAAACACATTAAACAAGCCACAAATGATGTCTGAACATTAATTGTCGAAATTTTTTTTAACTAAATACGTATTTTTTGAAAATACAATTATATAATAAATATACTTACAATCATAAAATGTATTAAAAAAAAACAAAAAAGAAAGTTTCTATTGGGACTCGAACCAGCGCTGATAAGAGCGGTTGGTATTGGAATTCATTCGCCTTCTCCGCTTAGCCACGGACACTATGTGTCATTATTTACGAAGATCGACTAACTAAACGGATTAAACTTGTGATATTTTGAAAATTGATCAAATTATTTTAATTTTGAATTGAAATGATTTAGAGTTGAAAAAATACAACAAAACATAGAGTAAAAAAACAATATATTAGGTGAATATTGATAGAAATTTTGATGGTAATCAAATTATATAAATAAAAGTATTACATACTATGTATTTTGGCAGATCAAATAGGTAGGTTTATACCCATGATACATTAACAATTATTACGTACCTGTTGCTTTTAAAAACTATTTAAAAGTCACTACAATATTATAAACTTTTTTGTTTCTGTCCTCACAACAATAAAACTAATATATTATACATTTGTTTACCTTTACCTTTACCTCCAAACCACAGCTGCCATATCGGATAATTTTTGACATGTCATTTGAACATCCAATCAGAACAAAGTTATAATGCGCATGCGCCGGGCTGATAGGTTTTAACATATAAAAAATCACCCTCTATCGCCGGTAAAGAAGTATAACTTCAAAAATTTTTTAAACGTTTTTTTTTTGTTTTTTTCCTAAAATTATTTTTTTTGCATGGAAAAAAGATTTTTTAGGTTTTTGTGGATCATTCCAAACAGAAAAGATCTTTAGTGACTTTTCTCTAAAAATGATAGTTTTTGACATATAACCGATTAAAAATTGAAAAATTGCGAAATCGGCCATTTTTAACCCTCAAAAACTATGTGAAAAACTGAAAATTTGAATGTTACCAAGATAGGTAGATATTCTTTAAACATCGATTGATGAAATCCCGAAGAATTTTTTGCAATACAATATTCAATACTCCTTTGTTTTTTAATTGCTAATCAAGCGTGCGCGACACTATTTTCCACTGACATGAGACAGTATGGTGCAAATGAACCGGTGACTTTGAAATCCCGAAACAGGTCAATTTTTATTTTAAGTTATACTAGTGACGTCATCCGTCTGAGCGTGATGACGTAATCGATGATTTTTTTTAAATGAGAATAGGGGTCGTGTGGTAGCTCATTTGAAAGGTTCTTCAATTCTCTATTCAGTAATGTAAACATTTACATAATTATTTATACAGGGTGTCATACTTCTTTTTTGTCAAATAATTTAATTTAATAAAAAAATTTTGGACACCCTGTATAAATAATTATGTAAATGTTTATATTACTGAATAGAGAATTGAAGAACCTTTCAAATGAGCTAGCACACGACCCCTATTCTCATTTAAAAAAATCATCGATTACGTCATCACGTCCAGATGGATGACGTCACTAGTATACCATATATGCCACAATATCGTAACTTAAAAATAAAAAATCGACCTGTTTCGGGATTTTTCCTTAAAGTCGCCGGTTTACGAAATAACGAATTTATTCCTTTTATTTGCACCATACTGTCGGTGGAAAATAGTGTCGCGCACGCTTGATTAGCAATTAAAAAACAAAGGAGTTTTGAATATTGTATTGCAAAAAACTCTTCGGGATTTCATCAATCGATGTTTAAAGAATATCTACCTACCTTGGCAACATTCAAATTTTCAGTTTTTCACATAGTTTTTGATGGTTAAAAATGGCCGATTTCGCAATTTTTCAATTTTTAATCGCTTATATGTCAAAAACTATCATTTTTAGAGAAAAGTCACTAAAGACCTTTTCTGTTTGGAATGATCCAAAAACCTAAAACTTTTTTCCATGCAAAAAAAAATAATTTTAGGAAAAAAACAAAAAAAAACGTTTAAAAAATTTTTGACCACCTTTTGGTCCTGGCAACATGCAAATTTGTTAAAAGGAGTCCTTTTTGAGTAAGATTGTGCAAAAAATCCGAATCACAATATTTTTCCTAGCGGATGCACAGTGGCTTTCTGGACTATCAGGTCTCTACTACATAATAGATGTTTCATTTTCACAAATTTTGCCTCGCTATTTCTATACGGCTTTTAATCTCTTGTATTTGTTCTGCGTTTTGACTAACCAATATTCCTAGATATATAAATATGTATCTTTCTATCTGGATATTATTAATACGGAGTGTCTCGTCTTTTGGATGTTTTGTAGTGACCATGAATTTTGTTTTCTTTAAAGTTCATTTTAATACCATATATGGTACACTTTCGTTCAGCCGTTCCAATATGTTTGTCAGACTTTGTAGAGTTGAAGTCAATATGACAGTATCATATGCATATCTTATATCTTTAAGGATTTCAACATTTATGATCATCCCATCCTTATACTCTCCTAAAGCTTCTTGGAAGATGGCTTCGCTATATGTATTAAACAGCAGTGATGACAATACACAGCCCTGTCTTACACCCGAAGAATTTCTATTTCTTCCTACATTTGATTCTCAATTCTTACTTCGACTTTCTGGTTCCAGTAGAGGTTTTATGATATATTAATTAGTTTATCGCGCTGGACCTTGTCAAATGCTTTTTCAAAATCAATAAAGTATGTGTACCTACATGTCTTGGTTCATGTCTAGATTTCTTTGCATGAGCACATTTTTACCGAATAATGCTTCTCTGGTTCCCATGCCGTTTCTAAAGCCTAATTGGTTATCACTAATTTCATGGTCCAGCTTTCTGTAAATTCTATTATGGATTACTCGTAGGAATACTTTCAAAGCATGTCTCATTACAATTTCACGGTTTTCTAAGCATTCTTTTACATTTTGCTTCTTAGGAATAATTACGATGTGGATACTAACCATTCTTTTGTTAAAATACCTAATTGATAATAATTGGCATAAGGAGTTAAAAGACACAATAAAATAATAAGTTAGTTTTTATTACATTAAATTTAAAATTACATGGCCACAAAACATATAATAACTATCCTAAATGAACTAATCTATCAAGATTAGGTAGATAAAGGTACTAATAGAAATAACACAGCATTTTATTCAAAAAAGAGAATAATAGGAAATTCAGTTAGTTACATATGATATTGGGTAAAAATATTTTACAATTTTTTTCTTATGAAAATTGTTGGGAAAATACTAAATATGCACATCAAACACGCTTTTTGTATATCCTAGCTTTCTGATAGTGATTTTAAACAGTGGCAAACACAAAGAGAAAGGTACTTTATCGATTCAAGCTATCAATTGAAAAGCTCCCTTAAACACTGATGACTTACCCACCAAGAAAAAACCCTTTACAACACTTGGATTCCAATTTTCAGTATAAATACTATATGGTTTAACATCAATCAACAACAACACTGGCTTGAATCCTTTTACAACCTTTTTTTAAACCTTTCCTTCATTCAATTCTGCATTGGCTGCATTTGGTAACCTCATAGCTTACCTGTTCAAACTATATTACTTGTAGTTATATAATGAGCTTTATAAACACCAATCTAAAAGTCTTTTACTTCTGCATCATCATCTTTCCCTTACTGTTCTAAAGATATTTCTGTTGTTGAGATTAATTTTTGAGAATCAATCAATGCTGTTTATAATGAATCTTCTCACGTCCTATGTTTCGAATTCCTGGTATTGCTGTATAAGCTGTATTGTTGCTTTGTAATTGAAGATCCTTTGGCAAATACTGGTATAGTTAATAATATACTGGTATAGACGATAGATGATCATTAGATGATCTTGTGAGCGATTATTGAATAATATTCACATTTGTCCTAATATAATTGGTAGAACAGCATACACTGACCGACCGCATCAATTTTTATCTCTAATAGGAATCAATAAATTTTGTGCTAATTTGAATTACCTGGGGTGATTAGTGGTCAGCATTTATATGTAACTTATCATTCGCAAAGGATGGCCATTTAGATATAAGTAATGTAAAAAATTATGTAGTAAATAAAGTTATTGTTGTTTAGTAATTAATGTTTAGTTTACGCTTGGCAACTTTTGTATGTCTTCTCTGATTTCAAATTAGTATTTATACTGTTTTGGAATCGTAGCAGATTTAGTGCTTATACCTTCAGACATTCCAAGTAATTTCCTTTATGTTTTAAGCACTAGTTCCGAGTGACACAACACAGTGCTTAGACTTAAAACACGCTTTTTAAAACTTACAAATATACAGTACATAATTATGTGCATCTTTCAAATGTTGTCATCAAAACACATAGAATACTGTGGTCATATTTTCTCTTAGAGGGTAAAAAGCTTTAATAATGTGAATGGGTGTCTTATCTACAAATGGTTAGAGTAAAACATAAAACATCGACTCTTAACTAAACAGAATATGATTATTGCAATCAACCTTGAATATACATACAGTATTGTTATTTTCGTTAAGTTGAATATTTACATTTCAAACCGACAACCACGTCGTTTGAATATTATGCCTGTCACTTTTTTGAATCCCTCCAACATTTGCACGGGTATGAGTATATATCATGGATTCAAATACATTATCTTTGATTTTAACAAATCAACAAAGAATACCGGTGCTATATTACCATACAATATCTTGTTACTTAATCATTTATCCAATCTTCAGTTAGCTCAAACAAGACATATAGTTTATCTCGATGTACTTCAATATTTATGTACGCTATTTATGTACACTTCAATATTTGTGTTGATCAAATATTTTACTTCTTTGCTAGTTGATAGTAGACTTAGTTTTTTTTTGTAATTTTAAAATTCTTTTAGTCTACGATATATAGCTTTCCGCTATATGTTTCATTTAGTTTCACTTCAATTTGTACTCAGAATTTTTACCTAAATGATTGATTAAGCCTATGGTAGCTCAATGTAATTGTAGATAAGTTTGGACAAATCTGGGATAATCAGGTTTCGTTTGAAAGAGTTTATATGAAATATAAGTTGATAAAGTCCAGGAAAACGTGTTCTTAATTATATAATTGATGTGTATATCATTTGGGTCAACCGAATATTTCACCTTTGACTTAAGAGCATCATTGAAAGCACTTTTGATTCCTTAATTGCTTTTTCAGTAACTATCTTTGAGGCTATCAGAGCAACAGTGGCCTGAGCCCAAAAACGAAGTTTTGAGATAAATGCAATATTTGCATTTGTATTTCCAGTATGTATATGGATGGCGCTACAAATTATGTAGCGCCTTGCTGCTTTTATTGATATATTAATCCAAAAATGCTCAATTTGTGGTTGTTCTGATGGTTTTATTTCTGTATTTAGTATATGTATGCATTTTTGTTATATTTTCATGCCAGTAGATAAAATACATAGGTGGGAATATAGGTATTTTGTGGGTATGAGTTTTAAATCATTTTATAATGACAAACCCTCTCCAAAGTGCGCAGTAAAGAATATCAGCACACTTTTCTTTTGCACATACTTTACGGCATTAATCGCAAGTACCAAGACCATAGAAGGGGGCTTATAGTTGTAAAAGATAGTTATAAAAAGCCAAAAAATCTGACAGTTGACCTGCACTATAACTTTGTTCTATAGTACGTCCCACCTTGACTTTACAGTATAAGGAACATAGGCAATGCAGTCCTTATGAGAGTTTTTAGCGCGGTGATGCCGATTTTATCAAAAAGAATTTGTAATCAAACATTAGAGAGATTAAATTAAAACTGTTTTAGAAAGGCAATCTACAATTTTAGGATTCATATGCGTAATAAGTATAGTTATATCAAATAAACTTAAAGCATATGAATCCTAAAATTGTAGCTTGCCTTTCTAAAACAGTGTTCATTTAATCTCTCTAATGTTCGATTACAAATTCTTTTTGATAAAATCGGCATCACCGCGCTAAAAACTCTCATAAGGACTGCATTGCCTATGTTCTTTATACTGCAAAGTCAAGGTGGGGCGGAGTATAGTTCTATTTATTTGTATGGGTATGGGTACGATTATTTGACAGCTGCATATCATATTTGCAGTTTTTTACAAAATTTAATAGCCCACTAAAACGGTAAACAGATTTTTACTATTACTAATTTTAAACACATACATTTGATCATTCCTTCTGATGTCTCTACAATTCTTTTAGGTTCAGTAATAGTAGATTTTTTCACAATCATTATTGTTTCACAAATATGGCATTAAAATGATGTTCACTCGGTGCTGGTGCTTCAACTAAGTTTTACAATATTTATGGTTATGGTATTATATCAATATTGAAGTGAACGACCATATAGCTCAGCAGCAAGCTACTGGCTTCATAAGTCAGAGCGCACGAGTTCGAATCTCGGAACAAACAACGACATTTTCATTTCTAAAAATGATACGAGCCGTTCACCGTGCTTCGGAGGGTACGTTAAGCCGTTGGTCCCCCTGGGCTAGTGTGCATCGACACTATTAGTTACTTCAAACAGGGTTAAAGATGCAGTGGCGCTGGAACCTGCCCGAAAGAATTTCTCCGACAAAAATGCCATACGATGTTATTATTATGAATATTGAAAATAAAACTTTCTTAACAAATCGAACCTTTGATGGCAAACCGTTATCAGTAATATTTATAATAAGTCAACAATAAATTGGTCTATTTTGCATAGTCTTCTGTTATTCTAGAAAGATTTCGATTTACTATAACCTAGCCTGTCTTCTATATAGATTTTCTTATAGATATCTGGTCATTTTTATGCTTATTTTGAGATCCGTTTCCCTTGTGTTGGCGGAACGATACCATCAAAGTCTTTACTTTATCTATTTAAGGTTATGTTAGGTTAGGTAAGGATTATTCCCACATAATTGTAAACTATTTATCCCGTTACTTCATCTACTATATAATTCTCTAACACTGCGTTTTACTATTTATTTTCTCTTGCTTGAATAAGATAGAGAAAGAAAAGAATAGGTACTCAGTAATTAACGAAAATAACAATACTTGTAAGTAATCATCCATCGCCGCCGATACAACCTCCCAGAAAGTACCACTTATCATTTTCCATCATTTCAGAATACATCTCTATCTACTCTTTATCTTTAAACATATCTGTCCCTAACTTCTATCCTCGGAAGGTGTGACTTAATATTGTGCTACATATAGACGGCCATTGACCTCTTCTGTTAGTGAGACTCAAGAATATTAGTGCCAATGTACCTAGTTACTATATAAAATTATAATACCATGTTATTGCTTTGAGTTACAGAAGGGAATTGTTTTATCAAAATATGGAAGAAGTTTTTGTGTCAGTTGTCAAGTGTCAATTTAGTGTCAAATTGTGTAGTTTATTTTAGGTTAGGTTTACTGCAAAAACTAAAGTAATATTTAAATGTAAAATGTAGAGGATTTAGATTGGACTATGTTGAAAAAATATGTCATTATGGCACTTAATGTTGAATGATGCTTAGGGCTAAATATGGCTATGACAGTGATATTCGTGAGCTCAGTAATAAAATTATAATTAGTGAATAAAGCTGATAAATTCAATAACAAAAATAAAACGACTGTACAAAAGCTTGTCGATTAACATGCATTTTTTATAATCTAATTTTTCATTAGGTATTAAATATGGAGGGTACCATATACATCTAGCAACTAATATAAATATCGCGGACGATACACCTGTTCAATGTCTACCTAGTATCGCGTTAGTCTGTTAGGGCATCGTCCCGATATATTTCGCTATATAAATGAATACGTTTAAACATTGGACTGTCATATGCAAAAATTATTACTTCCTATTAAGTTTTCATAATTTTTTTTTGTTCAAAATATGTATATCTCATTTTGCATATGTAGAATTATTATCGAGTTGCTTATTTAAGTACAAGTAACACACAATTAATGGAATGATTAGATTCCCAGTAGCATCAAAATAATATCAAACTTAACAAAGGTACAATGGTGGCTCCCAGCAAGTAACGCGTACTGACAAACTACAATTCTGCCAAATTATTTACAAAGAAAAAATATCAAAGTTAATATCAAATAATACTGCAATCATTTTCCTTAGAAACATTTTTAGTTGTGAACAAAAGCAGAAACTTGAGTATGTATTTACTTACTGAGAAACAACATTGCCATTTTAGAAAATAATACCTAAAATGTGCTGCCAGGCAAAAATTACGCTCCGAAAGATCGAAATTAACACACCAATTTACTCTTTAACTTCAAAATACTTGTAAGTCGGATTTTCGTAGCCGTTGATTTGCATGTTGGCTACGTGTCTTTCTTCTGGTGTAGCTGCTTGATCTACCTCGACGAAGCCTTGGCTCTGGGGAGATCTGGCTGTTTTGCGTCTAGCTACCGCAACTCCTACCACTAAGGCTGCCATTAATGCCATTCCTGCGAACGCCAATGTGAAGTACACGCTCTTGCCGTCTTTGCGAGCAAATATCTCTCGTCGTACAGAATATGTCTAAAAAATAAAACATATGAATAATGAGTACACTAAATCATATGCTAACAATTTATACAAAATAAACTTGACTAAAATAAAAAATAAAAATTTAAAATTTATTATTGTGTAACGTTTGAAAAAACCAACATTAGTTTTATATCCTGTCTCCGAGAATATCTATTTTTCTAATTTATTTTGTGAAGTTGATCCTATCGTAAATGTTCTGAACCGCCTCTGCTTCTAAATATTACAAATTATTTCACAACATAAAGAAACATTCCACTAACATAAGCTTGAAACCTTTCCTTTCTTGTCTAATTAACGCGTAGATACAAATACCTACTTCTCCTATAAATTATGCATTGGCCTGATCCCAACAAATAAGTTTTTGTAGATTTTGCGGCGTTAAGGACGAATTTGGCTTGCAAGTCCGCAGTTAGGACAAGTTAAGAGTTTTCGGTGAAGGTTGCAGCGCTAAGGGGAAAGTCAGTTTCAATTTTACCACCGCAAGAGGAACTCCGGACAGATTGCGATCAAAGAAACATCTAAAATGGATGCGCAATTGTTTGATTTGATCTGATACTACGGGCAGACTGTAGTTACTAGTTTTGATAATTGGTTTCAAGTAGTGATTTCGTTTGTTCGTTCATAGTTGGTTAGGAGAAATCAAATTTCCTTTATTGGATTTTTAAAATGAAAAGCCCATGAAATGGATACCTCGACTTAGATAATGACCGGCTTTGTGTGGATGTTCTGTTCCCTTTTTTTGAAGTTTGGTAAAATGTTATCCTCTATTTGAAGTCCCAGATGAGATGTCTGGTTTTGTTTCAGCTTTTGTCCTGTTTCCCATTGTCTAAAGCCTTTTGTCGTCGTCAATAATTGAAGATTGCCCCGCCCACCTATTGAATGACACACGGAAATGTTTGTTTAGTGTGATGTCACCAGGAAATGTTTTTTTACTTACAATTGCAGTTGGTGAAAATTTTTTAATATTTTTTATAGATTGCTTTCAATATGGTAAAAATTTTGAAAAAATAATGATTGTAAAACGTTTAATATCTGAATATCCTTTGTCTTGTTTTGTTATTCTAGCTATCTAAGTATTATTTGTTTAAAAATAAAGCTCTAATAATGTGTAAATTAAATAATATGGAATGACATCTGACAGCTACATAATTTTGAAATATGTAGGTCAATCTTGTTTTGAAATACACTGCTCAATAAAGTTTGAATATTTTTTGTACATATTCGTAAAAGTCATATAAAAGTTATAATTTTTTTATTATTGTCATTCCTGTAGTAAAGTCTGTATTTCCTGTTTGAGAATGTTTTTTCTGATTAATAAAAATAAAGTTTTAAAGTTTTAATAAATATTTTAACAACGTACCTATTTTTATTTCTGTAACCCTTTGGAAAATTATTAACCAGATTTCTAATAAAACTGTAATTGATAACATGGGATGTACAAAATGTACAAAACGTGGGAATACATAAAGAAGTGGATTAGTGGATCATTGAAGTCATCAATAACACAAACCCCAAAGAAAAAATACAAAGGAAAAACATTGGATGACTGAAGATACCCTCAACCTTGTAGAAGAAAGACGAAAACTTACAAGCGACACATCAAATTCAATCAAAAAGAGAAATAGAGATAGGTACTTTAAACATAACTACAAATCACTTGTACAGAGGGGACAAAAATAAATATATTAAAAACATGTACACAACTAGAAGAACATGCTGCCCGCCAAGAATCTAGAGACCAAAAGTCAAATATCTAAAGAGAGAATTGAAACCTCAGGCACAGATAATAATCAAAGATAATAGTGGACATACCACAACAAACCCAAAAGGTATCGTAGCGGTGTAAAAACAATATTGCGAAATACTATTTTCTCTAACATCGACCCAGACAATAATACAGAGAAAAGAAATTATGAAAATGAACCTCCACTACTGAAATCAGAAATTGAGGCTAAAAATGACTAAAATTCAGAAAAGCGGAAGGGGAAGATGGAATAATAGCTGAGACACTCGAAGAAATGGGAGAGACAGGGATGGAAGTTATGGTTAGAATCTGCAATGAAGTCTCGAATATTGGAAAGTGGCCAAATGACTGGGATACGCTCTCTTTTATTCCCATATAAAAAAGAGATCAATAACAGATTGCAATAATTACCTTGCACCATGCAGTAGCAATAATATCCTATCACCATCATCAATGAAAGATTAAAATCAATTCTCTTACCACAGATTCCCCAAGAACAATGCGGATTCGTTTCAGATATGGGAACAAGAGAACACATTCTTAATATTCGTCAAATTATAAAGAATCCCGAAAGTTTAATATAGAAACATATTTGTGCTTTGTTGCCAAATCGAACTATCGAAGGCCAAGGCCATACTCACTGGCGCTAGTCACACTATTCCCAGTAAAAATATTAAATTCTAACAATATTCATAATTCGGTAAAAATAAAATATTTATTTTATACTTACAGGTTCACCGTGACTAATATCGTGGCTCATTACATGTGCTACTCTTATGATGTCTTGTCTGTGACTGGCAGCTTTAGCGACTTGTTCTACAGCTTCCTGCACTGCAGCATCGTCAACATTGTGGTTCTCAGAAGTTGCTGTTATTGAGTTGCTCATTATTTCAGAGAAAGTAATTCCTGACGTAGGTAGAGATGTGGTCTAAAAATTTTGATAACAAATAACAATCAGCTTTGCTTTGAAAGAGGTTTAAAATTTATTTTTATACTTACGGATGTTTTTTCCTCAGGCAACGATTCATCTTCCATATCCTCATCATCAAAATTGCTGATTTTCTTACCCAAAGCTTCTTCGACTCGCTTCTTTTCTTCTTTTAGCTCTGATTTTTCCTTCTTTCTTTGTTCTTTTCTTTCCTTTTCTTGGATTCTTTGACGCTCTCGTTCGGCTTGTTTGGTTGCAACTTCCGACTTGTATTTGTCCAAAATAGCCTGTTCAGCATCAGATGTCATAGCCAATAGAGAACCAGGAGTTTCATCTTTTGATCTTAAAGCCTGGATGTAATCGTCCATGAGTTGCCCAATTTTGGCTGCCAAATCAGGGTATCTAAAACATAAATATTGTAATTAATTTTTTTCGTTTGATCAGATTATGTAGGTAGATGCACCTGACAAATCAAAAGATGCCACAAAAACGACGTTTTATGTTACATTACGGGAAATATAACATTCATACGAAGAAATTCACATTTAAGTAAAATAAAACAAAATATTCCTCATACACAGATCCCTATTAGCACATATTGGTATATATTATGCTATAGTCAGTTCGCTAAACTCGAACACAACTGGCTAATGAGTTTAGTAGGTATTTTTTTTTGTTTTTTGCCAATTTTGCCAAAATTCGCACAATTACTAACTATTTAGTAATTTTTTTTTGCCAATTTTACGAAATTGGCAAAATCACTTGCTAGTTGTGTTACTAGCTAGTTGTCACTAACCAGTTGTGTCTGAGTTTAGCGAACCGAGTATACTACAATTTCTAAATCAGCTTCACATCTGCCAATACTTATCGGGGAGCAGACGTGAAAACGGACCGCGGTCCACTGGTTGGAGTAGTCCGAGTGAAATTTAATCAGATTACAAAAGAGATTACCAAAAAGAAAACCACAAGGGAAACCACGAAAATAGGGATCCAAGTCACGTTAAATGAGCAAGAAACATCAGCTTGGACAAGAGTAAAATAAGAATATTATTATGGAAAAAGTGCCTAAAGAAACTGTTTGAATACCAATGAGGTAACACCTTTGAGCTAGAAGAAGAGATAAATGATGGACCGAGAATATTGTAGCAGAAATTTTATTCCGCAATAACGTAAAGGATGGTAAAGTAGCAAGTAGCGATAATATACAAGTAGAAATACTCAAACTAGTGAACAACGAATCAATAGCATTAATCACAAAGATAATATAAATACAACTCTGGAAAAATACCAACAGAATGGCTGAAGTCTGAGTTTATTGCACTTCCAAAATGAAATGAACACCGTAGGATAAGCCTTAAGAGTCAACTGTTTCCAATGACAGTCCACATGAAAATTTACAAGGTGTATGAAGCAAAATTTCCCCCCACCACTTCGGGTTCATACCTGCTATTGGTACGAGAAGGACTTAGTCCAGAAAGCCACTGCGCATCCGCTAGGAAAAATATTCTGATTCGGATTTTTTGCACAATCTTACTCAAAAAGAACTCCTTTTAACAAATTTGCATGTTGGCAGGACCAAAAGGTGGTCAAAAATTTTTTAAACGTTTTTTTTTTTTTGTTTTTTTCCTAAAATTATTTTTTTTGCAGGAAAAAAGTTTTTTTTAGGATTTTTGGATCATTCCAAACAGAAAAGGTCTTTAGTGACTTTTCTCTAAAAATGAGAGTTTTTGACATATAAGCGATTAAAAATTGAAAAATTGCGAAATCGTCCATTTTTAACCCTCAAAAAATATGTAAAAAACTGAAAATTTGAATGTTGCCAAGGTAGGTAGATATTCTTTAAACATCGATTGATGAAATCCCGAATAGTTTTTTGCAATACAATATTCAAAACTCCTTTGATTTTTAATTGCTAATCAAGCGTGCGCGACACTATTTTCCACCAACAGTATGGTGCAAATGAAAGGAATAAATTCGTTATTTCGTAAACCGGCGACTTTAAGGAAAAATCCCGAAACAGGTTGATTTTTATTTTTATGTTATGATATTGTGGCATATACGGTATACTAGTGACATCATCCATCTGAACGTGATGACGTAATCGATGATTTTTTTAAATGAGAATAGGGGTCGTGTGCTAGCTCATTTGAAAGGTTCTTCAATTCTCTATTCAGTAATATAAACATTTACATAATTATTTATACAGGGTGTCCAAAATTTTTTTATTAAATTAAATTATTTGACAAAAAAAGAGGTAGAAGGACACCTTGCATAAATAATTATGTAAATGTTTACATTACTGAATAGAGAATTGAAGAACC
Source organism: Diabrotica virgifera virgifera (assembly GCF_917563875.1). NCBI lineage: Eukaryota > Metazoa > Arthropoda > Insecta > Coleoptera > Chrysomelidae > Diabrotica > Diabrotica virgifera. The sequence continues at coordinate 203,648,786 of NC_065447.1, forward strand.
TTTCAAATGAGCTACCACACGACCCCTATTCTCATTTAAAAAAATCATCGATTACGTCATCACGCCCAGACGGATGACGTCACTAGTATACCATATATGCCACAATATCATAACTTAAAAATAAAAATAGACCTTTTCGGGATTTTTCCTTAAAGTCGCCGGTTTACGAAATAACGAATTTATTCCTTTCATTTGCACCATACTGTCGGTGGAAAATAGTGTCGCGCACGCTTGATTAGCAATTAAAAAGCAAAGGAGTTTTGGATATTGTATTGCAAAAAACTCTTCGGGATTTCATCAATCGATGTTTTAAGAATATCTACCTACCTTGGTAACATTAAAATTTTCAGTTTTTCACATAGTTTTTGAGGGTTAAAAATGGCCGATTTCGCAATTTTTCAATTTGTAATCGCTTATATGTCAAAAACTATCATTTTTAGAGAAAAGTCACTAAAGACCTTTTCTGTTTGGAATGATCCAAAAAACCTAAAAAAACTTTTTTCCATGCAAATAATATAATTTTAGAAAAAAAAACAAAAAAAAACGTTTAAAAAATTTTTGACCACTTTTGGTCCTGGCAACATGCAAATTTGTTAAAAGGAGTCCTTTTTGAGTAAGATTGTGCAAAAAATCCGAATCAGAATATTTTTCCTAGCGAATGCGCAGTGGCTTTCTGAACTAACTTTGTTTTCAGTAAAAGTCTTGTTCCAGAAATGCAGATATGTCAAATGCGTACGCATATCCTGTTTGATCGAGAACAGCAAGCCAAAGTGATTCCAATACTAAAAGAAGCAGGAATTAACCAAGATTTGAAAATAATTAGAAACTTTTACTGGAATCAGACTATAAATCTCATAGTTGAAGGCGAACACACCGAATATGTGAAAATCATGCGTGGAGTGACACAAGGCTGTATCTTGCCTCCTCTATTTATCGAAGCTTTGCAGGCAACTGTAAAATGCATTCTAATAAACGGGTACCGGCTAAATAACATAAAATATGCAGATGGCACCACAGTATTTGCGGACAACCTAGAAGACCTACCAGTCCTTATGAACAAAATGACATATTAGTCAACAATATGGACTCAACATAAACGTAAAAAAGACAACCATCACGAAAATTAGCAAGAAAAAGATAACAGAATGTCAACTCTACGTCAATCAAACATCAGTAGAAAGAGTGATGCCATACAACTGTTTCGGCACCATAAATGAAGAATGGACCAACAACCAGGAGATAAGGGCGCGCATTGGAAAAGCCTCATCTTCATCCTTGTAAGATATGCCCTCTTGGAGCCATCCTGCAAGGAAAATATTTGGAAAGCGAGGTCCAGGAAGAAGGAGAACATAAAATTGTTACACGGACATGAGGTTATAAAGTTATTTTAACCATTATAGAATGAAACATACCTCTGTAACATCTGCATACTTTGATTAACGGTTCTATCAATATCAGTTAAACGTTCAAGTGTTCTTGGTTGTTCTCGTGCGGCAGCTTCTATGCTGTTAGCCAAAAGATGGCGGTAGTGGCTAATGGCGTGAGCTCTGTCTTTGTGGAGTGATCTGAGTAGTTTCTGAAGACATTTCTGAACACGATGAGTCTAAAAGTATGAAAAAGGTAAGTATAAAAAAAATTGTTTTTAAAAGTCCAACAATTATTGTAAGTTAAAAATTATAGTTTTGTTGATTAGGTAGTACACTCACCGGCACAATTAATTATAAAACATAAAAAATCAGTCAAAACCTTTAACACAGAACTTTAATCAAAAATAAAAAGAATTAACAAAATTATAAGTAACAATAATAAAAAAAAATCAAACAAGATACTGTATATTATGTCCACCACCAACATCTCTACATAACCTAACTTTTCTTGTTAAGTTAAGTTTTCTTGCTAATAATAGACATGCACTAGGTTTGTTCCAACTCGATACAAAACCGTTCTTGAACAGTTCGTGAACCGCGCAGTAACGAAAAATGTGTTACTGCGCATAATTATTCGTTATTACGATTCAAGAACGGTTTTGTATCTAGTTGGAACAAACCTTATGTATAGCTATCTATGTCGTTCAGAGCCACCTATGATGACAATAATTTTGGATCACACGTTATTTATGTGAGTTCACATATTAGAAAAAACTGTAATTTTATGGCCGTCGCGCCGTGGAAATTTGAATTTGCTCTCCTGAAAAGTACCAAAAATGGACATATCTGCTTTTGGCAAACGACCACTGAATTATTAGCGTCTCTTTGCAAAGACAATAACGTCGACTTTGCAAAGTAACAAGACACTTACTCAACACACTACACATTACAGTAGGTACCTAATTGGAAAAAAATCCACTGTACCATGCTAATGGCCATTAGTTGTCGAGGAATAGGCTAAAAAAAATTATGTTTGTTTAAATTTTCTTCTAAGATTTTTAAACATTGGATTTTTGCTAAACATCCCTTAAGAAACGACTTTTTTTCAATAATGTTATTGTTTTCTTTTCCTCAAATGTAGTTTTCACCCTATCTTTCATAAAATGTGGTCCAAGATTGACAATTTCTGCAAATTGAAAGAAATACAAGGTGGGCGGTTAATTTTGCCGGTGAGTGTATATTTAGAATATTTCATTATCTTCAATCCTATGCAATATTGATTTCATAATTAATGTATACTATACTTACATTTGGTGGTACATCATTCAAAGCTTGGGTATAACATGACATAGCTTCCTTCTTTCTTTGGTTGATATGAGCTAATACTCTTTGCTGATGCATGGCTGCCAATTGGTGCTTCTCAGCATCACCTTCTTCTTCGAGAGCTTGCACAGTCTGTTGGAACCTTTGAGTCATTCTCTGTTTGAATTCGTCAGCACCTCTTGGATCGGTCTGTCGCATATCTTGATATCGTTCTTCCAGATCTGACCAGTCCTTCATCACCCTGGTGACTTTCTCACGGTGGGTTTCTTCAAGTCGTTCCTACAAAATAAATAAAATGTAGATTCTGTTCAAGATGTCTTGGAATTTAAATAGATATTTTTGAAGTGAAAACTTCTTTAGGGACGTTGTGCCCTTTTTAGATGGAGAAAAAGTATTGAATTAACGATCGTCATCGCGACCGTCATTGCTTCGACGAACTAATTTTTGAAGTGAAAACTGCTTTAGAGACGTTTTGCACTTTTTCGATGTGGAAAAAGTATTAAATTAGCGACCGTCATTGCTTAAACGAAATAAGTTTTTGAAGTGAACACTTCTTTAGAGACGTCGTGCTCTTTTTAGATGGAAAAAAAGTATTGAATTAGCGACCGTCGTAGAAACCATTCTACGATGGGTGAAAACATGCCTATAAGATGGGCCGGACATGTACTAAGATCAAATGGTGAAATAGCAGTTCCAAACGGTTCCATCTCCAGAACATTCTGGCGGAAGCACGATATATGTGGAATCGGTGGAGAAAGACGTACGGTATGTGGAAGGTCACACAATAGCTAGAGGTGGCGAAGTCTGGAATGATCGAGAATAACGTTATTTTCTATTTAAGCGGATAGCGCATTTATTTGAGTTTAATTTAAGCTAGAGATTTGTAAAGAAAACTTGTATAAATAAATTAATAAAGTCGTATATAAATACGAACGCTCGTTTGAATGTTACAGTGGTGTCGGTGTGGAGTGTAAATAAATTAAAAGACTTTTGAACTTTATTCGTCGGGAATAATTAAATTGTTCGGTATTCGAAAAAAGTTTTAAGACATTTTGAAAAGTACGTGTGTGCCGACCAAAGATGTTACTAGAAGAACTTTCGTAAAACAGCTCCGTGAACAATTAGAAGAGTACGAGTTAGATGCCACTGGGTCCAAGAAAGTCCTGAAAGCACGACTCGAGGAGGTCCTCAAGAAGAATGGAGATGACCCAAAAACGTTCCACTTCCAGTCAGCTCTTATCGAAATTCGAAAGTGTTTCTCAAAAGATCGATGAAACTTCTAAAAAGAATAATGAGAAATTCGACGAGACTTCTCAAATAATTAAAGACGTTTCTCAAAAGATCGACGAAACTTCTATAAAGAACAACGACAAACTTGAAGAAGTTAGTAGAAAAAGCGACGAGAAATTCGAAAACGTTGCTAAAAAATTTGACGAGACTTCTCAAGTAATTAAAGAGGTTTGTAGACAGAACAACGAAAAACTTGAAGAAGTTTGTAGACAGAACAACGAGAAATTCGAAGAAGTTTCTGGAACATTCGATAAGATACAAAAAAGTGTAAACGACAATAAAGAAATACTAGAAGAGAAGATCAAACAACTAGAGACTATGGTAACCAACACGAAGTTCTAGCCTCAGCTAATGCAGTAGTTTTAGCCGTAGAAGAGAAGATCAAAGAATTAGACAGCATGATAACCGATACAAAAGAAGGTCCGTATGAAGTTAAGAGGAAAATAAATGACGTAATATACAGAATTAAGAAGTTGCCAAACGGTAAACCAAAAGTGATTCACATAAATCGTCTTGCACCATATGCTGGCTCAAATGAAACAGAAGAAGCCCGAGTCCTCCAACAGGAGATGAAAGATGCATCACAGGCCAAGTTTTAAGGAATGTATGTCAAATTACGCAGAGAGAAAGAGTGCTAGATTCGGCGTGACAACAGAAGTTCAGCAAGATCTATTTAGTGTTCCAGAAAACGTCTCTCTAGCCCACTGTGTTGCCCAAGACCTCGAGATGACTAAAGCAATTTCGTCCGTATTCAATAGGAAGTTCGGCCGCCTGGACGAGTTAAGAAATCAGCAGCCTAAAATTGGAAGAGTACTGGGATTGGAATATGGTCCTCGATCTTTGCTGTATATGGTGACCAGGGAGTCATATACGGAGACGCCAAGCTACGAGAACATATGGCGTGCTTGAACTAATTTGAAGAAAATCGCGTGTAATTATGACATAAAAGATTTTGCTTTACCAAAAATAGGCCATGCAGTAGAAAATCTGGATTGGAAGATTGTGAGAAGCATGCTTGAAGTGATCTTCAGAGAAACTGGCGTACGAATTACTGTGTGTTGCATGAACCCGAAGATGTCGTACCCTTCAAAGACAGTAGACTGTTATTTCTTCTTAAAGGGTGTATGCAGAGCTGGAGGGTCGTGTAGATTCCGCCATCCTGGGCCTTCATCTAGAGTTGCTGATCGGGACGCTCAGATCTTAAGAGGGGAGCAATGTAGCAAAAGAATGAATCACCGGCCGCAAGTAGCAGTTCCAAACGGTTCCATCTCCAGAACATTCTGACGGAAGCACGATATACGTGGAATCGGTGGAGAAAGACGTGCGGTATGTGGAAGGTCACACAATAGCTAGAGGTGGCGTAGTCTGGAATGATCGAGAATAACGTTATTTGCTATTTAACCGGAGCGCTCTTTTATTTGAGTTTAGTTTAAGCTAGAGATTTGTAAAGAAAATTTGTATAAATACATTAATAAAGTCGTATATAAATACTAACGCTGGTTTGAATGTTACACTACTAAATATAAGCTTCTAGGAGAGAAGGCCGATTGCAGAAGGTCAGTTGGTCATCCAAGAGAAAATGGAAGGATGCTGTAACGAGTGATCTACTTAAGATGGGGATACAACAATTGGAGATTATTACACAAGACCGGCAAGCATGATTAAAAAAAATATATCAAATCAAGCATTTATTAAGAACACATAGGTATACATGAAATGCCAATTATTGCCTTTATGACTTTATGTATAAGTATTTATCCAAATAGTTCAAGGGAATCTTATAAATTGAACGTAAGCAGGCTACTCCTTATCAATGCATCTAATTATAAAGTATTACATGTCATGCAATCACCGGTAATTGGACAGTTCTTAGTTATCTATATTCTAAGTGCAATATCTAATTAATCTACGTTTCTCCATGTTTGTAGATAGTTCTCGAAGTAATTTATTCATACGAAGATATCTTCAACTGAATATTCAGACATTCGCTTGTTAATTGCAATTGCTTTATGAGGAATTTGAACAAGTAGGTATGCTACACGTGCCCATCAAAATATTGGAAAGTAAAACTTTATATTCCGGTAAGAAGGATCATTTTAAAAGAAATTATTATCTTAAACATTTGGTTATTGTAATTTACACTCGATTCATTTAATACAATTACTTAGTAGAGTTTAAGTTTAGAGAGCTTAAGAAGACAACAGCAAAAATCTGTGCTGATTATAGAACCATCATTTTGTTAAGCTATTTATTGAAATTTTTTCTAAAGGTAATATTTGGCCTTATACCTATATAATAAATGTTGGGAATACCTAAGGCGAGGCCCCATTAGTCCGTTGCGTTGCGACGTCGCAACGGAACAACGCATTGTATGCCACACCTGCCATCCAAGAACACCATTGTCCGTCGATCCGTTGAAACATCGCAACTGATCGACGCGACGCAGCGCAACGCACTGATGGGACCTCGTTCCAATGCGTTGTTCCGTTGCGACAACGCAACGCAGCGCAACGCATTAATGGGGCCACGTCCCGATGCGTTGTTCCGTTGCGACGTCGTAACGCAACGCAGCGCAACGGAAAAATGGGGCCTCGCTCTGTCACACAGTTTGGTTTTCGTAACGGGTTTGGAACGAGAGAAGCATTGTTTGGGATGAACGTATTTGCTCAAAGATGTCGTAATATACCTGTAGATACTGTTGTTTTATTGACTTCCAAAAGAAATTTGATCGTGTTAGGCACTCTATATTGAGTTTTTAAAACTTTTATGCCTCTTAGTACTTTTTTGATAAGCCAGTGTTTTTCTAGATATTTTGAATATTTGTCGAATCCACCACATATTTGTATATGGTTAAATATGATTATAGGGACCTGTTAATAATCTGAAAATTTCTTTATAATTTACATTTTTACGTATATTTTGAAATATATCTAAAAAGAAGCCACATCTTGATAAATTGTCGCTTATCAATAGTAATACCACTAGTGATTCAATTTTCGCGATAAGTCTGTCGATTTACTTCTAAACGAAACTGAGTTGCTTGAAAACACCACGAGTCCGTAGGACGAGTGGTGTTTTCTTTAAGCAACTCAGTTGAGTTTAGAAATAAAAGACAGACTTATAAGATAAATTAAATCACGAGTGGTATTTTATTAGACTATTTCACGAACAAAGTGATAGGTCAAAAATTCAGTAGAATGAGAGGAAGGAATTTAATAATAATATTTTTCTTGTACCAATTTTCCAGTAGTGTTCCATATGGTTTTAATAACACTCTCCTTGTAATCACTACCATCAATTTTTCGCATGTTGAAGGCCCAGTCTTTTAGAATGAATGCTAGTCTTTCGTTGTTATTTTCTGCATCTAATTTGTAGTTGCGATCCACACAGAATATCATAAATTGTCTCCATATATAAGATTTAGATTTTCTTGTGTTACTCGGTATATTTTCTTCAATGTTTTGGTTTATAACTTCGTTTGAAGTACCACCGAAACGACTCATTTTGACGTATACAGCTACAATAATTTTTTTGGCAAACGTCAAACTTTGCTTTGCGATCGGTATCCATGGTTACGTCGTTGAAAACACGAAGCTGATAGACCAATCAGAATTGAAAGACAGTTGGTGTTTTCGCGATAACACAAGCTGTCTTTGGTTTGTGATTGGTCAGATTATGTGAAAATTTTAAGATGAGTGAAATAGTCGAAAAAATACTGAGAGACAAAAAAGTTTTAAATACTAATGGTACCACAATAATAGTATAATTGGAACGAATACAGACATTTGAGGGTTTAAAGGAACAAAACCTCCATAAAAATTGTATGTAAACATATTAAAAAAGAAGCCGCATCTCGATAAAACCTGGCTTATCGAAAAAATACTAAGAGGCAAAAAGTTTTTAAAACATTGTGTTTAACTAACAGTACCACAATAATAACTTAAATGGAACTACACAAAAGTTTGGGCGGGTTTAAGGGAACAAACCCCCATAAAATTTTTATGGGATGTACAATTTTCACTGTTATTTTTTTTAACATGTTCCTGCCATAAGAATGCCACATGTCCATTTTCAATAAAACATCCCTAATATTTTTCGATATTTTGAATAAAAACGATTTTAATTTTGTAAATATAAAGGGCTGTAACATTTTTTATATGCGCATTTGAACTAAGGTAAGTTAGATTCAATCGAACTATTTTTGGTCCCAGAATATGTGATTTAATTTATGACCTGCATTTTTGTTACACCCTGTATAAACTAAGCCAAAGTAGCCCTACCTGTGCTTGTTTGTAGCTTTCATGTTCATTCCTGGGATCAAAATGAGTAAAGTATGGATCAGGAGTAGCAATAGTAGTAGTTCTCTCAGTGGTGGTAGTACTTGGAGTAGTCGAAGGTACTGTAGATTTATACCCAGCGGTAGTACTGGAAGGAGTAGTATCCCAATCAATGTCTTCATCATAAATATCATCGTCGTCATCATCATCTTCGTCATCAATGGTTGGATCATCAGACAATTCAGTTTCGTCAGCAAGGTCTTCGAGATCGTCTTTATCGATTTCCTCTTCAGACTCTTCATCGTCATCATCATCTACGGTATCAAATGCCTCTTGTTCCTTCTTCAAAATTGTTAGATCCACAGGCTTCTTTGGTTTTAGATTATCTAAAATTAAAATGATTCATTAGTAAAATAAGACATTGAATCAAATCAAACCTCAAAAAGTGTTTTGAAAAATAATGAAAATTCAATGTAAGATATACAATATGTCCCGCTAAGTTGAAACCATTTTTATTATTAATTTTACGAAAAAAAAGTATTTTTAATAAAATGCTATGCTAAAAACTTTACACACTAAAGACACATCAGTCCGACAAAATATTTTCGTAGTCAAACGAACGACTGCTATCTATTCAACCGCCGAGTAAAATTAATCCGACATACACCCTTATCTGTATATTCACTGATACATCAAATCTCTGTCAAATCCTCTTGGATTTTGGTTAGTTTAAAACCAACCTTCTTTTATGTAATGACTAAATAAGGGATTCTGTGGTAAATAAAAATGTTATATGCATAATTCGCACATTTATATGCATCTCTTGGAATAAAGTAAACGATATGACATGATTTTACAATTTTCATTAAATATAGTCTCTGAAAATAAGGGATAAAACAAAAAAACCAGGATTGCACGCTCCCAGTGTATTTTTAAGTAGAGCGACTCGTAAATGGAACAGACCCACATAAAATATATAACTTCTCCTGAAATTGCTCTATCTTTATGTCTAAGCTCACCAGACTATTTTATTGCTTCAATAAAATTCACTTATTTTGACGAGCCAAAGAACGACAACCCCAGCAATTGAAAACATAAAAGGACAAGCGAAAGACGGGGCCTCAGATGGTCCGTTGTTCCTTGATAATATGTAGCTCCTATTAGAGTGACAAATATTTGAGTTTCGGTATGTTCTCTTTGAGTTGTAACTGTTCAGCGGATATTGCGGTCGCTGTAGATATTTTGTCTTTGACTTTTTTCGTTCAAAATTGTTCTGTCAAAGTCAACTTAACAAAATAAAAAGGAACTTCCTGAAATATTGTTTAAAGAAAAAAGAATGAAAGAAGAAAAAATGCTAAAAAGGCATATAAAATTTTATGATCTGAGAGGTATCTTAGACAGTTTTACGTAGGTATTTGAGGCAATCTGAAAAATTTTCAGGTAACCCTTCGATGATAACATATATGTACAAAAATGCCGGTCTGGCTGGATGACAGTGGTCATTTTCCCCAAAAATGCCCCCCAAAGTTAAAGAAGGGTAAAAATTGTGATTAAAAAAATATCTTTGAGGTGACTTAAATGTAAATTTAAATATTCAAATATAAAAAAAATAAACAAGCGAGGCGATTTGTGAGGGATTTTAACTCTGCAAAATGCTTGCATGGGCGCCCCAAGATTATTTTCAGAGGGTGCATCTGAACTTCAGTGGATTGTATCTGAATCTATACATACTATTAACCAGTATAAAATATACAACTATACATGTATACCTATGTACTTTCTTTCCGGACAGGGAGGTGAACTTGCTATTTTGAGAGGGTATTTTTTGATATTAAAAATATATAATGTATTCTAAAACAGACAGGATTTTTGGTGAGATTTTCTGCCTGCCAAGTGATCAAAAAAATTACGCGTATATGTGAATGAAGAGCGCTGTAAGCTGCAGTGTGAGAAAGAGTGTATATCAACAGCTGTTTGCGTCCTCGATCGCAGGGATTCTATTCGATAGAGCAAAATCACGTGACCTGACGATAACCTTTTAAGTAAAATTCCCAGATGGTTTGTTTTATTTTATAGTATTGTAGAGACAAGTATAAGATAGAAGCTTGACTCGGTGGAAAAGGTATTTGTTTTTGCTCCAGAGTGTGCATCAAATACTTAATTGCAACATTATTTTTGCATCCAAAAAGCCAATGATTAATATCATCAGCATAACCATTGCAATTACAAAGTTCTGATTCGGATAGTTTTAGTCTATACGCTCTGAGCTTCGCTGGTGGCGCTCCTAGCAGATTACTAATTCAACTTTCACCGGTAATTTTTAAATTTATTATTTAATTGTTATCGCTTAATATTTACAACGCAAAAAAGTAATTAAATTATAATCGATTTTTTTTAAGATTTTGCTAATCATTTTGACGTTCTATTGATAAAATATGAATTTCTTACTTCGGATACTTTCACAATTATCGTATAGATGGCGCTAAGATTAATTTATAATTACATATTACGGAACAGTAAAAAAACTTAAATCCAGTATTTAAAACGTAAGTATATTTAAGGTAAAAATATATACCACAGCTTTGACCAACTAATATTTTTTATAATTAATGTTTTTAATTTTAATTTTAAATTAATCACTTTGACATTTATGTCAAATTTCCGGTAAACGTTTACAGACTTGTCACTACTGGCGCTCGCGAATTTGTAAATATCCCCTCTACGTACGAGCTCACAGCGTATAGGTATATCTTAACAGTGTCATGATTAGAGACGTCTATAAGCATGAAATTTATTTTTATATTTATTGGGGTAACTTCTGAGGTCAAGAGGCTCAGTAGATAAGTCAGGATTGTTGCTTCTATTGCAGAAAACATAGTCATAATCGGCAATATCACAATTTTGTTTTAGACTTTTCTTGCGTGTAGCTGTTAGATCACTTCTATCTAGACAAGTTATTTTTGATCCATTTAAGATTTCCTCTTTAGGAAAAATAGGCCTTGATGTTACCGGAAATACCAAGGTATCCCTATATCCTAACGAAAGTTACAGAAGTATATTCTTTCAGCAGTTTTAGTAGGTTTTCTAAAATTTTAGCGAGAAGACTATTTTTATATAAATGATTACGTGAGTCTACAAAACTTGGCTCAAAATATGACTACTGCACTCTTTACGAATTCTTGTTGCCTCTGCCAGTTTGTTCACATTTTCCGGTGTAACTGTATTGGTGGGTCATCCAGAATAGCTTAATAATGTGAGAGATCCATAATAATGTGAGAGATCGAAAATCGTTTTAGTCTATATGCGTCATTTTTCCAAATACTTCAAATTTATGTATCTATCAAAAATACACTGATAGTCGCATCGCGCTAAAATTTGACATGTATGCCTAAAAAAGGTTAGACTTTCTAGAAACGACACTTATTTATTGTGATTGAACTAATATCGGCAAAGGGGGTTAGTTGTCAGACCGCCTAGTTTGTTGTTATAAAATTCTTCTACATATTTAATCAAGATTTGAAAATTTTCACTACTTCCCACATGATATTTCCTTCTTTTTCTGATATTATTAAGAATACCTTTATTTTCAATAGCGCGTTGCATTCCATTAAATAATTTTTATTGTATTTTCTTGTATGTTTTGTGTCTGGGTTTATATATTTTACTGGTACATTTGCAAGCTTTCTTCTTGTTTAAATTCATATATAAATTATCTTACCAATAATGCACAACTCAATATATACAGCACGTTTGGAACTCTATAACAGTTAATAAAACAATTTTGGCATTTTTGAGATGTGTAAAATTATAAATTTGATGGATCGATAGCTTTATAAATATAAACGCCTTTGATACCCAAAATCGGGATTAACGCGCCATAAAATCTAGTGTTCCTCAATAAATAACCCATTTAAGATTGATACGATGTATTTGGAGCGAGAAACGCATCCACCCTAATGACGTAAATCAATCAAAACTCAAAGTAATCATGTATTCCGAGCCAGCGAATTCGTGTTTCAATAGGCAGATGTATTTATAGAGAGACCGCAATCATTTGTAAATCGGGAACGATTCCCGGTTAGTGATTTACACACAGTTGCTACTAAAATGTCTTTAGTAATGATTTGTGTATGGTGGCTAATTGTTTCAGGTGAGATATATTGCGATTTGGATGGATTAGTTGTCACAGGTGTACAGTATTTTAACCATAGGTACCATTTGGCAGTATATATGTGAATAGTGAACCAGAAAAAACCCAAAATAAATATACAAGTTTATGCTTCATCTGCGGACAAACCAGAGAGCAATATTGAAACTTTCTATGAAAGTTTATCAAGGATACAAAGGTTGGGGAAGAAAAAGTAGAAGAATGCAGAGGAGGATACGGTTTGGGAGCCAGATACAGGGACAAGCTTATTGAATTTCCAAATTTCCAAAACAACAATTTTGTTAAAGCTAATATATTGTTTAAACTGCCAAAGAGAATACAATACACGTACAAGTCATCAGCAGATCAAGAGAAGAGAAATGTAAAAAATCAAGAGATTATCTAAAGTAAATAAAACACAACTAAATGAAGTATCTAAAGAATTAATGTTAAAGAATAAACTCTGCAAAATACTGAAACGGATACAAAATGAATATTAATAAAGAAACTGATAAAAGTCAAAAAGAACTTCTGACACCAACCAGGTACAAAAACAAATAATGGACGACGGAGGACATTTTAGATTTAATGAAACAACCGCCAACATAAAAATTAAGATAATCAGATGTAGAAAAAGGTGGATAAACAAATAAAATACAAAATTAAGCAATCCAAACAATAATGTTTAAAAGAACAATGCGCAGAAATAGAAGAATACCAGAAAAGATATGAGAGTTTTAACACGCACACACAAAATTAACTAATTAACTCACAATAGAAAAAGAAAACCGGGAGTATCGAAAAATGCAAATGGGAAACTGGTGTTGAATACTAACGAAAAGTTAAAGAGATGGACATAATACGTAAAAATAACTCCCTGTGAATCCTGTGAACTACAGACTTGAAGCCTGTGAACTTTTCAATGTAATGAACAATAATTTCAAGAATATACTTGAAATAGCAAGGGAACTAAAAATAAGTGAAGACCAAAATGGTTTCAGGTCCGGGAGATCCTGTGTTGATAATCTCTTAATTAAACAATATATCGTAGGAAAACGACACTTTACAGATTTAAAAAAGGCGTCTGATATAATAGTATCAAGGTTATAATTATATTAGAAAACTTTACACGAACTTGAAGTTTAAAACAACAACAAGACCTACATCCGTGTTAATAATAAGTTATGTTTCCAACTAAAGGGTTAAAACAAGGATATAGCCTACACCCTCTATTATCTAATCTTTATTTAGAAAGAGTTTTATATCTGTGAAGAAGCAGCTGTGCCGGTGGGGATACCAGTGCGCGACAGCTACTTAAACAGCATTTACTTCGTATATGGCCAAGCCATGATTAGATTAGAATAGAAGCTACATATGCCAGAGCATATAATATAAAGAAAGGGACTGAACATAAGTTTGAAAAAAAAAATAGAATAAAAAGATGAAGTTTTCGATCCTAATAGCATTATTAATAATATTTAGAAAATATTAAAATATTACTAAAAGATTTTTAAATCGAAAACTTATTGGTCCATTTCCTTGGTAACACCTCCAAGGCTTCTAAAATTTGCAAGCCAAATGGATGCTGAAGCGAAGAAGACAAGAGGGAATTCAAAAAACTTACAATTCACGACCCCGTCTGTTCAGCTGGTAAATTCCAACAGAAAATGGACCTAGTTACTCGAAGGAGTAAAGACCAATATAAAAATAAAATAAAAACAACTGCATTGCAACTGAATTGAAAATAAAATTTTTATTTTATTTTTATATTGGTCTTTACTCCTTCGAGTAACTAGGTCAATTTTCTGTTGGAATTTACCAGCTGAACAGACGGGGTCGTGAATTGTAAGTTTTTTGAATTCCCTCTTGTCTTGTTCGCTTCAGCATCCAATTGGCTTGCAAATTTTAGAAGCCTTGGAGGTGTTACCAAGGAAATGGACCAATAAGTTTTCGATTTAAAAATCTTTTAGTAATATTTTAATATTTTCTAAATATTATTAATAATGCTATTAGGATCGAAAACTTCATCTTTTAATTGCCAGATGACGCTAGTCACCTAATATTTTCACTTCAGTTGCAATGGGTGGGAAAACCTCTCAGTACGGATCAATTGGGATATGGAGAACAAGTCTACGTTCTTTCCGATGAGGCTCCAATAAGAGCCGAAAATCGCGATTCAAGGGACTGGACTGCGCTCCGTATTCTAATTGAAAAGTAAGATTGTTTTGCCTTCGCATTGCAACTGAATTGAAAATAAAATTTTTATTTTATTTTTAAAAATAGAATATTTATTTAGTGTTCAACTTTGACGATAATTTTCAGGTTGTGTTTGACAATGACCTGGAATGCTATACAGGTAAAGGTAAAATGGTTTAAACATCTAGCAGAAATTTTAACAACATATGTGCGAGGAAAAAACGAAATTAAATACGAAATCGAATAAGATAAGGAAAGAAAGTAAATGAAAGTAAATTCGGTATGATGGGGATGACATATAACAAGAAAACAAAGATTGGGATTGGAAGAGCATTCCAGGACTCTGTAGTAACGTCTGGAACTGAAGTGTGAACTTTAAAAACTCAAGAAAGGAGAAAGTTAGACGTAGTAGACCTGTACTATCTTCGACAGAGCTAGAATATTAAGGCGCGACCTTAAGTGGTTTGGGCATCTAGAAAGTTGATAACCTAGTAGAGTATTTAAATGGAATCCGCAAGGAAAACGCAAAAGAGAGGACAATATTGTTCTACAGTGGAAATATCAGGCATTAGGGCTCAGAAATTTGGAGAAAGAGAACGCTCAAGACCGGCAAAATGCTGGCCCAAAATGGTTAGCTGTTTAGTTCCCCTAATATATATGAAAAGTACTCCCTTCTATTCTGATAAAAAAATTTCGGTTTAACTTCTGTATAGATTATATTGCAATTGACCAAGCCTATTAGATTTGATGTTTTTTTTAATTACTTGTAGAAAAATTTTTTAAACATTGCTCTATTATTTCATCATATGATTCAGTCAATTTGTACTCTACGAGCTCCCTAGTGGGAAAGTTTTGGGGTAGTTCTGATTTCTTTCATTATATATGGATTTTGGGCTGCTGAATCCGAATATAAGGCCCGCGGACAAAATTTCTTGCCGGAACATTGAAAAAATCGCGAGAAAATCAAAAAATTTCAGCTTTTCTCCGCTTTTTTGCTCAAATCTCGAAAACTATTAACTTTTAGTAAATGGTCTGTTAACAGAAATTAAAGTACTTAAAGTTATCTACAAACATCACCATTTACTTGTTTTCAGACAAACCGTTCGGTCTAAAGTGCAAGTTGAAAATTGCCAATTTTTAACGCTCTTGGTAAAACCAACTTTTTACATTCCAAAACTTTACGTTTTTATTAGAATGCTGTCATTTGATAAATTTCTCTTAGTTTTCTGTACAAATAACAAATGTTAGTTCATAATATGAATATGGTATATCTCTTCTCACAGCTTCCATGAATCCAGTCCATCCCAAAATACCGAGAATGTCTCTGCTTTTCCCTTAGAGCCACAGAAGATCAGGCACAGATAAAGTCACAGTTTCAGTTGGTGTGAACATTTCCTTCGGATCTTGATTTCTGATAAACCTTGAGGTTTTGTCCTTTCAAAATGTATTAGTTGAACAGTTCTCTGACTTCCATAAACCTCAGGTGCGGTGCGGGTTTAGTTTTTAGCCGAGGAATGGATTGGTTAGGAGCTATTGCATGTTTTGGTGCAATACAAGAAATGCCACCCATGACGTAAAGAGTGTGGTATCCGTCGATTGTATGTACGTTATCCCTTTCTGTCCCAACGCTGCAAATATATGTTTTTGAAAAAGTGGGTCTGTATTCCCAGCCGCCGTATCCTATACGTTCAAGGTGTTATGGTCTCAATTTACCAAAGCCCAAAAATATGCGTTGCTTATAAAATTTTAGACTTATTGGTGTCCCAATGCCGTAGAAGTATGTCCGAAAATGTTACATTATTGTTCCCAAAGCCTCAAAATATTGACACCTAAGACAGGTCATGCGGACCCATTGCCGTATATATTTGTCACATATTTTAGATATATGCTATATTGTAGCACTGGTGGCAACGCTCATAGGTAGCTGCTAGAAGGTGAAGCGTTTGTAGCCACAGAAAAGACCAGAAAAAAAAGAAGCGAGTCGAGATACATGTGTGCAAGATGCGGAGTCGGCCTTTGCGTAGCGTCATGTTTTGAGGAGTACGACACAAAAGAAAACTTTTAATGTTAATTTACATTACATTATTTTTTTTTTAAGTTAGTTACATTTTTCAAGTTGCTCTCTGATGAGTACTTTTGAAAAGAAAACGTTTAAGTTGGTTAAAAAAAAACTCATTAAAAAACATGTTTTGATCATTTATTTGTTTATTTATATGCGACGTATACATAAGGCAATGGGACTCTAAGCATGAAAAACCTTTGGGATTGAGGAACCAACATGCAAATTAAGGCCTGGCATAGAAAGGGTTAAAATCAGCGTTTTCGTACACCTGTTGTGTAAAGCACGGTTGGTCAATTTTCTGCGGATCGCCTGCGATTGCTGACACTTCCAGATAAGCAACGCGCTTGCTTAAAGTCTTTTAGTGGCAGTAAGGCCCAGATAGTTGGGTTGGCCGTTTCTCTACAAAAAGTATGGCTCAAGAAAATAGGTTGATGTAGTTTCCTCTTTGTGGTTTTGTTCATCCTATACAGAAGCTGTTCGCCTGGAAGTGTCAGCATTCGCAGGCGATCCGCAGAAAATTGACCTGCCGTGTTTTACACAGCAGGTATACGATAACGCTGATTTTAACGTACATACAATCGACAAATACCACACTTTTCATGTGGCATTTCTTGTATTGCACCAAAACATGCAGTAGCTCCTAAGCAATCCATTCCTCGGATAAAAAAAACTGGCGCCTGAGGTTTATGGAAGTCAGGGAGCTGTTCAACTAATTCATTTTAAAGGACAAAACCTCAAGGTTTATCAGACATCAAGATAACCGATCCGAAGGAAATGTTCACACCAACTGAAACTGTGACTCCATCTTTGCCTAATCTTCTGTGGCTCTAAAGGAAAAGCAGAGACATTCCCGGCCTCTTAGGACGGAATGGACTCATGGAAGCTATCAGAAGAGACATACCATACCTATGAACTAACATTTATTATTTGTACAGAAAACTAGGAGAAATTTATCAAATGACAGCATTCTAATAAAAAATAAAGTTTTGGAATGTAAAAAGTGGGTTTTGCCGAGACCGTTACAAATTGGCAATTTTTAACTTGTACTTTAGACCGAACGGTTCGTCTGAACAAAAAAGTAAATAGTTATATTTGTAGATAATTTTAAGTACTTTAATTTCTGTTAACAGACCATTTACTAAAAGTTAATAGTTTTCGAGATTTGAGCAAAAAAGCGGAAAAAAGCTGAAATTTTTCGCTTCACCTCATATACAATACCTCAGCAGCCCAAAATCCATATACAATGAAAGAAATCAGAACTACCCCAAAACTTTCCTAGTCAAAACACAATTTTATTGAATCAATATTACTTTCTTATAAAATAAGTTCATTATATAAAAGACTTTTATTATGTACACACCTTTAAAATGCTTTGGGCAACAGACAAACTCAACACCACTGAATAACGAGATACCACATGGTAGGAGCATGGCGAACGATCTTAGCTGAAGTCCTTTCTCTTGACAGGCATTTCCAGCTGTGGAGTTCCAGCGCCCGAACGTCCAACAGTTACTTTGATTATGGATATGGTCAAACATGCAGTTTTCAGGTACTAGAAGAGCGTCTGATTGGAATGGACCTTCTGAAATGTTAATAAAAAATATTCATTAGTATTCTTTTATCGACAAAATATTTTAATCATTAAATTATGAAAGCAGAACATTATCGTACTCTCCCAAATTCTGCAGTTTTCTGCCTGAACTTGTTTAAAACAATGATCAACGTTTGTTGAAGATACGTATTGAATACTCCCAAACACAACTACACTAAGGTTTTAATATATTTATTTCAATCTTGTCTAATCACCATTTATATAACTATACTTTATCTAATTTTCGTCTATTTTATTAAATTTTATAGAATAACTCCGTACAACTTTAATTTCTGTAAAAATTTCCCAAGTAAGTACTTTATTCCGCTAATATCATCTAAGAAAACAAATCGCAGTAGAAACGAATCCTTCTAGTTCGAGCATCGACTTAAAATTAAGTAACGGTATCAGTTTTTTTTAAATATTTCTCTATGAAAAGGCATATATTTTTAATAGATATTATTTCATTTATGAACACTATTCAAGATAGTCTAAGAGCTAGTGAACCTTTTGACTAACGGTCGTCCTGTAAGGCTAGAAATTTGTAGAGTGATAATTCATAGCACATCAAAGCTAAAAACCATGACCTGGCAGGCCTCAGCGGTGCACGTGTATCTACCAGGTGAATCGAAAAGTGCAAATTTAGGGGGTAAAATAAACTTTCTCCTGTAAGGTTTAAATTTAAGTATGTGTTTGAGTAAGTCATTTAAAAGAAATGTGTAAAATGACAGGCGATTCTGAAGAGCATAAGACCTTGCCAGGCGAGGGGAAAGATTAGGGGTTTTTCCTAAATTTATTTTTTTTGCATCGAACAAATTTTTTTTAAGTTTTTTGAATCATTCCAAACAGAAAAGGTCTTTGGTGATTTTTCTCTTAAGTTAATAGTTTTTGTTATATAAGCGATTGAAAATTTTGAAAATTGCGAAATCGACCATTTTTAACCCCAAATCGGATATTTATCTAAAAATCTCAAAGTTGCCAAGGTAGGTAGATATTCTTTAAACATTGATTGATGAAATCCCAAAGAGTTTTTTGCAATACAATATCGGAAACCCCTTTGTTTTTTAATTGCTAATCAAGCGAACGCTTCACTGTAGTATAAGTGAGGACGTTTGAGTTGGCATAAATTCATTATCTCGAGAATTGGCAAATTTCAAGAGCAATCTTCAGACAGGTCGATTTTTATTTTTAAATTAGGACTTTTTGGCATATATATAATACTAGTGACGTCATCCATCTGAGCGTGATGACGTAATCGATGATTTTTTTAAATGAGAGTAGGGGTTGTGTGATAGCTCATTTGAAAGGTTATTTAATTCTCTATTCACTAATATAAACAATAACATAATTATTTATACAGGGTGTACAAAAAATTTTTTTTTATTAAATTAACTTTGATTAAATTTGACAAATAGAAGAAAAATTTTTTTTGTACACCCTGTATAAATAATTATGTTAATGTTTATATTACTGAATAGAGAATTAAATAACCTTTCGAATGAGCTATCACACAACCCCTACTCTTATTTAAAAAAATAATCGATTACGTCATCACGCCCAGATGGATGACGTCACTAGTATTATATATATACCAAAAAGTCCTAATTCAAAAATAAAAATCGACCTGTCTGAGGATTTCTCTTCAAATTTGCCCATTCTCGAGATAATGAATTTATGCAAGCTCAAACGTCCTCAATTATACTACAGTGTAGCGCCCGCTTGATTAGCAATTAAAAAAAACAAAGCGGTTTTCGATATTTTATTGAAAAAACTCTTCGGGATTTCATCAATCAATGTTTAAGGAATATCTGCGTACCTTGCCAATATTGAAATTTTTAGATAAATGTCCGATTTGGGTTAAAAATGGCCGATTTCGCAATTTTCAAAATTTTCAATCGCTTATATTAACAAAAACTATTAACTTAAGAGAAAAATAACTAAGGACCTTTTCTGTTTGGAATGATTCAAAAAGCCTAAAAAAAATTTGTTCGATGCAAAAAGAATAATTTTAGGAAAAACCCCTAATCTTTCCCCTCGCCTGGCAAGGTCTTATGCTCTTCAGAATCGCCTGTCATTGTACACATTTCTTCTAAATGACTTACTCAAACACATACTTAAATTTAAACCTTACAGGAGAAAGTTTATTTTACCCCCTAAATTTGCACTTTTCGATTCACCTGGTAGATACACGTGCACCACTGAGGCCTGCCAGGTCATGGTTTTTAGCTTTGGTGTGCTATGAATTATCACTCTACAAATTTTTAGCCTTACAGGACGACCGTTAGTCAAAAGGTTCACTAGCTCTTAGACTAAGATGTAAATGAGTATCGCGTGAGATGATTCTATCGAACCATGATTTGTTTATGGCCATCAGAGTAGATGGCACTTTGTAGCTATCCACTTGAAGCGGGGAATGGAAAGAGACATTTTTCCACACTTTTGGTCCATTCTGTATATAATATAACACACACTTATTATAAAAAGTGTCAAAGTTCGTGCGTTTAATTCCAGGACAGCCAAAAAACTTTGAAGCCTCTGATTAGTTTATTTAATAATACCAATCTTAGATAAATTGACCACTCTTTTAAGATAGATCAATAATTCCTCGAATCAAATCTGCTTTTTTAATGTGTGTTTTAAACACTAAAGGCCAATGTCTGATCACAAGGGAACAAAACTTCGAGGACACTGGCTTGTTGCTATTAGTTTCTCGAAATCGAGTTAAACCACAATCTAGCTGGAACTACAATAGCACAAAACATATCTCGTGGTTTTTATTAATTTCGTTCTAAAGAAAGGTAAAATAGATTCTAATTCACTACTTCTAGTATCATAAAATTAATTATCCATTTATATTCAACGTTTTAAAAGCATATTATCCATTTTTGTTTTCGATGCTTTAAACAATAAGTAGGTTGATTTTTTTTAATAAACAAACTAAATGGATTTTAGTGAGACGAGCCCAGAATAAAAGCTCTATCAGTGACAACCTCCTACAAGCAAGAGGAATTCGTTATCAAGTCCACGCCCAGCTCCCGACTAAAACGCTGAGAGTCGTTCGCTGGTACGATTGAGTGCTTACTTTATCTACCTTCTATTAAGTCCTATATCGACCCCATATCTCCTTTTTCTGAGTAAGCATCCCATGTGTTACAATGTTTTGTCTATGGCCATCTGAGTACATGGCACTTGTGTAGCTATTCACTTTAAGTGGAAAATAGCAGGAGGCATTCTTCGAACGGCTGGGTGTGAGTTTGTATCAGACCGAGCACCTGACGATGCAAGGATATGCTGAAACAAAGGTGTAAGACTCTATTGATACCGAAAAGGTATCTTTTTATAAATGCTTGAAAGGCAAGCATTTATAAAAATGAAGACACTGCTTACAAACAAGGACCTTCAGTTACCTCTCAGATTGAGGGCTCTAAGATGCTACATATTTTCTATATTGCTATATGGAATGGAAGCTTGGACTTTGAAGAGACAACACATAAGAAGAATAGAAGCGTTCGAAATGTGGTGTTATAGAAGAATATTGAAAATTCAGTGGGTTCAAAGGATTACCAATGTTGAAGTGCTACGACGTTTAAATAAGGAGTTAGAAATTATGAAGAGTATAAAAACTAGAAAACTGGAATATTTGGGTCACATTACCAGAGGAGAAAAATACGAGTTGCTGAGAATTATTATGCAAGGAAGGATCCAAGGAAGAAGAAGCATAGGAAGAAGACGCATCCCCTGGCTGAGGAACCTTAGAGAATGGTTTAATTGTAGTTCATTACAACTGTTCAGAGTAGCAGCAAACAAAGTGACCATAGCCATTATGATATCCAACCTCCGATAGGAGAGGGAACTTTAAGAAGAAGAATTGATACCGATTCATAAACAGAAGGTTTAATAAATTGTGTTCTTGCGCCATATATTTTGCTTTAAATGCACCTAGCCAACAGCAAAGCTTTTCTGAAATCTTAAAATTGTTGCTAATTTCGACAGCTCAAATAGCCCAGTAAATGAACGGGAAATTCGGCGATAGCGTCTAATTTTCAGGGGCAACTCCGAATTGCATGAAAATTTGGATGTAGGTTCTACTTACCCTCCACTTCAAAGTCGAAATTGTGCCGTTGGTTGCTTTTACTTGGGGGTTGACAGTCACCCCTTCTCGGGGGTGAAAAAACATACGTTCAAGATAAGACCCGAAATTGATAGATTGACTGATTTTAAGCAACTTTTGTTCTATAGAGTTTTTTACGTAAGTCAATACTTTTCGAGTTATTTGCCATTGAAAATGTTGATTTTTCGACAAAAAAACTAAGTTTTCAGACGGTTTTTCGCAAATAACTCAAAAAGTAAATATTTTATCGAAAAAAATATCCTTAGCCAAAGTGTAGCTTATAAAAAACCCAAACAAATGGTGTATCGGTAAAGTCGATCAATCAAACAAAAACAAAGTTGTAGCTCATGAAAAATACGTTCTTATTCGTCTAATTCCAAATCGAATATTTCAAGGTGAAATCACCGAAAACTTAAGCACCTTTCGGGAAAACCCATTTAAACTTTTTTAAAGTGTTTATAAAAAGCTTTGTTTTAATTGTTAACAAAAGATTTAGCATTAAAAATAAGCGAGTTACGCTCAAAATAAAGTTGGCCCTCTTTTTTTTTGTAAAAAATCATGAAAATCTCGACTTGCTTAGCTCCCCAAATGAAACTAATCGCTACCGCTTTACAAACAATTTACTTACCTATCTATTTTTTATATGATCTATCAGTCTCACCGGTTTAAAGTGTTTATTTTTGAAAGGGTTATAATTGAGAAAGCTTGAATGAGTCACTAATCACGAGTGTATGCAAATTTTGAACAGCCATATCTTAACCAATTTTTGTCTTACGGAGAAACAAAATGAAAATAGCATATTTATAATAGCAAAACCTACATTTTTTTACTCTTTAAGATTTTTCTTATCACTAATACTTTTTAAGTTATTTTGAAAAAATGAAATTTTTCAAAAATTTTTAGAAAATTTTTTTTACTATAAAACCAAATGTTTTCAAAAATAAGCACTTCAAACCAATTAAACTTACAGATCATATAAACAATACACATACAGTTAAAATAGATGGTAAAGCCAAACGATTAATTTCATTTAGGGTGCTAAATAGAGGGAGGTTTTCACGATTTTTTTTACCAAAAAAAAGGGGCCAACTTTTTTTTTCAGTGTAACTCGTTTATTTTTGATGCTGTCAACTTTTGTAAAAACAAGTAATAAGCTTTTTTCGATACTTTAAAAATGTTAATAAGGTTTTCCCGAAAAACGCTTCTTTTTTCGGTGATTTCGCGTTGAATTATTCGATTTGGAATTAGACGAATAAGAACGTATTTTTCATGAGCTACAACTTTGCTTCTACTCAATTTGTAGACTTTAGTGGTACACCATTTTTTTCGTTTTTTTATAGGCTACACTTTTGCTAAATATATTTTTTTGATAAAATATTTACTTTTTGAGTTATTTTGGAAAAACGGTCTGAAAACGTAGTTTTTTGTCGAAAAATCAACATTTTAAATCGCGAATAACTCGAAAAGTATTGACTTACGTAAAAAACTATATAGAACAAAAGGTGCTTAAAATAAGTCAATTTATCTATTTCCGGCCTTATTTTATATACGCGTTTTTCACCCCCCGAGAAGGGGTAAATGTCACCACCCAAGTAAAAGCAACCAACGGCACAAATTCAACTTTGAAGTGGAGGGTAAGTAGAACCTAAATCCAAATTTTCATGCAATTCGAAGTTGCCCCTGGAAATTACTCTCCAAAACGGTCATTTATTGGGCTAAAAAGTACAGAAACCGATTCTATCGAATTATGCTTTGTTTATGGCCATCAGAGTAGATGACACTTTTGTAGCTATCCATTTGAAGTGGTAAATAGCAAGAGACACGTAAAGTTCGTGCGTTTAATTTCAGGATAGCCCAAAAACTTAGAAGCCTCTGATTAGTTCATTTAATAATACCAATCTTAGATAAATGAATCATTCTTTTAAGATAGATCAATAATTTCTCGAATCAAATCTGCTTTTGTAATTCGTGTTAAACACTAAAGGCCAATGTCTGGTCACAAGGGAACAAAACTTCGAGGACACTGGCTTGTTGCTATTAGTTTCTCGAAATCGAGTTAAACCACAATCTAGCTGGAACTACAATAGCACAAAACATATCTCGTGGTTTTCTCTTCCCTGCGGCACAACCTACATTGTTTGCTCTGATATTTAATAATGCTCGTTCCTGATATCTCATCATCAGCCTACCGAAGAATGTCTCTTGCTATTTACCACTTCAAACGGATAGCTACAAAAGTGCCGTCTACTCTGATAACCATAAACGAAACACGATTCTATAGAAACGTTTTCAGTACTTTTGAGCTATCAAAATTTGCAAGAAAGTTTAAGATTTCTAGCAAAACTTTGCTGTCGCTTGCATGCATTTAAAGCGAAATATATGGCACAAGAGCACAATTCATCAAACCTTCTGTCTATGAATCGGTGGCAATAAAGTCTTACAACAATAAACAACTTAAATGGATTTGTTTTGTTTTATTTGCTATAAAATAGGTTATCTTATGTAAAGTTTTAATCACTCGAAAAGTTTTAGTGAGAAGAGGCCAGAATAAAAGCCTTATTAGTCACAACCTCTTAGAAGCAAGAGGAATTCTTTATCAAGTGTTATGCCCAATAGTCCATGAAGGTCCTGAAAGGCGCCAATGTAAAAATTTATCAGAGATCTTCCTGTTTTCTAAAAGTTAAAGGACATCTGTAAGTATCTATCGTTTCCCATTCCATTATCCCCTAAAACGTATCCACGTCCAGCTTCCGACTAAAACACTGAGAGCCGTTCGCAAAGTCCGATTGACTGTTTGCTCTATCTAACTTCTGTTAAGTCCCATATCGACCCCCCAACCCCTTCTTCTGAGTAAGCATCCTATTTGTTACAATATTTCGTTTATGGCCATCTGAGTACATGGCACTTTTATGGCTATCCACTTGAAGTGGGAAATAGTAGGAGGCATTCTTCGCCCGGCTGGGTGTGAGTTAGTTCAGACCGAGCCTCTGACGATGCAAAGATATGCTGTAACAAAGTTGTTGTTGCTAATTTCGACAGCTCAAAAGTAAGAAACCGATTCTATCGACTCATGTTTTGTTTATGGCCATCAGAGTAGATGACACTTTTGTAGCTATCCATTTGAAGTGGTAAATAGCAAGAGACTCGTTTCCACACTTTTAGTTCATTCGGTATATAATATAACACACATTTATTATAAAAAGTGTCAAAGTTCGTGCGTTTAATTTCAGGGTAGCCAAAAAACTTAGAAGCCTCTGGTTAGTTAATTTAATAATACCAATCTTAGATAACTTAACCATTTTTTAAAGATAGATCAATAATTCCTCGAATCAAATCTGCTTTTGTAATTCGTGTTAAACACTAAAGGCCAATGTCTGGTCACAAGGGAACAAAACTTCGAGGACACTGGCTTGTTGCTATTAGTTTCTCGAAATCGAGTTAAACCACAATCTAGCTGGAACTACAATAGCACAAAACATATCTCGTGGTTTTCTCTTCCCTGCGGCACAACCTACATTGTTTGCGCTGATATTTAATAATGCTCGTGCCTCCTAAACCGACATTGTTTGAGATTTACTATAATTTGAAAATTTAACGCTACTGCGTTGGCTTGTTTTTTGAACTAATAAACGGTTAATTGGGGAAATAATGCAATTTATATATTTTAAAACCAATAAAACATTGTTTTCATTATAAAATCCATTACAAATTATTGGTTGGTCTAGTGTTTTTAATTGGTACTCAATTTAAATACTTGAAATTTCGTTTATACAATCATATAAATACACCATTTTGTTTAGTTTAGTGTCATTTTCATATGTGTTAGTTCATATGCGCTATAAAACGGATATACATTTTAACAAAATAATGTGAAAAGTTAAGAAATAAAAAAGAAAATTGAGAAAGGAAAGAAAAAAACTAACGAAGTGCTCAACTCAAAGAATTTTTTCGTAGAAACGAACTATAACAAAGTTTTTCAAAGTGATTTTTTTTGTCAAAGTGCCGTTCATGCGATTTTAAATTTAATAATTATAAGGGGAAGAAAGGAATGGGATATTATAGACTTCAAGAAAACCTGAGCAACCTACTAGTTAGACCATGACATAGTATCATTATAAATGAAATTGGGGATACTGGATGGATGATTATTTCTGACCATATGGGACTCGATATAGGCCTGAAGTCAGTGAGTAAAGCCAAATGGACATTATTTGCTCACGAAAGAGATGGTAAAGAGGAAATACTCATCCAAGAGTGCAAGTTTATACCTGATATACAGACGGATCTAAAACTGAAGAAAGGTCAGGTGCAGGTATATTCGGTAGTGGTGGAAATTTAAATTTTTCTATCAGACTATCACTAGACTAATATATCTCCCTATTTCAGGCAGAGATTTTGTCAATCTTGCAGTGTGTAAAAGAATTAACATGAGGGCTTACAAACTGAAGTGGATCAATATATGCACAGATAAACAAGCAGTCATGGGGCTCGCACAGATAACCAAACAGTCATGAGGTTCTCACAGCCTCATGCTGGACTCGACAGACTGGCTATCAGTTTTACAATGGTATGGACTCTATGAAACTGATGCACTTGCCACAAAAGCATCAGCTACAAAATACTTCGGTCTACGAGCTAATGGTTCAGAGCCACCCGTGAAAGTGCCAAAAAGCTTATTTACCTGTTCCCTATCAATGTTTATTTCGTTTTTATCGTCACTTCTGGTGTTGGTGGTTCATTATCGTAATCTCCAGCAAATAAGGATGGAAAGTAGTATGTCCATATTTCCTTCTGAATGTATCTCGTGTTTATTAGTTCGTTCTCATCTTTCGTTCTTTGTCCTCTGATCATTCTTCATATTTCCCTTTGTGTTCCATAGAAGTTGTGTTCCATCTTACTAAAGTATTGGTTTTATTTCGGATTCGTAGTGGTTGTAGGCCTGTTGTGTTTTATATTGTAAAAAGGCTTACTTCTTTTCTTCATTTTTGTCTTCACTTCCTTTTTAAACCATGAGGTTTTCTTTTTGACATGTTAGTGTTACCCCTCTCCAAGTGCTTTTGTTTTTGCGTTAATTATGTTATTTTTGTGGTTTTGCCAGCTTTCCTCGACGTTATATTATATTTGATATTATCTGCTATTCTATTCCTTTTCTGTATAACTGTTCCATAGATTTCGTATTTACTCCTTCGACTCTCGAGTGTTGCTTATGTTACTGTCCCTCTCTTGGGTGTGATGTGTTTCATGATGATTCTTACATCTGCTGAGTTAAAGCATCTTACGTCGAATATTTTCGATAGATGTATATCTCTGTTGGTTATAACATAATCTATCATAGATCTTCGTACACGGGTGTTGTTGAATATATTATTATGCATGTAAATGTGTATTGGTCAATGTGTTGTTTATTCTACGATAATCATTCGTGCAGATGTTTATCATCAGTTCTGTATTTCCGCTTTTAACATTCTCGCTATATTTTTGCTTAATTATTGTTTCCACCCAATTTTTAAAAAATGTGAAAACTTGGAATTATCCACGTCGTTCTGTCTGTCTGTGAACACAACTACTCCGTCATTATGCTACGTAGAATGGGAAATGAGGTGTCAAATGAAAGCTTATAATCCAAGGATGGTACTAAAGGTGAGAAATTTGACTTACGTTGTCTGTCCGTCCGACCGCGAATATAACTCCTTCGTCATTATACCAGGTAGAATGACAAATGAGGTATCAAATGAAAGCTTATAATCCAAGGATGGTACTAAAGGTGAGAAATTTGCCCTAGGCTGTCTGTCCGCCCGATCGCGAACATAACTCCTCCGTCATTATACCAAGTAGAATGATAAATAAAGTGTCAAATGAAAGCTTATAATCCGAGGCTGGTACTAAAGGTGAGAAATTTGACCTAGGTTGTCTGTCCGTCCGACCGCGAATATAACTCCTCGGTCATTATATCAGGTAGAATGACAAATGAGGTGTCAAATGAAAGCTTATATTCCAAGGATGGTACTAAAGGTGAGAATTTTGGCCTAGGACTTCCGGTTTTAGAAATGCGACCAAAAGTACTGTTTTGAAGTCAGCGGAATAGTACAAGTGGTATATTATTCGACGCGCTTTCGCAAGACGAGAACGGATATATACTTCCGGTTTCATGACTGTCTGTCCGTCTGTTTGTCCATCCGCGAATACAACTCATACGTTATTAATGCAGATAGAATGACAAATGAGGTGTCGAATGAAAGCTTATAATCCAAAGATGGTATTAAAGATGAGAAATTTGACGGTTTTATTCGGGAGAAATCAGACTTCCCGTTTTAGAGTTGCAACTGTAAGTACTATTTTATAGTCGAGAATACAGTGATGAGCGTGCTAATAACCGTCAAAATAGCGCAAAAGATGGAAAACGTATTCAGTTGTGAGATAAAAAGAAATAAAACTAGTCGAGCTGGTAAATTTAGCGATATTAAACTAAAAATTTATATTGACTGTTTCCCACCTTCACACGTATCAGTGGAGTATGTCAACTTAAACTGTCACTGTGATAGTGGCAGTTGCTAAACTCGTCCGATAAGTCTAAAGGTGGAAAACAATCAATATAATGTAAATTTTTAGGTTAATATCGCTAAATTTCCCAGCTCGACTAGTTTCATTTCTTTTTATCTCACAACTTAGTACGTTTTCCATATTTTGTGCTATTTTGGCGGTTATTAGCGCGTTCATCACTGTAGTATAAGCAATATATCATTCGACGTACCTTAGCACGATGAGAACAAATGTAAAATTTTGGTTTTTATATAATTTCCGGTTAAAGAGTTCTAACCAGAAGTGCCATTATAGTCGCAGAAATAGTACATGTAACACATCAATCGAAGCGTATTAAAAAGTTGAGTTTGAATCTTTAGTTCCGGTTTTGAAGTCGTTTCTGTTTAAACAATGATGACCCAAAGTTTAGTAAAAATGACTCAAAATTAGTAAAATCGTATATCAATCGACGCAAAGTTACACGAAGAGTTCAAATATCAACTTTCGGTTCTATTTTCGATTACTTTGGGTGAAAACCTACGACTCACGAAGTCCAATTACTTGTTCAGCGTATTACTTGGTTGCTTATTCGAACAATTCCCCATATCATTTTCTCTCTGACTTGGTCTACTACTTGTTGTAATTCGTTATAATGTTTCTCTTGTTGTTTGGGACTTACTATTTTCTGGACCGTATTTGGGAGTAAGACTTAGGGTAATTGCGGGGTGGGTCGAGTAGCTTTGCGGTTACCAAAGTCAGTCCCAAACCTGGGTAAAATTTGGAGGGTGATTGGCAAGATTAGCAACCTACAAATTGTACAATACTGCTCAAAGAAACCATGTGAAGCCTCGGAATATCCAATATTGTTCAGTATAATTAATATTATGAATAATCTTTCAAAATCATGTGAAATACATACTTGCAAAAAGCGGGAAAACGCGTATAGCGATACCCTTTCATTACTATTTTTGCTAATTTTATTTTCTTAATTTTTAATAACTTTTCTCAAAACGAAACAACATTAGTCATTTAAAACTTATATGTAATATACAAAGCATATGCCAACAAGGGCCGTTAATTTCGAGAAACCAAAATGTATCCCTAAACAGATTGTATAAAATTAATGTTTTTTTCAAGGAAACCCTAATGGATTACGATGTCATATCGCCAGACTCTTTATGTCAATTTCTTAAAATACAAAAAGGTTCTCATCTTTTAAAAGGCAGATGCAGTAATTTATGGCCCTTTCTGGCCATTATCGCAAAACCGCAAAACCAGGTGACACAATAGTTGGTGGTCCGAAAGTCAGTCTCTACACAGTATGCGAACGATGCAGACACACCCTCGCTCGCGCTAACAAACAACCCTCTTTCGAGATATAAGCAAAACACCGCTTGTTTACCCAAAATAAATAAATATATTACTGTTCGTTGTTACACTTATTTTTTATTAATTCCGTCAACCACACCACCGGAATACGCGTTTTAACAACAATTTAGGAATTCCGTTCTTGTATCGTGCTATTTAAAACAACAGCAACTTTAGATCGAGTTTGTAAAAGCTCAAATAAGTTAAAATATTTTTATATCACAATGCTTATAAACTGTAATTTAAACCCAGTAGGATAATACCGGAAATTCATTTGAACACCAAGAACACTCTCGCCAAATCGCCAAATTCTCCTACAGGTTTAGTATTGTACAAAAACACTATCGCCAAATTCTACCACAAATTCTACAACAGGTTTAGTATTAAGTAGGTATTTTTTTTATACATTCCGATTTAGAATTCTTTGCACTTTACATAAACATGTTAACATTTCAATTTTTGGAATCTTTGTCCAGTTTGTAAAAGAAGAGATGATCTGAACTAAAAATGCGAGCGGTTTACCCCGCACAGCATAAAACGACATTTTTTTGCATTTCTATCGCACCAAACATTTTTTATTCGTTACAATGTTTTTGCAAAGTTCAAATGTGTTTTTTTAAGTTTTCCAAGTGTTTTGTTTATATTATTTGTTACAATTTGTAACAATTTTCGGCCCACTTGGAAAAATAAAAAAAAACACAGTAGAACTTTTAAAAATATCGAATAAAAAGATTTCTAAACGTCTTTTTAGAGGTAAACCCCGTGCCTATTATTTTCAACTTTAAAATTTCACGTGAATTTTATAATTTTTAGATGTTAAAAGAAGATTTAACAATACCACCAACATCGTTTTAAAAACCAATGATAACTAAGCTTTCTGAAGCTTCAAAAGCATATGTAGGAATGTTCTCCGTAAGTTTCTACGATATTTGACGGCGACTAAATGACCATGAGTGGATGAGTGGAAATAGAGAGATAAAGGATTAACTTTGGAGAAGTGGTTAGTGTGGACATCCTAAACTCTATTCAAGGGTCTATAGAGCCCTAACTAGCTACAATATATTAGAAAGGGAATTTCGAGTCCCTATAATCAATATATCTAGTCGTCTCTTCCATTAGTAACTCAGTGTCACGGTTTTGGCTGTAGACCGGATTGTGTATTTTAGAAAATAGTACAAATAAAATACACCATTGATTTAAACTAAAAAAGCACAAAATGGCACGAAGATCGTTTAAAAGCAACCATGAAATACAACTTGACAAAGCTTGACAACTTTTTAAATACTTTTTCTACGACCGTTTAATAACATGCTCATTATTCGCTATTTTTTCATAGATAATAGCACTCATTACTGTACCCGTGAGTAATAATTCATTACTCACGGGCTGAAGTTACTCACGGGTCATTACTCACGGGCTGAAGTTAGATTTAAGTGGCGCATGCCACTTTTAATATTAATCGTGTATAAACTGGACATGAAATTACTTAGACTTGTTTATTTATTACAATAATTATTGTAATTTATATCAATAATTAACTTCGAAAAATTTTTAAAGGAATTTTAACTGTAAAAATGTCAGTATATTTTTTACGTTTATATCTTGTTTACTAAAAATTTTGACGTTTATCATTTATTTTAGTGACAGTGACATTAGCGCAGTTTGTTTATGTTAATTGGAATTTATAACTAATATTTTGTTTATTTTTTAAGTTATATTGTGTTAAATATGTTATTTATAACATATTATGTATAGTTATAATATAGTTAAATGTAAATATACATTATAACTATATAATATATGAAATGCGTCCAACGACAACAGCCATTTCCTATTTATTAGATTCATTGACAGTAGGTACAAATTTAAGCTTATAATTTTTCGGAAACGAATAGAACTAATATTGACTATTTCTAGTTGTATTTTTACAATAAATAAGAATTTGGTAATAGCAGGCAACCAATTATTCAGCCATGTACTAGGGGTAAATAGCATTTAGGTATTTTTGTAAATTATTATAATTTAAATCTCGAGTAGTTGATAATTAATTTTTTTACTAATTAAAATAAAAAAAAAGGTCGTAGAAAAAGTATAGTATTCTACTCGCATGTAATGGCTATTACTCACTCTGATGAATTACGCCACTCGCCTACGGCTCGTGTCGCAAACTTCATCATCGTGAGTAATAGCCATCATTACATGCTCGTTGAATAATATACTATTAATCCACTATTTTATGTTTAAGCTATTCAAATTCCTTAGGCCAAATTATGACTTACACTGCGAAAACAAAACTTGACACCACAAGGACAAAAAGACTGATCGAAACGTGCGAAATTAAAATAGTACGAGATATCAAAGGAAAATCATTAGATATGACAGTCAACGTAGCACAGACCTCAGGCAAAGCTGTAATATAGAGAACATAAATGACTGGACACTGAAAAGAAAATAATTACACTTTTATAAAAAAGAACTTTTTATAATAAAACGTTTTCATTATTTATAGGACCCATTATAAAATTATAAACTATTTTGTTGTTTCAATTTCTATGTCATAATAGTATATTATGCAACGAGCATTTAATGATGGACATTATGAAGCGACTATGAGGGAAACCGTACTATGCGTATGATAACAGGCACAATTAAGCCCACCCCTACAATGTGGCTACCTACCCTTAGTAATATAGGACCACCCAACCTACGCCGCGAACATGCATTGGTTAAAGAATATAACAAAATAATGGACAGTCGCCAGCTTCTAGTCCACAACGACATCCCCGATATTCTTGGAAACCGTCTCCGATCCAGGTTACCCCCTCTACAATCTGCTCAAGCGCTGCAGCAATCCAACTTTGACTTAAATACCCGATGGAGAGAAGATTGGGAAAGTAGGACAGATCCGCATTACCATAGTCTACCGGACATCATAGGGAAACCTGGCGAATTTGAACGTCCCCGTAAGATTTGGGCAGCCCTTAATCGAATTCGAACAAACTGTGGAAGATGCGCCGACTCCCTCCACAGATGGGGTAAACTCCCCTCGCCTTCTTGTGACTGCGGCGCTGCAAGACAGACGATCAGTCACATTGTTCAGGACTGCCCACGCAGAGCATACACAGGCGACCCTATAGACTTTGTAATGGCAACCGAAGGGTCAATCGAATATATAAAAAAATTGGACATCTGTTTGTGATGCATTGTATAATGCATAAATCTAAATATATTCTGTGATATACTTAAGCCATACGCTAAATAAAAATATGAGGGATACGAAACGAGCCGACTAGCGGCGAGTTTCGTACAGAGTACGAGCTTCACAATGATAATTAAATGCAAGTTGTATAGGTACACGATTTTTTCTATGATCATTCACAACAAAAAATATATTCAAATTTATTAATTTTGTAACGCAAATAAGTTAAGTAGTTTGTCAGTTTGTTTAGATATTGAGAACTGTCAAAGCGTATGTATTTGACTCGCCATTTTGGTCACCTCGCGTGTGCCACCTTCATCGCGAATGCCATATCGCGATTCTATTGGTTAAAAATCTGTATCGTAATGAAAATCTGTATCGTCCTGAAGTTCATTATGATACAGGTAGTGAAATCATATTTAATATAATATTATAGTATGAGAATAGAAAAAAGAATTTTGTAATCGACTTTTTTAGAGGCATAATTATTTCTCTAGCGGATTTAAACTTAAATAAATCAAAGAAAATATTTAAAATGGTATATATAATATTTATATATAATAATTAACTTATAAAACATGAATTTTAATTATATTAACTTTTAATCATTTATTAAAAAAAAATAAAAGAAGATACGTAACAGACGGGTTTCGAACTCAGGGGTCGTATTTTCGAATTCAATCGAATATTTTCGCATACGAGTTAACACGAATGAAAAATTTCGTACACTAACGTGAATGTGTATTTTTGAACGTCCTTCGAAATGTTATACGTATACGAGCAAAATTTGCACCGGCAACACTGCAAATTCGATATAACATTGAACTTATTTGTCATCTGAAGAGTCACGATGTTGCCATACTTTTTTTGTCTATTTCTTGTATAATTTCCATCAATGGTATAATCGCAGTATTAAAAACAAAATGTTATATTTGTTATATATACTGGGGTATAATGTACAAGAATAAGATTGTATAAGAACGTTTAGTGTATAAAGATAACGACTTATAGTCTGAACAAAGTATAAAAAAGGCCATTTTTGGGAAAAGTTATTTACGCCCGGTTTCATAATCAGTTAAAGTGGACTTTAAATTTAAAGTTGGTACTTTTATCAATGCAAATCATATGGGTAAATGTCAACTTTAAAGTAACCTTTATTTAAGTTGATTATGAAACCGGGCGTTAGCAGATATTTTAAGTGTAATCGAATCTTAAGATTGCATAGGCATATTAGTAATATCGATTTGCAAAGTCCGCAGAAAGTGTGCTATTTTGTTTAATATTATTTTTGTATCCAGAATTTACACTGATATTTTACTATTTACTTTTCAAAACTTTACTTCAAAGCGATTTTTTAAATGCACCTTTATGTAATGTGATAGTATGAAAAAATTGAGGATATGGCAACGGTGTCATATGTCAAGTTTGGAGCTTAGATCCAATGCTAAAATGCATACATAAAGTTAGGTTAGGTTATATTTTCTAGACATAATCGTACAACATCTTTCTTTCTATTAACGAATTATTTAAACCAGCCATTGAAAATAAATTTCAATGTAAAAATATTGTATACAACAACACAATTAACACTATTATCTGCTAAAACTATCATGACAACTGAAATGACCTTGAAATGACAACAATAATTCGTATACGAGCATCACGATTCGAATGGTTCATACCCATTCTAGTCGTCGTATACGAAAAAATTCGTACACGAAGTATTCGAAAATACAAGACACCGGATTTCAAGCGAAATTCTTCTAATTTCGTATGCGAAATATGCTCGAATGAATTCGAAAATAGGACCCCAGGACCTCTCGATATCCAGTATACCACTCTGCCTCTGAGCTACCATGTATCGATTCGTTAACGTACTTTAAAATGGTATTTAAATGTCATTGCATTAGTAACATTTTTAAAATAGTTTGAAATTAAAAAAATCGATTTTTCCATATAATAGTATAGAATAGATATAATATTGCATTGTTAGCTAGTTCTGAGTTATTCTGAAAATTTCAGGTGCCTAGGAAACATAGAACTATGTTTAAAATGGATTACAAAATTTATGGAGATAGTGACAAAGACCAAGCCAAGTATATAAAAACGTTTTAAAAAAGTGGTATAGTCATATAAGCAGAATGGGAGAAGAAAGACTGGTAAAGATAGCACGAGACAGATCACCAGACGGCCGAAGGAGTACAGGAAGACCAAAGAAGAGATGGGAGTGACAACCTGGATATCTGAGAAGCAGGAAGAAGAAGAAGCAATTTCTTAGTTATTATTGGTAAAATTTTAAAAAGATAAATTGATAAAAAATTTTTAATGCAAAAGTACCCCGCACAAACCTTATGGAAATTAGGTCCCAGTGGATTTCGTTCATACTTTGGGAAAATACTCTTTGAAGCATCCTGATAAAAAGTTCTCATGGGCACAACTCAATCGTATGAAGCATTTTTAAGATATAGAGGCACAAACTCGGAAAATTATAAGCTTTACTGGGTATTCCAATTCCCTGAGTTACTGGTTATCTGGCAAAATGTAGAAATTTGGATCAAGAAAAAGTACTACTAGTCTAGGATTTTTTCCTGGCTATCCAATGGTGACCTTTACTTTGACCTTGACCTTCAACGGACGTCATCTTCTAGAGTTTCGATGGTGTTCGGCATTTAATTGATGCAAATGAATTACTGGAGGGTTTTTTGAGGTCGCTAAACACGAATATGCCACCAGAACCGACTCCCGGAGCAGCTGGTTTCCAAGGTCAATGAAAGGCGCTCCTGGAGTTTCGAGGCTCTTTGGCACTACATTAATGCAAACGGATTAGTTATCTTCAGGAGTTATCTTCTGGAGTTTCGGAGGAATCAAATGAAGGAATCAAATGGATTACTCTTAGGTTTTTAACTCCAGACGATAACCTGTCTTAGGCGCCAGGTGCTGCTGAGTCTGTGCTGATCACGTATTCGTGTTCAGCAATTCCAAAAACCTATAACTAATCCGTTTGCATTAATGCAGTACCAAAGACTCTCGAAACTCCAGGAGCGCCTTTCATTGACCTTCTGGTGGCATATTCGTGTTTAGCAACCTCAAAAAACCCTCCGGTAATTCATTTGCATCGATTAAATGCCGAAAACCATCGAAACTCTAGAAGATGACGTCCCTTGGAGTGACCCTGGACACCACGTCCTACGGAGGTCAATTCTGATGGCATATTCGTGTTTAGCGATCCCAAAAACCCATGAGTTATCTGTTTATATCAATTTAATGCCGAAAACCCTCGAAACTCTAGAAGATGACGTCCGTTGAAGGTCAAGGTCAAAGAAAAGGTCGCCACTGGATAGCCAGGAAAAAATCCTAGACTCCTAGTACTTTTCTTTGGTCCAAACTTCTACATGTTGCCAGATAACCAGTAACTCAGGGAATTGGAATACACAGTAAATCTTATAATTTTCCGAGTTTGTGCCTCTATATCTTGAAAATCCTTCATACGATTGAGTTGTGCCCATGAGAAAGTAGTTGTGCCCATAGTTTTCGCAAAATAATTTTACGATAGAAATTTTTGAAAAAAAGTTAATTAAATTTCAAAATTATGCATTGCCAACAAAAAAATTAAATACATTTTATAATTTTTTTTCTAAATATTCCCAACAATTCTGATTTTGAAATAAATTTTGATACGAGATGATGAAACTCTAGAATATGATATAGCGTTTTCAATAGGTGATGAAGACTTTGAGGATGATAATAAAGAAGAAGAATAACTGTATACATTTTTTTGTATTTTTTTTTGTAACTTCAATCGATCATACTTCGAAACTAATTAACCAATCCTAACATTTTTTTTAAATACGCGTCTTTCACTTAACTTTCGGTATAGGTTTATTACAGTTGTTTAAAAATTCCCCAGGCTCTGCTATTCAACAGATTGTAATGATTTCAATTTTATTTGAAAGTATTCTCTTTTATACAAGTGTAAAAAAATCAAGTATAATATCTTTCTGTTGACTCTGCCTAATTTTGAAAATTAATACCTTTTTTTCAAAAATTTAGATTGCAAAATTATTTTGCGATTTTTAACTAGTTGATTAAGTATGCTGAAATTTTGTGCAGTGTTTTTCTATATTAAAAATATTTTCTGGGTAAATTTTGAGGATTCTATAATGCTTTTAAATATCCGAAAAAGATCATTGAAAAATAATGATTTTTGACAACCTTTTTTAAATGGTTTTTGCTAATTTTGCAAAAATACTAATTATTTTGTAATTTGCAATTTGTAATTAATGCAATAGAAAATTTAATCACAAAACTTTTTTATTGTCTCCGAAATTTATTTTAATGCATAGTTGTAGAGATATCGCAACGAATAGGAAAAAAAATTCTAATTTTTTTCACAAATTATTTCATAAAAAATTTAGCTCACCTTTTGATGTGTCAGCATAGTGAAATTGTCATTTGTGATAATTTTTTGAAGCGCGTAACGCCTGGTGTAAATGACAATTTAGCCACACGAAAAATCAGAAACAATAAAATAAAGCACTTTAATTACAATCAATAAACAGAAATGTCAAAGTAAAAATAATTTTAATTGTATAACCTACTTATAACATTATGGGTTTGTCCGTTTTTTGTGACAGTGATTGAACATATATATGTTTTTCTATGGATGCTATACAATGTGCAACTTCTCTCACTACTTACATACATTTAAAACGAACAATTTCTCAGACAGTGAGAAAAGTCGGCCATCGCAGTGAGAAATATTTTTTCTCACTGGTTCTACGCCGGTTATCCTAAATGTGATCGCCGTTTCCATGGTAACAAACACAATGCAAACACAATAATTTAAGTTGTCAAAGAAAAGGTATTGAAGCAAAACTTATCAGGACTTACCTTTTAAAACTGTTCAAAAATAACTGTTAATTAGAATTTTAAATAAATAACGTATATAAATTTTAAGAATATTGTGTATTTTATTTCAATTTATGCATATAATATACCCAAAAGCGCCTAAATGATTTAATTTTGAAGTTTGAACTTTTCACAAAACTGCATCCATAGAAAAAGTACAGTGTACAACACATGAGAAAATGACATATTTCTCCCTCGCTTGAATTGCAACAACAAACTTCTGCGCTCGTGAGAAATATGTCTTTTTTCTCACTTGTTGTACAATATACTATTTGTAGGTACTTCAATTATTGTATTACTTACAATCACCGTTTTACATACATAAGTTGTCTTATTTATGATTTAACATTATAATCCACAAAGTTTGCAATATATTCTGCAACACTTCCCAAAATCTCTACTGTAATACACCTTACCCGAACCACAACATTTCGGGATTGTGCATTAGAAGCCACACATGCATGTAGCTGGTGTTGTAACAAAGTCCTATGCTGTTTAAATTAAACATACGCTGTTTACATTTTAATATATTCACATAAGTTTCAACTTTCTTAAATACAACTAAACTGAAAATGTTTAATGTAACATGGAAACTGATGAAAACTTACGGAACTAGCATTCGTCGTCACGTACTGTTTTTATACAAACAAGTCAAATTAATTAATTTGTAAATTAATAATTAAAAACACTTTTTTCAAAAGATGAAAAAAAGTTTATTATTTATATTTTTATATTTATATTATTTATATTTAATTATTTATACAGGGTGTACCAAAAAAAATCTTCTCTTTGTGTAAATTAATTTAATAAAAAATTTTTTTGTACACCCTGTATAAATAAGTATGTTAATCAAAAATGAATAACCATTTTCAATTTCGTTGCAACACAAAACCACAGCCGCATCATTATTCCAGTTCAATCAGAGAGTGCAGCAAGCACCTCTACCGAGGTTATTCATTTTGATTTACATGTTTACTCTGATTGGATACGAAGGGAATCATTCTCGTTGGAACTTTACCGCGCTGAACAGATGGGACGTGAATTATAAATTGTAAAATTCCCCCCATCTTCCTTAGTCTCAGCATCCGTTATGGCTTGGAAATTGTAGAAGCCTTGGAGGTGTTACCAAGAAGGTTCCCATTGTTTTCAATCTGGTAGGATATAGAGTAGCATTTTTGGATGATGTTTTATGTGCTATTAGATTGAAAACTTAGTTTTTTTAAGTATGTTAATGTTTATATTACTGAATAAAGAATTAAATATCCTTTCAAATGAGCTATCACACAATCCCTACTCTCATTTAAAAAAATCATCGATTACGTCATCATTCCCAGATGGATGACGTCACTAGTATTATATATATGCCAAAAAAGCCTAATTAAAAAAAAATCGACCTGTCTGAGAATTTCTCTTCAAACCCATTCTCGAGATAATGAATTTATGCAAAACTCAAACGTCCTCACTTATACTACAGTGTCGCGCCCACTTGATTAACAATTAAAAAACAAAGGGGTTTTCGATATTGTATTGCAAAAAACTCTTCGGGATTTCATCAATTGATGTTTAAAGAATATCTACCTACCTTGGCAACTTTTAAATTTTTAGTTAAATGTCCGATTCAGGGTTAAAATGGCCGATTTCGCGATTTTGTAAATTTTTAATCGTTTTTATTATGTCACAAACTATTAACCTAAGAGAAAAGTCACTAAAGACCTTTTCTGTTCGGAATGATTCAAAAACCCTAAAAAAACTTTGTTCGATGCAAAAAAAATAATTTTAGGAAAAACCCCTATCTTTCCCCTCGCCTGGCAAGGTCTTATGCTGTTCAGAATCGCCTGTCATTGTACACATTTCTTCTAAATGACTTACTCAAACATATACATACTTAAATTTAAACTTTACAGGAGAAAGTTTATTTTTCCCCTAAACTATGCACTTTTCGACGTACCTGGTAAATACACGTGCAGGGCTGATGTCTGCCAGGTCACGGTTTTTAGCTTGGTGTGCTATGAATATACAATATTATACAAATTTCTAGCCTTACAGGAAGACCGTTAGTCGGAGGGTTCACTAGCTCTTAGACTAAAATACATGGCACGTTTTCATAGTATGTGACCAAATAGTTTCGTAGTATGTTCAAGTTTTTTGTTTTGGTACTCTGGATCCAGGCCTAATAGTTTTAAATTGTTGTTTCAAGACTTTATTGTTTTCTATAATTTTTATGTATTGTTGTTCTGAAGCTATTTCCTTGAGGCATTTTTATGATTAACTATTTAGATGGGAAATTTAGTATATACAGTCACCGGCACAAAAAACCGCCCCCCCCCCCCAAAATGGGCCATTTTTAATATCTTGCATTTCCTAAACCTGATGTCCGATTTAAGTAATTCTTTTAATATGTTATAGCCTTACTCTTTAACAATTCGCTGTAATAATATTGTTGCTAGACAGGTACATTGTCATTGTAAACAGGGTGTACGAATCAAACTGTGTTTTTTTCTCAAACTTTGGAACACCCTGTGGAATGTTCTAGCTTTTATAAAATACTGAATTTAAAACCCAACTATAGCCTCAGGTTTTCTTAACATTATGTTTTTTGTTTCATTCGCTTATGTTGGATAATAAAAAAGTTAGGCACTTTAACAACTATCCCTGTTTTTCGTCAATACAGGGTGTTTTTAAATAAGTACGGCAAACTTTAGGGGGTAATTCTGCATGATAAAATAATGACAGTTTGCTTTATAAACGTATGCCCGTAAATGCTTCGTTTCCGAGATAGGGGGTGTTGAAATTGTTCTTACAAACTGACGATTTATTTATTGCTCCAAAACGGTTTGTGATATGCAAATGAAATTTGGTAAATTTTAAGAGGTAGTTATTGCGCATTTTTTGGCATACAATTAAGAATTTTATATTCACCATTGGCGTGCATACGGGTATAAACATTTGAGATATATCCCGTATGCACGTCAATGGTGAATATAAAATTCTTAATTGTATGCCAAAAAATGCGCAATAACTACCTCTTAAAATCTACCAAATTTCATTTGCATATCATAAACCGTTTTAGAGCAATAAATAAATCGTCAGTTTGTAAGAACAATTTCAACACCCCCTATCTCGGAAACAAAGCATTTGCGGGTATACGTTTATAAAGCAAAC
Organism: Diabrotica virgifera virgifera; assembly: GCF_917563875.1. Lineage (NCBI taxonomy): Eukaryota > Metazoa > Arthropoda > Insecta > Coleoptera > Chrysomelidae > Diabrotica > Diabrotica virgifera. Next base: position 203,690,306 of record NC_065447.1, read on the forward strand.
TGTCATTATTTTATCATGCAGAATTACCCCTTAAAGTTTGCCGTACTTATTTAAAAACACCCTATATTGACGAATAACAGGGGCAGTTATTAAAGTGGTTAACTTTTTTATTATCCAACATAGGCGAATTAATCAAAAAACAGAATGTTAAGAAAACCTGAAGCTATAGTTGGGTTTTAGTTTAAGTATTTTATAAAAGCTAGAACATACCACAGGGTGTTCCAAAGTTTGAGAAAAAAACACAGTTTGATTCGTACACCCTGTATACAATGACAGTGTACCTGTCTAGCAACAATATTATTACAGCGATATTGTTAAAGAATAAGGCTATAACATATTAAAAAAATTACTTAAATCGGACATCAGGTTTAGGAAATACAAGACATTAAAAATTACCCATTTTTTGGGGTGGCGGTTTTTTGTGCCGGTGAGTGTATTTAAATATTCAGTAGTATTTTGTATTTTGACAAAGACACCCGATTTGGGCGTCGAAACGTTAATAAAATTATTTTTTCAATTTAATTGTGGCTTATTTCCCATCTAAATAGTTAATTTTCTGTATTGGTAACAAAATTGCTTTAAAATAAATATTGTCTGATTTCGTATGTTGTTTTTGTTAAATTCGGTTGAAATAAGAAATATCAGATGATTCCATATAAGTCTGCTTGTGTGTAACAGTTAACCGATAATATAAAAAGGATAAAAAAAGGGAAAACTCTATACACATATTTCTTATCACATACTTTATCCGATGCATGGACAAATATCAAATTTCAAGTGCTACTTCTTGATTGTACTAATTCCTAGAGTCGCCTTTTCCATTAGTTCACGTCACACTTTCACAAAACTCACAATTTCAGGGACACATTATTCGAATTCCCGGGGATATCAACCATTCGTTAATCCCTTTTAGGCCCGGGTAGTCGATGCTTTGGATTATTTATGTGACAAATTTATAAATTTATTGTGCCGCTCTGATTACATTGCAATGCGCTATTTAGTATGAATGCTGTTTTATATTATGAAACATATCATTTACGCTAGGTAAAATATTATATTTTATTATATGGGTAGCTAAATAGAAAGGTTCTGTATTCTATATATTTATTATTAAATTTTTGGGTATGTATATATAGACCAGTGTAAATAGCAAAAAAAAATAAAAAATTAATAGCAGGATGAGACCAATTCCAAATGAAAGTACACATATTAGATAACATGTGGAACATTTTTCACCAAATATGGATGAGGGGAGAACATGGGTTGGGGGAGCGCTTTTAGGGTGAAAACGGTTAATTACGATTTGCGGCAAAACGGCACATCCTATCGAAAAAAGTTAAATTGCAAAGTTGTAGGTTATAAGAAGATCTACAACTTTTGTAAATAAGCATTTTTCACATAACCTCAAAATATCCGAGAAAATTGAAAAATTAGATGTTTTTGATTTTATTTTTTTTCTCACTGAAAAAAAAATTTTTTTTACCAAATATGGTAGAAACTTACCCCTTTATGTCCCAAATACGCTGTAATTTTTTTGTTTAAAAATATTTTTTAAAACTCTTGTTTTTTATGTTTAAGGGAAAATGTAAGCATTTTTTCAATTGAAAAATCTCCCGAAATTTTTTTAGCTTTTTTAAAGAAGTTGGCATTTTTTTTGTTTATTGAAACCTCTTTTTTCTGATGGTGCAAAAAAATATATACGTTACTGTGGAAAATTTGGTCACAAAAGGCAAAAATCAGAAATTTATTTTCAACCCCTCACCATTTTCAGATTCTCAGACGTAATGTAAGTTGTATAGCGAGTAGGTGCAGCCCATTTAGTGACAAATTTATTTATTTTAACCTTTAACTACACGCGCTGGCGTACTTTGTACGCCAGATATAAGAATTCTACTGGAAATATATTTAAAAATTTAATTTTTGACCTTGCTTATTTTTCTAACCTATCACTGGAATGTGCTTTACAATTTGGTTTTAGTTTTGTTATAATCGGCGTTCTGGAAAGATCGTAATTTACATTTTATTATTTGTTGTTTCCGGTGGTGGACAATATACCCCAGGATTATATTACGGCATTATGGCATTACCCCATTATGGCAAAAAAAATATTTTTCTTTGTAAACAATACTTTTTCTCCTGTAAAAAATCACATTTAAAAAAATGTTTTATTAGTAATTTTATTTATCATGGAATCCAGTTATTCCATGATTCCAGTTATAAATCCCAATTGGCTTACTGAAAAGGAACTCCAAGTATTCACTGATGCCGAATAAGGTTTATAACAAACAACTAAGTGTATTTAAAAAAAAATTAAACAAATCCGCTGTGTTTAAGTGTATTTTCTTGTGGCGTACAAAGTACGCCACGCGTGTAGTTATGTTATAACTTATGCGCGGGTAGTTAAAGGTTAAAGGAAATTGTGGAATCTACATAAAAAGGTAAATACTACCTGTGTCTTATTCTCAATTAACCAATGAAATATTATCATTTTCTTTCATAAATAGTATGACTAAAATAACCTGAAATTTTTTTATTTGTTTAAATTAACAAATTTTTAATAATAATTTAATACAATATATTCAAAATAAATTAGAAATAGGTACTTCAGTACAATATTAACAAACAATAATTTCTTTCTTTTGCACAAGCAAATTTAGTTTTACTCAAAGAGAAAATTGTAAAATCATGGTTTTGTATTTGTAGATTATCACTATGGATATGGAAGAATCTGTTTGTATAATCTGCAATGAGGCAGATAATAAGCAGTTGTATAAAATAAAAGAAAATTCTTTGAAACGTTTAGTGGAGTCTGGTAAAAAAAGATTTGGCAGTAGACACAAAAAATTTGCAAATATGCATTCATAAAAGTTGTCAGAAAAATTATAATGATGATGCTCTAATAACTAAATACCTTGATTTATGGCAAAAAACATAGTGAAAGCATTATTAGACAATAAAAACTTGTCACATTTAGCCAATATTTTCTACAAAAAAGATGCAAATAAAGAAAATATGGCCAAAAATGGTTTACAATTAATTCTATCAATTTATAAATGTAGAAATGAAAATATAAGTTTGAATCAATTAAGATTTAACAAATACCAATTAGCAAGAGTAAAAACTTCTTTTAAACTAGCTAATCTCCCACCAACTGAAGGCGCAGCAGAACAACACTGTTACAGAGCATACCATCAGATTCAATCTTGGATGGGTAACAAACTGACGGCAACAAATTGGGGCTGGAAGCAACATGAACGTGGCATTGTGCCCATATTCACAAATGCAGAATTAATTCCAGAAATATTACTAAAAAGTATTTGCTGCAGCTGTGAGACTGGATGCAATAGTCAAAAATGTGGGTGCCGAAAGCATGGTTTGAAATGTACCAATTTATGTTCAAATTGTACTTCTGATAAATGCTCCAATGTTGAAAAACCATATTTTTTTATATTAATGAATATGATGCCATTAGGGATGAGAAGCCAACGCCAAATGAAGAAAATGTAGACGAAGACCATGATGGTCTAGAAGATTTAGAGGAAACTGCAGAATCTGTAAGCATAACCGAATGTGATGAAGAAATGCCATCAAAGAAGCAAATACTTAATTAATTGATGAAAAATTGGCCATTAAAATTATAATAATTACTTTCTTTTGTATTAAATAAACTTTTTCGTTAAAAAAGTTGTTGCGACTTTTAATTTGGTTCATGAGAAAAAAGTTTTAAAAAAAATGTAGTTTCTAGGTAAGTAGGCCGACCTTTAAAAAAAATATAGTTTAAAAAAATAAAAAACACGCTTTTAAAGCACTAAAAATTTAAAAATATCTTTTAAAATTAAAGCTAGTAATATTTTATTTTTAAATTTTTAGTGCTTTAAAAGCGTGTTTTTTATTTTTTTTAACCATAATTTATTCACAAAATTAAAAATCACAGACAACGTCCTTAAGTGTAGTAAATTTTTAACAGAGGTTCGTTGGTTCCTGCTCGCTATGCAACTTATATTACGTCTGAGAATCTGAAAATGGTGAGAGGTTGAAAATAAATTTCCGATTTTTGCCTTTCGTGACAAAATTTTCCACAGTAACGTATATATTTTTTTACACCCTCAGAAAATAGAGGTTTCAATAAACAAAAAAAATGCCAACTTCTTTAAAAAAGCTAAAAAAATTTCGGGAGATTTTTCAATTGAAAAAATGCTTACATTTTCCCTTAGACATAAAAAACAAGAGTTTTAAAAAATTTTTATACAGAAAAATTACAGCCTGTTTGGGACAGAAAGAGGTAAGTTTCCACCATATTTGGTAAAAAATAATTTTTTTTTCAGTGAGAAAAAAAAATAAAATCAAAAGCATTGAATTTTCCGATTTTCTCGGATATTTTGAGGTTATGTGAAAAATGTTTATTTACAAAAGTTGTAGATCTTTTTATTGCCTACAACTTTGCGATTTAACTTTTTTCGATAGGATGTGCCGTTTTGCCGCAAAACGTAATTAATCGTTTTCACCCCTAAAAATGCTCCCCCAACCCATGTTCCTCTCATCCAGATTTGGTGAAAAATGTTTCACATGTTATCTAATATGTGTACTTTCATTTGGAATTGGTTTTATCCTGCTATTAATTTTTTATTTTTTTGGTCCATTTTAGAGCTATCTGCACTGGTCTAATAGTACTTTCCATTAACACAATTAGAAAGACTGACGGTAATGTAAATATCAATATACCGGGATGAACGCGCCAATAGCCTGCAAAATAACGCAAAAATGGAAAACATAATAGATTGTGAAGTAAAAAGAGATGAAACTTGTAGAGGTGAAAATTATCGATATAAACGTATAAATTAACAATAATACGAAGCAAGTTTTCAATCCTAATAGCAAATAATTAATATTGAAAAATATCAAAAATCACTAAAAGATTTTTAAATTGAAAACTTACTGGTACATCCCCATGTATACGCCTCCAAGACTTCTACAATTTGCAAGTCATATGGATGCTGCAGTAAAGACGATAGGGAAGGAATTCTAAACCTTGCAATTCAAATCCCCCGTCTGCAGCCGGCTAGGAACTGAAAGATGCACCATAGTTTCTCTACTGAGTAATACGAAAATAAAATAATAAAAATGTGTACCATTTTTATTCGGCTGCAATACGAAGGAAAAACAATCTTACTTTTTAATTAGAATAAGGAGTGCAGCCAGTCCCTTTAACTGCAGTTTTCTGCTCTTATTGGAGCGTCATCAGAAGGAACGTAGGCACTGTTCTCCTTAATCCAATCAAATTGCATCGAAAGGTTTTCCCAAATATTGCAGCCAAAGTGATGGTCCATCACTTTGGCTGCAATATTTGGGAAAACCTTTCGATGCAATTTGATTGGATTAAGGAGAACAGTGCCTACGTTCCTTCTGATGACGCTCCAATAAGAGCAGAAAACTGCAGTTAAAGGGACTGGCTGCACTCCTTATTCTAATTAAAAAGTAAGATTGTTTTTCCTTCGTATTGCAGCCGAATAAAAATGGTACACATTTTTATTATTGTATAAATTAACATTACATTACATAGTTTCCCATCTTTAGACATATCGGGGGAGTATGACAACTGGCACTGTGACAGAAGAATTTTATAAAATACTCTTGTCACAGACGTCTAAAGGTGAAAACTATCTAATGTAATCTTATACGTTTATATCAATAATTTACACCTATACTAGTTTCATCTCTTTTTATTGCACAATGTATTATGTTTTCTATCTTTTGCGTTATTTTGCCGGTTATTAGCGCGATCATCGCTGTATATAAACAATATACAGAAATAAGAATCTGAATATTACATTTCTAATGTACCGGGTGTCCCAATAAGAAAGGCTCTCGGCCATATCTCAGGAACCGTTTATAGTATAGCTTTGAGAAAAAAATATTTATAACAAAAGTTGCCTCGGAAAAGCCTGGAAATTATTTTCATAATTGTAGGTCCACCGCTAGAGGGCGTAATTGAATATAAAAAATTAAAAAATCAAAATTTTACAAAAATTACCTAATGAAAGGATACTGGAAATCCAATCATCGTATTCTTCATAACATTCTCCGCATATTTGATTTGACAAGTTTAAGTCTACCTTTGCAAATAAGAGGTGGGGGTGAGTGGGAAGCTTCTTATGAAAAAATGGCTGTAAGTCCGGTTTTGCTAAATCGAATTTTGCATACTTGGTCTTGTTGAAAACAGCTCTTTTTCGTCAATGTAAGTGTCTTATTTTCGAAATAGCCTAGTAAGTAATATGCAAGCTAGGAGGCGTTATTTAATTATTTTCAGAAATCTAGTTTTCTTTGGAAAATATTAAATATAAGTATGCATTTTTAATCCTGTATTACAAAATTATACCAAATTAGCAACATAATACCGAAAACCGCATGTCGATACCTTTTTTCTACCTCGAGATATCTTAAGAAATGTGTAAATTTTAAACATAACTGTTACTGTCAGCGGTAAACGAGATTAAGGAAAAGTAGTGTGCTATGGAAAAAAACAAATAAACATTTTCCAGATGTAAACGTATATAATTACTTAAAACAACAATAAGAAAAACAACACTAAAATATAACAAAGAAATAAAAGCAACTACTTACTTGGTCTTAGTGACTGCCTAAATGTTCAAATTGTTGCCCATCATTTTCGATGCAAGCATTTACTCTTTTAAGAGTAGATTGAATAGCAACATATTTAACTGTTTTAGACTTTTATTTATGCGGACGGATTAAAGACCTTGTTTTTGCCATAGGCCCACTACGCGAGAAAACATCATGATCTAAAATCTAGAGAATACGAAACGCCATTCAAAGCATTGCGAAAGCAGAAATTGAGACTGCTGTTCAATCTACTCTTGAAAGAGCAAATGCCTGCATCGAAAATGATGGGCAACAATTTGAACATTTAGGTCGCCACTAAGTAAGTAGTTGCTTTTCTTTGTTATATTTTATAGTGTTGTTTTTCTTATTGTTGTTTTAATTAATTACATACGTTTACATCTGGAAAATGTTTATTTGTTTTTTCCATAGCACACTACTCTTCCTTAATCTCGTTTACCGGTGACAGTAACAGTTATGTTTAAAATTTACACATTTCTTAAGATATCTCTAGATAGAAAAAAGGTATCGATATGCGGTTTTCGGTATTATGTTGCTAATTTGGTCTAATTTTGTAATACAGTACTAAAATGCATACTTGAATATAATATTTTCCAAAGAAAACTAGGTTTCTGAAAATAATTAAATAACGCCTCCTAGCTTGCATATTACTTATTAGGCTATTTCGAAAATAAGACACTTACATTGACGAACAAGAGCTGTTTTGAATAAGCCCAAGTAAGCAAAATTCGATTTAGCAGAACCGAACTTACAGCCATTTTTTCATAAGAAGGTTCCCACTCACCCCCACCTCTTATTTGCAAAGGTAGACTTAAACTTGTGAAATCAAATATGCGCAGAATTTTATGAAGAATACAATGATTTGATTTCCAGTGCCATTTCATTAGGTAAATTTTGTAAAATTTTGATTTTTAAATTTTTGTTATTCAATTACGCTCTCTAGCGGTGGACCTACAATTATGAAAATAATTTCCAAGCATTTCCCGAGGCAACTTTTGTTATAAATATTTTTTTCTCAAGGCTGTACTATAAACGGTTCCTGAGATATGGGCGAGAGCCATTCTTATTGAGACACCCGGTACAATAATACTAAAAAGCTCTAGTAGGTGCTCAATTAATTTGTACAAAATGGACTCACTTCTGGAGAGGTGTCGGTGAGCGGTGATTGGGTGTCTCCCTGAGAAACCGAATTCCAAACGAAGAAATACGTCTTAGAAAAAAGGCAACAGACGCTGTCAAAATAATCGAAACGCTGAAGAAGAATTTGGCAGGACCGTTATTATTATTATTATAGTCCGTGTCACCTTGACTTTACAGTATTAGGAACATAGGCAATGCAGTCCTTATGAGATTTTTAGCGCGGCGATGCCCATTTTATCAAAAAGAATTTTTGATCAAACATTAGAGAGATTAAATTAAAACTGTTTTAGAAGGCAATCTACAATTTTAGGATTCATATGCGCAATAACTATAGTATATCAAATAAACTTAAACGCATATGAATCCTAAAATTGTATTTTGCCTTTCTAAAAACGTTTTAATTTAATCTCTCTAATATTCGAATACAAATTATTTTTGATAAAATCGGTATCACCGCGCTAAAAACTCTCAAAAGGACTGCATTGCCTATGTTCCTTGTACTGTAACGTCAAGGTGAGACTGACTATAGAAATCCGATGGTCAAAACGTATTAAGGAGCAGATGATGCACACCAACCAGATGGACCGACGATCTGAAGCGTGTTAACAGTAACTGGATGCAAGCCGCACAAGACAGGGTCAGATAGAAAGAGCTGAGGGAGATGTCCAGCAGTGGACGCGTACAGGTTGATGATGATGATGATGATTGTATGGAATATTGTCAGTTACAACAAATTCTGCAAGCTCCAAATGATTCAAGTTCTTTTAACCATTTTTCGTAATCATCTGCATTCATGGTAGTGGGCAAAATTATCTATACTCAACACCGTGTATGACAACTGATAACCAACCTACTTCCATTTGAAATGATTTTGAACAGCTGTTCAGCCTGGTGTATCCTGCATGTAATTATAGGCTTCATCAACAATTGGCTTACCTTCAATTCTGTAGTATTTAATATTGTCTAAGACGTAGAGGTCGAGTGCACAAATCACTTATAATCCTGTAGAAAGAACTCACACTTCCAGTCCATTCGTATACTTTCGTATGCCTTCAAGCCTTTTTCGAAAAAGCTTCAATGATACACGACAACCTTCAGTCTCATGAACATGGTAAATTGTTTTTTTAATAAAATGCTTGTTATAGTCCCTCAAGTCTGTCACAGTTGCCTACCGTTTAGCAGATGTTGTAATTGGAATTTTTTGTCAATTATTTGAATCTGCGATTGTTAACATAATATTCGATTGTTAAATTTTTTAAATTATTCTTTCTTAATTATTTTTTTATCCTTTTAACTATCCTATGCTTACAGATACTCCAGTAGCTTCGCTCACACTCTGTTTAATATTGGTTAAATTATCTTCAGGAAACAGTGTTTGTAAATATTTACACTTGGTAAACTCTGCCTTTGGATTCTCGTATCAATCTCATCTGTTTACTCCTACTACACGTAATGGTCTCCATTCTATAAAATAGTTTTTAATACGTCTAATGACTATATAATTGTTATTTTAAAGATGACGCAATCTTTATAAAAGAAAATTTGATTTATTGTACAAATTGTAGTTGGAGTTTCAAATATAAAATTTTTAGTTCTGCTTAAATTGTTTAATATTGCAATGCCATTGCAGAGCTGCCATTTGCCATTTCTATTGTCTAAGCCTACGCAATAAAATATTTCGTGGTAGGTACTGCTCGCCACTGAATTTGAAACCAGCTGTACCTATATTTTGAATTATTTAGTTTGTTTCAGTGTATCAGCGTAGGTTGAAATCGCATATACCTTCGAAAATATCTGAGCTGGCTAGAGTTAATGGAAACGTTTGCTGTAGATTAAGTATTGACTCCCAATGTTGATTGTAGCTTACAAATTAGTAGTTCCTTGACTGAAGGTTACATCTTTTTATTTTTGAAGTTATAATTCTTTAGGCGCGATTGAATGTAAATGTGCGCGAATTCATCAAAATTGTTGGTGCTACGCGCACATACGTTAGACGTTTGCTCTGATTGGGTATTTCAATGACATGTCAAAAATTATTCAATATGGTGGCGGTGGTTAAAAAGTGTGAAGTAATTTTTATTATTATGGTTATGGTTGTTAAGTTGTGTTTTGAAAGTTGTCAGAACCGAAACAAAAGTGAGTTTATACTTGTACTGACTTTTTAAATAGTTTTTAAATATATTTTTGGACCTATAAATATAGAAAAAAAAAAAGAATGTGTGTGTACTTTGTACGCACGTTAGAAGTTATACTTCTATTAAAATTGTGTAGAAAATCTGATGTTTTTTTAGATTTTCTATGATTCCTCAAGGGAAAAGCAATTGCTGGGACGCCCCAGTTCGTCAAAAAAATGACGGATTAACATTATTTATCGAGAATTTACCATTTTTAACCCTCGCACGACCAACCTTTTAGTAGAAACAGCGAGGATCAAGGAGGGTCAATAAAAGTCCACACATAAATTAATCAAAAACGTGTTTATTTATTTAAACTGATTTAAAAATAACACTTTTATTATTCCTAGACATTAGTGGAACAGTTAAAAGATACGAATTTATAATTTACCCGGAGTCTTCGGCTTCAGTGGAATTGGCATCATCGTAGGATACAGAAACATTTTTGGCTTCTTGCTGTGCTTACCGCATACATACTTGCATTTTGAACAAACTATGGTTGTTTTTGCCCACTTATTGGCCTTTTTTCTTTTAGATTTTGCTAATTTGACACATGAATGATATCGTCCCTTTCCATTTTGGGATGGTGTTGAAGGTATTCAAGGGGATTATTTAGAGTCCACTGTCAAGTTTTTATAAAAGTATGAGGAAATGAATTAAATTACACAAATTCTAATTATGCCATCTAATAGGACAGTAGTACGCCGACAACTACTAATTATTTGAGATTTTTAGGAACAAAGGTATTTAGGAAATCGAATGTAATGCAATGTTGTGGACACTTTTTAACCCTCCTTGGTCCTTCTAGGGTTAGTGATTTAAAATTTGACGAAAATACATTGTAACGGTCACGTTACGAAATTAGCTCTTTAATTATTATTATAATTATTTTCCCTCGGTCTCCATTTAAATTCTCTAATTTCTCGTATAGGACTACTGAGGTGACGTCATACCTCGGTGATGGAACGTACTCTACTTATCGAGAATTATTTCCTGTTCTGAGAGAATTTGACGTTCACCTTGGCGGAGAAACGTCTCTCGTTCGTCACTTGGTTTGTGGCTGCTAAGTGGGTTGGTTTGGTACTTGGTACTGGTACCATGAAATGGCGGATGAGTTCCATACACCCTATTTTATAACATCGATCCAGTTTTTAAAGTAAAAAGTTACCAGCAAGGGTTGTCTGGAGTTAGGGAGACATGTGTGTGACAACTCCTGTTGGAGCCTAATAGGAATCATTCGGTGAGATTTATTTTTTTTTGTAATAATTTTTTTATTAGCCATCGTCATGTGTTTTTTGTTGTGGAATATTTAAAATATTAGTCCCTTTGTTAAACTTTCTTAGTCAATCTATTAAGGGAAGGGTGTAGATGATTTCGATCTTTATATTATCTTTATATGGATCTTTATATTAATGGGGTTTTTGGTTTTACATAACCAAACATTTTTGAAGACCTCAAATTAATATTGGAAATAATTACCATTTCTCTGTAGGTTTTAAATTTATTGAACATCCAATATTTTATAAATTCAATATATTTTTACAGATATTTTCTCAAATAAATCATTTCAATGTCATTTATTCATGTCTTCACACTTAAAATAGTTCAAGGTTACCTGAGATTGGTTTTTTGTTCCATTTTTAATGGCCGGTTTTTCTATACTATTGCTTCTAAAAAGTATTTCTTCTTCCCTTTACTTTTTGCTCATGTTTAAAATGGGAAATAAAACTGGGAATGTTTTTAGCCATTTGGAAGAAACCCTAACATGAAACCGTAGCCCTTTGACCACCTAGGGAAACCACTGCAGCCACGGCCAAGTCACCATTGGGAGTATGTCTATTTGGGAGCAAGCTATGGGAGCGTTCCAGCTCAATTTTCGTCTTGGCACCTGGGCCTACAGGAGTCATGGGGTCGCACCATCCTGGTGCATCATTTTCTAGGATGCAACCGCAACCTCGTTTGGGAACATTTAGTGAGGTGTTTTAGTAACTATTGGTTTTTTTATATTTCAGACTATCTGTTAAATACACTATGTTTTTTTCCAGATTTAGGTTACCTCTGGTTTTTTTTGACATATTTGTATATTAGATTATTTGGTTCCCAAACTTTGTATCTACGGTAACTTCTTGTGCACAGGAATAAGCCTAGAGAAAATTAGGTTTTTAATACTTTATTATTGCTTTGATATTGGTTTATGTAATTCGGGTAAATTCATTTTGGTAATATTACTTGCTTGTTTCCCAAATATTTTCTTGTTATTCGCTTTATTTCGATTGTTCGGTTAATTCGTCGTTACTTTATTTCATTGAATTTTCTCGGTTAATTTAGGTCATCGTTTCGGTATTAATTACTTCATTACTATCACTTTATTCATTTGTATATTTAATTTTATTTATTCATTATGGTATTTTCTCTTAGTGAGGCTTGGGCCTATTTATTTGTAGTATTTTCATCTTTGTCAGTTTCCTTTAGTTGTACGTAGCGGGCGTACTATAACCATTTGGTAGAAGACTTATGTAATTTTGTACCCTATATGTTAGTGAGAGGTACTTATACCTGTAATTTTGTAACAGATAACATTATTGTTGTTATCTTAGAGATAACTTTTTGTATAACTTATGTCATGTTAGAGTCACATGATATACACTTTGTGTAACTCAGAGATTGTCAAAAATCTAGTAGTTATTTTTAATAAATATGTATTTATTTTGTATATCAATTATTTTATTATTCCTTTATGTTCACTATTACAGGTTTAATATATTTAATATTTGAATGCAGTGTAAGATACCTGGGAAAATGATCGAAGATCATTTTCATGGCGCCCATGATTAGTTAGTTTTATTTATTTTGTTCGTTTTTAGTCATTATTCATCTCCATTCATTTTCAGTACATTATTCTTATTTTATTATTTCATCTTTTAGTCATCATTACTATCTATATAGAGCTACTGTTCTTCGACAGGCATGCAAACGAGCCGTATCCATCCTTGAGTGTCAAGTGGTTTTCTTGCATCTCTTGCTAGCCAACTCTATTCAGTTTGCCTCTGTCTCGTCCCACTTCTACTTCTATCCCTTCTAATTCCCCTTTCTTCAGTACTACTGCACTTTAGTAGTATTTTTTTTTATTTTTCCTATTGCGGCTTCTCAACGTAGAAGTCACTTCACCCTTTTCTTTACACACCCCACATTCTCTCTTCATTTTTATACCGGTTCTTTTCTTTCTTCTTTTTCCTTACTTCTGTTGGAGTATATCTTTCTTTTTACTTTCACTCCAACAGAAGTTTTCTTACTTTTGTTACAACCTACAGCAGAAACTCGAAAGGCTATATACAGCCCATGAAAAAATTATAGTATACATTTTTGGCCGAAAAACGACGTTTTTTTAGAGTTTATACGATTCTTTTCGAGAAAAGCAATTGCGGCGACGCTCCAGTCAGTGGCGTAGCTGAAGATTGGGGGCCCCCGCGACAGTTTTTGTGGGCCCTCCCGCGACAATTTTTGTGGGCCCCCGTATTATAAGCATAACGACAACTAATAACAGTATAATTACTAAAATATGTGTAAATGATAATATTTGACATTTCTTTAAAGTCTTCATCAGTTAGTGTTTAGTAGATTCATCAGTAGATTTTTTGGGAATAGACATGGAAACCTATTATACCAACATGTATCTTAATCCCACAAACCTATTAGTAAGTTGTTTGAAAACATTAACTTCAAAACTTTTTTGCTACAAGTTATTTTTTCGTCTCAGCTGAGCTCATCGTAATTTTTTTTTATAAGTTTTATCCATTTATTTCTAAATTTCGGTATAATACCCCACTATTCCTGCCGCTTTTTCTAAAGTGTCGGAAACTGAATTTCTCATTTCTCGAAGATTATCACGATTTTTTTCAAAAAGTTGAAGGTCGTCCGTTAACTCTGCCGTTTCAGATTGCAAAAGTTTTTTTAATGGCATGGACTTTATGTCATTTAGCCAGTCACAACATGAGGTACTTGGTGTCATGTGTAGTGTGTGTGTTGAGTAAGTGTCTTGTTACTTTGCAAAGTCGACGTCATTGTCTTTGCAAAGAGACGCTAATTGTATCCGAACGTCTGCGGTCCCTCCGGTGAGTACCGATCCCACAAGGACAGAAACTATCTTCATTCATTAATTTATAATAAACCAAAAATCCCTGCCCTGGTGAGATTCGAACTCACGACCATTCGGACCTTTCGATCCAAAGGTAGGTGCTCTTACCACTGAGCCACAGAGGGGGTTTTGATATTAGATTAATAAATTTAAGTATTGTAGATTGAATAGTAATGTTAACGACAAATTCAAAATTATTCATATGCTCTAATATAATGCATTAGCTTCTAATTTTTCATCGTTTTTTAGATAGCAATGAAATTTTAGTTAAAGATTTCATTACTTGTCGGAAAGCTCGACGCAAAGCCACAACAGCATCATGTCTAGATGACCACGGGGTTTCACATAACCTTTCTAGTGTTGGCAAATGCGATGAATCCAAAGTCATAATAGTACATAGTACATCACATCTTTTAATACTCGCACTAAAAAAAACATAATCTTTTAAATATATCCTACAAAAACCAACTCCTGTACACCAGCAACGGCATCATTCAACACAAGGTTCAGATTATGGGATGCACAATGAATATAGGAAGATGTTTTTTCAATGTCAGTTATGCGCCTTTGTACGCCTGAATTTCCTTCCCCATCATACCCCTTCCTCTGCAGTTGTGTACGGAAAGGTGCTTTGATTGTATAAATTTTAAAATTTCATTTACAAGGCCTTCTGCACTTTGGTCTAATATGCAAATAAATCCCAAAAAACTTTCAACAACTTCTTCTTTGGAAGGTAAATTATTATTTTCATCTCAAGTTATTTTTAAATATTGGACAATAAAACTAAACTGATCGTGCTTTGAAATATCTTGAGTGCTGAGTGGTATCAAGAATTACTGAATAAAAAGAACTCTTTTTAATTAAATTCATCAATTTGTTTTCAGTTTCTTGAGCCAGCAAATTTATAACTTCGTTTTGTATTTGGGGGCACAAGTAATTTGTTTTTAAGTTATCGTTTTTATCGATTAATTTAGCCAAAACAGAATCATATTTAGCTAGTAAAGTAAAAGAACCACCGACAAAAAATTAAATTTTTGTGATTCACTTTCATCTAAACTACCAACATGTCTACGAAACGCTAAATTGCACCCGAAAAGAGTGAGAGTTACGTCAATTACCCGCTTCATTACTTCCTTCCAAATTCCCTATTTTGATGCTTATTAGGAAAATATGTTTTGGTCTCCAATTTAAAGAAAGTAGAAGTATTAAGCTTGAAGGCTTTAAGGGGCCCCTCCCAACGTCGGGCCCTGCGGGCCTGTCAGCTACGCCACTGGCTCCAGTTCATAAAAATGACGTATTAACGTTATTTTTAATTTTTGGTATTATTTTAAGTATTACAATTAGTTTAAAATATATTTGTCTCGTTGAAATCATAAAAATAGAAGTATAACTTCTACGTGCATACAAAGTACACACACTCTTTTTTTTTTACTTATAATATGAAACTATACAAATTGTGCTAACTAACTTTCCTTTGTTGAAAAATTACATCCTTAATTAGTTTTGACTACTTAGTCCAGTCGTCTGAGATTTGATCTCTCAAAACTAGATGTAGTTGAATTTTGCTGATAGAACTTTTCAAGGACTTTGTACCCTCGGTCAATATGTAATATTTCATTCAGCGTTTAAATTTTTCAAAAATACATATTATTAGTTTTCTCATGGTTAAAAAAAAATGAATAAAAAAATGAATGCATTTAAAAAGCATTGAAACCAAATTTTGCGCCTAAGCTCTTAAGATATAAAAAATATATCTGTACAGAAACGAAAATCTTTGTTATATTGGCAGTGATTTAGGCTTTGTATTGATTTTTATATAAAATCTTGATAACATATGCAGATCACATTCACGTTTTCTGTTTTTGACAGACGAAGTTTTCTACACAAACATCAGCGGAATATGTAAAAGGAAAGGTAATTTATTACGAAACTTAATTTTAAAATAACCTCTGATATCTGCGTCTGACAGAAAAATACACATTAATCGACCCTTTCAAGTGGTGCATATGAATTAGATATGCAATAACAATGCTTTTATCATGGCAATGAAAACTTTACAATACTAGATGGTCCGACAAGTAACCTAGTTTGAAATGAAAACATGTTTCTCGAGAAAATTATTTTATCTTATTCGATTTAGACTCAATATGATTCCAGTGATTTACTTTCTTTATACCGTCAAACAACAAAAATAAAAGTCTTGACTTGATAACGGCACTCTTTGATAATCTATATGACACAGGAAAATTACCATCAGACTGGCTAAAATCAACATTCGTAACATTACCGAAAAAATCCAATTCTTCACAGTGCGATGATTATCGAAATATTAAGCTTGATGTCTCATGTCCTGAAAACTTTTCACAGAATCATCCACACACGAATTTAAAAGAAGTGTGAGTTCCA
Source organism: Diabrotica virgifera virgifera (assembly GCF_917563875.1). Classification (NCBI taxonomy): domain Eukaryota; kingdom Metazoa; phylum Arthropoda; class Insecta; order Coleoptera; family Chrysomelidae; genus Diabrotica; species Diabrotica virgifera. Next base: position 203,706,800 of record NC_065447.1, read on the forward strand.
GATAGGCAAGGCGGAAACGACGGGTTCGTTAGAAAAAATATTCCCATGAGATTTTTTTTCATAATCACATTCGTGAGACATCCCAGAATAAGGTTCAAGAAATCACCTACGTAAAAAGTGGTAAAAATTTTTTTTAACATTTTTTTTAATCTAATTGCAAAAATCAATATTTTTGGCCCTTACAAATTTTTGTTAGGTTTTTTGGACCATTCTGGACAAAAAAAGTCTCTTGTAATTTTTCTCTAAAGTTGATCGTTTTCGAGTTATAAACAATTTAAAATTGAAAAAAACAAAAAATGGCGATTTTCAAGGCTTAATTAATTCGTTAGAAGCTATTATTATGAAAGTCAGAAAGTGACTAAATAGCTGAAAAAAAAGTAGCCAGAGACAGAGAAATACATCTACTATTCGTTGATCTAACTAAGGCATATGATACCGTACCACTTTGTAAATTATGGCAAGTCCTGGAAAAATCCCCTATTAATATAACTTTAATAGAAGCAGTGCAACAATTCTATAACAATATCCAAGCAAACATAAAAATCAACAGCAGACTATCCAATAGCTTCATGGTGAATAAGGGACTACGACAGGGATGCAGCTTATCGCCAACACTGTTTAAAATCTATATAAATGAGGTCTTGCATAAGTGGCGCAAATCGTGTTCTGGAATGGGGATACGACGACTCAACATTATACACAATGCATTTTGCTGACGATCAGGTGGTGATTGCCCAGGATAAAGATGATCTAATATTTATGACAAACCGGCTGTTTCGAGAATACAAAAAATGGGGCCTATACGTTAATATGAAGAAAACCAAATATATGTGTATAGGAGGACAGAAAAGTGAGTTACATCTAGAGGATGATATGGTTATCGAGCCAAGCTCTGATTATGTATACCTTGGAACGAGAATCCAACAAAGTGGAAGGACAGAATTCGAAATAAAGGAAAGAATTATGAAAGGAAAGAAGGTAATAGGAGCTTTGAACTCGCTACTTTGGTCAAAAACCATATCAAAAGAAAAGAAAACACAGCTTTATAATAGCATCTTTAAAAGCGTGGTACTGTATGGATGTGAAACCTGGCAACTGAATAAGCGAACAGAACAGAAGTTGCTTGCACTGGAAATGGACTTCTGGCGAAGATCGGCCTGCATCTCCAGAGTCTCACATATAACGAATGAACGGGTACGAGATGTTATGAATAGAAAAACAAACATAATTGAAGAAGTCCAACAAAAACAACTTTGTTGGTATGGCCATGTACAAAGAATGGAGGAACATCGACTCCCAAAGCTAATAATGGAATGGCAACCCCCGGAAAGAAGGAAAAGGGGCAGACCGAAAACAACCTGGGTAAGTGGAATCCAGAAAGCCATGTCTGAGAGAGATCTCCGACCAGGAGATTGGACAGATCGACGCGGCTGGAGAATAGGAACCGGAAGGCGCAGGACGCTATAAACTGGTGTTATGTATATAGAAAGTGACTAAATCAAAGTTAAAAGCCCCCCCTACAAGATCCTGAAGAAACTTTTGTCATTATTTTGTTACTAAGCTGTTATTTTTACGTAATAATAATTAGCCCTGCACGTATTAGGCGGCCGTCTGTGGTGAGTGCGAGAGAGATGCCATTCCGGCAGTCCAATGGGGAATCTTACTCGCACTCACATTTACAGCCGCGTCAATATGATCTTACGGCTTGTTGTTAATAATTAAAAATAACGGCTTAGTAAAAAATTAATGACACAAATTTCTTCAGGACCATGTAGGGGGGGGGGGCTTTAAACTTTGATTTAGTCATTTTCTGACTTTCATAATAATAATTTTTAACCGAGTTATTAAGTCTTAAAAATGGCCATTTTCGCGTTTTTCAAATTTTAAATTGCTTATAACGCGAAAACCATCAACTTTAGAGAAAAATTACAAGAGATCTTTTTTATCCAGAATGGTCCAAAAAACCTATCAAAAATTTGTACTGGCCAAAAATATAGATTTTTGCAATTTGATTAAAAAAATTGTTAAAAAAAATTTGGACCACTTTTCGCGTGGGCGACTTCTTGAACCTTATTCTGGGATGTCTCACGAATGTAATTATACAAAAAAATCTCATGGGAATATTTTTTCCAACGAACCCGCCGTTTTCGCCTTATCTAAGATGAGTGATACTTAGTTCGGATTTTGAAACGGATTGGGAGCACGAGAAGCTCTTTTGGCCTTAAATGTGTTAAAACAGCAATATAAAGACATGGTTGTAGATGTGTATGCATGTTCTATTGATTATCGAAAAGCATTTGACTGCGTTAACCATCAAAAGATGATCGAAATTCTAAGAACAACTGGAATTGACGAGCAAGACCTGCGAATTATCTCAGAACTGAATTGGCACCAAACATCAACAATTGAAATAGATCACAAAACCTCCGAAGATATACAAATCCGACGAGGAGTGCGACCGGGTTACGTCTTATCACCGCTATTATTTAATCTGCATTCGGAGTCTATATTCAGAGAAGCACTAGACGAGGTCCAAAGTGGAATCAAGATTAACGGAACCAGCATAGATAACATCAGGTACGCATATGATACTAGTGTAGGAAACAGAGGTTGAACCTTGCAAAATGGACACAAGTCCGGTTTTATTTTTTTTTCTGGCATATCAAGGGGTGCTTATTATACGACTAACTTTTTCTGAAAAAATTTCGCCCCGGAACCCCCCTTTTCACCCCTTTAAAGGGGGTAATTTATGGTTTTTGCAGAACGTAGCCCTTCCTATACCTTTTACAAAAAATTTCTTTTATAGAAATATGAAGAGGACTATATTTTCTACGATTTATTTCCGACAGCATCTCTCTATTATCCACCGTTTAGCAAGGGTGGCGCCCCAAAGTTGACAAGTTTTTAAAAAAGATGTTTTTAAAAAATATATATTTTTCCCTAACTGTAACGTAAATTAAAAAGAAATGCTGCGGAGATTATTCACAAATAGATGATTGATTTTATGGTATAGGTTTCACTTAAGGGTAATTGCGCTTTTTTTAATTACAGGGTGTTACATTTTAAAAAATCCCTTTTTATACCATCTGAACCATTTATGCTAGAGTAAAATGACTTTCAGCGATTACCCATGTATTGGTGTTATTTACAAATTTGTATAATGCACCCCCATTTTTTCCCCGGAACCACCCAAAAAAAAGAAGAATTAATAAATAAAGTGATTTTCCTGGAATCCTTCACACACAATGCCCTTCATTAAAATGCTTCATATATCATTTTGTGCAAGTTATTATTACCCATGCATGGACACTAAAAGCGATTTCCTAGTGCAACCCCTGTAGCCAAAAACAATAAATAAAATGGGGGGTTGAAATTTTTTTTTTGTTTTTTGCTTTTTGATCCATATGGTCATATGCTTCATCAATAGTGCTTTTCAAAAATATATATGGTTATTGCAACATCCTTGCGCAAACCACCCCTATCCTTGAAAATATACTGCAGAAACTACCCCTATACCTTATCCAGCATGTTTTTACGATTTTCTCATTACCTATTCATTTTTTTTTAAACAAAACTTATACAATGTTAAATACCACTATTTACTCTAAAAATTAGGTCCTATTCATTTTTTTCGTTTAAGCAACCGTTACGGCACAGTGGCGCCGTAAACCTCATATATGCTTTGACGGGCTCCAGTTTTTGTTTATTTTTTCGTCATCTGTTTGTTTTATTGATAAAGTACTTATGTAAAATAAAAGAACACAGTGTAACCTACAAATCATGACCTATGCACATTTTACATTCTTTGCTCCCCAAAGCTACAGTGGTGGCCCAAAATAAATTTTTTCATATTTTCGCCACCTACACGCATTTTATTGCGTTAATGCTACCTTAATAGCACAATATTCACCCCTAAGTGGTCGCTAAGCAGTGGCGGATCCAGGGAGGGGTGATGGGGGCGATCACCCCCACCCCTCTCAAACCAAGTGATATTATATTTGAAGATTATAAAAATATTCATTTATTTTTATAGAAATACCTATATTAATATTATTTTTATAAGAATGACTTTTTATGCTTTAGCGACAGTGGCGGATCCAGCATCGTTAAGAGGGGGGTGCCAATTGGTTAAATTTCTATAAAAATAAATGAATATTTTTATAATCTTTGAATATAATATCACTTGGTTTGAGAGGGGGGAGGTGATCACCCCATCACCCCTCCCTGGATCCGCCACTGCGTAGCGACCACCTAAGGGTAAATATTGTGCTGTTAAGGTAGCATTAATGCAATAAAATGCATGTAGGTGGCGAAAATATGCAAAAATTTATTTTGGGCCACCACTGTGGCTTTGGGGAGCAAAGAATGTAAAATGTGCAAAAGTCATAATTTGTAGGTTACACTGTGTTGTTTTATTTTGCATAAGTACTTTATCAATAAAACGAACAGATGAAAAAAAAAACAAAACCTGGAGCCCGCCTAAGCATATATGAGGTTTACGGCGCCACTGTGCCGTAACGGTTGCTTATACGAAAAAATGAATAGGACATAATTTTTAGAGTAAATAGTGGTCTTTAACCTTGTATAAGTTTTGTTTAAAAAGAATACATAGGTAATGAGAAAATCGTAAAAACATGTTCGACAAGGGATAGGGGTAGTTTCTGCAGTATATTTTCAAGGATAGGGGTGGTTTTCGCAGAGATGTTGCAATAACCATATATATTTTTGAAAAGCACTATTGATGAAGCATATGCCCATATGGATCAAAAAGCAAAAAACGAAAAAAATTTTCAACCCCCCATTTTATTTATTTTTTTTTGCTTCAGGGGTTGCACTAGGAAATTGCTTTTGGTGTCCATGCATGGGTAATAATAACGTCCACAAAATGATGTATGAAGCATATTAATAAAGGGCATTGTGTGTGAAGGATTCCAAGAAAATCAGTTTATTTATTAATTCTTCTTTTTTTTGGGGTGGTTCCGGGGAAAAAATGGGGGTGCATTATACAAATTTGTAAATAGCACCAGTACATGGGTAATCGCTGAAAGTCTTTTTACTCTAGCATAAACGGTTCAGATGGTATAAAAAGAGGTTTTTTAAAATGTAACACCCTGTAATTAAAAAAAGGGCAATTACCCTTAAGTAAAACCTATACGAAAAAATCAGTCAATTATTTGTGAATAATTGCCGCAGGATTTATTCTTAATTTCCGTTACAGTTAGGGAAAAATATATATTTTTTTAAAACATCTTTTTTAAAAACTTGTCAATTTTAGGGCGCCACCCCCGCTAAACGGTGGATGATAGAGCGATGGTGTTGGAAATAAATCGTAAAAAATATAGTCCTCTTCATATTTCTATAAAAAAAATTTTTTGTAAAAGTTACAGGAAGGGCTACGTTCCGCAAAAACCACAAATTACCCCCTTTAAAGGGGTGAAAAGGGAGGTTCCGGGGCGAAATTTTTTCAGAAAAAGTTAGTCTTATAATAAGCACCCCTTGATATACCAGAAAAAAAATAAAACCGGACTTGTGTCCATTTTGCAAGGTTCAACCTTTGTTTCCTACACTAATACCGTCCTATTAAAAAGCAATGCACAAGAATACAAAATATAATAAATGCGGTAGTTCGTCATAGCGAAATATTTGGTCTACACTTGAAACGTCTCCAAAACTAGGAAAAACGATTTCATCGTTTTCATCGGGATTTCATATTATTATCATTTTAATTTACTTTCGAGAAACACTTGAGAATTATAAAATGGACAATTTCAGAAGGTAATCGGTGTAGATACTATGGATAAAATGGTAAGAACATACAGCATATAACGCATGACCCGACGCGCGACGGTGGCCTATGATTGTTTTTTACAACATGACCGACATTAGTGCCTTGAATGCGTATATGGTGTAGTTTTTTGGAAAAGGAATTGTTTGGTTATAAAGACGAAATTAAAATCACAAGCTTCAACGAGTCCTGCAACATCACTTCTATTGGAGCCATCAAGAAAAACAATCATGTGTAATATTGGAATCTATAGGAATAAAAGGCAGGTTTCGAGCATCTACACTTGAGAGCAAAATAATCGACTCACTTGCTGAATAATTGTACACGTGGAATTTCCTTAACCTGTTGTCCGATTTGAGTGATTTTTTTAGTATGTTATAGCCCTCTTATTTAAGAAAATCGATGTAATATTAGTGTTGCTATACAGGTAAAGGTCATTTTATACCGGGTGTAACAATCATACTGTGTTTTTTCCTAAAGTTCGGAACACCCTGTGGAGTATTCTAGTATATAAAAAATATTTAAATTAAAATTCAATTGTAGGCTTAGGCTTTATTAACATTTTCTTTTTTGACTCATTTGCTTATGTTGGATAATAAAAAAGTTAGGTACGTTTAAGAAAAAACACCCTATGATTGTTACAACCGGTATAAAATGACCTTTACCTGTCTAGCAATAATAATATTACATCGATTTTCTTAAATAATAAGGCTGTAACACACTAAAAAAACCAATCGAATCGGACAACAGGTTTAGGAAATTTGAGACTTCCAACGTGTACAATTCAGCAAGTGAGTCGATTATTTTGCTCTCAGGTGTAGTTTATTAAATCTGGCCAAAGTATACTTTCGCTAACTTAGCATCATCAGGGGCATTACGTCAAATTAGGAAGATATCCCAGCAAAGTGCAACATTGGCAAGAAATTTTAGAAATTTTTTGAAAGAATTTAATATTCACCATTGGCGCCCAAACGGGTATTATGACCGATAATATTACCCGTACGCACGCCAATGGTGAATATACAATTTTTAAGTGTATGTTAAAAAATGTGCAATAACTACGTCTTAAAACCCACCAAATTTGGTTTGCATATCTTAACTGGTTTTAAAGCAATAAATAAATCGTCAGTTTGTAAAAAAAATTGAACATCCCCTATCTCGGAAACGAAGCGTTTGCGGACATATGATTATAAAGCAAATAGTCATTATTTTCTCATGTAAAATTACTTTTTAAAGTTTGTCGCACTTATTTAGAAAACACCCTGTACTGATGACGAACATGGCCAGTTGTTAAAGTACCTAACTTTTTTATTATCCAACATAAGCGAAGACGAAGTTTATGAAAATTAGTAAAAACAACCATAATATTAACGAAATCTTGATAGTAGAGGGCCAGCAGATCGAAAGAGTAAAAAAGTACACTTACCTAGGAACACTTATAACAGAAAATAATGACTACACTACAGAAATAAAAGTCAGAATCGAAAAAGCACGTTCTAATTTTATAAAAATGAAAAAGGTCCTATGTAGCAAAGATTTAACATTAGCTCTTAAAGTACGCCTAACAAAATGTTACCTCTACAGTGTACTATATTATGGAGTGGAATCATGGACGTTAAATGTAGAGACAATAAGACGACTTAACGCCTTTGAAATGTGGACCTATAGAAGAATTATGAGGGTTTCCTGGGTAGATAGAGTTACGAATAATGAAATACTGAGAAGAATAGGTAAAGAGAAGAAAGTTGAACTTACAATTAAAGAAAGAAAGCTACAGTATCTCGGACATGTGATGCGGGGCGAGAAGTATGGCATCCTACGACTCATAATGCAAGGAAAGATAGATGGCAAACGAAGCATCGGAAGAAGACGAATTTCATGGCTGAAGAACCTGAGAGAATGGTTTGGATGTAGCTCAAAACAACTATTTAGAGCTACTGCCTCAAAAATTAAAATAGCTATGATGATTGCCAACCTCCGTAGCGGAGATGGCACCTGAAGAAGAAGAACATAAGCGAATGAATCGAAAGACAAAATGTTTTAGAAAACCTGAGGCTATAGTTGGGTTTTAATTTCAGTATTTTATAAATGATAGAATAATCCACAGGGTGACGCGAACTTTGAGAAAAAAGCACAGTTTGATTCGTACACCCGGTATAGAATAACAGTTTGACTGTAAAGCAATAATATTATTACAGCGATATTGTCAATGAATAAGGCTATAACGTGATAAAAAATCGCTTAAATTGGACAACAGGTTTAGGAAATTTGAAACATCAAAATGACCAAATTTTTAGTGGATCGATTATTTTGCACCGCAGTGTATTTCAGGTCACAGTGTGAAAAGATTTACGAGGTCAGATGAGCTCTTTGAAATCTACAATGTACATACATCACTCAGATAACTTCAATAGTTAGAGTCTGTTTTCTTTGGAACCACATATAATAATACTGCTTATAAAATATCACGTATCAAGTTTTTGGTGAATTTTGTTATTTAACATGCGTTAATTTAGTTCAGAAGCTATTACCAAACCTATCAATAATTCAACATTTCATAGAAGTGTTGATTATATAATTGACTTATTTTTTTTATTTTCAAACATTATGGTTAAATAATACGCCCTTAAAACAAACTGTTCCAGTTTAAAATCATTGTTTATAACGGGCATTAAGCAAACAATCTAAAAACCCGGCAACAACTCACCTAAACATCTGAATGGTTTCACCCATCTCGCTGTTTTACATTTTCCCCTCGTTTGAGCTCCCGTTGACGATCCAGCTCGACACCAAGCTCCGATCTTCAAGTAATGGCTGCTTTCTACGATGTTTGTTATGTCTCTCTTAGGATATACCTGCAAAGACAGAAAATTCGTTAAATGGCGAAGAAAAATATAGGTACATGCTAACTTTTTCATTTTTATGTAAATATATTCTTATGCATGAAAATCTCGAATGCGACAAAATTTTGTTTCCTTTTCAGTTACATTAAGAATTAGGATTTTACTAGAACAGGGAATATACATTGAATAACTTATTACAATGTTTTAATATTCATTGACCGGCAGAATTATTATTTTGAACTGTGAGTTCTATTGTTATTTTATAAATAATTTTTTCTACTCTCATACTTTAATATAACAATTACAATTTCAATACCTGTATCATAATGACCTTCCTTATGATACAGATTTTGAACCAATAGGATTGCGAGATGACGTTCTGTGTCGAAGGTGGCACATACGCAACGAACAATGTCAAGTCAAATACATACGCTTTGACAGTTCACAATATTTAAACAAACTGACAAACTGCAAGATTAAAGGTACCTGCATATTATCATGCACGTAGCGTTTTCAGCACGTAGGGTTTAGTTTCCGAAAAATATAATTTAATGGTTTTAAATATGAACAATTCACACTGTCTGAAACGTATCGTATCAGACACCTTACGTTTTCGTTCAGTAAAAGTCGCTGCATATTATCATGTACGTAGTGTTTCCAGCACGTAGCGTAGTCTCCGAAAAATCTGATTTTACTGAAAGGTGTCTGATACGATACGTTCCAGACGGTGTGAATTTTTCATATTTAAAACCAGTTTAATCATATTTTTCGGAAACTACACGCTACGTGCTGGAAACGCTACGTGCATGATAATATGCAGCGACCTTAAATATTTTTTAAGAAAATGTCTGAAGATGATAGGTATATTGAAAATTTAACTCCATGAAAGTTACCGACGGAAAAATCGCAATAAAACATAGGGAAAGGTATTTTCGCTATTTTTGGAGTGGGGAATTGACAGTAGAGTAAACAGCTTTCCGAAAATTCAAATCACTTACTATCTACCTTATGGACCCATTACTCAATATTAGAATCGATATTGACCATGGGACATAACGTGGATATACCTAAGAAAATATTGTAAATTACAATTCCAACACGTTCTCCACGAATGAGATCAAGCCGTTTACCGCAGAAGCATCGGATCAAAAATATTTACTAACAAAGGTGGCTTACAATATTTTTGAAATTATAGTTTAGTCGGGATAGCATTTGACCTTGCACGGCGAGCTGCCTGAAATTTTATTATTCTAACCATTAGGGGGATCACAAGTAGTGTAAATTTAAAATCGCGACTAAATTCCGCCGTTGCGTTAGACGCCATCTTGATTTTAGAGGAGAACCGGTGTTGCTTAATATCTTCGCCACTTCCTGCAATTTCTTTTTCACAATTTTTTTCGTCCGGTCGATATTTTCCGAGTTAAGGGGCAAAATTTTTGATACGGGGATACTCCAATTATTGAATTGAATCTCGTGTATTATTAACTTTCCAACATAATAATTGTACATAAACCAAATGTAGAGAATTGTATAATTGTTTTTATAATACACTCACCGGCACAAAATTCCGTTACCCAAAATTTTTGATTAAGTTTGACAATCTATAACTTTAGTATTTGTACTCCGATTTTCAAGATTCTTGCATCAGTTTGCAGGTACAGATGGTTCCAAAAAAAAACTGATACGACTCTTAAAGCGTATTTTGTAGAAAATTGAGCAGTGTATTTTGAAGAATAAATACTTATTATTTACATGCTGTCACTGTCACTGCCAAATCTTAAAATTTGTCACATAACTTTTCGTGTTCAACCTCAAAAAATGGCTGTTTGTTTGTTTGTTTTATTATTTGTCTGTCATAATAAATATAAATAATGTCAGACCAGTCATACACTGCTCACAATGATCAAATCTTACTAAGAGTCGTATCAGTTTTTTTAGGAACCAGCTGTACATATATTGATGTCGTTTGTTATTATTCTAGTGCAGTCACTGAAGGTGACTGCATTTGTGATTTCGTTGAACCTCCATCGATTTGCATGAAAATTGGTGAGTGGTTAGAGGATATCTCAAGGAACAAAGGTGACATGGTGCCAACTTGCGCTTTTACCCTGGGGGTGGATTGCACCCCTCCTCGGGGGTGAAAATTATGTTATTAAAAATAACCCCACAATTCGATACAGGGACAAATTATAAGCAAAATTTGTTATATAAATTTATTAAAATAAATCAAAACTTTTTGAGTTATTAAAGATCAAAGATTTTAATTTTTCGTGAGAAAAATGTATGTTTTTAACCGATTTTTCATAAATAACTCAAAAACTGTAAGTTTTTGCAAAAAAGTTATTATTATCAAAACTGAGGCCAATAAAAAATCAAGTAGACTCCTTACTAGAAAAACCTTTCAATGTTAACTAAAAGTGAGTTATAGGTAATTGAATGTATATTTCTTTCGTCGAGTACAAAAATCTAAGTATTCAAGCTTAAATACCGGGAAAATGGTGCATTTTATAACATAAACTTATTAAACATTTGTCAAAGTTCATAGAAATATCCAAATAAGCCCTCGATCAAGTTGATAACATTAAAATTTATGCACCAAAAATGTTTCAAAATTAAAAAAAAAAATTGGAAAAATTTGGAAAAATTTTAAAAATTTTTCCAAAAAATGTTATTGTTTTTTTTTTTGTAAATAACTCTGTTAATTTTCAAGATATAAGGTTCACCTAAAAACTAGTTAAAAGTTGATTCCAAGAGCTATTAAAATACGTCAAAATTAGTATTTTAAACCTCTTACTTTTTTAAAAATAAAAGGTTAAATTGCTCCGGTTACATCGTTCTCGCAGCAAAATTGACATATTAAACGTTTCTATCTCGGTTATTTTTTACTCTACGGAAATAGTAAAATGGATAAACTATTTGGAACAGAAAAAAATAAAATTTGGTTATATATGATTTTTTACGTATATTGAGTATTTTTGGAGTTATTATCAAAAGAAAATGAAAAGTACGATAATTTTAATAATTCTGATTTTTTTAAATTATATCTTTTTTTTTTCAAAAATATGCAATCTAAACCGGTCAAGATTGTTGAAATCATTAACTATGTCAACCTAAAAAAATTCTTGTGAGGATTACTACAAATTTTAATTTTTGTGGAAATGGCGTATGTTTTATTTTTCACTTTTTCCTAAAATCGAAAGGGTTCTCTAATTTTCATCATAACTTGCTTAATTTTGATGCTATTAACTTCTACTGGAGCTCATTTGATAGGTATTCTGTGCTTTGACAAGTGCTTAACAAGTATATTATATAAAATGAATCGTTTCCCGTTATGTAAGCTTGAATACTTAGATTTGAGTACTAGTCGAAAAAAATATACATTCAATTACCCATAACTCACTTTGAAATAACATTAGTTTAGTTCTGTAAGTGGGGAGTGTAATAAAGTTTTTATTATCTTTAATTTTGGTAATAATAGCTTTTTTACAAAAGGTTATAGTTTTTGAGTAATACGTGAAAAACAGCTTTAAAACATGCTTTTTCTTAAAGAAAAAATAAAATCTTTGATATTTAATAACTCAAAAAGTATTGATTTATGTTAATAACTTTATACAGGGTGTCCCAAAAGTAGTGGAACGGTCGAATATTTCGCGAACTAAACATCGGATCGAAAAACTGAAAAATATGTGTTCAATCATTTTCAAAAATCTATCCAATGACATTAAACACCAACCCCAACTACACCCCCTGGAGGTGGGGTGGAGGGTAACTTTAAAATCTCAAATGGAAACCCCTAGTTTTTCTTGCAGATTTGGATTCGTTACGTAAAAGTAAGCAACTTTTATTCAAGACATTTTTTCGAACTGTGGATAGATGGCGCTATAATTGAGAAAAACGATTTATCCTGATACCATAGGTAAATTATAGAAACGGTCTAATATCTCGAGAAATACACTTCCAAATGAGAAACCTAAAAAAAGGTTTTTAATACTTTTCGGAAACCTATCGAATAACACCTAAAGCATGATCTTCCAACTTACCCCCTGGAGGTGGGGTGGGGGTAACTTTAAATTCTTAAATAGCAACCCCCACTTTTTATTACAGATTCGGATTCGTCATGAAAAATTAAGCAACATTTCTTCGAAACATTTTTTAGAATTGTTGATAGATGGCGCTTTAATTGTAAAAATACGATTTATTAGCGCCATCTATCAGCAATTTTAAAAAATGTTTCGAATAAATGTTGCTTAATTTTTCATGACGAATTCGAATCTGCAATAAAAAGTGGGGGTTGCTATTTAAGATTTTAAATTTACCCCCCCCCCCCGTCTCCAGGGGGTGGGATGGCGGGTCATTTTTGGTGTTTATCGATAGGTTTTCGAAAAATATTAAAAACCTGTTTTTTGGTTTCTCATTTGAACTGTATTTCTCGAGAAATTAGACCGTTTCTATAATTTACCTATGGTATCAGGATAAATCGTTTTTTCCAATTATAGCGCCATCTAACCACAGTTCAAAAAAATGTCGTGAATAAAAGTTGCTTACTTTTACGTAACGAATCCAAATCTGCAAGAAAAACTAGGGGTTTCCATTTGAGATTTTAAAGTTACCCCCCACCCCACCTCCAGGGGGTGTAGTGGGGGTTGGTGTTTGGTGTCATTGGATAGATTTTTGAAAATGATTGAACACGTATTTTTCCGTTTTTCGATCCGATGTTTAGTTCGCGAAATATTCTACCGTTCCACTACTTTTGGGACACCCTATATAATAAATTTTGCTTAGAAGTTGCATCTCTATCGATTTCTGGTATTATTTTTAATAAAAAAAAATTTCACCCCCGAGAAGGGCTGGCATCCACCCCCAGGGTAAAAGCGCAAGTTGGCATCATGTCACCTTTGTTCCCTGAAGCATCTTCTAACTGCTCACCAACTTTCATGAAGATGGATGAAGGTTCAACGAAATCGGAGGTGAAAACCTTCAGCGACTCCACTATTCCGGTAATAATTTTTTTTTGCTTAGATGGCATTATACGGGGGTGAATCAAAGCGTTGTTTTTTCTCCTAACTTTAAAAAATTCTGTGAAAAAATTGGAGGGCTGATTTTGTTTCATACTCCTTTTGTATTATCCTGGAGGTATCACTAAGGTTTTGTTTTTTGAATTATCCGAATATCTCTTTTCTTGTAAGAGCTGTAAATAAAAACACTGCTTTGAAGGTTTATTTAATTAGAAATATCAAACGCACTAAAATTAACAAAACAAAACAAAATTAACAACAAAACAAAACAATTCAATAGCGGGTATGTCCACCTCTTGCAGCAACGACTGCTCGCAATCTGGGGAATAGCCTGATATTCCTCTACCAGGGCCATAACTGTACCAAATTTTCTGGAGGGCTAGGATGACGAATAGCTTTTTCACTACTAGACTACGCTAGATTCACGTAATAACTGATGATCATCGGTCATCCGATCGAAAACTAGTTCTGTTCGGTGATGTAGCCCTTTTTAGGGATTCTAACAAATATACCTTTTATAAAGGATTTTATGGTTTATGTTGAATAGGGTCGGTGATCAGATACAACCGTGGCGAACTTTGTTTCTTCATTCCGGTAGAGATTTGAGATTATGTAGTTGTATGTTATATCCATACGGCTATAACTGGCTATCGAAGGTCCGCCAGTTGTCAATGAAACATAAATAAGCATTGTAGCACCGGTAATAGTAGTTTTAAACCAAGATTTTAACTGCTGCATCACATCACTTTACAAGTCTTCACGAGTCTTTGCCGCGTTTACTATTGCCTTCCATACTTGTCGGTTCTCTGCCACTATTTCCCATTGTCTCACTCCCACTTTCTCCAAATCCTCTCCGACTGCATCTTTCCATCTTTTCCTAAACGGTCCTACAGACCTTCATCTGGTACATATTTCCCAAAACACACTGTTTATAAGGCTATTGTCGTTGTTGCAAATCACGTATCATGTCCATCTTAGTCTGTTGGCCTTTATATCTCTCACTAAATTTCTCTTTCCGAACAGCTCGTTGTTGTGTCTGCATCCCCACTTGTTTGTCACGCTATCTCTGCAAGGGCCATATATCACTCGAAGGATTTTACGTTGCCACACCAGCAAATTTTTCTTCTCTTTTTCATTCCTTCAAAGAAGATCTGTTTTCCACCATTATTCGTGTGTTAACTTCTCGTTTTACTTTTATTTATTGTCATTGGTGATTGTTGCTCCTGTATATTTAAATTCTTTAACCGCTTCTAAGTTATTATCGGTTCTAGTATATTTTGTCTTATCGTCGTCGTTCTTGTTTTGAAACATTAATGTATTTTATTTGTCTTCACTTACTTTTAGACCGATATTTAATGCTCGAGAAAATATGTTTAACTTCTAATGTTGTGCATTGTGCTACTGCATTTACGTCATCGGCAAAGACGAGTGTAGGATCTTTGCTCGCTATCTCTGGTTTGATTTTTGGATCAAATTTTCGCATGACACATTCTAAGGCCAGTTTAAATAACAATGCGAACAACGGATTTACCTGTCTCAGTCCAAAATTTACGCAGAAAGCATTTGGTGTTTTCCCCATATTCTAACTGGGTCTAGGACGTTTCATCGCCGCCGTTTCGATGCCGCCAGTTCGATGCCGATGCCGGCCGATTCATCGCCAGTCAATTAATCGCTATCGCTATCTGATATATTTCCGAATTTTCGACAGTTACAATTATTAGTTATTTTTAGTATTAATTAGGAATTCTAGGAAATGCGAGATATGACGGCGATGAACCGGCGGCATCGAAACGTCCCATTCCGTTCTAACTTGTGCAAAGGGGTTACTTACATACATTTTCGTTACCGCAGCTAGTTTCTTAGGGATGCCCAGCTCAACCATTGCATTCCATAGTTTTAGATGATCAATTGAATCATAATTTTACCTTAGGAATTATTAATTGAAGTAAAAGTTGGAAAATCATTGAATCTATACTTATTTCAAATGCCTACTTTTCATATAAGATTTATGTAACATAATATAATATACAATATCCACGTTCCATTTTCTTTTATAAAATCAAGGCGCCACTCTATACCTATATATTGGCGGAGACCAAATCCAGAATGCACAGGCAGAATTTAAAGCATCCGTTCAATACATTCTTTATCTAACGGAAATCATCTTACACGAAATTTTCAAGTGCTGTATTGAATCTGCAGATTGCATCTTAACTCACATTTTTCAAAAATGAATATTTGAATAAAATATTCAAAGAAGATTTACTGCAGATGCAATTTTTGAGTACGACTGGAAACACGTCACGGATAAAACATCTCAATAAAATTGGGTTGAACTATTCTCTCTTTTGAACACGATATATACCGTCAGTTATTTCTGTTTTGGAGGTGTTAAACCAAGATGTCGAGGTTTGATAGAAAATTCAAAGATATTATATCTCCACAGACCGATAAACGTCTGACGTGCAGTAACCTTTGAAAAAGTACGGAAATATTTATTTTTATTACGTGGCATGGGTATTTGGTATGTTAAAAGATTATGTACATATTGTTAGTTTTGTACGCATTGTCGTAGAAAACAACTTCTTTGTGTGCCGTGATTGTTTTTAAGTATTGGCTATCGTCGTATTAACAAGCTGATGAAATGTTTCCATTGTCTAACGTTATGCAGACAGAATTTTCTTCAGGCCCAGCGTTTTCCTTCGACTTTATGGAGTAAGCGATATTTAAGTCCTTTCAATATATGAAGTATTGGAGCTTTCTCTTTTGATGATGTTGATTAATTCTCGTTCTTTGTGCATGGTCTCCAGCGCACGTTTGTTAGATATGTGTGCTGTCCACGGGATTCTGAGTATACCACGGTAACACCACAACTCAAACCTTTTTAATTTACTATATATAATCTTTAGACTTTCTACCCTCTTGGGTGTAGGTATTAACGTGTGCTCTGTTAACAGTGCACAAATATCTTCCATTGCTTCCTGTCCTGTGCCATAGCCTTTGCTTCATTACATGATATTCCTTTTTTGTCAAGAATCCTTGCCATCACTTCGTTCCATCTCTCTCTCGGTCTTCCTCTACTTCTTTTCCCCTGCACCTTCGTTTCCCATATCTTTTTAACTGGTACTTCTTTCTGTAGTCGTTGTAAGTGCCCCCACCAACTTAATTGTCTTTTTTCAACATACTCCATCATTGTCTCGATTTTCAGTTCTTCTCTTCTGTAGTTATTCCTTACCCTATCCCTTCTAGTGACTCCTTGAACTCTGCGTAGATACCTCATTTCTGCTGCCTGTATCTTACTTTTGTGTTGTCTATTTAGTACCCAGGATTCACATCCGTATGTAAGTACTGGTCTGTATATAGCCTTACATACTTTTATTTTCGTACGTTTCAATACTTCTTTATTGTTAATAATTGTTTTTCCTATTGCGTGGTACAGTCTATTCACTTTATCAATTCTTTTATTAATCTCAGCTCCCTGTTTACCTGTTTCTTCAACGGTTACTCCCAAGTGGCCAAGTACTCAAATGTTTGTACCTGTCTAATCTCTGTATCATCTATCTGAACATGTACATCCTCTCTTTCTTTGGCTATTACCATTACCTTCGATTTTTCTTTGTTCATAGTCATACCATACTTTTTTAAAACTGTGTTCCATGTTTCTACGCTTTTTTGTAACTCGTCTTCAGTCGCTGCTAAAATTACTACATCGTCGGCAAATGTACAATCTGCTATATCTGTGCTTTTCAGATTTCTATACCCTATGTGTAGTGGTCTGATTTTTGTTTTTGTTTCTTTTATTATTTCGTCCATAAACGTAATAAACAGTAACGGGCTCAAGCTTCCCCCTTGTCTTACACCTTCAGTTGTTTTGAACTGGTCGGATATCATATTTTTACTTATCACACGGTTTTTAGTGTCTCTGTATATTGATTTAGTTACCCGTATAAGTTTCTCTGGTATGTTTCGGTTCTTCAGATTTTTCCATACTTTTGATCTAGGTACTTTATCGAATGCTTTTTCCATATCAAGAAAACTGAGGTACGTCTTTTTCTTCATAGATAATCTTTTATTTATTATATCGTTTAACGTAAAAATGTGATCTTGTGTACATTTACTAGGTCTAAAACCACTTTGCGATTCTTCTAATGTTGGTTCTATTATTTTTCTCAGACTACTCTCTACTATTAACTCATAAACTTTCATCACTGTACTTAACAGAGTTATTCCTCTATAGTTGTTGCAATTCTTGTTGTCACCCTTCTTATATATAGGTACAATCAGACCAATTTCCCAGCCTGTAGGTATTTGTTCGTCTCTCCAAATCATTTAAAATATTTCTAATAACTTTTGTAATCCCATATCACCCATGTTTTTGATCACTTCTGCCGTAATTTTATCATGACCTGGTGCCTTTCCATTTTTTATCTTCCTAATCACGTCAGTTAATTCATCCATTGTAATGTTTGGTATAAAGTCAACTTCTTGCTCGCCCGTTCTTTCCTCACCTTCTCCACTTGTGCTGTGTGGTTCGTATTGTAGTAATTTCTGGAAATACTCTTTCCATCTTCTCATAATGCTCACTTCATCAGTCAGTAGATCTCCATTCTGATCTTTTATTGATGTTACTTCTTTATGTTTATTACCTCTTATTCCTTTTATGACCTTATAAAATAATTTCTGATTGCTTCTGCTATCATGTTCTAATTTGTCTCCAAAATCTTTCCAGGACTTTTGTTTTGCTGCTACTATTATATTTTTAACTCTTTTCCGCTGCTCTTTATATTGTTTATAATTTTCTTCTATTCGGTTACCTAAATATTTTCTCCACATCTCCTTTTTCTTGCGTGTGTGTCTCCTGATTTCCTCTGACCACCATGCTGTTAACTTCTGTTTACTGTTGCTTTTGTGTATTCCACAAACTCTCTCTGCTGTTTTTATAATTGTGTTTTTGAATGTTTACCACATCTGGTCCACTTGTAAGTTTTTCCATTTTTTCCTTCCTAATTCTTCGTTCAAAACATTTACATATTTGTTGGCTAAAGATTTGTGTCTTAATCTGTATGATTTGATTGTGCTAAATTCTTTTGTTATTGCTCTTTGGTTGTAATCCTCTGTTACTTCGTCTCTTATTGTTGCCACGAGTAAATAATGATCACTACCTATCTCTGGACCGCGTTTTACTCTTACATCGGCGATTTTCCTTCTATTTTCTTTTTCTATCAGCACATAGTCTATTAGGGATTTTTCACCTCTGCTAGGTTCTTCCCTTGTATACTTATCAATATCTTTGTGTTCCTAGAAAGTATTGGTGACGATTAAATTGTGTATCTGACAGTATACATAAAAAGTACTGCATTGTATATTTGACAATATACAAAACGTACAATTTTTCGACCACGGTACCACCTGGCACCCTGTGGATTTGTTTTAAGGAACTCTTTTTGGGTAAGTTTGTGAAAAAAAAAATCGGAATAATTTACCTAACGGGGGCGGCGATACAATCTGGACTATTTCTCCAGACGAAAATTGAAACATTAAATAAGCTTATTTCATAAAATTATGGCTTATTCCCAATAACAACTGCTTTCATAAAGTTTTATTTTTCAGTGGTTTGATATTATACTTTTTAAAAATTGTAAATTGGGTTTCCGGCAGTTTATTTTTATACCTTGGTTTAGATGAAGCATGTTAGCATATTTTCTTTCCGCATGAAAACCATTTTGATTCCCAACTTTCGTTTTATATAAAAATATATTTTGAATTTAGTTAAATCATGGATAAAAATGCACGAACATCATACTTCCCTTTATAAAGTAACCAACAAAACACACGGCAAACAAGACTTTTAGGTGCACAATATAAAAAATTGGTGCCATACACGTTCATAAAATTCAACAATTTTAAAACTCCCTCTTGCTCTTTTTGTTTCGAATAATTTTGTGGAATTTTTTCACTTTATCTCATAAATGCTTTTATTCGACGTCCATGGAAAAGCCAGCTAACAAAAGAAAAACATGTGGAAGCTTTAAAACGCTTTTTATGTTTTTCACGTAAATTCAGAGTTAATCGCTTATGACAACGGACACTGCCAAATGGCCAGGTTTTTCGCAGCCTCACTCATTCGAGGTGTCGTGGGATATATAAAATTATTTGGAGTTTAATGGAGAATCTGGGGACCTCATAGAAGGTAAATTTTACATATGAGAAATGTAACTAAAACAAGTCATTATGTTATGTTCTAATAAGTTAAAACCAATATACACTAACCCAAATTAGTGATGAGACGCGAGTTGTGGGTGTGCAGTGGCAAAATTCGAAAAAGTGGGGAAAGCTGCATTCTCTCTGAATTCACAGAGCAGATACATTCATGTCATTTGCGAGTAGAAACAAACGATAAATTCTGTTTTTGCAAAATTAAAAATTGATTAGTTTTATGTTAGGATTTTGAAAATGGCATTTTTTCAGTTCAATTATGCCTTTTTTCGTCTTCAAGTGCCATCTCTGCAACAGAGGTTGGCAATCATCATAGTTATTCGGACTTTGGATACGGCTGCTCTCAAAAGTTTATTTAATGTACATCCGTACTATTCTCTGAGGTTGCTTCTCTTTTCTCCCTATGCTTCTTTTTCCTTGGATCTTGCCCTTCATAATGAGTTGGAGCAGGTTGTATCTCTCTCCATGTATAATATGTCCGAGATATTCCAATTTTGTGGTTTTGATTGTATTTAAGACTTCCATTTATTTATTCATCTTTCTCAGAACCTCTTTGTTTGGGACGTGTTCTGTCCACGATTTTTTCAGAATTCTTCTGTACACCCACAGCTCGGACTATTCTAGTTTCTTAATTGATGCCGCACTTAAGGTCCAAACTTCCATTCCATAAACCAAAGTCGGGAAAACGTAGCACCTAGCCAACCTAACTCTTAGCCATAACTTCAGATCTCTTGTCTTGTGCAGAGCACTTTTCTCATTTTGTTAAACTTTGCTATAGCCTTTTCTATTCTGATTTTGATTTCCTGGAAGTAATCACCTGTGGAGTGGGTCATTGTTCCAAGATCCACATGCATATTGGTTGACTCGTTCGACATTGAATCCGTTTATGAAGAGATTCTCGTTATCTCTTAAGAGTTTTCGATATTCTCATAAATTTTGTCTTCTTGGCATTCATTGTTAGATCGTATTCTTGTCCAAACTCTCCGTCTTGTCCAAGCCGTAAGTATTCTGGACACCAACCTCTGTAGATCCCCAATATTTTTGGCTAAGATGACAGTGTTATCCGCATCTCTAATGTTATTAATGGGAACTCCATTTACCTTTATTTCAGCTGTTTCAACCTCAAGAGCTTTTGTCAAGATCTCTTCCGAGTAGGCATTAAAAAGAATTGCCGACAACACGCATCCCTGTCTCACCCCACGTCTGATTTTAATTTCCTTTGACAGCTGATCGTTAACACGTACTTTTGCTCGTTGCTTATAAACTTGCGTGCATAGAAATCCGCCCACTTAAAAATTTGATCATTTTTGTTGTCTCGTATTTCCTAAACCTGTTGGCCGATTTAAGTGATTTTTTAATATCTTATAGCCTGATTCTTTAACAATTCCACTGTATTAATATTGATGATAAAAATGGAAATTTTCATTGTATATCGGGTGTACGAATTAAACTGTGTTTTTTCTCAAAGTTTGCATCACCCTGTGGAATATTCTAGCATTTATACAATACTGAAATTAAAACCCAACATAGCCTTAACCCAACTGTAACCCAAGTTAGCCTTAACATTCCGATTTGTGATTTATTCGCTTATGTTGGATAATAAAAAAGTTAGGTACTTTAACAACTAGACATGTTCTTCATCAATACAGGGTGTTTCTAAATAAGTGCGACAAACTTTAAGGGGTAATACTGCATGAAAAATAATGACAGTTTGCTTATAAACGTATGTCCGCACATGTTTCTTTTCCGAGATACGGGATGTTAAATTTTTTCTTACAAACTGACGATTTATTTATCGCTGTAAAACCGGTTAAGATATGCAAATGAAATTTGGTGGGTTTTAAGACGTGGTTATTGCACATTTTTTGACATACAATTAAGAATTTTATATTCACCATTGGCGTGTGCATACGTGTATAAAAAATTTAGATACATCCCGTATGCACGCCAATGGTGAATATAAAAATCTTGTGGTTTGTTATTGTTTGTGTTCCTCTTTGCCAAACGCTTGGTGTTTCTATATAATTCTCTTTGGTTATTTGTTGCTGCTGCTTTTTCTATTGCTCAAGCCATTCCCTCTGCCCATTTTCTCTTGTCTCCTCTAGCACTCTTTTTTACATGTTTATTTGCAGCTTCATATTCTTGGGCTATTTTAATTTTGTCGTCACTTCTTTGTGCTCTATTTAATGTGGCTTTGAGGTCCTTTCTTTTTCTAATAAGTTTCCAGGTTTTTTCACTTATCCACTCTTTCCGTTCTTCTTCATGATATCCTAAGATTTCCTGCGCATTTTGATGTACGGCAAGTTTAATCGATTCCCACTTCTCTTCTACACTTATCTGCATGTTGTTTATGGTTTCTGAATTCAGTTTTATTCTATTACTCCATTCATTATGAGTTTCGCTATCTTTCAATTGTTGTATGTTGTATTTCTTGCATCTGTGGAGTTGCTTATTGCTGTTTTTCGCCTTAATTTTTACTTTTAGTTCCCGCAATAGTAGGTGGTAGTCACTCCCTACATCTGCTGATCGTTTTTTCCTTACATCCAGTAGACTGCTTCTCCATTTGTTACTAGTCAGAATGTGGTCTATTTGATGTTCTGTTTTCTTATCAGGTGATACCCAGGCTATCTTGTGACACTTTTTATGTGGAAATATCGTTCCTCCAATTACCATATTGTTTTCTAAACTAAATTTTATGAGTTTTTCTCCATTTTTATTTCTTTCCTCCGGCCCGTGCACTCCCATACTTGCTTCTGCCTCATTATTATACTGACCTACTTTCGCATTCAAATCATCTATAACTATGATGATATCTCCTTTGTTTACCTTCATAACTTCATTTAACTCTTGATAAAACTTTTCTTTATCCTCTTCTTCACTTACTTCTGTAGGTACATAGCATTGCAGATGGTTACCTTCCTTATATAAGCGAGTTGAACTGAGCCACTATTATTCTATCTGACACTGGATACCATTTAATTCGGCCTCTTTTGGCCACCTCGCTTACAAGTATTCCGACTCCATTTTTTCTATGATTGGTTATGTCATTTCCTGAGAATAGTAGTACACTCTTATTTGATGTTGTCTTCTCTCCTTGTCCAGGCCATCGTATTTCAGATAAGCCCAATATATGTAAATTTAACTGTCATTTCTTTTTCTACTTGAGCCAGTCTGGAGCATTGTCCTGACATTCCAGGCTCCAATTCTACAGCGGTTTTTGGGATGGAAGGTTATTATGGTCTTGGTTTGCTTCGTTTCAGTTTCTTTGATTTTGAGATTTAAGGTGAGTGAGTTATCAGCTCTCTGCACCCGAGAGTCCGTTTCGTCGTCTTCTTTTTCTGCTTCTTCTTCCTCTTCTGTTTCTTGCTTTTCTTTATCACTGTTTTCTTTTCGTTGCATTTCGTTCAAGTCTATTTTATGCATGTTAACTTTCTGTTCATTTTCCTTCTCATTTGTTCGTTTGCTTTGCTTAGTCGTCATCTTGGTTCCAGTTTCGTGTCCTGCTGTTAGTTTTTTGCATTGCTATCTTTCTCCTTCATTTCTACTAGCTTTTGCTGCATGTGATCCCATTTTAGTTGTCTCCCATTCACATCCATTTTCTGATAACCCACTTTCACCATATTTTCTTTTTTCTTCTCTTCTCTAGCAACATCTCAGATAAACATAAAATAACGAATATATGAAACGAAAAGAGAACCATCAACGAATAGAAAACTCTATAAAAAACCTCTACAAAAATATCAGATCATTGGTTATATAATATTGGTTATAGTTAGTGTCTATAACATTACCAAAGAAAAGCCCACCAAATGCAGCAATTTTGGAATAATCAGTTTGATGAGCCACACACTTGAGACACTTTTATGAATTATACAAAACCGAGTATTCCTTCTGTGCAAAAGTAGTATGGGTAATTGAGCAATTTGAATTTAAAAATGGTCTAAGAACCAGAGAGGCACTATTTTGTATCTGCGTTCTCTTACAAAAAATGTGTGAGTTCCGAAAGAACATTTATGTTTAAACGTCATTCATCGACTTAGAGAAAGAATTCGTCCGAGTACAAGACGATACACATTTCGATTACCTTTCGATATTACAACCAAGTAGCCTCTATCCAAATTGAAGATAGTCGTAATGAAAACCCACCCATCAAACGTGGAGTTCGACAGGGTTGTGTTTCGTCACCCAGTCTTTTTAACATATACTTTTGAAGAAACCTTTAGGAAGACTTTGAATGACAGACAAGAGGGACTAAATATTGACTAAATATTAAATAATAAGACTAAATACTAAGCGAAGAAGTAATCAACATCATCAGATACGCTGACGATACAACCGTTCTTGCAGAAAATTTACAAGATATCCAGACCCTCGGCAACCTAATGCAATCTTTAATTGCATTATTACCAAAGAAACTTACTAGTCTTCTCAGGATTCGAAAAAAAAATGAATGCATTTAAAACGCATTGGCACGCAATTTTGCGCCTATGCTCTTAATAACAATTTCCGGCCCACTTGGAAAATAAAAAAAAAGAATGTGTGTACTTTGTACGCACGTAAGAAGTTCTACTTATGTAATACTTCTATTATATGATTTCAACGAAATCAATATACTTTAAACAGTTTATTTATATTTAATTTAACTATTAAACTAATTTTAATACTTACTATTTTCCCAAATTTTTTTATTAAAACGATACCAAAAATTAAAAAAATAAAAGAATAAAACACACACAAACACATTGAAAAATGCCACAAAGAAATGATTTTTGAACAATAATTGTTGCCAAAAATTTTAACTAAATACGTATTTTCTAAAAAAATTATATAATAATATACTTACAATCATAAAATATATATAAAAAAAAATAAAATAGTAACTTGCATTGGGGATCGAACACGCTTCCCGCCGATCGAAAATCGAAGTTCTTTCCCATTGCGTCACCTTCGCGTATCTGTCATGTGGGAATATACACCAACTGAACGTTTACACCATAAACTTTTTGACAGTTGTTTATTACTTCTATGAATTTAATCAAATTAGTTTTATTTTTGTGGAATTAAAGGAATATTTTGTGGAATAACAATATATTAGGTGAATATCGGTAGAAATTTTGATGGTAATCAAATTATGTAAATCAAAGCATTACATACTATTTTGGTAGATTCATTTTAAATTTTCCAAATAGTACCTTTTTTATGTAATTTTTTATTAGGATACTGAAACATTTACAATTATTACGTACCGGTCGCTTTTAAAAACTATTTAAAGTCACTACAATTATAAACTTGCTTTTTCTCTGCCATCACAACACTAAAAACTAATATACACAAGATTTTTTTATCCATAATCTCCATATTGAACAATTATTGACAGATGATTTTAACACCCAATCAGATCCTGTATAACGTTTGAGCGACTAATACCATACTGTCGGTGTGCGCATGCGCCAGGGAATGTAAAAATTTACCCTCGTGCCTAAAGGAGTATAACTTCAACAAAAAATATATGTATATTGAAACTTTGAAGAATATAGAATCGAATAAAAAAGAGTTGGCGCGATAGCGCGGTAGAAATACAAAAAAAAATAGTGGGTAATAAGCATATTTTCAAAGGTAAACCGTTCGTCTATTACAGTCCTGTATATTTTCGTTGAAACTACCACTCCATATCCAGCAATATTTTGAGTATGTACTTATCTGTCTGTTTTTAGTTTTGTTAGCTGTGCTATTAATGTGTCCTATATAATTCGTATGAATACTTTCCTTTAACAGCCACATTTCTTAATTCAAGAAAAACGACTATCGACCGGAAACATAACACAATTTCTCTCGGACACAAATTACATCGGATGAAAACAAGATTTTAATCTTAAAAGACATCTTAAACTGTCATCGGTTGGTGCTGCAAACGTTAAGTTGGGAATTTTATTTTAGTTTGAAAAGCAGTCGAACTCTATTCTCTAAATTGATTGGAAGTGCTTTATCGGTTCCCGATTTGAAAATTTTTGTTATTCGCCAAGTCAGTAAAATAGATTAGTACGTGGATTTATCGATTACATGTTTGTGCTTCGCAGTTTATGTAGTAGCTCGTATTTCTAATTACTTTACTACATTTCTGTAATTAGGTTTCTCTGGCGAGAACTACAGCGGCAGCGTCTTAATTTAATTTATACAAGAGAGAATGGTATTTTTTATTGTGGCATTGTAGGTATTCATAAATTCTGAGAAATTATCAAGAAAGGGTTTTGTGTTTTTTCTTTGTTAATTATTAAAAAATAGTTTATGGTCTCGTTCAAAATAATTAGAATATGGTAGAAACAGAAGAGAATAATAATTCTACCCAGTTTTTTCTCTTTTGTACGTAGCTAACAAAGTTTTCATATATTTTCTTTTAAATGATGTTTAAGAGTTTTAATGAACTCGCCAAATTCCAATTTAATTATTAAATTTTGCAAACCAATTAGAATTTTAAGACGAAAGTATTTATATGAAATATTTCTATGAACAATCTTTCAAAAAACAAACGAGAATGTAATAAAGAAGGTACACGAGATGTTAAATCTTTTAGCGAGAGACATTTTTATCCGTAAATAAAATAGAAACGTTTGAACCATGTTTAATTAAATATAATCCTCATAATAAAATTTTCACAAAACAAAGCACCTGGTTCTTGGTATCTGGGTCCGCAGAATATAGGTCCGCTTTTCAAAGAATAAAAAAATTCCTAATAAACTATAACTTATCGTTGGACATCCTATATCAATTTGTAAAATCATTCATTTATTCCATATTGGAGAACATCCATACAATATGTCGTAAAAATTTTGGACTTTTTAATACCCTCCCCCCTTCCGTCGTAAAGCGTCGTTTACAGTTGACCCCCCTCATACCGACGTCGCAACTGCAACTCATGACCCCCCCTTTTTAGTGACTTTTTTTTAAATTCCATGTTATTTCTGGATTTTTTAAAGTTAGCTATCAAAGTTTATTTACGAATGTATCCAAATCAGTATTACTATGTAGCTCATTAATATCCGCGTACTTTTTTCTCTCAATTCACTGTACAACTAATTACCTTTTTTTGACAAAAGACAATACTTTTATCGGAGTTGCTCTTTCTTAACTGCATCATATACAGTTGAGTCCGCGAGTCTTTACCCGTGCGTCCTTAATACCTGGCGAGATAAAACACATACTTTTTATCTAGCATCATTCTCTTCCACGCATGCAACTCATGACAAACCAGCTGCCGTTTGTTATTAAGTAAAAACACATGTTATTTTTATGAACCATCTAGACTCAGTGCATTGAAAAGAGATATGTATAAAAAAAAGACGATTCGGTATGTTTTCATATTTTAAGCACAATTTGTTTGACGTTTCTGCTTTGTTTACTTTTGTGGCTGTCAGTCAATTGAATTTTTTGCGGTTTTTGTCGAATTTTTGCGTTTTGAAGTTTCTTTATATTACACAAACAGTTGTTATCACAACTAGTTTTATATTGGGCTTTGAAATGTTAAGGTAAATACAGTCGGAAAAATGAAAGAATAGGGCTTTTCATTCACAGTCATTTGTTTCGAGCTTCTGTCATGTGTCACATAATGTTAATATATCTACGTCATACGTTATTGATATATACCAAGATACAAACAAGATACAAACCAAAGACGTATGACGTAGATATATTAATATTATGTGACACATGACAGAAGCTCGAAACAAATGACAATCGATGAAAAGCCCTATACCCATGAACGATCACATCAATCACTTATTTTGTATTAGCTGTCATTTTCTATATCAAACGTTTGTTATTTATAGAAAAAGACAGCAAATACAAAATAAGTGATTGATGTGATCGTTCATTCGTATAGGGCTTTTCATCGATTGTCATTTGTTTCAAGCTTCTGTCATGTGCCACATAATATTAATATATCTCCGTCATACGTCTTTGGTTTATATCATTGGTATATACCAATAACGTATGACGTAGATATAGTAATATTATGTGACACATGACAGACGCTCGAAACAAATGACTGTGAATGAAAAGCCCTATTCTTTCATTTTTCCGACTGTAATTATATTTTGGCAATTAATATTTAAAACATACAAGCTAACGTCATTCACAAAGTAAAGAAATGATTGTGTTTAGATTTCCGTCAAAGTGAATAAAATAACAAAAAAATAAAATATGTTATTGAATTTTTTTATAAATTGTTTATTTATTTATTAATCAATAATAATAAAAGAATTTATTAAGCTACTTCAAATGTAGCTGTAATTCTGCACAAAAATTTTGAAGCAAAACTTACATTTGACATTCTACATATTTGATAACGTCAAATTTTATAATAAAACCCGTAATCGGAACAGTAGCCAATTTCTGTCAGATGTTGTTGCGTGAAATAGATTTCCGACTTATTTCGTATGCTTTAAATGATGACGCACGGGTAAAGACTCGCGGACTCAACTGTAAATATTGATACTTATTTTGTTTTGATTTCAATAATATTTCTTTTATTCAGTATAAATACAATGTGCTAACTAAATAAAATAGAATATTTTATTTCTATTCATTCTTGTAGAATAATTGTTTCACACAAAGTATTCAGTAAATAAATGAACAGTTTAATATTTATTGCTTTCAGACGTTGTTCTGTATAGAAGCGTTTGTTTAAATACATAGAACAATGTTTTATTGTTTGTTATTCTGTACAAAACTGCTAATATTCAAACTCTGCTAAAATTCATGGAAAAGTTATTTACCAGCAATTTTATTGCTGGAATCGAATTATAAGATCCTATATATTAATAATATAGGTATGCAAAGTCCGCAGATAGTGTGCTACTTTTTTTATAAACAAAATGGCGCCGACAAATCGTATTTTTTTCAATTATGCTCTATAACTCCGAAGATTTTAACTTTACAACAAAAACACCCAAATAAAAATTCACCACAATTAAATTCTGCATAGAGATATGTTTTTTACGATTTGCTCCGACGAAAATTTTCCTCGGAAAATGCGGGTTTTCCTAACAAAAACTATAATTTTCAAATAAAGTTTTAGGTAAGTAATTATTAATCAATAATTAAATAACTTAGTGACATCAAAGATTTCTTGGTATAGATTGTAATTCCAGAAGCCGGTGAAAATTAAATGAATATTTTAGCAACAATTCAATTGTTAATTAACAATTTACGATCGCAATAATAACCAAAATAATCATGATACATTGATCAAACTTATAAAGATTATAAAGATGAGATGCTTGTTTAATATTTTATCCACAAAATATAATTTTTTCTTTTTTTTTGCATAATCTTTAAATTTTGAAAAAAAAAATAGTTATAATACGTTGGTCTAATTAGTAAAGTACAAAGAAAGGTTATTTACCAGCAATTTTATTGCTTTAATCGAATTATAAGATCTTATATATTATTAATATAGGTATGCAAAGTCCACAGATAGTGTGCTACTTTTTTTATAAACAAAATGGCGCCGACAAATCGTATTTTTTTCAATTATTGCTCTATAACTCCGAAGATTTTAACTTTACACCAAAAATACTCAAGTAAAAATTCACCCCAATTTAATTCTACATAGAGGCATGTTTTTCCCGATTTGCTCCGACGAAAATTTTCCTCGGAAAATGTGAGTTTTCCCAACAAAATCTCGAATTTTCAAATAAATTTTTTGGGCCAGTAATTATTTATCAATAATTATATAGCTTGGTGAAATAAAAGCTTTCTTGGTATAGATTACAAATTCAGAAGCCCGTTAAAATGAAACGAATATCTTAGCAACAATTCAATTGTTAATTAACAATTTACAGTCGCAATAACAACCAAAATAATCATGAGACATTGATCAAACTTAGAAAGATTATAAAGGTGTGATGCCTATTTAATATTTTGTCGTCAAAATATAAATTTTTCATTTTTTGCATAATCTTTAAATGTTTAAAAAAATTGTTATAAATAAATTTACATTTCTTAAAAAATGTTTATTATATTCTAATTTTAAAAAATACTTAAAATGCGCATTTCATAGGTCTTGAAAATGAATGCTTTAAAACAATTTTCCAACCATTTGCAAAAAAGTTAGGAAACAGCAAAATAAATATACGATATCTCCATTGTTTTTAATTTGTTTTAATTGTTTCAAAGCTTAAAAGTGAGTCTATGGTACAATCTAATTACTCACAAAGAATGTCAAAAATTAGTGCAATGGTTATATTTTAATCAAAG
Organism: Diabrotica virgifera virgifera; assembly: GCF_917563875.1. Lineage (NCBI taxonomy): Eukaryota > Metazoa > Arthropoda > Insecta > Coleoptera > Chrysomelidae > Diabrotica > Diabrotica virgifera. The sequence goes on from NC_065447.1 coordinate 203,736,913, forward strand.
ATTAAAAATACTTTTTTTTGTAATTTTTTGCGCGGAAGTGGGCTTGATGCAGAGCCGGAGATAAAATGTTTACTCGAAGCGACTGACACGCTTAAACTCGCGCGAGTTGTGTATGTGGGCGGGTAGCTACGGTACTGTATTATTCTACTTTCGCGCGTGTAAATTACAAAAAAATATATTTATAATCTTTAATTAAAATATAACCATTAAGCTGATAATCGATATTGTTTTATAAATAATTAGCTTGTACTTTAAACTCACTTCTACCCTTTGAAAGAATTAAAAAAAATTATTAACACCGTAGTAATAGTATGTTTACTTTGCTGTTTCATAACTTTTTTGCAAATGGTTGCAAAAAAGTTTTAAAGCATTCATTTTCAAGAAATTTGAAATGCGCATTTTATCTATTTTTTAAAATTATAATATAATAAAAACTTTCTGAGAAACGTTAATTTGTTTATAACTATTTTTTTTAAACATTTAAAGATTATGCAAAAAAATAAAAAATTTATATTTTGTCGACAAAATGTTAAATAAGCATCTCATCTTTATAAGATTTCAAAGTTTGATCAGTGCATCATAATTATTTTGGTTATTATTGCGGCCGTAAATTATTAATTAACAATTCAATTGTTGCTAAAATATTCGTTTAACTTTCACCAGCTTCTGGAACTATAATCTAAACCAAGAAGGCTTTTAAGTTACCAAATTATTTAATTATTAGTAAATAATCACTTATCTAAAACTTTATTTGAAAATTAAAGATTTTGTTGGGAAAACCCGCATTTTCCGAGGAAAATTTTCGTCGGAGCAGATCGGGAAAAACACGTCTCTATGCAGAATTTAATCACGGTGAATTTTTATCTGAGTGTTTTTGTTGTAAAGTTAAAATCTTCGGAGTTCTAGAGCAATAATTGAAAAAAACACGATTTTCGGGCGCCATTTTGTTTATAAAAAAAGTAGCACACTATCTGATGACTTTGCATACCTACATTATTAATATATAGGATCTTATAATTCGATTCCAGCAATAAAATTGCTGGTAAATAACTTTTCCCAAAAATGGCCTATTCTCCGATAATCAGCCCAGACTAATATTATTAAGGCTGTTAGTGATAAAAACGAAATGAAAAGTATGCGATAAAAGTAATAGGTCTGGATCGCGCGTATGAAAAAAAAAGTTGATTAATAGCAAGCTGAAAATTTGTTAATAGATTAAGGGTGTCTAGTCGGGTAAACTTTGATATATGGGAACATTGTAGCAGAGGCAGTTTTAATTGTGGAACAAGTTAAAAATTTGGAATGGTCAGACCACGAAAACGGCACATTTATTTTGTCCGACAGAACAGACTTAAACTCTCTGAACAGAGATTAAACTCTCATGCAAAAATCGGACTGCTATTTATCACCCGTCATAATTCCTGTCATTTGACATATTCTACATGTTCCACTCATTGAAACGCCCATTTGGTGATAAATAGTAGTCTGATTTTTGCATAAGAGTTTAATCTCTGTTCGGAGAGTTTAAGTCTGTTCTGTCGGACAAATTAACATGTGCCGTTTTCGTGATCTGACCGTTCCAAATTTTTAACCTGTTCCACAATTAAAACTTCCCCTGTTCCAGTGTTCCCATATATCAAAGTTTGTCCGACTAGACACCCTTAAGCTATTAACAAATTTTCAGCTTGCTATTAATCAACTTTTTTTCATACGCGGGATCCAGACCTATAATATACCTACTAATTCTTTTTAATCCTACAATAGGGTATATTTTTTATATTCGTGAACACCAAACGACGTCGTATGTCCACTTAAGCTACATTTAAAGTAAGAATTAACACAAGCCAATTTTTTGTACGACGGTATGACGGTACGACTGGCTGAAGACTTTGGGACCAGCTGAAGAAAAAAAAATCGTGAAAAAAGACCTGGTTTGCAGAAGGAAAAATCATTTTTTATCAGGACAATTCACCGTGTCATATGAGCATTTTGACAATGGCTAAAATCTATGAAATAAACTTTGAATTGTTGCAGCATCCGCCGTATTCACCAGATTTGTCCCATAGCGACTTTCATCTGTTTCAATACATACAAACTTCATACGCGGAAAGCGTTTTTCATTAACTGGAGAGGCCATTACAGCTTTGGAAACTTATTTTGCAGCCCTTATAGATTCTTACTACAGGGATGGAATTCATAAATTGGAATCTCATTGGAACAAGTGTGTTGATGTTCAGGGAGACTATATTGAATAAATAAGTATATCTCAAACCATAAAATTGTGTTTTTCTGATCGAACCACAAAATTTATTGATTATTATAAAATTAATATAATTTTTCTACGACCGTTTAATAATATGCTCATTATTCGCTGTTTTTGAATAGATAATAACACCCATTACTTTACCCGTGAGTAATGGTTCATTACTCACGGGCTGAAGTTACTCGCGGGTCATTACTCACGGGTTTAAGTTTGATTCGAGTGGTGCATGGCACTTTTAATATACCTATTAGCAAATAAAATTACTTAAACTTGTTTATTTAATAAAATAGTCATTGTAATTTATATCAACAATTAAATTCGAAAAATGTTTAAAGGATTTTTAACTGTAACAATGGGTTAGTATATTTTTTACGTTTAAATTTCAACATTTGACATTTTAAGATTGAGGTTATAAACAATCGCTATTAATTCCGTAAAAGGGCTTATGGATATGAAATTTATATCAATGCATTCTGTTTTACTTACTGTTGATTGTATAATAAATTTTTATTGAGAGCACACGTTCCTTTTCGTGTAATTGCCTTAAAAGATGTCTTATTTTTAAAATCCACCCATTCCATGACACTAATGTCAACTGTCTGTTTCATTATTTCGTAAGCTTAAAGAGGGCAATTCTAACAGTGTTGCCATATTTATATAAAATATGTTTTCTTATGAAAAATAAAATCTTTCGATTTTGAATAATGTTAGTAGTTGATAATAATTATATTTTCTACTAACCCAAATAAAAAAGGTCGTAGAAAGAGTATATATAGTATTCTACTTGCATGTAATGGCTATTACTCACTCTGATGAATTACGACACTCGCCTACAATTCGTGTCGCAAACTTCATCAAACCCAAACTGCACCAATGGGAGTGGAAAGGAACAGCATTTCGTGATAGCACAGCACATGGACAATGTGGAATCTCAAAACAAGTACTGGACTAAGTACAAATTAAACAGAAGTACTCAATTGATAAAGAGATGAGATAAAGACATCTGGAGGAGCACTGTCAGAGTGACATAAATCAATATAATAATAAGTACAAATTTACTGAATTGTTTACATGGTGATTGAATAGTGGGGTAAAGCTCCATAGATCCGCTATAGTAATAGATAGCAATAAAAGTTAATAACAAAAATGTTAGCCACCTTTGAGCTTCACATTACAAAATTAGTTAGAATATTACAGGGTGTTCGGTAACACAGTGGCAGACCAAACTTATGTTTTTTTTTTAATGGAACACCCTATATTTTATTTTAAATCCGAAATCCTGTTAACTTTTCCATCACAAAAATATAAAGGTTTGTTATGTTATACAGGGTATTTACAAAGTTATAACCAATTTTATATGAAAATCGTAACAAATTCAACTCCCTGTATAAATAAAAATAAGCAAAACAGCAATGGTTTATTAATGCCATACTTTTTTACGTATCGGTAAATTTTTCAAGAATGATTGATATTTAGTTTTTCAAGAATTTATTAGTTTTCGAGATATTTTCATTTTTCCATGGACCAGTAGCGTGGCCACCCAAATCACCAGAATTTAATAAACTGGACTGATTTTTTTGGGGTTACGTTAATAATGAAGTTTATAAAATACCTCCAATAACAAGGGATGAGATGAAAAATAGAATACAAAGTGTATTTCGATGTGTTAATTTACAAATGCTACGTAGAGTAAGTAGCTCATTCAATGATCGTTTTTAGGCGTGCATAAATGCGTAAGGAGGTAATTTTGAACACCTTATATAATTAAATATTAGAAATATTTTATGAAAAGTAGCTTCTAATTTTTTCAAACATGTTTTTTGCAAAATGTATTACTGATAAATTATTTTTTATTCTTTATTTGGTACATTGTTACATGTACATACAAAAGTAGTTGTTTAATTGTCGTCACCAAAAGTTGTATTTTGTGTTTGTGTATTTTTTTTTGTAAAATTTATTACTAATTTTCTTTCTTTATTTGTTACATTTACATAAAAAATAAGTTTTTATTTAAAAAATGTTGCATGTTGTTGTTGTGTGTTTTTTTTGTAAAATGTATTACTAATAAATTATTTTCATTTCTTTATTTGCTACATTATTATATTGATTACCGGATTGATAATCAGTAATCGTCAATTGTCAATTCAGACATGGCTTGCTTAATATTTAGATAAATTTAGTCACCTAAAATAATTTGCCCTGAAAAATGAAAATATCTCGAAAACTATTAAATTTGGACACAGGGAATGTTATATAAAAATTAACGTACGGTAATGTTACTTTTCAATAATGATATAAAATACAGGGTGTTCCATTTAACATTACTGAAAAGATAATGTACTTGCGTTTTGACTCACCCTGTATTTGATAAAAAGAAAATTAGCAATGTCAATAATTCTTGAAAATGTTGATAATAAATAAAAAAATATGGCATTAATAAACCATTGCTGTTGTGCTTATTTTTATTTATACAGGGGGTTGAACTTGTTACTATTTTCATATAAAATTGGTTATAACTTTGTAAATACCCTGTATAACAAAACAAACCTTTATATTTTTGTGATGGAGAAGTTAACAGGATTTCGAATTTAAAATAAAATATAGGGTGTTCTATTTAAAAAAATATAAGTTTAGTCTGCCACTGTGTTATCTAACACCCTGTAGCATTCTAACTAATTTCGTAATGTGAAGCTCAAAGTTGGCTACAATTTTTGTTATTAAGTTTTATTGCTACCTATTACTCTAGCGGATCTATTGAGCACCCCACTAACTAATCACCCTGTATGTACTTACACTTGTAAAAATAAAATAATAGCAAAAGAAATAAAATAAAAATATCATTTCATCGTGTAAGTTTCCCATTACTGACGAACTCGGTAATAAAGGGATACTTTTCTAAACACCCCATATTAGTCCACCTTCGAGCGTAAACATCGTAATCAAATAAAACACTTGCTCATTTCGCCAAACGAGCCGATCAACAAAAATTCGTTACAGTGTTGCTAAATCGATAATCAACGTCATCTCTAGCATTGTATATTCAGTCTCATATCCGGGAAACCGTCAACTTTAGCTCGCCTGCCAGCCAGAAAGGAGGATCCTGAACAAACACAATCCTGAATAGAACAAACAATCAAAAATCGAGAATATAGTATCGTAAACTTAACATAGTTACACGTTGAGACGTAAAGGTTAAAACTGAATAGAGTATTGCAACTGACGGATTTTTATTTGATTTTTGTAGACTTTCAATTTGCTGGTATATTTACCAAGATAAAGTAAACAACTGCTCAGTCGAAAATAGAGGCCATTCATTTTGTGGGGGCCCAGACTCGTTATTTTGCGCTGATTGAGCTGTTGAATATTTTTCGTTATTTGGCTTTTGTCAGTACGAACGAAAAGTGAACTATTAAGGCATTTACCAAATGGCACTATTTTTTGTTATTTAGTTGTCTAGTTCATTTATTATCTGTAAGGATCAGTAATTGTAGGATGATGACAAGTAAAATTTTTCAGTACGGATTTTCAGTAATAAAATAAAGTAAACGTTCATTAAATAAAGTTAGTTATACTCTTGGGATACCCAAACTACAACAAAACGCATTATTAATGTTTACATTAATACATAATTACATTACATTACAATTACATTGATACATAATTCTGAGAAAAAAAGTAGCTCATAAAAATTCAGACAAACTAATAATTTTTCTGACTATAAATTATTCTCAGACATTCGTAGAGAATGCAAAGTCTTAGCTGAGCAATGTAAAAGTCAAACCATAAAAACTTTGGAACAAAACATGCCTAGAATTCTGGAGTTATGTACACAGTAAAAATAAACATTATGACTTACCAAACAACATGACCTATGACAACAATGAGTCAAACAATCCATCAGAAATTTCAAATTTTTTTAAACAGCATTTCTCTAAGTCATATATGTAGATAACAATAACTATGAAATTCCAAGCTTTGATTATACATAATAAAACAATTAGTTTAAGCAGCTGCGATAGTAGTCTAATAGATATTTTTAATAAGTTAGAAAAATTAAATCTAAAACTTAGTAGTGGTCCTGATGAAATTTCACCTTATTTTGTACATAAATGTCGTTTTGTTCTGTCTCCTGTATTACTAAAAATTTTTCGTTTATCATTAAGTACTGGCACTTTCCCAGAAGAGTGGAAAGAAAGTTATATTTCTCCTATTTTTAAGAATGGTAGTAAAACATGTATAGAAAATTACAGACCCATTTCCAAAATTTCTATTTTTGCAAAGATTTTTGAGTCAATTATTGCTTTAAAAATATTTTTTTCAATTAAAAGTTTAATTATTCCTGAACAACATGGCTTTATGCCGAGTAGGTCTACAACCACAAATCTAGTAATCCTAGAAGAATTCATTTTGGATGCCTTTGGGAAGGGGGCTCAAGTCGATGTGATCTATACCGACTTCTCAAGGGCATTCGATCGGGTTAACATCAACATTCTTATAAAAAAAACTAGAAGCACTAGGAGTTCATGGGTTCCTACTTGAGTGGTTGGAGAGCTACCTAACAGACAGGCTTCAGATTGTCTAAGTCAAGAACTGTCTTTCTGAAGAGATTTTGGTTAGGTCTGGCGTCCCACAGGGTGGTCATTTATCTACTATTCTTTTTATTTGTTTCATAAATGATATTTTAGAAATCTTTGAAAATTGTGTTATTTTGTTGTATGCTGATGATTTGAAATTTTTTAGAATTATTAAAGATGTTAGACTGTGTAAAAATGCAAAAAGATGTAAACAATTTCTCACAATGGTGTACAAAGAATGACCTTTCACTTAATATGGATAAATGTAGAATAATGCGCTTTTTTAGAAACTCACAACCTATCTGTTTTAATTACTCTATAAATAATATATTTCTGGAACCAACAAACACTTTCAAAGATTTAGGTGTATTTTTTGACCCCACTTTATGTTTCAAAAATCACTATAATTTTATTTGTAATAAAGCTTTTAAATTACTTGGATTTTTGAAAAGAACCTTGTCAGAATTCAATAATGTGGATTGTTTTAAAAGTGTTTATTGTCCTATGGTTAGATCAGTTCTAGAATATTCCAGCACTACTTGGTCTCCTTTATATAAATGTCATATTGAAAGCATTGAGAAGGTTCAGAAAAAATTTCTACGCTTTGTAGGCTATAAATCAGGGATTTCTTCAGAATATATAGTGTATTGTGACATTTTAAAATTACTTAATATACCAACATTAGAAAATCGTCGTTTAATGCTAGATTTGGTTTTTCTTTTCGAGATTGTAAACGGAATGATAGATTCGCCTCAAATTTTGCAGAGAATAGGTCTTAGGGTTCCTCAAAGGTGCACAAGATCTAAGGACGTCTTTCACTTAGAATTCCAACAAACAAACTTGTCTAAATAGACCTATAAGACGAATGTGTCAATCTGGAAATGGTTTAGATGTAGATTTTTTTTCTAGCTCTCTGAATAGTTTTCGAAAAAATCTGAAAAAACTTTTTAAAATACAATGTAGGCTGTCACTGTGAACTGTCATTTAGGTATTTATTATATTTATTTGTCTTGTGTAAATTGTATGTAATTGTTATTGAGTTCTAAAACTGTTAAACATGAAATATTTAATGATTGTAATTGGTATAACCGTAAATAAACTATTTATTTATTTATTTATAATATAAAGTGAAAACACCATCTCGTCAGTTTATTTTTAGCTTGAAATTTAACACTATGACTACTTGTCATATTCTCTACATTTTCACTCAACTGTGGTCAACTAATAGTGAAAGGAAAGATCGAGGGAAAGAGAGGACTATAAGGAAAGAGAAGATATAGGAAGGAAAAAACTATTGTAACTAAGAAGCATCCGACAATGGACAGGGCTAAATTTTGAACAGCTAATAAGAACAGCTGAAGACAGAGAAGAGTTTGCAATTGTAGTAGCCAACCTCCATTGAGGAGAGGGCACTTCAAGAAGAAGAAGATCCATTATCACATAATCTGTGAAAGGCTGCCGTATATCAAAATGGGACAATTTTCAGGTAATGGCCATTTAAAAATTCGATCAATGATCAGTGACAGTGATCTGTGAAAGGCTTGCCGTATATCAAAATGGGACAATTTTCAGGTAATGGCCATTTAAAAATTCGATCAATTTTAAATAAACTGCTCGTCAACAGTTAGGGATATAGAAAATTCTGCTGAATTTTCATAGTACATTTTTTCGTGAACAGATTAACGGATTCCGCTAATTTTTTTTTATTATTTTAGATTTTTCTTTTGTATTTACACAGTAGTTATGCAAAGGTTTACTCAAACTTTTTTTTTTGTACTTATACCGGGTAGAAGAAAAGAAATGTTTTTCTTATGTTCAGTTTGAGACGCCCTGTAGGGAGGACGAGGTACAAATGTGAGTATACATCGAAATCGTCTTGTAGTGTTATGTTTTGTGAACATTTTGTTTTTTGAATGTCCCTGATATCATTAGAAACAAAAAATAGACGGTTTTGTAATTTAACATGTGTTTTAACCGAAACAAAAGTTTGAGACACTTTGTAGGGAGAAAACGGCACAAAGGTGAGTATACCTCGATATTACGTTTTAGTCTCATATTTTGTGAATATTTAATTTTTAATTTCTCTAATATCTTTAATAACAAAGAAACTAGACGGTATTACTCTTTAATATGTGTTTTAACTGACGACATGCATCACATCACACATGAAACATAAAAACACATATTAAAGAGTAATACCGTCTAGTTTCTTTGTTATTAAAGATATTAGAGAAATTAAAAAAAAATATTCACAAAATACGAGACTACATAATATCGAGGTTTACTCACCTTTGTGCCTTTTTCTCCCTACAAGGTGTCTCAAACTTTTGTTTCGGTTAAAGCAGATGTTAAATTACACAACTGTCTATTTTTTTTGTTTCTAAAGATATCAGGGACATTCAAACAACATGTTCAAAAAACATAAGACTACAATACGATTCTGATGTATACTCACATTTGTACCTCGTTCTCCCTACAGGGTATCTCAAACTTAACATACGAAAAACATTTCTTTTCTTCCACCCGGTATAAGTACAAAAATAAGTTTGAGTAAACCTTTTCACAATTGTGTAAATACTAAAGAAAAATCTAAAATAAAAAGAATAGCGGAATCCGTCTGTTCGCGAAAAAATCAACTATGAAAATCAGCATAATTTTCTATATCCCTAACTTTTGACGAGCAGTTTATATCATAAAACTTTACCCATAACGGAGAATAGATAAATATTTTTGCTTTGCTTTGTACTAGTCTATAAAAGGCTATAGTCAATAGCATACTTCCTTAAATCTACACTCAAGTGCAAAAAAGTCGATCCACTGAAAAATTTGGTCATATTCGATATCTCGAATTTCCTAAACCTGTGGTCCGATTTAAGTGATTTTTTTACAATGTTATAGCCTTATTCATTAACAATATCGCTGTAATAATTAATATTATTGCTAGACAGGTAAACTGTTGTTGTATACCGGGTGTACGAATCAGATATACTTGACATCGTAGTGTGTGTGGCAGCATTTACGTTTCCCAGTGAATTATTACAAATTACAGTTGGTTGTTGTTTGAGTTTAAACATCATTTTTATATCATCTTAAACAGAAGAATTTTTTACTGCCAGTTTTGTTTTTATTTCTTCATAAAGTGCATCAGTGACCTCGTATTTTGGATTATCTACAGATTGCAAGGTCAGACTTTTTATTTTATTTATACCTATTTACTGCGATTCACTCCCACTGCTGCTCCCACCATGTCGACCTGCGCTAACTGTTCAAAGTCAATCGACGATCGAGAATTATCAAAACAACTTCAATGTGAAGCCTGTAAACAGAACATACATCTAGCTTGCACTGATCTACGAGCCGAAGATCGCGTTACAAGGCATAAACTACGTGGAATTAAAATTCTTTGCAACAACTGCTGCTCTAATATCGAAAGTTTTGCCAATTTAAAGACGCTCTTAAGAGATTTAAAAGAGGATCTTCAATCAAAAATTGGTCTGATAGATCAAAAAGCTAATGATATCAGTGAAAGACTCTTACAGATTGAAAACAAGTTATCTAGTGAGGATCATTCTTCATCTCCAAAATTTACAGATACCATAGCAAATGAAGCAGTTGATCGCATTAACCGGGCTAAGAATATTTTTGTTAGGGGTGTACCAGAAATTACAGGAGACATTGAAACAAAGAAAAGTCACGATGGTGGAATATTAAAAAATATTTTAGATACTGTAATGTGTAACTCCACTCCTGTCACATTTTTCAGGATTGGAAAACCGAACAATCGCTTCCCTAGGATGATAAAGGTCATTATGCAAAATGAACATGAAGCCAAACATATTTTGAAAAACAAAAAGAAACTTTTACAAAACGTCTCTTTAAAAAACGTTTCCATTATCGACGATAAGACTCCGAATCAAATAGAATGCCTAAAAGAACTTCGAATGGAACTGGAACAAAGAAAATCGAATGGAGAGGAAAATTTAACCATAAAATATATACAAGGTGTCCCGAAAATTGTAAACTTTCGTCACTAATTCTGATATTTCAGGTTTTCATAATTGGCTATGTTTCTATACTAATCTAGCTACTTTAAATTCCAAATTTAATGAATTATTATGCAACATTCAAAACCTAAATCCTCAAATAATTCTTATTACTGAAACATGGTTAACATCAAAAATGATCTTGACTCTCTTTATAACATTGATAATTATTCCCTTTATAGGTGTGATCGTCGTAATCGACGTGGGGGAGGAACTTGTATCTACTTGTCTTCAGAAATTACTAATAATTTCTCTGTTACATCTCTTGATATTACTGTCCCTAATATTGAACTTCTTGGCTTAAAAATATGTCATAAAACCTCTTTTGTTATTCACCTAGTATGTGTTTATCGGCCTGGTGATTCTAGATTAGCAGATGATGAATCCCTTATCGTATCACTTGATGAACTGTCCAGCCTAGAAAATCTGATTGTTATTGGAGACTTTAATTTTAGAGACATTTCGTGGCCTATAACTGATCCACCTAGTGACTTATCAACTTCCAAAAATGTATTTACAGATTTTGTATTAAATTCTAACTTACATCAATTTATAACGGAGCCGACTCGATTTAGAATTAATAATTTACCATCTATTTTGGACTTGGTATTCTCTAATGATCCCCATTTATTAACACATCCCCTAATAAGCTCTCCAGTAGGTAACTCAGATCATGCAGTCATAACGTTTCATATTCAGTTTAACTTACAGTACTGTACTCCTAATGTTAATAAAACGGTATATGAGATAATTGATTTTGAAAATGCAAATCGCCAACTGGCTGATATTGATTGGAATGATGTTTTCGGTGACATAAGGGATCCAGTTGTATTCTGGGATAAGTTCTTGCACGTTGTTAATTTCTGCAAAAACCAAAATACCGTCAAAAAAACCATATACAAAAATAACATAAAACCTTGGATTAATGGTGAATTAATATATCTGATCAAGTATAAAAGAAAGTTGTGGAACAAATATAGACGTACAAATCGCATAGAGGATTTACTAATTCATCGAAACTTTGCCAGAGATTTAAAGAAATCTCTACATGAAGCTCGTGTTGCCTACGAAGAGAGTATAGCCATTAGTAGTAACTGTAAAAAATTGTACAAGTATATTCGATCTTCGTTGACAACAAAAGTTTCTATACCTTTACTGGAAAAAGATAATGGTGATATATCCCAAAGTAACTATGAGAATGCCGAAGTCCTCGCCAGTACTTTCTCTAAGGTTTTTTCTGTCGAACCCACTAATCATCAGTTGCCTAATATTACTTCGTCACGAGTTTCTTCTTCCCTTGAAAATATTATCATTACTCCTGATAAAGTTAAATATCATCTTCAAAATCTAAAAAATAATTCGTCTCCTGGTCTCGACTTAATATCTTCTTTATTTTTAAAGAAATGTTCCGATGCTTTAGCTTACCCACTATATGTGATTATGTCCTTATCATTCACCACACATATTTTGCCTCCCATATGGAAAACCGCATCTGTAACACCGATTTTTAAAAAAGGGAACAAATTGGATTCTAATAACTACCGTCCTATCAGCTTAACACCTATAGTGTCTAAGATAATGGAATCTATTATTGCCGAGACAATTTCTGATTTTCTGCAAAACGAATTGGTTATACCAGAACAGCAGCATGGTTTTGTCAAAGGACGTTCTACAATGACAAATCTTCTTTGGTGTGTCAATGAATGGTCAAGAGCATTAGACAGAAAAACCCCGGTAGACATTATTTACCTCGATTTTGCTAAAGCTTTTGATCGAGTTCCAAAGCGAAGACTATTACATAAATTGGAACACCTTGGTATCCGTGGTCAATTACTGAAATGGATCGACGCGTATTTAACAGATAGAAAATTTTGTGTTAGAGTTGGGGACTCTTTCTCAGTCAAGAGAACGGTTTTGAGTGGGGTACCGCAAGGATCAGTTTTGGGTCCACTTTTATTCATAGCATATTCCAGTGATCTACAATTTCACATTAAATGCAGCAAAGCTTTCTATGCAGATGACACGAAGCTATTTTCTGATCCCTCCATAAATTTCCAGTTACTACAAGATGATCTTGATTGCATATCGGAATGGTGCTCTACTTGGATGCTGCCTCTTAATGTGGACAAATGTGTAGTTCTTCACATGGGTAAAAATAATCCGTATCTTCCTTACTCTATTAATGGGCGCGTGTTAAGATCAGTGAAATCACATAATGATCTAGGTGTTATAATTAATAACAATCTAAGTTGGTCGGAACATATTTTTCATATTTCTAAAAACGCTAACAGTAAATTATACCTACTGAATAAAACGTTTGCAAAAGTGTCATTCATAAACTCAGTTCACCTGTATAAACTGTACATTCGTCCAGTTCTGGAATATTGCGGAACTGTTTGGTGTCCGGTATTAGTGCGCGATCGTAATATTCTCGAAAACGTACAACGGAAGTGCACTAGGATGTCTTTTGGTCGCTCAAGACCTACATATACAGAAAGACTGAATATGGCTAATCTTACTACATTCGAACAACGTCGACTTCGAGGGGATTTAATTATTACATTTCGAATATTAAAATACAACTTCGGAAATATGAGAGATATGTTTATACTAGACAATGACAATCGTCTTCGTGGCCACAAACTTAAGCTTAAAAAGGAAACTTTTTTTACAACAACAAGGCAATTTTTTCTTTGCAATCGAGTGTTCTCGACATGGAACAGCCTTCCGGCTGAGATTATAGATGCTCCATCTGTCAATGTTTTTAAAAAGAAATTGGATGACCACTTGTTCCAAAATTGAACATTTAATTTGTACCAAACACTTGCTCCCTATGTGCTATGTTTTTGTATATTTAGTTATATTTATTTACTTAGTTAGTTTGCATAATATGTATCTATTGTAATGTAACTATTTAATTTAACATTTCATGCATACTATATAATAATATTGTAGTCTAATGGGCATATGGGTTTCGCGACCCCTGCTCAAATTTATTGTATAATAATAATAATAATAATAATAAAACTGTGTTTTTTTCTCAAAGTTCGCATCACCCTGTGGACTATTCTAGCATTTATAAAATACTGAAATTAAAACCCAACTAGCCCCAGGTTTTCTTAACATTCTGTTTTTAGTTTCATTCGCTTATGTTGGATAATAAAAAAGTTAGGTACTTTAACAACTGGCCATGTTCGTCATCAGTTCAGGGTGTTTCTAAATAAGTGCGACAAACTTTTAGGGGTAAATTTACATGAGAAAATAATGGCAGTTTGCTTTATCATCATATGTCCGAAAACGCTTCGTTTCCGAGATACGGGATGTTATACCTATTTGTATAACAAGGGAGGAAAGTGCTACTTTTCCTCCCGAGAATGAAGTTTACTGCCCGACGCGTAACGGAGGTTTCTTCACCTCCGCATATGCTTTTTCCACCTTCCTCAAATAACAAGTAATTTTTTCATTTTTAATTTATTTATGTAACTAACCACCAAAATTTATTAGAAGTAAAACTAACAAGTAGGTACAATATAACAGTTAACTGTCAAATATAAGTCAAATAATTAATGTAAACATTTTAAATCAAAATAACAATTTACTGTTTTTTACCATTCTGCAAAATAGAGGGTGTTTTATAAATAAACGTTAACTTTTCCGTGGCCGTGCGGGGCAACTTGGTTACCCCAGATAAAGTTTTGTCTTTATAACTTTTCAAAATATTTATATTTTTTTTATCCCTCCAGGTAATCTTAGAAAATATATTACTAAATCGTTTTTTTATAAAAAATATCAAATATAATTTAAATTTTATACTAAAATTGAAATTAACTCCTCGGGGCACACAGTGCCAGAAACCCCTGCCACAGACATTCAACAATATACAAGTCGAAGATGCAGCTTTTGTGCCAGGGCACGTGATAGAAAGACTCAAATATCATGTAGTACATGCAGAAAACCAATTTGTACCATACATCGAGAAGAAAGTAAAACATTTTTATGCCCTGACTAAAAATCAGGAATAAAATCAAATTGTAATTACAGGTAAAAATAAAAAAAAAATGTAAATCTTTTTAATATTAAAAACAAATTATTTCAGTTACTAGTGCCTTATTATATAACTTTCCAAACAATAATGTAAAATTTAAATGAATTATTAAAGTATTTTAGTGGGGTAACATAGTTGCCCCGCACGGCCTGCAGCGTAAGTTTTTATAGCGCGGTTCCGGAAAGGTTAAAATGTATAGATACTTACGTAATAGAAAATAGATATTGTACAGGGCGTCAGTAAGTTATATTTCATGAATGAAATACCATGACGTCACTTTTACTTTTCCTCCCTAGGGAGGAAAAGTACAACTTTGCTCCCTACAATCAGGTCCGGAAAAGTATACTTTCGGTAGAGGTAGATGGAAATTTTTTTTTACAAACTGACGATTTATTTATTGCTTAAAGCCAGTTGGTTAATGCAAATCAGATTTAGTGGGTTTTAAGAAGCAGTTATTGCACATTTTTTGACATACAATTAAGAATTTAATATTCACCATTGGCGCGCAAACGGGTATTATGTATGACCGATCATATTAGCCATATGCACGCCAATAATGAATATAAACTTCTTAATTGTATGTCAAACAATGTACAATAACTAGGTCTTAAATCCCACCAAATTTGATTTCCATATCTCAACTGGCTTTAAAGCAATAAATAAATCGTCAGTTTGTGAAAAAAAAATTAACAAACCGTATCTCGGAAACCTAGCATTTGCGGACATATGTTTATAAAGCAAACGGTCTTATTTTTGCATGCAGAATTACCGTTTAAAGTTTGTCGCACTTATTTAGAAACACCCTGTACGGATGACGAACATGGCCAGCTGTTAAAGTACCTAACTTTTTTACTATCTAACATAAGCGAATGAATCTAAAAAACAGAATGTTAAGAAAACCTGAGGCTATAGTTGGGTTTTAATTTCAGTATTTTATAAATGCTAGAATAGTCTACAGGGTGATGTGAACTTTGAGAAAAAAACACAGTTTGATTCGTACACCTCGTATACAATGACAGTATACCTTTCTAGGAACAATATTATTACAGCGATATTGTTAATAAATAAGGCTATAACATGGTAAAAAAATCACTTAAATCGGAAAACAGGTTTAGGAAATTCGAGACATCAAAAATGACTAAATTTTTAAGTGAATCGATTTCTTTGCACCTTAGTGTATTTTAGGCCATACAATTTTTGAGTTGTGACGTTCTTAAAAAATGTTTTCTAGCAGTAATAATTAGCCGTTTGAAGATAATTTACTTTTTATTAAAATTGTTTTAGTTTTTTTTAAACGTACAATAGTCACACAAATAAGAACAAAGACGCCACAGTGTAAAAACTAAAAAATACTGTCAATATGCAGTAAATTATCGTTAAAATACTCTTTTCATTTGAAAATTCTTTCTTGAACTTTCCATAATAGGTACACCCTTTTCACTGTTTTTTGCAAAAGTCAACTTTAGCATGAGGCTATCCCTAAGTATTTGAGACATTTTTATAATCTCAAATAATTTCAACTGGATTTATTTTGTTAAGAACGTCATAAGTCGAAATAATGTAAATACTTGGGATGAAATAATCATAAAGCTCTACTAATTCTAATCTAATCTAAAATACTGACGTAAATCAAAAGAATACTACAATTCATTTTAAACATAATCTAAACTTTTTACAATACTGGCATAACTCAAAATAGCACATTGCTCTCTAAACAAAATGTGACAATACTTACTTGTTTTTTTAAATACTGACCTAA
The DNA here is from genome assembly GCF_917563875.1 of Diabrotica virgifera virgifera. Taxonomy (NCBI): domain Eukaryota; kingdom Metazoa; phylum Arthropoda; class Insecta; order Coleoptera; family Chrysomelidae; genus Diabrotica; species Diabrotica virgifera. The sequence goes on from NC_065447.1 coordinate 203,753,597, forward strand.
CTCAACCTAACTCAAAAAGATGCAGTGTTCCACAAATAAATGTACTGTATCTGAGCTATGACAATATGCGTTTTCACAAAAAAATATAGAATATTTGATAGTCTAGACTCTAGACTAACATAGTCCATTTTTACTTTTTACTTTTTTTGAGAGGTCCTCTTACAAGGAAGAAATATGTATCTTTTTATCACAAACTGTGCGTACCATAAGTACTACACAATAAGTATTTACAACTGTGTGTTCATATACGAGCGTACAACATGTAATGATTCTATCTGATGTGTACGGTATATACAGTATGGTGCAAATGAAACGAATAAATTCGTTATTTTTATTTTTAAATTATGATATTTTGGCATATATGTCGTACTAGTGACGTCATCCATCTGGGTGTGATGACGTAGTCAATGATTTTTAAAAATGGAAATAGGGGTCTTCTGCTAGCTCATTTGAAAGGTTATTCAATTCTCTATCCAGTAATATAAACATTTATATAATTGAAAAAAGACTCAGTTTGAAAATGGTTATTGATTTTTGATTTACATAATTATTTATACAAGGTGTCCAAAAAAAAATTTTTAATTAAATTATTGGCCAAAAAAAGAAGAATATTACTTAATTTATTTAATTCAAAATATATTTTACTGTTGCCCGAAAACAGAAAAAAAATGTTAATATCATAAATAAACGTTACATTTCGATTAAATTCAATGTCCAAGCCAGCTCCCGGCAGCCACCTTTACTTCTTGGAAGATTGAACATTTAATTTAAGCGAAAAGAAAATTTATTTGTAAAATAAACATTTTTTTCTGATTTCTGACAGCAATAAAATGTATTTTTAAATTAATAAATGACATACATTCTTCTTTTTTTTTTGTCAAACAATTTAATTAATTTTTTTTGGATACCCCGTATAAATAATTATGTAAATGGTTATATTACTGAATAGAGAATTAAATAACCTTTCAAATGAGCTAGCACACAACCCCAATTCTCATTTAAAAAAATCATCGATTAGGTCATCACGCCCAGATGGATGACGTCACTCGTATGAAATATATGCCAAAATATCATAATTTAAAAATAAAAATCGACCTGTTTAATAAAAATCGGCTTACGAAATAACGAATTTATTCCTTTCATTTGCACCATACTGTATGTACATAAATAATGAGGTTTATTGCTTTTATCCGTCGATTCAGTTTGTGGATAAATTCTGGCGGAACAGTTAGCTCCTTCGCCAATAGATGTAGGTACGCCATTTTCGGTATTTTATGAGAATGCTCATCTGATGGTTTTATTCACTGGATATCATTTTTATTGACAGCAAAAAAAATGATACAAGGTTAATCCTCCTACAAAAGTTCGTAATGTTAATTCTCGCTTTGACAAATTTGTTTCCTTCGTATTGGAATATCGTTTCTCTTGGTCGCAATTTTTTTTTCAAAATTTTAATTCAAAGACTTCCCGTTTATCAAAGCAACAAACTAAGGGAAAACATCCATTGCGCTTCCATTTCCCACTGTTGTGCCTCAATCCTAAATAAATCGGCTTCAAAATGAGAGAATCGTGACATAACTTATTTTCACAAATTGAGTGAAGAAAAATGAAAATGAGTTAAACGATGTTTCCAGTTAAAAAAATCCTCGTTCTCTAATGGCCATGTGTATTTGATTCGTTTTGAATGAAGCTGCAACAAATTGACAAATCATCGTTTTTTTATTCGAGGTGTTTTTATGCTTCCGACTTATTATTGGATAATCAAACGACTGAAAAATAGCCACAATGCAGTTTGTAAAAATGAATGCAAACATTTTTGTTATTTTTCAACGCCATTGTTTATTTTGACTTTTTAAATGCTTACGTATCAAAATAATGGCGATATAGACCAGGGCGGATCTGTTTTGAGGTGGATGTGAGAGGTGGCATTCGGATTTTTGCAGATAAAATTAAGTGACAACTTCAGTAATTATAATTGACTTATGCTCCCTCTCAAATATACCCGGAACATTAATAAAAAATTAAAATATTTAAAAATTTCGAAAAACATCGATTTTTCAACTTTCATTTCAGCCGAAAGACAATCCGTGGGAAGACCACGAAATCGATGGAATGACAATTTACTGGAGGCACCGTGAAAAAGACACAGGATCATATCTACACCAAAAAGAAAAAGAAAACCTTGGAAAATAACTATTACTAATAAATAATGCTTTTTACAAGATATTTTCCTTGATTTATGTCAAATAATATTAAAAATATGTATCCTTTTTTGCCACTGGCAATAAGTAATAATAAAAGTCACTTCATGGGACTTTGTAGTTTGATTTTTTAATGCCAATCGCTCCCAATACATTCAGGATTAGGCGTCGCCAACGAAAAAAGCAACTAAAATAATTGAAATCGGGAAAACCGTTGGAAAAGCGCCAAAAACGTCACTTTTGCAAAATTCAAGCTTATCCTATGTCATATATACCAGTTTAGGTAAATGTTAACCCTTCCAACATGACTAGTTTCTGGTTTGCTATTAATCTCTAAAAGCGTTCATTAGTGAATCTTTTCTCAACCCTTTTCATAACTTATTTTGCTTAGGCTACATAAAATCCCAATAATAAATGTACATTTCTTATTATGTATTTCGCATATTATACAAAAAATAAACGATTACCTCGTTAGAACTTTCCTAATTATTTAAAATTGAAATTTCCTGTAGCAAATTATGTCTAAGAAGCCCGACGAGAATTTTTAAATAAATTAACTCTCTTAATGAGGCTTTGAACTTTGAATTTCTTTCAAAATATTTTCGAGTATAAAAAATGTTACTTGAAAACTCTGTTGAAGATAAAAAATATCAGAAAATTCTTGCTTGAGTCTTGGAAAATCGCTTAGAGATCAAGGCAGTAAATGTCGTTCGATTTTTATATCACGTTTGATCAACTTAGTAAAAGTGTATTAAAACTGTAATGTAAGGGATTAATTTTAGATCTTTGGAGTTGTTTTATCAAGTGTAGCATTTATGCTACCCCTTAAGAGTTTTATTTGATGCGCCTATGAATCTTTATAGCTACGTAGTCTGTCTGCGCAAGGCGAAAGCCGACCGATAATACAAATCGATGAAAATCGTAAAAGAAAGATTAGTTGATTAAAGAAATCCGTTCTGGTATGTGAGCTTCTATCTATCTGTAGACGAATTCTGGGAAAATAATGGATCGAAATTAAATATATTACCACCAGTAAACTAAACATCAGAGAACGTTAGCAGACAATCTCCAAAGTGAAAAAACAAGAATTAAAGTAAATATAACGTAAATTATACACGCCACGTGTATGACGTGTACCGGCCACATATCAGATCCCAGGTGAGCGAAATCAAATTATTTATTCTTCTGTTCTGATATATTATGTAAGTACATATACATATCGTTACCGTTTCGTCGTAACCCAGCATTTAATCATGGTTTTAGGTCCTGTTATGAGATAGTTTTGATTTTTTTTAGGGTGGCATTCTTATTGATTTTTTTTTTGGATTTTTATGAATCCGTTTAAAAACTAGTAGGTGCGTAGACCATTCTATCAACGCGCAGCTGCGAAAATGTCTGAAAGTGACATTGATTGTATTGACAAGTTTGACAGGGCATAACCTAATGTTTACTTGTTTGGGACAGTAATGCTCTGTTTGGGTCAAATGAGATGGATGTAATTGTATTATAGAGAATGGCTAGAAGTCTTTGTGTATTTTTAGGTTCGTTTACAGTCTACAATCCCGTATTTACATTCTACCACATCATTTTTATATTTTGTTGGATTTGTTATGGATAAATATATATATATATATATATATATATATATATATATATATATATATATATATATATAATTAAAAGTATGACATAATAGACCATTACCTACCCGTTCCACCAAATACATCAGCAGGAACTCTCGACTTCCAGACAGCTCAACACAGATGTGATAGTGCCCCGAGATTCCCCCAAATCTAGTGGACTTTTTTATGGATATACCCAGGAGTTGTCAAAGATAAGAGCTTCTTCTGTGTTTCAGTTCATAAGTATTAATATTTTGGTTTTACTTTTCATTGACAAATTTGTGTAAGCTTTTTATATGCATATAACAGGTATACTATATACATAGTTTTTTTTTAAAGAAGTAGGATTTTAAATAAAGTTAGATAATGGTAAATAATAAATAACTAGTAAAATAAAATAAATTAATCGATAAGGGAAAGGGGAATTAAGATGTATATAAAGGTTATCTATAGGGTTTTTAAATAATATTTCTGTAAAAGTCTTTAATCAAACTCATTTTGATAGTGTTATATAGCTTCCAGCATCTGTGCGTATCTAAGTATCATACTTAAACATAGATCTGATATAGTCTTGTCGCCAGTGGGAGTACAACGGCCTCCTTAATTCAGATGGACTTACCCAAGTTTTTTTTATGTATTTTGACCCGTAGAACACGAATTTTTTCAGTAACAGTCGATCCGGATGTCGATAAGATTGTTATAAACAAAGAACTTGAGGAATCACATAACAGCGATTTTTCGCAAAGCAAAACATTGTTTTGTATTTTTTTTGGGTGATTCTCAGCAAAAAATGGTCTTACAAGTTTTGTCGTAGGATGCATAATTTTAGAGATAAACGCGGTTGAACTTTCAAAAAATCGAAAAATTGCAATTTCTGAACCCGAATAACTTTTGATTGAAAAATAAAATAGCGATTCTGCTTACCGCATTTGAAAGTTCAAGTCAAATTCTATCGGTTTTGATTACTTTAATTGCTAAAAATTAATTTTTTTATTGTTAAACAAAGCTATAAACACATAGTGATTGAATGATGTTTTCAATGCATTTCTCATTTGAAATCCAACGAGTAGGCGAGCATACAGACAATTTCTACGTATATTACGTAAATTAAAACACATGCATTGGGTACGAGAAACACTATGTGTTTATGGCATTCTTTAACAAATAAAAACTTAATTTTTAGCAATGCAAATAATTAAAACCGATAGAATTTGACTTGAACTTTCAAATGCAGTAAGCAGAATTGCAATTTTATTTTTTAATCAAAAGTTATTCGGGTTCAAAAATTGAACTTTTTTGATTTTTTGAAAGTTCAACCGCGTTTATCTCGAAAACTATGCATCCTACGAAAAAACTTGTAACACTATTTTTTTTTCTGAGAATCAACCAAAAAAATACAAAAAAAAAATGTTTTGCTTTGCGAAAAATCGCTGTTATGTAATTTCTCAAGTTCTTTGTTTATAACAATCTTATCGACATCCGGATCAACTGTTACCCAAAAAATTCGTGTTCTACGGGTCAAAATACATAAAAAAAACTTGGGTAAGTCCATCTGAATTAAGGAGGCCGTTGTACCCCCTGGCGACAGGACTAGTATTTCGGTTGTTTCGGACACTTAATAGTTCGATTGGTGAGTACCTCACCCTTTAAGTCTCTGCTAGATAAGGTATTAAATTTTTTTGTAACCATTAGTTGTTCTGGCATTAACTATACCTTATCTAGTCTAGGATCAATTAATATTAAAATACTAACCATAGTATAGAATTTTGCTTCTCTCACGGACACTGACCTTGTTTTTGTTATTAATACCTTTACCTTGCACAGTAGTAGTGGTAATTTACTTTGCGTGACCATTTGGTTCTAGATATTTTTTCAACTCCACCACTATTGTTTATCTCACATGTATTTATATGTATCATGGATGCATTTTAAATTGATAAATTTATTATAAATATATTTGTTATTAGTAAGGTTGATTTTTTATTTCAGCCTCTATTACCAGTGTATAATATAGCAGGGCAAGGTAAATAGTGAGTATTTTTGTATATCAGGTCATTGTATCAACTGTCATTTATTTCCTGTCTTTCCTTACTTAAAATATCTGAACTTTTCAAATTCTCCCTCCAGAAAGCAACTCTGTTCGAGTTGGCGCCCTTCTTCTTCTTTCTTTGTCTTATTTTCATATAATTCTATCTCCAGCGTTCTTATCTAGTTGCCTTCCATTCTTGTATTAACAGGTCTCATTTTCTTCCTTGTTTCTATCATTTCGATATCCCATATCTCTGTTTGTATATTTCAAAGCCAATATTCAGTGTATTGAAGCTAGCCCGAATACTCACTTGAGATTCAGTGTCTCCCTGCCTATTTGATTTATTCGTCTGAGGTAAGCCACTTCATTAGTATCTTAAATCTCTTCTCTTCCAGTGTTTCCCTTATTTTGTCAGTTCTTGCTCTTCAAAATATCAATACCCAGAGTACAGAAGTTTCACAAGCCTCCTAATATCTCTTTTCAAAAAGGAAGACAAATCGGACCTAGAGAATTACAGAAGAAGTAGATTGTTAAACTCAATATTAAAATTATTAACTAAAGTTATAACAAATAAACTGAATGAATTTAAACCACTAGCGAAAGAACAACAGAGAGAAGACAAGCGCGACTAACCCTGAATAGACCACGGGTTAGTAATGGAGTGTCATGAGTCACTAGCCCAAGCTTTGGATGGTAACAACATCATCCAGAGGTGGGTTAAAGGACACAATGGAATAAAGGCAACCGCATTGCTGACCAGCTAACTAGGAAGTCAGCAAGCCTACGACTCTTAGGGCCGATCTTTTTGACTGGTCAACTACAACAATCATGGAAATTACCAAATGTAGAAGGGCCAGGATGTAGACTTGCCAATGTTATACTAAGCACCTTGGAAAGTCAGCATTAGAAAAGTACTTGAGAATGACCAGGAAAAACCTACGCTTGACAGTTGGTTTTTTAACTAGCCGTTGTCAACTAAGCAAACACCTCTACACACAGGTGCTAGTAGACACACCTCTATGCAGGAAGTGTGAATGAGAAGACGAAACTGTCGAGCATGTCTTATGTGAATGGCTAGTGTTATCGTCAATACGAGAGTATGTGCTCGGAGAGCCCTCTCCTACACCTTCCGCCATAAGAGAGAGAGAGAGAGAGAGAGAGAGAGAGA